>NW_026126446.1:1412500-2012500 GCF_943737965.1 Phodopus roborovskii
CTCTAGTCCTCTGTTTATTATTTCTTTATTATAATTTCATACATTTAAACAATGTGTCTTTATCATACCCACTCTCTTTTATTAAAATTAGTATTATTTATTCAAAATATTCTATACATTATCATGTGTACATATGATATATGTGAGTATGAACATGTACACCTGTGTCCCTGCACATGTGCCAAAGTCAGAGCATAATTTGCAGGAGTCAGTTCTCTCTTTCCATGACGAATCTCAGGAATAAAACTTAGGTTGTTAGATGTGCTCAGCAAATGCTTTTACCTGCTGAGCCATCCCTGGCTCAACAGCTGCATTTTCAACAGAGCCTCAGCTCTGACTCAGTCACCTTAGTCATGAGATGATCCATTTTATCAGCCACTTTGCTGACTGCCATTCGAATTTCAGTGTTGTGTTGCCGGGCTTCAGTCATGAGAAAGGACATCACGTCACCTGATCCTAAGCAGACATGAAAAAGAACTTTTTGGAAAGAGGAAACTACGGATAGGAAAGTCAAGGGTGGTTTTAGCAGAGAAAAGAAAGAACCCCTTCCATGTAGTATGAAATAGAGTAAATGATTTCACGCTGTCAGGAGAAGCCACAGAAGAGGGAATAGAGACAAAAGGGTTCCTAAGCTACTAATAACTAGGTTATGTTTCTGCAAAATCATGCCCAAGTGTGTACTTTGAACGACTGTTGTCCTGGAGTTTACATTGCCTCTCTTTTCACCCAACAGCATGCCAGGATTGCACAGGCACCAGGAATACAGCCATAAATAAAACATCATTCCTGATCTTAGTGGGCTTCAACTGGGAAACTGACCTATAAATAAATTATTACAACAGAGTACTTTATATGCAAGATGGTACAGCAGCACATGACTGTAACTCAAAAGGCACAGAAAAGATTCAGAGTTCAAGATCAGTCTGGGCTTCATGAGATACTATCTCAAAAACAATTTTTTAAGGGGGTAATTTCAGGTGCAAAAAACAGGCTATGTATAAAGTATATATATGAAAGCAGCGCCTTAAAAATAGTATTAAGCTTTTGGTGGCACTCATATGTAGTTGTGTCTATGGGAGCAGTGGATGGAGAGGTGGTGAGACAGAGGAAATGTCAGGTTGGAGGGATGCAAAAGTTTCATAGATGGAGAAGGGACAGGGCACCAGACAAAGGCTGCATTTAGGAAGCCCTTCCCACTTCAGAACTGCAAGTTAGGCTGTTGGATATAATTGTTTCCTCTTGCCAAAGCGATTACCAAGCAAAAGACAGGTTCTACACCATGGCAGAAAGCCAACACATCAGTCAGCATTTCATCTGCTTTGTTTACAAGACACACCTATGCTTGCACAACTGCATAAAATACACACAAAGTTGCCCAAGCAGCTATGAGAGATGCTGTCCTATGGGCAGAAGTTTAATGACAGAGAGGACAGCTACCTTTACTTTATCCCATTTCGTACTGCTTGCCATTTTTATTAAAGTTACTCTCGTAATTTACAATTTTTAACAAAACAGTTCTCACCGGAGGCACTCAGCACCCACAGCAGCCCTCGTTTTCCTCTCAGTCCCCTCTGGCGTTTGCTCTTTCACGACCTGGTATACACACTAGTCACTCTGACACAATCAAAAGGGCTGCCGGGAGAGCACGGAGGGAAAAGACCCAGAATGTGGGTACAAAGGGACTTTGGGAAAGATGCAAATGTTCTAAAAATGGATTGTTGTGATAAATGCACAACTCTGAACTTTTCCTAAAATAAATAAAAAATCCTGGGGTATGGGGAGATGATCAGTTGGTAAAAGTGTTTGCTCCACAAGTTCAAGGCCCTGAATTTTAATCCCCAGCATCCACCAAAAGTAGTAACAATAAATAAATAAATAAATTGAGCATAATTGTGCATACCTGTAACCCCAGCTCTGACGGCTAGCCAGTCTGCCCAAAATGGCAGCTTTCCAGTTCACTGAGAGACCTAGTCTTATAATAATAAGCTTCAGACCAATAGAGGAAGTCATTCAATGTCCTGCTCTGGCCTACACATACATGTACACAGGTGCACATACATGCACACTCATTTGCATGCACATACATGTACATACACAACATGTACTATACATAATATATTTAAACATACATTTAAATGAATCATACGGTATATAAATTACATCTCAACCAAGCTGCTAAAACAATGAAAAGAAAGAAAGGGTAGAGAGCTGTTGGAGGAAAAATGAAACAGAATGGGAGGGAGGAGAGACTGGGAGGAGGAAGTTATTCCCTACCTTGAAAGTGGGGAGCCTGGGACAGTGGTGCTGGGTATAAGGGCCGAACAGGCTGTAGCTGGGAGGTAACTGAGCATGCCTGGGGATATGTGTAGGCCTGCACACCTGCACAGGGCTGAGAAAGTGACAAGTTACTTATTTACTTTCCTATGATAGAACAAAGCAGATAAACAGAGAGGAGGCTTGAAGTTATTAAAGCTGGAAATGATAAGACCAGGGTGAGGCAGTTGTCTATGGGACTTGATGGTACCTGGTCACTCCAGTAACCCAGAACCTGAGGAACAGTTATCTCGGGTCACTACCCAGTCCTCTGGCAATATGATTTTATGAAGTGTGAATTTATTCCCTACTATCAGGCCTATTTTTAAGGAACTTGAAACTAAGTTGGCTTGCAAAATTTCAGACTAAGTCAGCCAATTTCCTGGATGCCTCAGGATGCCTCTCCATTGCTAGAGTCTCTTTAAAATCTGTATACCATCCCAGTGTCTCTGCACAAATGTGGGGGGAGGGGCAGGGGAGGGGGAGGTCCTTAACAGCTGAGCCTGAGACTGTTTTATCTGTGTGTTTTCAGGCTAGGTTTCATGTAGCTCAAAATCACTATGCAGCTGAGGATACCCTTGCATTCTCGATGTCCCCGCCTCCAGCTCCTTAGTGCTGGGATTACAGATGTCTGCCACCATGTCCAGTCCCCTTGATAGATCGGATGCTTATCTGGGTAACCAGAAGCTCCCATTTTCATTGAGATCTCAACTGTAAAAGGAAGATGTTACTGTTTTATGGGGATTTGCTACATGGGCTAAATGGGCAAAGCCTGTAACAACTGGCAAATTAAGTGCCTAGCAAAAGGCAAATGCTCAATGAACATCAGCTATCATTTTCCCACAGGAAAACTAGCTTATTTCCAAGGACAATATAACAATAAAACAATTAAAACAAAAATCCATAGTCTGTGGTAGAGGGATTTCCCATTGTGGCAGACTTTCTTCAGTTTTGATTCTCTGTTCAGAATCACCATAGAGGGTGGGGGCTGGGAAGATAGCTCTTGCTATATCATGTGCACCGACAGGACCTTGGCTATGTGCCAGGCCTTTAATAGGTACTTTGCTTATTTTTGCACTTAATTTTCACAGAAACGTGTAAACAGAAAACCTTGTGTGGTTTTAGCAATAAGAAAGTAATAATTTAGGGAAAGGGAATTGAGTTGGGGAACTGCTACTGTGTAAAAAGGAGAGAAAGATCTTCTGTGTTCAGACAAGAAAGACCAACAGAAATTATATCTCAAGACTAAAACAGTTTTAACATTGTTACCTGAGGGCTGGATGTGGTGGTGCATACCATATGTCTCAGCTCTCAGGAGGCAGGAGGCAAGCAGATCTCTCAGTTTGAGACCCACCAAGACTACACAATGAGACCCTGTCCCAAATAGCAAATAAAGAAATTAATTAATTTTTTAAAAAGTAGTTACCTGGAAGGTCTGAGTACTTCCAGATACAGCTGAGTGGGAGTCAAGAGGTGCAACTTGCATCAAGGCAGCAGAGGGTGACTGGAACCCAGGAACAGACGGTTGAGGTGCTAAAATAAATCAAGATATATTTATGCAGCCTTGTTTCTTGTGTTAACACAAAAGCACACTCTCACCTTAATGGGCAAAAGAGATAATTTATTTTGGAACTAAATATGCATAACCATGGCCCAGGAAGATGGGTATGTGTTACTCCAAATTCCATGTTCCTATGTAGTTAACAGTTTCATGAAGTTTTCACAAATCTGAACACTTTTTAAATAGTGGTGGAAACATCAGAGAGGTTTGTTCAGGAATGGCATGAGATCTCAGTTTCAGGTCTCAGATGCTATCTGACACATTCTTAGCTTTTGGTTGATGGAGGTTACATTCCAAAGGATTTACCTAATAGTGACAGAGATGTTAGGTCATATACACAGAAGGGCAATAAATGGCTATTAAGTATGGGCTGGAGGCAGCATAGGAGAGCTCTCCCCATTTCACATCTGGCAGATCCACCCTACAGTTGCCCAGGCCCAGACCCAAGGTTATGACTTGGTTCATCCCATAATCTACCCCATCTGTGATCATGTAAAGGGGCCTAACCTGCAGACCCAAAGCTTCAGGATCTCCACAAAACAGGGCAACAACAGTATATCTAGGAGTCCTAGTGAGGGCCCAGCATCAATAGGGTAGTAGAAAACCAGAGGCCTCGAACCAGACAATGACTCTTTGTAATGAACTTGCAAGTAAAGATATGTGGACAAAGGAGTTCATGGTGTGATTCATGGTGTCACACTGTAGCTTCCATGAGAGATTTTTAACTTTTTCCCTTTTAATATTTTTTTTTGTTTTCTTTTAAAGTTTGTTTTATTTAGGGACTGTGTAAGGGCAGAGGGTGGATGCAAAGGGACGGGGAAATGAATGAGATTCAAGATACATAATGTAAAAGACATATAGAATAAATAAATAAATTACAGCTTGTTTCTGGACCTGCTGAATCCCTGCCTCTCCACAACCACTGGCCTCTAGTAAATTAGTCAGCTTGGCAGAAGATTAGGTGTCAGGTGGGGCGCTTTCCAGGAACTTTCCTCCACACTCATAAGTCTGCACTAGCACCTGACATTCCCATGCTTTAAACTGGACCACTTTCACAACTTAATCTCCCAAAGCAGCTCCACTGGCATCCCTGAAACTGACTGAAACAGTGTTTCTTCTGTATCTGACTCAGATTCCATCTGCTGACACAGAGGAGATGCCTCAACAGCTGAGCACAGATTTCCAAAGAGGACAATGCAACACAGCAGAAATCACAACAAACAGACTGACTCCATCCCAGTCAGAAAGTGTCTTACTAGGACAAACTGACAAGTGTTAGTCCCTAATCCAGGCCCTAGCACTAACAATGCAAGCTAATAATCTAAGGAACACTGAAGAAAACTTGGATCCAATTCAAAGTCTAAGCCTTAGAGAGGTTTCTTTCTTACCCTGTGAGGCCATCTGTGGTAACACTGGATGGGCTGGCTGAAGGGAAGGCTGGATGGATGGTGTCACCAGGGATGGCCCAGCTCCTCGTAGAGCAGTAGCATCCTGAAAGAGGCACAAGGGTTGGTCTCTATGTGTGGGCCTTTGGATGAAGACTGAGGCTGCCTGTCTCTAACTCTGCTCACAATACAGGATTTCCAAGCAAGAAAGAGGAAGGAAAGGCAGGCAGAAAGCCAATAGTAAAGGATATGAGTTGTACAAAGCATTCAATTATGCAAGAGAGGAAGAAGAGCCTTTCTTCCTATAAATCGTATCAAATAATTAAATACCGTTCATTTCTGCAGATGTTCTAAGCTGTCAGTGTTTCATTATTTCAAGCCTATGAACCGACAGATCTATAGAATGCACCATCAGCTACCTGACTGGTCTAACCTGTTCCCACAAGAAGGGCCTCCTACAAGGAAAGCCAGCAACAACCCAGCCTCATTCTTCTGCAAGATCATTTCCCAAAGCTCAGAACAGACAGAAAACTGGACAGAATGGGATTCTCTGTACCTCACTGACATGCTGGCTTTGATGCTGGCAGTCTAGAATGTTTGCCCAAATTCTTTTGTTGTTGTTTTGGGTTTTGTTTTGTTTTGCAGCCATGGCTGTCCAGGGACTTGATATGTGGACCAAATTGGTCTCAAACTCAGAGATATTCCTGTCTCTGCCTTCCAACTGCTGAGATTAAGGGTGTGTATCACCACATCCAGCTGTTTGCTCTCATTCTTTCTTTATTTTTTAAAAAATCATAAAAGCAAAGCTGTAACTCTAAGTAAAGCTGCCCATCTTCCCATTTCATGCAAGGACAGGAAGTCATGACACACAATTCATGTGACTATAATTCATGTGCTATGCATGATTCAAGACTATCACTTCTTGGTCATCCTTATACTTTAGAGCTCTCCTAGCCCCCAATATTCTCTTCTGGGAAAATCAGCCCACTCTTAGATTATTACCAATTTCTAAGTCAACTCAAATGTCTACCAGCATAGTAAAGAGAATTATGATAAATAGAAGGCCACTGAATTGCCAATACTTTATGTATATTACTGACATTAACACAGGCATTTATGACATAACATTAAGTTTAAAAGTTAGTTTATAAAGCAATATATAAAGAAAATACCCTTACTATTACACATATTCTTTCTTTATAATTTTTAATGATTATTCAATAAAGTAACTTAGTTTTAATATGTTTACATTTTAATTAATTATATATAAAAAGTAACTTTAAATGAATTATATTATTCAAATTTCATTTCTAGAAACCAGGAAAACAACAAGTTCCATTTAAAATGTTAGAACTTCCCAGAAAACAAAACAATACTATAAAAAAATCTACTTCAGAGCACATTATATATCTTTTCATTTTACACCAAATGAAAAACAGTTTCAAAAATCAATCTATCATTTATTTCAGTTCATTTGAGAAAGGGTTATTTTATCAGAAACAAACTAACCATTGAAAAAAGGCTTAAGTTACTTTATATCTTGTAGATTCCAAATTTAGATATTAGAAAATATAATTATATTTCTGATATGCCATATTTCTAAAATCTAAAGATGGGGGTGCTTTCTCTTGTATGTATGTGTTTATATATGTTCATGCGTGCATATAGGAGGGCATATGCACATCTGTGCACTTGTGTGGATATGGAGGTCAGAGGTCAACCCTGGATATTTTGCATGATCATAATTCTGAGTCAGGGTCTCTCACCAAACCTAGAGCTCGCTGACTGACTCGACTGACTGACTCTCAGGCCCAGGGCTCCCTCTGTTAGCACCTCTCCTCAGAGCTGGGATTACAGGCATGAGCCATTGCACCTGGCTTTTAAGAGGGTGCTAGAGAACTACTTAGGTCTGCATAGCACGAACTTTACCCACTGAACTATCTCCCCAGCCCTGGGGATGCTTTCTAAGCACACTGTCAAGAGCAAAAAACAAGGGGGATTAGTAGATATGATTCCAACAAAATTCTTGAACTTCTAAATAACATTTTTAAAACACAGGAAAAAGCATCATATATAAAATCATAAATGTAACATTTTGGCATTTAAACAATAGGTATCATTGGTGAGAAGATCAGTATTCCCCAAACTAAGCCAAACATTCAATCAACAAACATGGATGGAAGCCAGAAGCAGTGGCATGTGCCTATGGTCCTATACACTGGAGGCAGAGGTAGTAAGTCACTTGAACCCAGGAAGTTAAGAGTCTAGGCAACATGGTGAAGCTCAGTCTCAAAAGGAAAGAAAGGGAAGTAGAATTGAACACCTGTAGACATGCAGACATGCATGCAGGCAAAGCACCCATATGCATAAAAAAAAATTTAAGAGTAAAAGAAACTTTTAAGACATAGAATAGAGAGACTGCTGTCGGCTGTGCATCTTGTCCAAAGATTGATCCTTTTTTCTCAACATGAAGCTGATTTAATAATTCCAGACAAGCAGCTGAAGATTCTAAGCAATACAGATTCCAGATCCTGGCACACGAACACTAACCAAACCTCTCTAAATGGTCTAGTTCTTGTGTCTGATGTGCAGGATTTACCTCCATTTGCGGAAGGCCTAATCACGGTAGAAAGACATGTACCCACACTGCTGTCACAGTGACTCTGGACTAGAAGCAGGGAAGGAACTTATTTCAGCCAAAGAAACAGAAGATGGCAGCACTTGTACTATGCATTTTAGTACAGTTACAGGAACATACTTCCATTTCTGAGTCATTGGAATCCAGCTGTGGTGGGAGGATGGGCAGCATGGGCTGACCCATTTTAGCCATCCGAGAGATCAGCTTGGCCTTGACAGTATCAGGACTCTAAAAAGAAAGCACAAACACCACTGTGACTGAGGTTTCAAACAGGTCTACTTCTTTGCCTTGTGTCGAGACCTTTAGCTCTACTACTCCCTATTTGAAGCCATTCTTACAGAAAGCAAGAATTATTTATGATATCAAATACAATGCAAATGTGATATAAATAAAGAATTGAAATGATGACAAGAAAGATGTCTGTCTGGGAACATCAGCTTGAACGCAATCCCTATAGTTCCCCAAAAGAAAGTAAGAATTAAAGATGTCATGCATAGAAGCATATGGTTAATAACAACAGTAAAAATAAGCCCCTATTGATCTTGAATGGACTGCTTTCATATGCATCATCTCTTTAAAACCACGTGTCCCCACTGTAAAATAAGAGTGCTAATGCACTCTTGGTTTAGACAGTTTTTTCTCCATCAGACTAATTACTTGTGGAGTATGTCCTGTTATGGCTGAATGTGCACAGGGCTGGAGGAAGGACCTCGCTTTATCCATCATCTACTGTCCCCAGTGGCAGGGAAAAGCCTAGCTTCAACTTGAAGCTCTTTGTCTACCATCTGGTCCCCTGCAGGATGCTAAGAGTCTGCATGGACCAAGCAGGGCAGCAGAAAACTACCTTTTCATCCCCCCTAAAGGCATTCAAATCCAAATTTTACTGAAATAGCAGTTGGTCCTCTCCTCTGACCATTGGGGAAACAGCACATCAGTGACCAGCTCAAAGTCAATCAGTGGATGAAGAAGCCTCAATTCCTCTGAGAGAATTAAAGCACAAGATGTCTACTCTTTCAGGTAAACGAGTGCTGTCCAATCACACACACACACACACACACACACACACACACACTTTTTTTGTGGTGGTGGCAGTTGCAGAATTTTGTTCTTTTTGAGATAAAATACACATAACATAAAATTATATTAGTGCCAGTTATAATGTGAACAATGCTTATTAAGCACTTATATCAGATATAATGCTGAAAAGTCAGTAATTGTTTACTTCCTTATGTCAAGTTACATATGAAGAAATAAACCTGTTTAGAGATGAGTTCTTCAAGGTCACACAGAATAAGCAACAGAGAAAGTCAAGGGTTAACCACTAATCCATCCCTGCTGGAATAAATGGCATCTCTAAGATGGGAATGCACTTTACTGCAGGGTTCCCTCCCAACCTCACACCACTCTCCTAGTAATACTACAGCTTCTGCTCATTAAAAATAACAACACAGGTTCTGCACTCAAGGCCTTAGGAGCATCTTTAATCCTCACAAGAACTGTAAATGGGGGCTGAAAATTATTCCCACTGCATCAATGAGAAACTGAGGATCTGAAAAGTTAGGTCATTTTCTCAGGGCCATATGCCTTTAATTCAGAACTACTGATGTAAAAGCACAAGGCAATTTCTACTGACTGATTTCCAAATAGGATAAAATGAATATACTAATAATTTCCATCCTATGTCAGTGGCTCTCAACCAAGGGCTTAGGGGTACAGAATCATACTTACTGTACTTACAGTAAGCTGTTCACTGAGAGAGTTAGATTTGGAACGAAGAGGCAGCTCCCTGAAATCAAATAAAACATCCTGAGATAATACAAAACCTATAGTCACCAACCCAAACTAAGCTGGCTTTAAAACGTTGTCTCTGAAATGCTCAACTGAGTAACTAAAACAGAATTTTAACTCTTCCTTGTCATTTGTATAGTCTTTGAGGGCCACCAAAGCTGAACAATCCTTTATTCAAATTCATGCCACTTTCTCATGGGCCCTCATTCTGTATTCATGCTCTTTGCTCAGCTTCCTTCTAGAGTTTTGCAGATAATCTTACTAGCACTTTTACAGACTATTAATCCATTTTCAGAAGAATCTACTGCAGCATTTTCCCTGTTCCTGTTTACTTTTTTCCCAATTACTTAAAATTGACTGCAGTTTTAATCTTTATCTCAGGAACCATGTTGAAGAATACTAGAGCTTGCCATGGCCCTAATGTCTTACCCAGATTTGAGAGGCAGTGATGTAGGTGGTGTCACCACAGGATCACCTGAAAGGCTGTCAGCAGCAGGTACAGGAGAGGGGGCTGCAGAGTCCCGGGAGCTTACACTATGGCCATCAGAGCCAGAATCTCTAGCAAATTTCACCTGGGGTGGAAAAGAATGTACATGCTTACCCTTCAATACTCTCTTTTATTTATTCTTTAGCATACAAGTTATTGCCTATTCAGTAGAGGTAAATCAAAAGAATGCAGAAGACAAAGGAAATGGTTAGTTACAATTCAGCTACCATTACATCATCTGTGTGTATGAATGAATACATGTGTGCTTTTACAAATGGGGCTACAGTTTCATAGTTGTTCTGTTTACTTGCTTATACATTAATGTATTTCCATGTCACTAAATATTTATCTTCATTGTTTTCAGCTACTGAAGAGTATGCCTAACTTCTAGGTCATGTTCCTTCCTGATAAAATCTACACAGTCAAGTCTCCAAAGGATTTTTGAACAGTAGTCATATATATGCTATTACAAAAATCTATTTCATACTAATTAGATGATTGTTTCTACCCCAATAATGCTTTAATGTCTAGGTCTATGTCTAGATCTTTGCATATAATCTTACATGGTTCCTGAGTACAAATTCCTATTAGTTAAATTATTGGATAAAAGATGTACTCCTAGGCCAGGAATAATACTAAGTGGGAAAAAGCACTACCCACCAAGCATGACAACCTGAATTTGATTCTCAGAACCCACAGGTTGTCCTCTGATCTTCACACATGCATTGTAGCAAATGCACACACACACACACACACACACACACACACACACACACACAGTAAATGTTTTTATAAGTGTGTTCATATTTTAAACTTTTATGTAAATCATTAAATTCCATTTATAAAATATAAACTAGTCCATAAGCCATAGCACTGTATAAACCTTTCTCTATATCCTTGACATGCCAGATAAGGGTTATCATTACCAGCTTTGTTGATTTAATATGCATATCCAGCTCTAATTGCTTTTTTAAAGATTAAGTTCTTACTTTTAAATTATGCATAGATGAGTGCGCCTACATGACTTTATGTGCAGTACTTGCATTCAGTTACCTGCTGAGGCCAGCAGAGGGCACTGGGTCCTCTGGAATTAGAGTTAGGCTGTTTAGAGCTGCTTAATGTGAGTGCTGAGAACTAAACCCTGGTCCTCTGCAAGAGCAGTAAGTGCTCTTAACTACTGAGCCATCTTTCCAGCCCTCCTTTTTCTTTTTTCAAACTCAAGATCCTCTTGGCTTTTGTTTAATCAGCATATAAAATATTAGATATGACAAGACATTTTCAAACAAAGTATATTTTAGTAGATACTCTTGTTATCATCTCCCTCATCTCTATCCCATTCCCCTTCATTTTCCAGTCGTTTCCTCTCTCACATATGCTTTTTCTAATTTCTCTTTCATCCTCCTCCTCTCTCTCTCTCTCTCTCTCTCTCTCACACACACACAGAGTCTCACTATGTAGCTCTGGCTGTCATGAACTCACTATGCTCACTATGTAGACCACACTGACCTCAAACTCACAGAGATCCACCTGCCTCTGCCTCTCAATAAAATAAAAAAGGCAACTGCAGACATGTAACTGTAAGATTAGATTGGGCCAGCAGAGAGAAGGCATAGCTACTACATAGAGGTGGCCGTAATATCCATTATTTTATTTTACAGTTTATAGTCACCAGCACCATACAATTTCAACCTAGTAATAACAAGATCATTTGGGAGAAGGGATACTATAAAGTAACTAAAATGTGTTGCTATTTTAGTATAGAAATTATAGGCATTCAAAGACAGATTCTCACTGTGACACCCTGGCTGGTCTGAAACTCATTAGTAGATCAGTTTGGCCACAAACTCACTAAGAGTTGACTGCTTCTGCCTCCCAAATGCTGGAATTAAAGATATGCACCACCACACCTGGCTGACGACATTTTTATACACTGAAAAAAAACAAGACGATGAACTCCAAGTCCATTCTCAGTGAAAACCACTCATCATTTCTTCTACAGCTTTCAGAAATTCCTATGAGTGCATGAACATATATATTCTTTTATGTATGTATGCATATACATATATGTAAATATAACTACATATATAAATGTGGATGGTCATTACAAACATGTGTCACCGTACTAGCATGTTTATGTAGGTCCTGGGAACTGAACTCAGACCTCATGCCTGAAGGTAAAGACTTTACCAACCTTCTCCCTACCCTGTCATTTCTATTTTTAAAAGCAATTTATATCTTCAGAGTCTAGTTTACAAGCACCACACAGGTCAATGCAACTTACCCGCCTAACTTCTACCTCAAACACCAGGATTGAGTCTGTTGGCTGGGTCCAGCCTATTACTCCTTCAGAGGCAGCAGCACAGGCTGAAGGAATGATAATTAACCGTTTTCCTCCTTTCTTCATGCCCAGTAGTCCATCCTCTAAGCCCTATAGAAACCAGGAGTGGGGAAAGCCCATCAGACAAAAAGAACACTTACATGCTCACAAACACATACACGTACATACAACACATAGACACACGCAAAGCAAACAAATGAAAACAAAAGAATGAAAGCTGGCATATCTGGAGATGGGCAAGACATTTATTTGGTTATTTTTTTTTTAATTAATCATATTTTTCCAGGTACTATGGGTAATAATCCCACATTTGTGTTTAATTCCATGATTGCTAGCAATGCCTTCACTTCTTAAGTGAGAAAAGCCTTTTGGAGTCCAATAGCCAGCTTGAAGATCATACAGTCAGTAGGTGTTATGCTTATGTTGGACATGAGACCAGTCTAACTTCAAGGAGCATACCTTAACTATTTAACAGAAAAAGTCTCCAAAGAATTTGGGGGAAACAGCCATAGGCAAAGCAGTGAAAAAAACACTTTGCACATGGATGAAATGAATAGACCCAGCACAATGCCCTAACATGCCCAACACCATGACACCAAACATATGTATGTTAAAATGTTCACTGATAAGCAAAATTCACAACTCTAACCTAGAGCAGTGCTCAAACAGATGAGAACTGAACACTATGGAAGCTGCTGGAAGAAACAGTGCCACCTCTCCATTAGGCTATGGGAACAAAGGAATAATTTCCTCAGAGTCACAAAGGAAAAAGAAAGGGAGGGTCTAAGAAAACAGATGCATTGCTCTTCAGTAGAGCTCCTCACAGGTAAACACCTCCCAATATCGACAATGTAAAACACCTTTCCCTTCCTACATTTCAACCAACTATTTCCAGACTCTAGAAGATAAGGACAGGCTAGGGATGCCACAACATATAAGCTAAATTCCAAAACAGGCTTTTACCTTGACAACTTTTCCTGACCCTAATTTCAGGCGAAGTGGTTTATCTTTGTTAGCAGTAGAGTCAAAAACCTGCCATTTGATAAAGAAAGTCAGTCAGTTTCAAAAACAATAATCAACATGACGATAATCAATTAACAGGGTCAGTACTTCCAAACAGGTATAATAGGCACATAGCTCCTGAAGAAACTAAAAAGATGGGATTACATCATGGTGGGAGGTTATCACACAAATACCCCTGGGAGTATTTTTTCATCTATAACATATATCCAGTAACTGTAATATTCTGGTGCTGATACAATCCTTCCAGGAAAGCAGGATGAGAATTACTAACCTCCATGCACAAAAGGGGAAAACCAAAGGTTTAACAAATTTGATCCAGGTCAAACTGGGATACAACTGAGCCTTATTAATCTATCCGCCTCTCCACTGCTGTTTTTTGTTTGATTAGTTGGTTGGTTGGTTGGTTGGTTGGTTGGTTGGTTAGTTGGTTGGTTTTTGATACAGGCTTTCACTATGTAGCCCTGGCTGGTTATGAATTCACTATGTAGACTTGGCAAGCCCTGAACTCATTATGATCTGTCTGCACATGCCTTCCACGTGCTGGAACTAAAATCCTGTGCCACCAAGGCCCACACATTCATACTTTCTAAGTCATACAGCTCTTTCTGTCATATCACAAAGCTTTTGAAAACTTCACAGTATTAAAAACACAACAATTCCAACATATTTATAGTGTCTCTTAAAAGAAAAATGGTAGCCAGACACAGTGGCATTTGATTTTAATCCCAGCACTCTGGAGAAAGGGCAGAGTCAGATGCAGGCAGATCTCTATGATCTCCAGTCAAGCCTGGTCTACACAGGAAGTTCCAGGCTAGCCAAGGCTATGTAGTGAGCCCCTGTCTCAAAAAGAAAAGAAAGATGGTGAGAAGGTCTAAAAATAAGGTCTATTTCTTAAAGATGTATTCAAATTTAAAACTGACAGTGAGGACAAGACATGCACATCAATTATCCTTGAGAAAATGTATCCATCTAGATATGATATCAGATGTGGGGGCACTGAGTCTATTTGCTCAGCAACATTTCATGAATGTGACCCAAAAGCAGTTGTGGAGACTGATTCAGCCTTCATAAACGTGTCTACTGACCAATAGCCACAGTTCACTTTCCATGTGCACATGAAAGGCCGCATGCCATTTACATAGAAAGAACTTGGAGAGCACATTGTCTTACCTGGCCCAGCATCTGATTCTGAAGGAGCCAACCCGTATAGGTTACTTCCAAAGAATCTCCAGTGTCTACAGCAGGACCCTCTGCTGCAACCAGGTCCTGGCACAGTACTGTATCCAAGGAAGAACTGCTATTGCACTTGGCCACACACACCTGCAAGGTCCAAATCAGAGCACCATAAGCTTGGTTTAAGCTTCATACATACCCATCACTGCTAATATTCTTTTTCAAAAAGCTGCATCTACTAACAAACAGATTACAAGTTGCAAGTAAGCCATTCCAAAGTCAGTAATCTGGCCAGGAATCAAGGTGCCTAACAAGACAACATTGGAGTCAGAATGTCTGGGTACAGATCCAGGTATTGCCAGTTCTTAACTCTGACCTTCAGCAAATAACTTAATCTCCACATCTCTACCCATCCCCACTTGCAAAATGAAGAAGAGCTTTGCAATCTTACAGAGTAGCTATGAAAATCAGACAGGCCAATGCAAACAGAGTGCTTAGCAATGAGCCTAGGAAATAACAGTAAGTAAACAGGGGCTCTGACCTCATGATCTAATAATCACCTCCCAATAATCACCTTAGTGATTAGACTTCAATAATGTGACCTCTGAGGGAAAGGGACATTCAAACCACAGCAGACAATATCCATATCACAAACTTCTAAATAATTTTTCATGGGGTAGAAAGATAAAATACAGAAAATATAGGACTCTTGAAGGAATACACATACTTAACTTATATACATAAAAGTAATATAATATGTTAATATGTGTTACTCTAGGTAGTAAAGTTATGAATGTGTGCATGTGTTATATGCTTGTGTGTGGGTGCATAAGTGTGTTCAGGTACATGTGCATGTGTACAGCCATGTAGAGGCCAAAGGATAAAGTTCTGGGGTTACAAGTACACTTTCTCTTTATCACCCATTTCTGGGAATCGAACTCAAATTCTCATGTTTACATGACATTACCAACTAGCCTTTAAATGATTTTTTTTTCAGATGTTTTTCTGCAATGAGTTCATAGAATTTTAAGTCTTTTGAAATGCTACTTTTATAGGTCTCATGTACCTTTAAGAAAACTGTAGCAAAAAAAGGTAGGGATTTTTGCATGTATATGTGTATGTGTGGTATATGTATACGTGTGTTCACATGTGTGGGCACATGGCTGAAGCTGCACATGTCTGGAGGCTCAAGGTTAACATCAGGTGTCTCCCTTGACTGTTGTATTTACTGAGACAGGGTGTCTGGCTGAACCCAGAGTCCTGATTCTGTTAGTCTAATCAGCCAGTTTGTCCCAGGAATCCATCTCTGCCATACCCATCTAGCACTTATTTGAGGCCTGGGGATGTGAACTCTGGTCCTTACACTTGCATAGCAACAAGTGTTTTAACACTGGACCATCTCTCCTGCCCAGCAGAAAAGTATTAATCAAATACTCTCATATTTCCCCATTTTTCCCTTTAAACACTTCCTCAGGCAATTTCAGTAAGAACTTCTTTTCCTGAAACACAGCAAGTTTCATGGGTTCTTTACCTTGTCATTAATAACACAGAGCAGTTATGGTTTTGCCATAACTTAAATAAAGAAGACTCCAAACAAGTGCTCTGGCTTTGCACAGGAAAGAGTAAGAAGACTTCACCTGTTTATTGAACGCCACAGCAGCCTTCTCTGACTCAAACATGATAGACCAGTTTTGTCTCTGGTCATCATAAAAGGTGCTGTAGTTATTGGACCGAACCTGGGAAAAGAAAAAGAAAGTTTGGATAGTCCAAGCAAAGCAGCACATGGGTAAATCTGACTGTCTTAGCTCACAGAGGAAGATGGATTCAGGGAACTCGGTGGCAAACAGGAGCCTCCCTACCCGCGCTGTTAGTCCACATTCCCAAATGGCGCTAGGAGACCTTTGAAAGGCTGCTTACTGGTGTCCATGCCTGAGCCGGGATCTTTTTCTATCAGGAATGTTCAGGTCCATCTTTCCCACAAACCTAAAGGGGCTAGTGATTCCAGTACGAGGGACTCTTACCATTAGCTCAAAGTTCAGATGAACTGTGGCAACAGTCACTGGCTGCTGCTGACTGATGTAAAGAAGAATCCTATACTGTAGTCAAACACAATGGACAGAAAAAGAAAACAGGTTAACAGCAACACAGGATCTCCAGTAAGACATGAGGCTACACATGCAGCTATAAATCTCAAAACTGTTCAGTCTGTGAAATAAGATTTTCTCATTGCCCATTTAACCTCTTTTCACTCTGGCCTCACTCTTTAACCATAATTAACAATAGCTTATTTTGTTGATATTTCCATTCATGGAGGGTTAACTAAGAGATGGTAACTGGATGCTTTACTGAAAATGCAAGCCAGATTTGGTGGTGCATGCCTGTAACCCCAGCACTTGGGAGGCCGAGACAGGAGGATTACCATGAGTTTGAGTTCAATATGAGCTATAGAATGAAACCCTGTCTCAAAAACACAGAAAAAACACCAACCAACCAATCAACCACCAATAACAAAAATCTTTTAAATTTGAGGGGGAAAAATCACATAAATCATATGTGTACAGCTCAGTGAATATTCATTCACTTGTATATGTGCCCATGTGGCAACCAGCTAGATTGAGAAAAAGCCAGTGTTTCCTACATCCTAATAGATCCCTCTGCCCCTGCCTATCAATAATCTCTCTCTACCCCAGAGAACCATGACTGTGGCTCAGTCATGGGTCAATTTCACTATAGTTAAGTAACTATAAATGGCTTATAGATCTTGATTTTTGTCCTGCTTTTTCATGTAACATAGACTAAGCTTTGTTACTTAATTTACCAGTACTTGGTTCTCTACTGTCCGTTACCATCATTCTATATGAATATATAACAATCTATTTACTCACTCTCGTAGTCATGGCTATTCAAGTTGTGCCCAGTCTGAAACCATTATGGATAGTGTATCTATGAACTTGCTCTATGTCTCCTAGAGGACATGGCCATGTACCTCCTTCTACCTAATGAACTTCCTTCCATAGTAACAACCTACTGACAATGGATTCTCCCATTTTTGTCTGTAAATTTATTTTGTATTGTTTCTTATGGGTATTTTTCTTGGTATAGAATTACATACAGGGGGTCAGAATTATAGCACAGGGCTACAGCATGGACTTCGAAAAGTCATGGGTAAGAAAAACCTTGGATGACCTTTGAGCGTACTGAGCTAATAAAGCAAGTCAATCACAAAAAGATGAATGTCATATGACTTCACTTACATGAGGTATCTAGAACAGGCAAATTCACAGAGACAGAAGATTAGAGGTTATGGAGGAGTAGGAGTAGGGAGATGGAGGGTTACCACTTAATGGGTCATTTCTATTTGAGGTTACAGGAACAAATGGGAATAGTGATAAAGAGTACTTAGTACTGTATATGTATTTAAAGACACTGACTTGGGACTGGAGAGACTTGGGACTGCAGCTAAGAGCACTGGTTGTTCTTACAGAGGACCTGAGTTCAATTCCCAGCACTCACATGGCAGCTCACAACCACCAGTAACTCCAGTCCCAGGAGATCCTACACCCTCTTCTGGACTCTTCTGGCACACAGTACACAAGTAGTACACAGATAGACATGTAGGCAAACCACCCACATACATGCAATAAATAAATATAAAATAAGCAAAATAGCCACTGGACTATGTACTAAAAATGTTAAACTTCAAAATTTTACATATAAAAACTATGTGTCACCGTCAGCCTCCATGTGCATGGATTCCAGGCCTGTAGATTTAAACATATCCTTTTTTCTTATATGCCTTAAATAATCTAGTAACCATTCATGGAGCATTTGCATCTATTAGATGGTACAAATAGCCTAGAGATGACTTAAGGTATATAGAAGGATGTACAAGTACAGCCCTCTGCCATTTTACAAAAGGATCTTGAGCATCACAGATTTTCTTATAGGTGGGGAGGGAGAACCCAGGAACCAGTCTCCTAGATTATACATGTGTACTACATATCAATTAAACAAACACAAACATGCAAATAATTAAAATTCACCCCTTGGTCTGGAGACATAATGGTTAAGATCATTTGCTGCTCTTCTAGAGGAGCTGAGTCCCCCAAATCCATGAAAGGAGGCTCAAAACGATCTGTAACTGTAGCTCCAGGGGAACAGATGCCTTTGACCTCCTCAGGTACCTGCATTCATATGCACGTCCCCACATGCAGACACAATTACTTACACATAACTAATCTTTAAAAAATAAATATTTTTAAAAATAAAAATTTTCCTCAGAAATATGGGGGGGGGGGGCTATGAGGGCTGATATGTGGTTTTATGTAAAATCTTATTTTATTTTTCAAAGTGAAGGGCTGATCACCACAATTCAGTGGTAGACTGAAGTGGTTATATGAGGATTAGACATTTATTAAGAGTCAGTATATCATGGCTACAGGGTTGGCTCAGTAGTTAATGGCTGTTGTTCGTGCACTGGACTCAGGCCTGATTCCTAGTACCCACATGTGGCTCACAACTCTCCTAACTTCAGTTCCAGAGGGATCCAATGCTCTCTTCTCACCTCTCTGGGCACCATGCACTCACTTGGAGCACAGAAAAACAATGCAGGCAGGACATTCATATACATAAAATAAATAAATAAATCTTTAAAACTTTTTACCAATCAGTCTACTTCTGAGTTGTCATGATTCTCAGGCAGGACCTTTCCAAGCTTTTGGCTGGAAGCCTAGACAGTCTCTAACTCCTTGGTCCTTAAAGTTCCACTCAACAGAGGTTTTTAGCTGAGTTCTTTAGCTACTTCACCATGAAGTTCAAAATCAAGCAAATACAAGGAGGAAGAGAGTTGCTACTTGTGCAGGTTCTCTCCCTGTAGAAGTGTTCCTCTTATGTACCACAGATGTGCAGAAATTGTTCTGACTCTGGCACAGTGCCTGGACTTCTATACCACCCCTGAATTCAACAAAGTTGCACAGGGAAACCGATGTAGAACTGCCTGACTCTCCAGTCCTGTCAGCGTCTCTTTTCTTGAGCAATCTCTCTGCTCATGTCATACTTGCTGCCTAGACTACACCTAAAGTCAGCAATTGGTGGTGTTTTCCCTTTAAGATTTTAATTTATCTTCCCTTCATCATTTCTATAGCTCTCCAGTGAGGTGGTTTAGGGTTTTTGTTTTGTTTTGTTTTTTTCAGAGAACTTTAAAATATAACTGTTGTAATTTTTCTTTTTTAAGACAGGGTCTCATTGTGTAGCCCTGGCCGGCCTTGATCTCCTATGTAAATTGTATCTCCCTTGAGCCCACAGAGATCCTCCTGCCTCTGCCTCTCAAGTTGTGGGATTAAAGTGTGTGCTACTACCCTGCTATGAGTTTTTTTTAATATGAATGGGTGTTTTGTCTGTATTTTTATATGTGTACTATGTCTGTACTTTGTGCCTGGTGTCTGTTGAGGTCAGAAAAGAGCACTGGATCCCCTACAACTGGAGTTACAGACAATTGTAAGCAGCAATGTTGATGCTGGGAATTGAATCTGGGTCCTCTGAAAGAGCAACCAGGGCTCTTAATCACTGAGCCATCTCTCCAATCCTCAAAATGTATTTATGTTATGTGTATGGGTGTTTTACATGTATCAATGCATGCAGAGGCCAGAAGATTCCCTGAACTGGAATTACAGATAGTTGTGAGCCAATATGTGAGCACTGAGAACCAAACTCAGGACCTCTGGAAGAGAAGGTGGTGCTCTTAGCCACTAAGCCACACTTCCAGTCCCTTATCTGCTTCTTTTTAATTGCGTCTCCAACCTACTACCTCTTTCTGGCTCTCAAGTATAGCGATGTCTTACAATTAGAAGTCTAAGATCCAAATTGTAACTTCCAATGAGTAGGTCCAGATAACAGCAGCAGCTGCTAAAACACCAAACAAGACACAGCCAGACATCATTTGATTCCTGATGGGAGGATGGAAGATTTAAGGGTCACAGGAACCAACTGCAATGGGTAACCTCACTAGATGTTGACTCAAATGGATGTACATGAAAAAAACAATAAAGAAGTTTGAATACTTCCTGGTAATGACTGAGATTAAGATGTACTGTTTACTTTTTAGGCGTGATAATGACGTGATAGTTTTGAGTATCTCATCTCCTAGAATTATATACTAACGCATTCACCACTGAAATTGTATATCGAGATCTGTTCAAAATAACCTGAATGGGAAAAGAAAGAGGTGAGGGTGCGATCACAGATGAAAAACTAATAACTGCTAGCAAGAGCTTAGTACTAATTCTTGTGGCTTAATATTTAAGTCCACTGATTTGTGTTTCAAATTTCCTATATCTGTTTTTGTGTGTCTTACAGTGTTGTCCATTGTATCAGTCACCATGGGCAACTAATCTTAGCTTTGTGCCGAGAGTGGCAGAGCAGCAGGAACCTCATGTTCTCTGGGCCTCTGAAATGTGAGAATTTCTTATGTTTAGCTCAATAATGTCTAACTCAATGTTCTGAAGTAGTATTTGAGCAGGATGTACCAACTCAAAGAAGTCAGGCCTAGGGGCATTTAGTGACATCCACTATACCTCACCCTGACTAATCTACAGTGATCAACTGCTCAACCTAGTTTTCAGACTTGCAAAGGATAAATATTAGTCATTAACGTAGGCATAAAGATGGAATGTGCTAATGGTACGATGAATGATCATTACCCAACAAAGAGTGCCCCTGACGTTTTACTCCAAAGCTTTCCAGTTCTGACACTAGAGCCATCACAAAGGAAACATCTAAAACAAACGTTCTGAGCAGCTGCACTTGTTTTAACACACAACAGTAAGCAAACTGAGTCCGTCCACTGAATCCTACACATTCAGAGTCATCATTAGTAGCCACTTTTTTCCTCTGACACATGAGCCAGATCAGGCAGATTAAAAACCAGACCCTTGGTACTGACAATATTTGGGATGTGGAGTATGAATCAATGTGGGGCTTCTCACCTCTCTGGTTGTGTGGTTTCCCAGGACGGCAGCTCCAAATTTGCCTTGCTTTGCATATTGACCATTAATGCTAGTGAAGCAAGAAAACAACAGATATCAGGACCCCTTTAAGCCATGAGGAGTCAGCACTCTGTTTTGATACAACTAGGCATTTGGCCTTTAAAGGAGGTCAGAGGCAGGCAGTTTTTTAATCTAAAGCTCTTCTGAAACTTCATTTTCTTTCTTTGAGACAGAATCTCATTGGTATAACTCTGTCTGGTCTGGAACTCACAGAGATCCTGAAGTCTCTGCCTCTCAAGTGCTGGGATTATAGATGAGTGACACCAGCCCCAGCCCCAACTTCTTTATTCTTCAAATCATCTATTACCCACAGTACCCCCAAGAACTTAAGAAGCTACTGTGGAGGGCCCAAACACTAACAACACAGACAAAATAATGCTGAGTTATCTAAGACTCTGTCTAGGCAAGGGCCGAGGAACTAGGCTGCAAAGAGCATGGGTTCTGAGGAAGGGCAGGAACTGCATCCTACACTTCCCTGCCCTCCACCAGCTCAGCCGCTTTCTCTCCCAACTACTTACTATCGGTATGCATGCACTGCAGTTGCAAACAGCACAGATGAAGTGCCTGGGGTAGCTGTTGCTGGTTTTGGTGCTGTCTGATTTCCTGAAGATGAAGAAAACAAAGGTGTCATTCATTTTTTGATTTTTAGCCTCAAAATTCCACTCCAAACTTTCTGGTTATTGTAACAATGATTTCATTACCACTATCCTTATTGGATCCAGAAAGAACCCATGGCCTTCTCTGGTGGTGAGGAAACAGGCTTTAAGTGAGAGCTTTACACAACAACTGTAAACGACGCTAGACTCACTCCAGCCCCAACACCATACACCACAGACAAATTTCTAGGCAAGAAGTATTGCCTAGAAATCAGGGCCATACTGCAGCATTCTTTTTTCTTTTCAATGCTCTGACAACTAGGGTATAGAAAAATAAAGCTATTTCCCTCTTAAAGAACTTAGGGTGATAGTGGAGATGAAAGTTCCTGGAAGGAACCCCACCTGACTAATCAACTGACTAGAAGGCCAGTGATTCAGCTAGATAAGAATATTTGCAGGTTCGGAGCCTAATTACAACCTATCCTGGGCGGTCTTCGGCCCCCTTAATAGTCCTCCCTTGACCACTCATGTGTTTAATCTAACATCTTGCTGACTAACAGGTAGGACCTTTTGGAATGTATTAACTTAAAAGAACACTAGCTTCTACCAACCAAAAGGCTAAGAATGTCATCAGATAGCATCTGAGGCCTAAGAAGATGTTTTCTCATTTTGTTTTAACCTCATGGCTCCACCAATGCATGTGAAAAGTACCCAGAGTTTTGACTTTCTTTGTTCCTTTCTCATAAACTTCACCAAACATTGCAACATGAGATTTGGGAAGAATTGAATCTGTGTTCCTGGGCCACAATGTTCCCTTTGAAGTGATGGCTGTATTTTTACATCAATGCTTAAATCACACCCAAAATCTGCCAAGGGCTATACAATAACTTTAAAAAAAAAATGATTTATTTAACTTTTATTTTAGGTGCATTAGCATCAGATCCCCTGGAACAGGAGTTATAGACAGTTGTGAGCTGTCATGTGGGTGCTAGGAATTGAACCTGGGTCCCTCTGGAAGAGCAGTGCTCTTAATCACTAAGATATCTCTCTAGCCCAACACTAATGTTTAAAAATGGCATATTAAGGTTAAGGGTAAATTGCATTCTGTTATTGTCTTGATTTTTGTCTATCTGTCTGTATACTGGACACAGAGTCTCCCTTGTATAGTCCAACCTGACCTGGAACCCATGATCCCCCTGCCTCACCCTCCTGAGTGCTAGGACCACAGGTATTCACCTTTACACCCAGTGGCAAACTACAAGCTAAGCTCACTAAATGAATGTCTCACAGAAAAGTAATAAGAAAACATTAAAAATCAAATGAATTTACTTTCACAAACCTTGTTCTCTCTCATTTTTCTGTATGAACACCTCTCCTCAATTTTAGAGTACAAGGACAATGTACAAAAGTCAGATAAATATAAAAAAAAGCACAATAAAAATATAAATCACTTATAACTTCATCACTCAAAATTAAATACCAGTGAACTGAAGTATTTATTCTGAGTCCTTTCTTTGTACACATAAGTTCTGCAGTAGCGTTTTTAGTATTTTAGTATAAAATGAAGATTCAACCTGGCCTCTTCCATTTCTCATTAACTATAAGTCTTCTCTATATCCTCCAAAAGAAGCCTAAGTGGATGGCTCATGGTTACTGCCCAAACTGCTTCTTTATAACTACACAAAATACTATGACCAATTCTAAGGACTTACCCAATTCCTTTAAAAAAATAATAATTATTATTATTATTTATATATTTATTTAATATGCATTGGTGTTTTGCCTGCACGTTTGTCTGTATGAGGGTGTCAGATCCTCTGGGACTGGAGTTATAGATAGTTGTGAACTGCCATGTGGGTACAGGGAATTGAATCCGGGCCCTTTAACTGCTGAACCATCTCTCCAGCCCCAAGAATTTACCAAATTTCTTACTGTGCTACATTTCTTTGAGCAGTTATCAAATTGTCTGTTAAACATAATGTTATAGTGAACATTCCTCACACACATTTTGTGTGTGATCTCTGACCCTTTTCTTAGACTACATTCCTGAAAATAGAATTCTGAGGTGAAGTGGTATAGAGAATTTGGTTTGTTTCTGCCCTGCTGCAGTATCCTTGGGAAATACTATGGCAATTTACACTCCCATCAGGGGTACAGCTGTGACTGTTTCATATTGTTGCCCATGGGAAGCTGTCTAATTAAATCTTCACCAAGTGAAGGAACAGGAAAGGAGGAGTACCCTCTCATGGCTGTTATCTGAATTTACTGATTATAGGGGAGAGAAAACTAAACATTTCCCTCGGGCTCAGGGTCCAGAAGCAGGGTGCTAGCCCAAAATGAATGGCAACAGCTGTGAAAATAAAGTGTTCATTGTGTTATTTGCTTATTTTCTTAGTGGTATGTTCTATGTCTTCCTTACTATGTTTAGAAAGTTACTTACAGTTTAGTTTAATCTGAACTTTCTAGTTGTATGTAGTGTACCAAGATAAATCTTTTCTCCTGTGAAGCAATCTATAGGAGTCGGGGTGGGGATCTCACTGGCACCCTCCTCCAGGTTAAGGCAACCTCTTTTATCACTCTTGGGCTATCATCACCCCAGCTCACACTCTGAAGAGGCAATGTTTCTGCATCTGCCAGGGGTATAAGCAGAGTGTGGCCATCACCGAGAGAGAGTCTTATTGCTCGGCATTCCTCCTTCTCTGAAATCAACATTATTCAGACTTTTGGACTTGGAACTCAAGAGGTAATCTTGCAACATATAGTCCGGTAAAAAAAAATTATTTTGAGCAAAATTTCCTTAATTTAGTTCCCTTGTTCAGTAGATGATTGAATAATTTTGTTTTCTTCACTAATTGTTAATGAATTTCTCTTGAGTCCCTTTTAATCTCTTCTTTAAAAAAAAAAAAAAAAAAAAAAGGCTTTCTTTTAACCTACTACCTTTTAACCTCTTTAAAGGCAAAATCTGTATTTATTCAATCCTGTGTGCCTTCTAGGTTCTCCTTCACCTGAAAAATATTTTTTCACAGGAAAAAATAAATTTCCCTACCTTTATGGGAGAAAAAAAAAAAAAAAAAACACACAGCTAGGGAGATAGGTCAGTCACTAAATGCTAGCTAAAAAGCCTGGTGGCCTGAGTTTGATCCTGGAACCCAGATGGTGAAAGGAGAAAACAGATTCCTAAACGTTGTCCTCTGACCCCCAAATGTGGGTCATGGCATACTCATGCCTCTATACCTACACACAAGCAAGCAATCCATTTTTGAAATGAAAGAAAACAGCTATTTCATCAGATAAGCCAGAGACAGTTTGTTTTCCTTCACACCTATATGCTCAAGGGCTTTAAACCGAATCAGAAGCACACAGCTTATGAAGAAACCAGGGGAATGCACAATAACACCTCAGCTTGATGGGCTCTGGCAGCATACAATTCACTCTTGTTCCCACTTCTTAAACTTCTTAAATATAGTTTACTTAGTGATAAGAGCAGTATGAGTATCTTTTAAGAAATACATTTGGAGTCAGGTGGTAGTGGCGCACACCTTTAATCCCAGCACTCTGGAGGCAGAGGCAGGCAGATCTCTGTGAGTTTGAGGCCAGCCTGGTCTACACAAAACTACACAGAGAAACCATGTCTGGAAAAACCAAAGTGTGTGAGTGTGTGTGTGAGTGAGTGTGTGTGTGTGTAAGTGTATTTGGCTCTTGCATAATTCTCCTTGGAATTTCCTGGAATCGTTTGTGTTTAGTCCCTTTAGTCATAATTGAGTTTATGCATTGTCAGGTGTAACGACATATGCCTGTAATCCCAGCCTCTGGAAGGCAGACACAGGAGGATCTCAAGCTGGAGGCTAGCCCGTTCTACATGATGAATGCACTTGTTTGAACTCAGCATCTGCATGGGGCCCAACAGAAGAAACCAAAATAGAGTTACTTGTTTTAGAATTCCATATCATAAAACAAAAAAAAACAAAATCCACCCAAGATTTTTAAAGTGATCTTTTAAATCAAGAGAGATGAGTAATACCCAAATCCCCACATTTGCACAGGGCTGTGTCATGTCAGAAGCCTCTCTCGAATAGACCAGTTTTCATTGCCTATTTTCCTCTTTTACAAAGAAAGGAACTTGAAAATGGCTAATCTACTTTTTAGGATTCTAGCTTCTTCTACTCTTTTTTGCCTATATAAAGCCAAGGTCCTAATCTCAACTCATCAGGATGTCTCATTTTATACAATGGGATTTCAAATAAAAGAACTGCAAATAAAAGCCAATTTAAAAATGTTGTAAAGGCCAGAGAGATGGCTCAGTGGTTAAGAGCACTGACTGCTCTTCCAGAAGACCCAGGTTCAATTCCCAGCACCCACATGGCAGTTCACAACTGTCTGTAATTCTAGTTCCAGGAGACCTGATATCCATGGCAAAACACCAATGCACATAAAAACAAATTTTAAAAAAAGGTCTTGAAACTTTGCTAAAATTTTGATTTTGACATTGTGTCAGAGGTGACTCAAAGTGGGGCTCCTCAAGATAGGGCCAGCCACCAGGAAAACAAAGTAAATAACCTTCAGCTCCACTCACCAACATTCAGGAAAGATGGGCTAAAGCAAGCTGTATAAAAACTCTTGAACCACAAAATTCGAAGAGCTTCCAGGTTGTAAAAGGACGTAGGATGGTAGTACACCCAGAGAGGGAAGGAGGGACACCCGGAGATACTACACAACACTAGGATCACAGAAGCACGCCAGGAAAAGTCCAAAGGAATAGACAGGAGTGTTTGTGTCTTCCTCTTACCTGGCCATACATGAGTTATCTGCTTCAGCTACTCTCTCAGGGTCCTGCCACAGATCCTCACACTAGTCAGCATAATGCCTGGCATATAAAAGGCTCTCCACACTTCGATCCTCAAGTATTTAATTTAATGCCATCACTACCTGCTCTCCTTGGGTCTCTTATATCACCAGTCCCTCATGCTCTTCGGATTCTTGCCTCAAAATACCAAAGTGTAGAGGAAAGAATGCTGTAGAGTCGATCAATTCAGAGTTCACATTTCAACTCTGCCACTAAGGGTGACTGATCAAATTAACAAATTTGGTCATGTCACCTACTTTACAAAATTAATAGAGAATAAAATATGACGATCCACTGAAAGCACCTAAGACAACTGCAGACACTTGAGAGTATTAGCCTCTCCCTCTCCCTCTTTTCCTCAGATATCGTTAACAAACGACTCTTGTGTGATGCAGGATGAATGGACCAGGATGTAACAATGAATGCTTTGGGCGGTTTTGGAGACAAGGGGCAGAAGAATTTGTCCCCATCAGTTCCCAACAAAGGCCACCATCTAGCTGCTGGAACCCAAGACCTGAGAGCCTCAAGCCTGAGTTGACGGATGGAGGACAGACGACTTGGTGTGTGTACTGGTAACTTCATGTGTTGTTATAACAAAATAACTGATGGACAGCTTAAGAGAGACAGGGTTTGTTCTGGTTCAGTTCGAGAACATGGCGCATTGTGAGGGAGAAGCAAGTGCATGAGATGGCTGGTCATTTGTACCACAGTCAAGAAGCAGAGAGAAATGAATGCTGCTATTCTACTCACTTTCCCCTTTCCAGTGAGCTGGACCCCTGCCTGTGGGATGATGCCACCCACATTTAGAGTGGATTTCCTCATCCACTTAATTCCACATAGGAATTCTTCAGATATGCCCAGAGTTGATCCCTTAAGTGAGTCTAGATCCTATCAAGTCCACAACCAATATTAACCATCATAGCATGTCACTTCCAGTCAGCCATCCAACCAACCCATTAAGACACGACACTAATGCCCCTTAACTTACCTGTTGCTGCTATTCCCTGGCCTTTCTTAGGCTGCTTTGGGGCTGTGTACTGGAAGAATTCATTTCCATGGCCTGTAGTTGCTTGATCCAGCCCAAAAAGAGAAGCCAGCCTGGCACTGTTAATGGAAAATGAAAATAAAATTTCATCTGACATATCCCAAACTTTTTTTTTTAATTCTGTTAAACTGAGAACATAGCCCAAACTTTTAACCACTTTAAATGCCGCTGCCTGTAATCTTAAATCTCTCTGATGGTGTATACCTCAGCACTCAGTAACAGATAGCATCTGAGGCTCTCTGAAATTAAGACTGTATTTGTGATTTGAAATCAACAGCTGATCCAAGTTCCATCTGATTATACTTCCTAAAGATTTCTCAAATGCATTCCCCACTTCCCTACCTCACTGCCACTTCCACAGATCACTGCCACATCCTCCGTTTATACTGCCATCACCTCTGTATATTTTTAATTAATGCAATAATCTCAGCCACTGCCTACATCCCCACCCAGACACACTCCAGTACTGGGGATTGAACATGGCAGGCAAGCTATATCCATCACCATCACCCCTTTTATGTTATGTTATGGAGTCTTACTAGGTGACCAGGCTGGCCTTGACCTTTCAACTCTCCTGTGCAGAGGGGATTACAGGCCTGTGCCACCAGACCCAACTCTTATCTACTTCTTATACATTCTATACACTGCATCTACACAATTATTCTTGATGAGTCTTTAATATTAGTAAGATAAAGACGTGGAACTTGGGCCACTAAGATGCTCAGTAGGTAAAGGGCTTGTCGCCAATCCTGATGACATGAGTTCAATCTGCAGAAACCGTGTGGTGAAAGGAGAGAAACAATTCCTACAAGTTACCCCTGACCTCCATACTCATGCCATGACATACATGTGTGGCTGTGCCCATGTGTCTATACATAGACACATTCACATGTACACATACAAACATGTATACATTCATATGTACACAAACACACACTATAAATAAGTAAACAAATAAATGTAAAAACTACTTTTTAATCCAAACTCTACAAGATGAAGATGGCTTTAGTAAATAAACCCTACATGATATCATCTACTTATTTCCAAAGTAGCCATTTCTTATTTCCAACTGTGTGCTATAGCTACTATAAGGAACTTACGGTTTCTTTTTAAAGATTTTAAATATCATTGTTGTTGTGATTGTGTGTGTGTGTGTGTGTGTGTGTGTGTGTGTGTGTCTGTGTGTTTCCTCCTTTCTTCCGCCCTCCTTTCTTTCTTTTTTTTGAGATAGGTTCTCACTGTTTCACTATATAGCCCTGGCTGTCCTGGAAATCATGATTTTGCCTACTTTATGTGTCTGTGCTTCACATGCATGCAGTGCCCACAGTGGCCAGAAGAGGGCATTAGATTCCATGCAACTTGTGTTAAAGAGGGCTGTGAGGGGCCATGTGAGTTAGAAATTGAACCCAGTTCTTCTGGAAGAGTAACCAGTGCTCTTAACTGGTGAGCCATTTCTAAATCCCTTCAGTTTTTTATATATAAGGCCAGAGGGTTTTTTGGGGAGAGGGGGGTGGGGGGGGGACACAGATGCTGGAGATTAAACTAAAGATCCTCATGCAGGATGGGTAACGACTTTAACCACATCCCCAGGCCAAGGTGAGATCTTTTAAAACTCCAGGCTTTACACATGCTATTCTTTCTGAGCCTGGTCTCCCAGGAAGTTACCCTAATCTAAGTTAGATGTTTTCCTAGGGCTTAAGAGATGTTAAACACTATACTAAATGCTAGGTAAACACAGGTGAGCAAAACTGGATTCTTTTTCCAGACGTTTGTGGTCATGAGGAGATTAGATATCACAAATTGTGAGTGATCCAAAGGAACAACCATTATACAGTGTAGTACTCCACCAACTAAGTCCTAAATTTCTTTCTTTAATTACCAGTTTGTTATATTCTGTTACAGCAACACAAATCAACTGAGAAAGTAACTCTCCAATCCACTCTAATCCTGAACTCTTCTCCAAAGCTGCTCTTAGTTGGGTGTACAAACTCTGAAGCTTCTCAACAACTCAATTCTTCTGGCTTTTTAGAAGTATAATTCATACGTGTGCATAAACATATATCAGTATTTCACAAAATAAATACTATTTCCTTTTCTTAAAGAATCTAGAATGCTTCCTTTAAGAGTCCTGTAAATGGGGCCACAAATGTTTAAAGACAAACAGGTTTAGATGAAAATGCAAATGTAATATTTGAGTGAGAGTAATGCTGACTTAAGTAAGATATCAACAAACGCTAAAAGAACCTTTTAGCCAAGGTGACCTAAAGACTCGCTCCCCTTTCTTTCTTTTTTAAGACAGTGTTTGACTATGAGGCCCTGGCTGCCCCAGAACACCCTATGTAGATCAGGCTGTATTTGAACTCATAGAAATATACCTTCCTCTGTCTCTGAGTGCTGAGATTAAAGGCAAGCGCACTATGCCTGGCTGAGTTTCCTCAAAGGAGTAAAATTCTGGGAGAATTGAGCAATAGTGTTTAACAACAGTGAAAGTTTAACAATAGTGAAAAACAATCGAATCTTATATGTATTTTAAAATTTTAAAAACATATTTATCACTACTGTATATGTATGATGTTTGTGTGTTTGTCTGTGTAGAAGTGTATTGCCACAGTGTGCATGCAGGACTAGAGGCAACTTCGTGGAATTGGTTCTCTTCGTCTATCTTTAGGTGGTTTATGGGGACTGAACTTAGGCTGGCAAGGCTTTATCCACTGAGCCATTTTGCTGTCCGAAAGCTCAAATCTAGATAAGGCATAATTGCTTACACACAAATAATTGACAATAAAAGGAAGGTCACATGGGAATGCTGCTCAGAAGCTCATATTTGGAATATTTAAGCCCAGGATTTAAGAATTTATAGGGCAATATAGTGAGATGTAATCTCAAAAAAAGCTTTGTGGGCACTGGAGAGAAGGCTCAGATGTTAAGAGCACTTGTTGCTATTGCAGGAGACTTGGGTTCAGTTCTCAGAACTCAGGTGGTGGTTCACCACAATCTGTAAGCCCAGCTCCAGGGATCCTGACACCATGTACACATAGTCTTACACATTAACATTAAATAAATAAACCTAAAAATTTTACAAAGCTCTGTGATTATGTTTATTATTGCTGGGTTGATTTTATTCTACTGCCTAAGTGGTAGGGACTATGCCTTATTCCTCTCTGAATCAGTGGAAGTTAAATATGATATACTTAGCAGACATTAGCCTATTTGTTCATTTCAAAATCATAATAGTGGGGAAAGGAGAATGTTGAGATTTTTCTCCATTTAGTCTCAGTCCCACTGGACCAGTTTCTCTCCACCCAATCAGGTCCCCTCTGAGACTTAATGTCTATGTATAATTGTTTGGCCTTTGGCTTAGGCTTCTTACTGGCTAGCTGTCTCCTAATTATTAATCCATAACTATTAATCTGTGTATCGCCACATGGCCTTATCTTACTGGAGAATGCCCAGGTGTCCAACCTTCCCAGAAACTACATGCCATCACCCTGACTCTCTCTTCCCTCTCTCTCTTCGAATTTCCTACCTGGCTAAATCCTGCCTGTCTATTGGCCAAAACGGCTTTATTCATCAATCAATAAGAGAAACACATATTGACAGCATACATAAGGACATTCCCCATTAGGAGAAGACATGCCTTTTGATTACCACTTTTAAGTTAACTCTTAAGTTTGGGGAACTTGTCCAGGCTTGGTCAGTCTGGTTAATCCCAGCACTCAGGAGGCAGAATCAGGAGGATCTCTTGAGGTGGAGGCCAGTCTGGCATAAATTGTGATTACCAGGTCAACCAGAGACACACAATAAGATGTTTGAAAAACAAACAAAAAAACAAGCAAACAAACAAAAAAGAGGGCCAGGAATGTGAAAAGCAGACTATCAGTCACTTAAACAACCACCCTAGACATTAGTACTCCTGCTCTGGCCAGCCTTCAATATCCTAGACAGGATCAAGAAAGTCATAAAGTCAGGTCAAACTTTGGGAAGCATTTTAAAAGTAAACTGCAGTTGTAAAAGAGGAACTGAAAAGCACTGTCAGTATTCATTGTCAGATGTTCTATTTCCTTAACAAAACCAATGTGAAACAGCCAAACCAGAGACTGCTCAGGAAACTTTCTCTAGTCTTCCCCCCCCCCCCCATTTTGTCTGCATGTCCTATTCACCATGCGCATGCCTGGTGTCCAAGGAGGCCAGAAGATAGGACTGGAGTTGTGGATGGTTGTGAGCCACCATGTGGGAATCAATCCAGGCCCTCTGGAAGAGAAGCCAGTGCTCGTAACCACTGAGCTGTCTGCCCAGCTCACTTTTCCTATTCTTAATCTTAAGTCTGATTTTGATTTTATAGTTACTACTGGGGACAAAAAATGATCTGTATAGCTTTTGTTGTTGTTGTTGAGTCTTTTATCATCAAACTGTCTGTTGCTATGCCTAGGGCCCACAGTTATATACATAGTAAATCTCAAATCCTTAGTTAAGCCTGCTCAGGGAAACAGACTAGTGGAGTCAGGAAGAACTTATCTTGGGGTCAGGAATCAGGAGAAGAGCACATGACTGTCATTGTCTGCCTAGTCAGCAGCAGATTCCTTGATGTGTGAAAGCTGAGAGTCTTAAAAATTCCTTTATAGACTTTCATCAAATACTCTCACATAGTGAAGATTATTAAATTAAAATGTACCTCAAAGTTGGGTGTCATGGTACATGCCTTTAATCCCAGAACTCAGGAGGCAGATAGTTCCTTGTGAGTTCAAGGCCAGCTTGGTCTGTATAAAGAATTCTAGGCCAGCTAGGACTCAAATAAACAAACAAACCTTGAAGATATTCAAAAGGCCCCATATACAGACACACAAAAAACAGGTTTTGCCTGAAAATCCAGCCAACAGCAGCAGAGGCTGAAAATGTTTGGGGTAAAATAGGAAAGAATGGAAACATTTTGTCTAGTCAAAATGGTAAACTCAGATTCCGTTAGAGAACCTGTCTCAAAAATAAAGTGGAAGGCTACCGAGAAAGACACCTGATACTGAACCTCTGTCCTCTACAAAGATGTTCACAGCCTGCATACCACACACACACACACACACACACACACACACACACACACACACGTGCGCAAATAAATAAGACCAAAAGTGCAAATAAATAAGACCAAAAGTGCAAATAAATAAGACCAAAAGAAAGCCAGTCATTTTATAGTCATTTCCTATTGAATTCCTAATATACTGGAAGATTAATCGCTGTTGTTACTTCTTGGCATCTGATAGAAGGATGGGCATGTTGATGTGTTTGCCATTTCTTAAGTAGGTTCATCACTATACACAAAGCTTGTAAAGCAGATGTTCAAAGAAGGGCTCTGCAAAGATGTGAGCTTTGCAGTTAACAAGTCTGAAGGGAGTGAAGAGCTTCACTGAGACAGTGGAAGGGAAACTAAGCTAATTGTTAAACGAGGTGGGGGGGGGGTCTTGCCTCCCTTTAAAGACTTCTGGCCCTAGAGATTATCTATGATGATTGACAGCAGGGGGAAAAGGATGCTGCAGTCTCTCCCATTGGCTTTAAGCCTTAGGCCTTACAAAGTGTGATTTCGCAGGCACTTCCTGGACAATTTGTATGCTCCAGGAGTTCCCGTTCTGAGTGCTAGACAGAAATGAGCAGCATAAGCAGTTCTGTCAAGACTTAGATTTCAGTGGCTTCCATGTGTAAAGTCTCGTGGGAATAAGGAAGATAAAGCAGTCTATTCTGCCTGGGACTCTGAATGCAGAGAATTACGGAAAAGGTAACATCCGAGGTAGGCTTTAAAGGAAGCTAATCCACCTCCTGGTTCAAGGTGTCACCACCTGGTTCACGGGGAAAGAGAAAGTCTCTTGACTTTACAGCTCATTATTTATAGGCGCTGACTCCTTTAAAAACCCCGAGGCAGGCAGTCTCCTCAGCAATCATCTCCATTTCACTGGAGACACTGTGATTCATAAAGCAGAAGGGTGTCCAAGGGAGATGCGAGGTCCTGAGTCCAAATCGACCGATCTCACACCGGGCGAGCTGTGCTCAGACTGCCAAGCCTGAGCCGCCGGTGGAGGAGTGCTGCAAGGGTCTGGACCCGGAAGTTGAGACGAGGCCTGAGAAGGGACCGTACCCTGCACCCACCCACCCACCGCTCTCTCGACCCTGCGCTCCGGCTCCGACTTGTCCATCACTCACCCGCCGCTCGGCGAGAGGAAGTCGGTGTCATCCTCGTCTCCGGCCCCGAACATCACGTCGGCTTTAGCTCGGCTGAGGAATGCAAGTCGGATGATCCCCGGGCCTGTCACAACCGATGTCGTAAAATGCCGCGGCGGCGAGCTGCTTTCCGGCAGGAAAACTCTCTCAGGGTAGTGGGGCCCAGAGGAGACCCGGCGGTGGAGAAGGTGGAGCAAAGGCAAATGAGAAGGTGAGCTCCTAATGACGCCAGGCCTCGCCAGCCCCCCGAGGGGGTGGAGTCCCTGGGCTCTGAGGGACGATTGGTCAGGTCGCTTAGGGGGCGGGCCCAGGGCGGGAATCGCTGGCCTCAGCCCCGGTCGTGGGACACGTCGAGTCGGGCAATAGTGGAGGGGGCTTGGGAGCAGTCCAGAACGGGTGAGGGGATCCAGTTCCGAGAGGAAGGCACGGGCGGCGGAGCTCGACCTAAGAAGGTAAGGCCTCTCCCCTTCCTTTCCCAGTCCCAGCTTGTTCGCTGTCCTTTGCCCTCCCGAACCAGGACCCCCCCGCAGCTCGTCTTGGCTGGGTGGAAGGAGAAAGAGCCCGCGACTAGTAGTCTGGGGATCCGAGCCTTGCGGTGGCCTGGCCCCTGCAGAGTTATCGCTATTATGACCGTAGACTCGATGCCTCAGTTTCCCCATCCACGCAAAGGACCGTGTGTCCAGTGTCTCCGTGTAGGGCTTACCAAGGTCTTAAATCTCAGCGGTCGAGTCCGATCCGGGTCTCTTCGTAATCAACGAATTTGCAGACAAGAAAACAGAACTAACCACTTGGGTGACTAGTCCGAGGTCACGCAGAGTAAAGGGCAGATCTGGTTCTTTGTATCAGGGTTTAGGGAGCTGCTGAGTGAAGGAGAACCTTGGCCCTTAACCAGACTATGTGGCATACGGCTTGGGAAAGGACCCCGTTTCTAAAATCCAGACAGGAGAGGTCCAGAAGAGCTGGGATATTCGGGGGGTGGGGAGTTGGATGATGGAGGGGACTTTGAAGGTAAAAATCCTCAGCCTACTCTTGCTGGACTGAGTTTTGCTGCCAATGTTTTAAGTCAACATTAGTTGTCGCTGACTTCTCTGCCTCCAGATTTCACCCTTTGTGTGTATGTGTCTTCCTTCTGTATTTCTTTGGTTAACTTGATGTCATTTTTGAACGATCATGAACCAGACGTATAGTCACGCTGTGGATAAGCAGATAGTGTGTCTCAGCGTAGCGTCCATTTCCACAGATGTCACTGGAGTTCTTTCTCCCGGTTTTTCTTCTCGGTCAAGTTGGTCCTATAAGTGCCCCTTGCCGGAATGCTCTAGTCTCTTAGGATGATATTGAAGGGACGGGTAGCTCCCAGAGAACTTTGTACCTCTTGACACTTCCCCTGTGGGGCTCTTTATTATAGTTTTTGAACTACTAAGTTGTTAGTGTTCTTGCCCACAGTGTGTTCTCATTAATTTTTTTATTAGATTGAATAATAGAATTTATCCTTGTTCCCTTGTTCCTTAATTTACCCTCATTTTTTTTTTTCTCCCGTGTGACCCAAAGAGCCAGCAGGGCTCTTGTCTTTTTATAGGTAGCTTCCAGAAAGATAAAAATGCTGTACTGGCTGTGAGCTGCCTGTGTTGCTTGGTCTCTTTTGTTCATTGAAGGTGACTGTACTATTGTCTAAAACTCCAGGGGAGGGGAAAGGGGAAATAGTGTAGCTAGAAATATTATACATTGCTTATAACTTTTATAAGTAAATTATTCCTGTTTATCTGCAGATAAGGCTGTTGGTCTGCTTCCTGTGTTTATTTTACAGATTAAGATGGTTAAAGCAGTGAAGTCTGACTGTTGTGCAGCAGGACTAGAGTCTGGAGTAATAGCTCTGTTTAAATTGTGAACTTGAGTGGGTGGGTAGGTCAGGGAAGTAAATGGTTATAGTTCTAGCCCTGCCCTAGCAGGCACTAAAACATTTCATTAATGCTTTCTTTCTTTTTTAGTTTAGTTTTTTGTTTGTTTGTTTTGTTTTTTGTTTTTGTTGTTTTGGGTCATTTTGTTATTGTTTGGTGTTTTGTTCTGTTTGAGATGGGGTTTCTCTATGTAGTCCTTGATGTCCTGGATGTCATTTTGTAGACCAGGCTGGCCTTGAACTCAGAGATCTACCTGCCTCTAAGTGCTAGGTATGGGCCACTACTGCCCAGCATGGGTTTTTTGTTGTTATGTGTTGGTGGTAGTTGTTTTTTTATTTTTTGTTTTTTGAGATGGTCTATTTATGTAGCCCTGGCTGTCCTAGAACTCAGGTAGACCAGGCTGGCCTCAAACTTTCACTGCGATCCACCTGCCTCTGCCTTTCAAGTGCTGGGATTGAAGACTATGTCACTATACTGGGCTAGTAAAACAAAAACCTAAGGGAATATCTGAGCTATTTTCTTGCATTCTTGGGTGGAGATGTTTTTCTTGTGGGTGTTTTGAATGTCCTTTGGTGATCAGGACACTGTAGGCAAGCATAATATCTGATGTTGAATTTCATTTGCAACATGAGGAAGAGAAAGGTGGAAAGGGTTCTTCCTCAGTCTTTTAGGCTTAAGCAGGGCTGCTGCTTCTGAAAATCCAGTCTTCCTGGATTAGGGTATCCAGTTTGGTACTATTAGAGTTGGAATTAGGAAACCTGAATTCGTGCCCCAGCCTTTATAATGTATTCAGAGTTTGGGCCAGGTTCCCTAAACACATTGAAAAAGGGATAGATCAGATTGTAGACATACTGCTGAGAACTGGGAGGGTGAAGATAAGTAATGAATACAACCCTGAGCTCAAGTTCCAGTTCAGTATGTTTGTTCATTTTCTTAACCATATAGCTCTGAAATGTGTAGAAAATGTATTGATCATCAAGTGTGGTGGCACACCTCTTTAAACCTAACACTTGGAAAGCAGAGGTAGGTGGATCTTGAGAATTAGAGGCCCGACTGGTCCACATAATGAGTTCCAGGCCATCTAGGGCTACATAGTGAGAACTGTCTTAAAAAAAAATTATACTTACATACATACATACTTAGATTCCCTGAAGATTACCCTGGAAGCAGCAAGTTTAATAATTTTTTTTCAAATTGAATTTGTAAAAAGATGGCAACTCTTATTCAGGCAAATCCATATTAATATCCTCCAGTAGTATAGAGATATGGATTGAATGTCAATTAAAAATATGTCAATAGTATGCTATTCATTCAAGTCAATAAAAGCAGAAGAATATTATAATACAATTTGAGAAATATTGCCTCAGAGTCTCTTGTGTATAATGTTAGACTTTGTGTAAATTGGATGGAAATGAAGCCTCTAGGAAATAATCGTAGAATATCAAAGTAGGAAGAGATAATATCTTTTCGTCATAACCTCAATCATTATTATCCAGAGGGAAACTGGTTTGAAGATTTTAAGATTAATACCAATGCCCTAAACAGTGTTTTTAGTATGCCTTACCTCAGCCAGTCTGTATAACCCCACGTTCTAGGGATTAACCTATTCATTTTTAGACTATGAAACTACTGAAATTGTAGGGTTACATAGAGGGCTTTAAAGATGAGGAGGGTTCCAAAAGAACTCAGGAAGGTAAGTTTTTTTCTGGATTGAAGGAACAGCTTTGGCAAACACAGGCAGATGTATGTTTCCATGGCACAGAGGGATTAAAGCCAGGGTTTTATACAAGCTGGGCAAGCATTCTACCACTAAGCTATGTATCACCAGCCTAAAGGGAGTTTTGCAAAATTTTCCAAGACAAGAGTTCACCTTTTACCTGCTGTGCTTAGGACTATGGCTTGTATAACTAAAGTATGTTAAAGTAGGAAATCATACACATTTTACACAGTTTATTACAGCTTAAAACACAAATATCCTCCATATTATTGTTATAAACTAAAGCCTCAACTTTTTCTTAGAGTATGATTCTCAGAGATCAACAGACTACAGGCAAATCTTATCTCAGCTGCCTGTTCTACAGTTTTATTGGAATACGGCCATGCTCATTTATTTACATATTATCTATGGCTACTTTCATCCTACAAGTATTGAGTATCTGCAGCAGTAGCGTCATGGTCCACAGTGCCTAAATGTTTAGTAATTGGTCCTTTTATAGAATGCTTATCAACCCTGACCTGAATCATGTATGGTTGCTTTCTTCAATATACAAAAACTACTTAAAAGTCACTCACAAAGCAGCCTGACTACAAACTTTTTCTAGATGTTTATGACATTTTCTGCCAGCATTTAGAGTTGATTTCTGCATCCAACAGCAGCTTGTGGGCATCTGTGTGACTTCCTCTTACCTATTCTAGCCAAACCATTCAACTTGATTTTCATAGATACAACTACTAAAATGGCTACGTAGAACAAAAGTCATATACGTAAGTTTGGGGGTCAAATATCTTTTCTACTTATTGTAGAAACCTGGCCCCGCCTCTCACCCACCTGTGAGTGGCAGGTGTATGTATCCTGGTCCTATAAGGGGAAAACTCCACCCACTCTTTAATCTCCACTTTTCTGCCATCTCCCTGAGGAAGCAGACAGATCCCTGTTTGTTCTGTTTCTCCCCTCCCCCTTTTCTCTCTCTTCTTCTTTCTCTCTCCCCCTTCTTCCCCTCCCCGATTTCCCTTTCTAATAAAACTTTTAACTTAAACTCTTTCTACCTGGCGTGTTTGTCCCCTGCCGAGGTCAGCCTCATGAAATATTATAACATTGGCCTTGGGCAAGTTGCTAGTTTTTCCTTTTTTTTCTTTGTAAAATTGGGGTAACAATGGTACCCATTTTCTGGAGGTCAAATGAGTTAATTCACATAAAGCATAAAGTGCAGTTAGTAAGCACTGAATTAGTGTTAGTATATCTGACCTAGCAGAGATGATACCTGTGTCCCACAGTTTGGCTTCTGGACTATTGAAGCGATGGTCCCTAGATCTCATGCTACAAGGAAAAAAGTCTAAAGCCTGGGCCACTCAGAGAAGAACCCTTTCTCTTGGAAAGAGATTTAAACTTGTTTGACTGCCTTAGAGAAGACTCAGTGATGGTTGGAACCACACCTTGACTGAGACTGTTAGATACACCATCTCCTGAAACTGCACCTTCACTTCAGCACCCTGAAGGTAAACTGTGGAGGAAGGGCCACTGCATTTTTTTTCCCTCTTCCCAATATGGCCACATTGGATAAATCTCTTCTTTGTCAGTTAAATTGTTTGGGAGTTCTTTAGGATTCTTTCCTGAAACTTCAACATAATAATATACATAGAAAATTGAAAATAATGTGTAAAAGAAGCCCAAAGCCATATTTATTAGAGTCCAACATGATGTTTATTAATAGAGACCAACATAAGTTTCCAGTTAGATCAGCATGAAATGATTTATACTCTAAATGACATGGTTAGTATTCTTGGTTGGTTTATTTGATTTTTAGATGGGATCTCACTGTGTATCCGCAGCTATTCTGGAACTGTACAGACCAGGCAGGCCTCCAAGTCATAGAGATCCACCTGCCTCTGTCTCTGCCAAGCTGGGATTATCTGCATGTACCACCATGGCATGACATGGTCAACATTTTAAAAGTCCAGTTCAGGAGTCTAAAAAGGAAAAGGTTAACACCTAGAACAGGCAGTTATACAGATTGGCTGAGTTAAAGCATGGTAAATACTACTAAGGGCACTGGTATTAACCTTAAAAACTTGAATCCAGTTTCACTTTGGATTATAATCTAAATTGCAAGTTGAAAACAAAGGTTCCAGGCTGTGGATAAAATGAAATGACATTGGTGGCACCTGTCTTTAGTCCCAGCGCTTAGGAGGCAGAGGCAGGCAGATCTCTCTGAGTTCGAGACCAGCCTGGTCTACAGAGCTAGTTCCAGGACAGGTTCCAAAACAATACAGAGAAACCCTGTCTCAAACAAACAAATGAAATAACTGTTGTGAAGGTAATAATTAAATACTAGAAGTCTCTGTTACTTACACTCCTTAGCTGGAATGGTGGCCTCTAATCCCAGCACTGGGAGGTGGAGGTGAGAGGGATAGTTCAAGATCAGAGGGGGCAAATAGATAACAAGCTTTAGGTAGGTGTGTGTGTTTGTGTGTGTGTGTGTGTGTGTGTGTGTGTGTGTGTGTTTGTATGTATGTGTAAAATGTTTCTTCTCTTTAGGTTATTCCTCCCTTATTGTTTCTAACTTGGCTCTATTATTGAGTCTTTGTCCCAGTGCCACAAGAGAGAAAAGACACAATTATCACAGAAAAATGAAATGTTTATAATGACAAGAGTTCAACTGATGTCAGATAAATCACTCAGAAAATACTGCCTTTTAAAGTTTGCCAGGCAAGCATGACTGGGGGCAGGGAGTAGAGGCGGTAGGAAGTTGCTCATGCCTGTACTCCCACATTCAGCTCTTAGCACAACAAAGCCATTTTTAAAACAGGTCTCCTGTCCATTGTAGCTAGGTATGTAACAAGTTATCAAAAGTCTTATACTTAATACATTACAATGTGCTGTTTATCACACACACACACACACACATCTTACAGTAGGTAGAGGGAAGAAAATGCTTTTGAAGTTCCATGGCTTTGAGTTGTATCATTTTATGATTTAGGTAACATCCCCAAGCAGAGGAGGGGCCCATCCTTAGGAATGCAAACCCTGTGGAGAAGGAAGGGGATGAGAAGGGTCCACCCTACCTCTTTTCCTTTACACAATGACCCTAGGGGTTTGTATACAACCTGCTTTTGTAGGCTGAGGACATTATGCAATACTCAAAAGTAAATTCAGAAAAATAGTTTGTCAGTCCTTCCCTAAATAGACAGTACATATGTTAAGGAACTACAATGAGTATCAATATAATTTTCAAGCAGTTCAGAGTAGGGAGTGTAGTTATTTGGTTTATAAAATGAGAGGTGAATGCTATTAACTATGGACCCATAGTCTATTCCATTGTCACTTAGCTTTTTCTTTTCTTTTATAAAACAGTCTCACCATGTAGACCAGGCTGGCCTGGAGCTCAGAGAAGAGTCCACTTCTACATCCCAAGTAGGATTAAAGTTGTGTGTTACTACTATGCCCAGCCTTTGTTAGCTTTTTATCAGCTCCCATACAATCTTTATCTGTAACTCATACATCTCAAATTGCACTGTGGTTAATTACATGTTTCTTCCACCATCTTTGGCTTCATCACAGTACCTTCATTCAGTGCATGAGCAAGAAGGATTGAGTGGGGTCTGGAGAGGTGGCTCAGTGGTTAAAAGTACTGGTGTCTCTTACAGAGAATCCAAGTTCAATTTCCAGCATCCACATGGAGGCTCACAGCCATCTGTAACTCCAGTTCCAGGGATCTGATGCCTTCTCTGACTTACATGGGCATCAGGTAGGCACATGGTACCTACACATACATAATACATTCTTACCCATAAAATAAAAGCTAGAAGTTCTGTGGCTGGAGAGATGACTCCATGATTAAGAGCACTGGCTGCTCTTGGGGAGACCTGGGTTTCCTTCCCTGTATCACACAGGAACTCACAACTGTCTATAACTCTAGTTCTAGGGCAGTGGCTCTCACCTTTCCTAATGCTGGGACCCTTTAATACAGTTCCTCATGTTGTGGTGACCCCCAACCATAAAATTATTTTAATTGCTACTTCATAACTGTAATTTTGCTACTGTTATGTATCATAATGTAAATATCTGATATGTAGGATATTTGGTAAGCAACCTCTGTAAACTCCCCTCCCAGGAGTCTTGAGAACCACTGTTCCAGGGAATCTGATGCCCTATTCTGACCTCTGCACACTATATGCACATGGTTCGTTTACATACACACAGGCAAAACACTCACATATATAAAATACACATAAGTCTTTTTAGAAATAGTGAATGAATGAACAAGTTCCTCAGGTTCACACAACTAACAAGTGCCTGGGGTCAAGTCTAGATTACCAGTCTTCCTGGTCCTAGCTCAGTACTTGTTGCACTAGACCATGAAGCCTCTATCTGGGTTTCAGACAACTTAGTTTTTTGAGGGTTTGTTTGTTCATTAGTTTTGAGATAGCCCCTTACTGTATAGACCAGGCTGATCTTGAACTCACAGAGATCCACCTGCCTTTGCCTCCCAAGTGTTAGGATTAATGGTCTGAACCATCACACCCAGGAGCAATTTTCTTATTTTCAGTTGTACTCTCTTTCTATACTTTGTTAAAGTAATCTTTTGTAAATTAGTGGTTTAATGGGACATAAGTTCCTATTACATGATTTGTTTAATTGCTGTTTCTATTGAATAAAAAGAACAACTCAACTGTTTTGTAATTTCTGTTTCATATCATACACTGGGCACATCAACTTTATAGCCTGGACAATTGAAATACTCTGTAAATAAAGAGAAATTTAAACAATAGAAGACCTTGGATTGTAGCAAATGCAGTCTGTCTTTGACTACAGCAAGCAAATTGCCACCGAAATGTTTTCCCTGTGTGTGTCTGAGTAGCTAGGATTCTTTAAATCAAATGAATATATATATATATATATATATATATATATATATATATGGGAAGATCAAGAAGTCAGGGTTGATGAACTGTTTGTTTATTTTTGTATACAGGTGTGTGTATCTTTATTCACAGAGTCAATTCTTCCCACCTTTCCTAAGGTTCTGGGAATTGAACTCATGTCGCCAGCAAGTGCCTTTACCCATTGAGCCACCTCACTGATGATTTTATTTATTTGTTTGTTTGTTTGTTTGTTTGTTTCAGAGAGGGTTTCTCAGTAGCTATGAAGCTAATCCGGAACTCACTCTGTAGACCAGGCTGGCCTTGAACTCATAGAGATTTGCCTGCCTCTGCCTCCCTAGTGCTGGGATTAAAGGCGTGTGCCACCACCTCCCAGCTCACTGGTGATTTTCTCAATGTTGCTTAGGTAATGTGACAAACTTCACAATCTGTGAAGAATAATGCAGTACTTGGCTCCACTCTGAATACTGTACATAAGGCATTCTGAAATCTTTACATAAATTATATTTGAAATAGTTCTGTACCCAGACTACAATGGAGCAGTAAGAGAAGAAAGAAAAAGTGCATCTCATGCTTTCTTGATTCTAGGATGTGGCTTAGCCAGCAATGAAGAGTAGCAGAGAAGTGGAGTACAGTGTCCAGAAAATCCACTCCTCAGTGGACTTGGGCCTTTCTGCCATTGCATAACTAAAGGACCTTTTCAGTTTGTTTGTCATATCAAATTTGAGTTGTGCTGTGGGGAACAAGCAAATAAAAGCTTTCTAAAGGCCTTTGTGAAGAATGTACCTTTACACTTGATCTTCTTTGTATGGAAAGGTGAGAGTATACTAAAGAAAAGAGCTTCTGTACTGTTTCCTGCCAAACTAGGATATGTGGGGCTCAGAAACCCCTCCTCCTTACACTTCCCAGCAAACCATCTAGAGAAATGGGAGGGCTAAGTCTTACAGAATCCCTTTACAAAAGCAAATGTAAAGGTGGCCAGGAAGTTAATGTCATTCTCCAATAACATGTGCATTGGTTTCCCCACTGTAAAAAATAAAGGGACTGGACCTGATCATTTAATTTTTAAAATTGTAAGCTATGTGTATATACTTTTGCTCGTTTAGTTTTTTTATAAATTATATCATACAGTGTACTCTGCTCCCCACACCAACTTCATAATATATCTGTCAGATTATCCTGTAAAAGTGGAAAGATATTTCTCATTCTTAAATGGCTAGAAAGTGTCCTGTGTTCTGGAAATATGATAACAAATTTAATCAGTGAATACGTGGGTTGTATTTTCAGTGTTTTGATGTTACAGATAGTCCTGTAGTGCATAGCTTTGCTCATATAACAGTTCATATATTTGATCTTAGGCTAAATACTTTGAAGCTGTTTCAAGGTGGTAGGGGATATATATGCATCAGACTGATAACTGAAGACTGGCCTATGATTTGTAGGGTGGTAATTGTCAATGCAAAAGGAAAAATAGTTTTGAAGCATCTTAACTTCTGTTATTTAGAGACAAAATCTTCAGTGGAGACCTTGTATAGGTAACTGTCATGTGTGAGGGGATCTAATGAGTGGCCTGAGGAATTCTCCAAAACTTTTAGGAACATTAAGTATATTTTAATATAGGCTCAAGTTTGAAGATTAAGAGAAAGAAGCACTCAGAAGACAGACAGATGTACGTAAGCTTCCCAAAAGAAGGGAGAGGAAGTAGGATGGATCCAAGTACTGGCATGGGCTTCTACAAGAGAGTATGTAACTAATTGTCTAGATTAGCCATATCTCATTTTGGTGACATCTTTAAGTAGTTGCTAAGGACCATTTCTCTTTAACTCATTTGGTAAGTGTGGTGGCTCTAGAGATGCCTAGGATAGAATTATGAGCTGATAAGGTAAAACTAGGAACCACTAGTATTGCACAAGGGGGTTGTTTAGCTAGCACATGTCCTTTTCCTGTAAATGGGGTTTCTGCTGGGAATTTCACACTTCACTGAGGTTACCTGTATCACACAATCTTAGACATTTCCTAATGCTTTTCAGTGTGCCATTACTTAAGAGCTGATTTACAAGGTGAATATATTTTAAACTTAGAAAAGGGGACCATTTCCCAGTCATACTTGCTTTACTTACACATAGGAGTCAAGAGAGTCCCTTTTTATAGCAATCCACAGAGGGGTTGAGATTAAAAAGAGTATTGTGTCTTACCCTCCTCTCAGATGTTATAATAATTATGGGGCATGCATAGTAACTTTCTGAAGTGTGGGGCACCTTCACAGATGTGTCTTTTTGAGGTCAGAGACTATAAAGCAGGACAAAATTGCCAGCTGCTAACTTTTTTTTTTTTTTTTTTTTTTTTTTTGAGTCAGTGTCCCTTGTGGCCAGCTACTGTGTAACTGAAGAACTTTGAACTTTTGACCCCCCTGCTTCTATCTCTGAAGTCTCAGAAGCATGTATGTCATCACATCCAGTTTTTTCCTTCATATTTAAGCATAAACTATAACTTTCTCTTCCTTCTTTCCTCCCACCCTCATTCTGCTTTTAGCTGCCCAGGGCACTTCTGGAATTTGCTGTGTGTTCTTACAGCTTTAAGCCAGAGCCCCTATCCTTTTGTGTGGATTTCTTGCAGCCCCTGGGGCAGTTAATCTAGCCTCTGCTACCCTTGCAGGCTCCTGCCATCCTTTTTCTCTGCACAACTTAGTCACACTTTTCAATGCCTCATCGTTTCGTATATTTGAGAAGTGACCAAAGTTTTCTCTGCCTACTAAGCCATCTCACTGGCCCTTCCAAGGAGTATCTTAATCTTAATGTATTATACTTATGTTGCAGACCACAGGACACAGACTGAATGGGGGGGTGTGTAATATTTTATTTCTTTTTCATTTTTTAAAAATTTCATATGTATGAATGTTTTGCCTGCTTGAATGTTAATGTATCATGTGGGTACCTGGTACCCATGGAGGCTCAAAGAGGATGTGGAATTCCCCTGGGACTAGAGTTATAGATGGCTGTGAGCTACCATGTGGGTGCTAGAAAGAGTAGCTCTTAACTATTAAACCATCTCTTAATCTCTGTTTCTTTTTTCTTTTCTTTCTTTTTTTTTATTTATTTTTTTATTTAATTTTATATAACAAAGTCCAATTAAATGAAAACAAACATTTATACACAATATTTGGGAATTTGGGCGTCGTTCTTTCCAAACTACTTCCTGCTGGTAAGGGGCGCTGTCTTGGGGGATTCGAAGAAGATTCAGATATCCTAGCTGTAGTCTGTAGGGCTGTTTTGTCCAGCTGTTTGGAATGTAGGATCAGCTTGTACTCTGTTTCAGGCGGTCTGGTGTGATCAAACCACATTAGTCTGGAAGGAATCCACATCTTTTCATTTTCTGTGGAAACAAAAATAGAAATACTTTTCCCCAGTAACTTGTTCTTCAACTTAAATTTTGGAGTCAAAGCATTTTTTTTTTTTAATTTATTATTTTACATGTCGATCCCAGTTCCCTCTCCCTCCCTCCCTCCCCTCCAGCCCCTCCCTCCCTCCTTCCCTCCCTTTTGCCCTCTCTGCCCTCTCCCATGCACTCTAAACACCCTCCCCTCCCAACCCCCCACCACAATACCATATGTAGGGGAATGCCATCCAGTTGGGGTCATGTAGATCTGACAGGTCCTGTGAAGTAGGGACTAGGGCTTCTCTCCTATCTCTAGAATAAGGCAGTTATCCCTCCATGGGGGATATGTTTGCAAAGTCCTTTTGTGCACCAGGGATACATCCTGGCTCCCCTGTCTGAGGTCTCTTAGACTGCTCAGACCTTCTGGCTGAGACCCATATTCAGGGGGGTCCGAGTCAGTCCCCTGTTGGCTTCCCAGCTATCAGTCTAGTGGCCCTTAGCTCCTCCTTGTTCAGGTAAGCTGTCTCTATGTACTTCTACCGCATGGTCTTGTCCTCTCCATCTGCTTCTGGGTTCTAGTTCGACTCAGTGTTTATGTATGGGTGTTTGCTCCTGTTTTCAACAGGCATTAGTTGAGGACTCCATGGAGAAGTTAGTTGTTGATCTCACTCTCCGGGAAGGGCATTTATGATAGCCTTTCCACGGAAGCTGAGATTGTTAGTTGGGAGCAGTCTTGTAGTTCCCTCGACCTTTCTTTGTGTTCAACTTTATCTTCAAACCAATATTGGCTCCCTCTTTTATGTTCTCTCTCTGTGTCTCTGTCTCTGTCTCTGTCTGTCTCTCTCTCTCTCTCTCTCTCTCTTTCCTATTTTCCATTCCTAACCAGGCTCAATCCTCCTGGTCGCACATGCCTTCCTCTCCTCCCTCTCATTTTCTCCTACTTCTCTCTCCATTAGCTGTCCTCCTCCACTTTACCTGAGGTCTGGGGGACTTGTCCCTTCCCAGTTCTGTGAGGGACTTTATATGAATCTCTTAGAATACAACTTGTATCCTAGTTCCTCTGGTGATGTGAATTATAGGCTGGTGATCATTTGATCTAGTTCTAAAATCCATATATGAGTGAGTACATACTGTGTTTCTCTTTTTGTGACTGGGTTACCTCATTCAGGATGGTTTCTTCAAGTGCCACTTGCCTGCGAATTTCAAGATACCATTATTTTTTTCTGCAGAGTAGTATTCCATTGTGTAGATGTGCCACATCTTCATTAACCATTCTTCAATTGAAGGGCATCTAGGTTGCTTCCAGGTTCTTGCTATTACAAATAGTGCTGCTATGAACATAGTTGAACAGATGTCTTTGTTGCATTGATGTGAATCCTTTGGGTATATGCCTAAGAGGGGGATTGCCGGGTCCTGTGGTAAACTAATTCCCATTTTCCTGAGGAACCGCCATACTGATCTCCAAAATGGCTGTATGAGTTTGCACTCCCACCAGCAGTGGAGGAGAGTTCCACTTTCTCCACATCCTCTCCAACATAAGTCATCACTGGTGTTTCTAATTTTAGCCATTCTGGCAGGGGTAAGATGGTATCTCAAAGTTGTTTTGATTTGCATTTCCCTGATAGCTAAGGATGTGGAGCATTTTCTTAAGTGTCTTTCAGCCTTTTTGATTTCCTCCATTGAGAATTCTTTCTTCAGTTCTGTACCCCATTTTTAATAGGGTTATTTGGTGTTTTGTTGACTAGTTTCTTGAGTTCTCACTTGGTAGACCAGGCTGGTTTGAACTTAATCATGTAGCGCAAGCTGGCCTGAACCTCATAATCCTGTCTTCTTAGCTTCCTGGGTTTATTTTCAGCAGTCTTTGTGAAGCACCTAAGTTAGGAAGAAAGTAATTAGCATTTATTATTTACTGTGTGTGTTATTAGGTAGTAGTTGCTTATATACATTTGCATTTTATTTTTATAATGTTATGATGTTATTATCCCAGTTTTATGTGTTCATATTTTTCTCACAAAGTTTTAATAACTTGGTCTGAGTTCCAGTGATGACAGAGCTGTACACCAGTCAGTGGTCCGACTCCAGAAGCCACAAAGGCTCTCACTGTCTCTACTTTGGCAAAATACCTCTCAGAGAAGCTAATTATTTAAAGGAGTGCACTGGAAAGTGCTAGGTAATCTAAATGCATTTGATAAGTAAATGTTAAAGACCCTGAGAAGTGAGAATGTCTGAAGCATATCAACTATTACTCTGAGTGCATTTAGAAGACAAGTATGTGTTTGCTTTATTGAAACTGCTGTCCACAAAAGGTAAATTATTACATCCCTTGACTAAGGCACTATGACCAGAGAGGTTAAATTGCCTAATGTATAAGAAAAGTAATCAGGGCTAGAACTAAAATTTCTAATTGTAATTACCATAAAGGGTCGGTGGCCTTGAACTCATGGTGCCTGGGAATTATGTAGAGAAGGGTGGTCTGTGCTTCTGTTTCTACTTGCCTTCAAGGAACTTACCAAGTATATGTGATATTTTTCCATCTTGTATATTAAGAACTGTCAGTTCAAATTTCCCTAAGTAGGAAAGTCCAAAAAGAAGTCAAAAAGATTTTATTTGTTAGAAATACAAGAAAAACTTCATAGAAGTGACATCCTAGTTCTACAGAATGAATTAGACTGTGGTGTTTTGAATAGGTATGGCTCCATAGATTCATGGATTTGAATGCGTGGCCTTTAGGGAGTGGCACTATTAGGAGATGTGGCCTTGTTAGAGTAGGTGTAGTAGGAGGAAGTGTGTCACTGTAGAGGTGGGCCTTGAGGTCATATATGCTCAAGCTACACCCAGTGTGGCACTAAGTCTCTTTCTGCTGCATGCAGATCAAGATGTAGAACTCTCAGCTCCTTCTCCAGCACCATGTCTGCCTGCACACTGCCATGTTTCCCACCATGAGAATAATGGACTAAATCTCTGAGACTGTGAGCCAGCTCCAGTTAAATGTTTTTCTTTGTAAAAGTCACCATGGTGTCTCTTCACAGCAATAGAGACACTAAGTAAGACACAGAGTATACACTCACAAGAGTTACAGGCTTTGATATATCCTTAGTTTGGGTGCTATATGCATACTGCATAATGAATGTAAATAGTGACAGGATTTAGACCTATGCAGATAATGGGAGAAAGAGTTCCAAGAGGCCATAGTAAAAAATAAAATAAAATAAAACAGTAAATTTCAAAGTGCTAAATTCATTCAGAAACGCTAAGATCTGTCTTAGTAAAATACACCCATGTGAAGAGAATTAAAATAAGAGGAGAGAGGCAGACAGACATAAAAGTCAGGTAATAAATCAGTGTGCCAGTTGAGGAGAAAATAGTTCCTCCTATTTCATCCTGAAAAGCAAATTACACCTTGAGAAGCAGTAAACAACTGGAGTAGAGATACTAGTCTAACCTGGACTGCTGGTTCTTAGACCAACACCATCACCATCAAGTAGCATGATTCAGATCGTGGTGGAGCTTCTGCATTTGGCTTAGCTGGAAGAGTTCACTTATACTTCTGGAATAGAGCAGTACACTTCCTGACATGTCCCCACAGGTGTTGGAACAGTTATTAAAAATACCTATATTTACAAAAGCATCCATACTGCAACTTCTGTGGTTTCTCCAGTTCATTTGTTTTGGGGGGCCCTGATTACTCAAAAACAGACTTCTTTCCTTAGCATGTCAAAAATAATAAGTCTATAGAAGAGGTTTGAAATGAGAAGGAATTTTGAAGAAATGCTTCCAGTCCACACTACTGTGTTAGCATGTTGACAGAGATAAGCACAGATTGAAAAGGTTATGAAAACAGTTTAAAGATTTGTTGCCACCTGGTCCCAGTTAGACTACTGGAAAAGGTAAATTTTTACAGATGTGTAGCAGTCTTAGAAGTAGACCCTGGGAGCTGGGGAGGACATGTTGCCCAAGAGATTGGAAAGGTAGACTTTTGATGCTGAAGAAATGATTGTCTGGAGCACAAGAGTACTGCAGACACAAAGGTGAAACCTGAGGCCCACCAGAACGTCTTCTAATGCTTACAGAGAATGGGCTAGTTGTAAAGATATGCAGGTTCTAGCAAAGGGACCTCAACTTTCTAGTATAGCATTGAACAAACCTGAAAGGCTCTCAGTGCCTTGGTTCCTCCATCTTGAAAAGATACTGTTGAATTTTCAGAAGGAATTTTTTTTTTTTAATGTGCATTGGTGTTTTACCTGCATGTATGTCTGTGCTGGGGTGTCAGATCTTGAGACTTGAACCTGGGTCCTCTGGAAGAGCTCTTAGCCTCTGAGCCATCTTTCCAGCCCCCAAAAAAAGGATTTTTAAAAAAACATTTGTCCAGGCACTATGCAATTATTTATTTAATAAATGTACTGAGTAAATGTACTTTAAGTTGCTATAATCTGATAGTTCTTTCATTTCCTCTATTGTATGATTATATGTTGCTTGTCAAGCTATAGAGTGTGGGTTCAGTTATACCACCACATAATGATGATGATGAAGAAGAAGAAGAAGAAAATGAATAGTCCTACCTGCAAGGTCCCTTTCCTAGATTTTACATAGGTCTGAAGTAAGGCTAACAAACTTGCCAGTGTTACTTCTATATCAATTACAGTTTGCTACGTCTTAGGATAAAACTATTGAATAGTTTTGAAGCATATCAGATACTATATAGCATGTCAGACTCATTAAGATAGTTAAAAGGAAATTAAGAGTGTACTAGTGTACCCTTAAATATTAAGGAGGCCATGTGTGGTGTCGCACACCTTTAGTCTCAGCGCATGGGTGCATGGGAGGCAGACGCAGGTTGATCTCTGAGTTCAAGGCCAGCCAGAGTTGCCTGTGAGACTGTCTCAAAAAAGCAATTTACTTATGCAGATTTTTATTATAATTTATTACTGTATTCAATATGTTAAAATATAGACAGCCCAAAGGTAAATAAGGCAGGGTGCTCCCTGAAATTACAGTCCAGTAGTAAGGACATTAGAGGCATTCTGTTTTACTAGATACAAGTGGAAATGTAGAATGAGGCTTTGGCTTTGGGTAGGGCTCCACTAATAATATACTGTCTTGTTTTTACAGTTAAGGAAAATGAAGCTCTAAAGTACAAAACAATTTTCAGAGTAAACTAATTACTGTGTCTCATGTTTAAACTAGTTTTTTTGTTTGTTTGTTTTTCCTTCTCCTATGTTTTGTTGCTTATGTGGTATTTGTATTGTCCATTCATGTTGTCCAGAAGACATAAGTGATGTAGGGACTGGACAAGAAGGATTTTAAACACTGATATTAGCATGAGTTCTCTTAAAAGTGATGACCCTCGGTGGCTATGTAATTCCTCACGAAGTCTGTTCCCCAGCATCTGTCTTGCCCCAACAGGTTTCCTATCTGGCGTGTTCAGTCTGAACAGGTTAATACGATGGGTTGATGTGGGCTGATGAAATTTATGACACGAGGTGACCTTCGTCTAATAGCTGGAAACATGGTATTTTTTGTCTCTTTCTGGTTAGAGTCATATCACAGGTTTGCTCCACAGGCAAAATTAGATAGTCTCAGGGCAGCCGAATTACTGTCCTTGCTGAATAGATATTCCTAGCCAGGAGCCTCCAGGTCAGAGAGCCACTAATTGATAGCTGCTGTTTTATGATTTTAAAAACTTGTCAATCCATGCAGCATTTCTTGTTTGTCTAGATTATTGGCCACTTTTATAAAGGAAAGCTCTTGAGTCTAATTGTTTGAAGTAGTTTTCCCCTTTATGTGTCTGGTGGTTGGTTGCTTTTGATGCACCCTGGGAGTCTAATGTATGAGTAATGCAGCCACATGTGTTCTACTGTTGCCTGAATGTGAATAATGACAGCCTGGTTTCCCTCCATGAAAAGTGCTTTCAGGGATGCCACAGGTGACCTGAAGTAATAATGCTTCCTGTGATATGTAGTGAAGAAAGAAAATAACACAGTGATGGTGTTCATTGAAAGTCTGTAAAGAATCACTACATTAATCCTTAACCTATTCTGGCATCTTTTTCAGCCCAGCCAGTGCTGTAGAGAAGCAGACGAGGATTTACAAGTGGTCCCTTGGCCTTGTTTTCATTACCAACTGGCAAAAAGAGTGAAACGGAAGCATTGTTTCACTTGACTTTTCGGTTTTTATGTTTTGCAACAGGGTCTCACTGTATAGCTCTGGCTAGCATGGAATTCACTGTAGACCAGGCTAGCCTCCAATTTACAAAATCTGTCTACCCCTGCCTCCCAAGTGCTGGGATTAAAGGCATAAACCACCAGGACTGGCTCATTGGGTGACTTTTTAAAATATGAAAGACTAAGAGAGAAGTGTGTGTGTGTGTGTGTATGTGTTGAATTTCATAAAGCCATCAAGAGAGTTTAAAGTTTAGCTATCTGAAAGTTCCCCTATAGTATGTCCTCAAAGATAAACTATAGAAGAGTAGATCGACCCTTCATACATGGAAGTTTTTGAAAGGCACTTGAAACAAAGTCAGGCCAATTCTCAGGATATATACTATCCCTGTACAGGTCATCAAAAGATAGTATTCATGCAGCTAAACTGGTTACTTGATCATGTGGTCATAGTCCATGAACATGAATCCCTATTTATTATGGTTTAATGTGTTTGACCTTGAGTTTCTCATATCTTTTTTTGCCAAAAACAGGAAAGCTGAGTGTGTCAGCTTTGTTTGTACCAGTCTAAAAGGAAACATAAACCTAATCGTTTTAAGAATAAAACCCTTCTTTATCCTTCTTAACATGCAATTCGGGAAAGGCCTAGGCAGTCTCCAGAAGAACTGTCCAAAACTCTAGATTACATCTGCCTTGGGAAGAAAGATGGCCTGTATGCCATGTATAAGCACTTCCTTATTGCCTTTTGTGGGTCTACTCCATAGTCCAAGGGAATGTTTCTCCTCCATCATGTAATGCCAGAACAATAAAGGAATGTGAAGTTTAAAGCTCACCTATTAGAAATACAGTGAGTGTGGAAGCTCAGAATGCCAGCAGGATTTAGCTTTCTTGTTACACTCTAGCTTCTGTCCACAAATTCATTTTTATTTTGCTATAGATTCTAGGATTTGCAGTTTAGCATTTTAAGCATTTTGTTTTACTTAGCTTGGTTTGGCTTTTTGAGACTGGGTCTCCTTATGTAGCTCAGGCTGACCTGAAACTTTCGATCTGCTTCCCAAATGCTGGGATTACAGGTCTGTGCTATGACCTGCCTCAAGTTAATCTTTTAGGTGAGTCTTTGTTAGAGAAGATGGGGAAATTGCCTTTTCTTACAGTTCCCAGGGGTACATGACTGAATTGTAATAGAAAGAAAGCTATTTGTATAAGCACCTGTATCGAGTCTTTCTCTGTCCTGCCAGCTAAATATTCCACCACAAACATCTGTGCTTAGAAGCAGGCAAGGAGGACACAGAAGAACAGCAGGGCTACCCAGGGTGCCCACAGACTCTACAGGTAGCATTTATTCACCACCAGGGCAGCAGGACCAAGTTCAAATACCTCTAAAGATAGAAGCCCAGTAACATAACAATATTCCAAGTAGATTTTATCAGTTAAGAATCAGGGATTTTTTTAATTTTGTTTTGTTTTTTCTGTTCTTTCCATGTTTTGTTATTTCTTCCTAACTAATGCTGATGAAATGAGAAAGGAGGGTAAGAAACAAAGAGAAAGTTGTTTTTTAGCATGGAATTACCATATGACCATAGTGTGTCCAAACAGAAACCCATTGAATCAATGCTTTATCGCAGAGATTTTAAGTTCCACCTCGTACTGCCTTGCCCTCACTCAGGTTGCACTAATTGCTTTATAATGGAAAACTTGATTCTATAAAATGTACACCAGTTGCTTTGTGAACCTTGAACCCGGTTCTTAGAAAGAGGTGGTAAGGGTGGAGCTAAATTACAGAAAACAGTTCTTAGAGAGCAAGTTGCTGTGGAGTTCGGGAAACATGAATAAGTCAAACAACAGCCAGCTCCAGATTACATGAGGTTAGGCCACTCAGATTGTGAACTAAGGCAGACAGCCTTGTGTGTCTTTCGGTTCTGATGGACTCTTCCATCAGTATCCACTTTTGTTCTAGAATAAACTGAGCTTGGATCAACTTAAAGCTATCAAAGGAAAACCAACAAATACCATTTTGCTGCCTATGAATAGAGTTTCTGTTCCAGAGGGAATGGGTAAAGTGTGTTTAGTTTTTTTTATGTATATAATTGGTTATCCAGACACATGGTATATCACTGAAAACCTAAGTTGACAGAAAAAAATATAGACTGGCATTTGCTTATTATGATTTAAAGTTTCAGGGGACTAGAAAGATGGCTTCCTTAAAAGCGCTGATTGCTCTGATAGAGGACCCAAGTTCAGGTCCCAGCACCCTCACAGTGGTTCACAGCCACCTGTATGTCCTGTTCCAGGGGATCTAATGCCCTCTTATGACCTCCACAGGGACCAGGCACGCATGTGGTGAACATATATACATGCAGCAAAATATGCATACAGTAAAAGTAAATAAAAATACAAATTTTTTAAAAAATAAATAAAATAGAACATTTGTTTTTGCCATGCTGGTGACTGATGCTAGGACCTCAGTTGTGCCTACACAAGTGCTCTGCCACAGAGCTATTAATGCAAGCCCATATTTATTATGTTTTCATAAATAAATGGTAAGTTCTTCCTGATACATATTATAATAATATTTTATAAATAAATAATACATATATATTTATATACATATATGTATGTAAATTTGGTTTGACATAGTCCTGTGGTATTTTTCCTAATCTCAACCCTTCACAGTTAGGGACAAACCCAGACCCCTCACACATGCTAAGCAAGTTCTGGCTCCCTGAGTTACAGTAATCTGAAGTCTGGTGAACCCAAGGGTGCACCAGGCTGGAGTTTGAGCCACACTGTTTGTATGGTGGTTTCCTCCCTGTCTGGACCCCACTGGGTAAGCTTTACAGAAGGTTTCCATTACAGAAGTCCATTGTGCATTACAAGAAAAACAAGCTGGTTCTCTTCCTGCTCTCTTCCCTGGTGTGGTTGAATGTGGAATGCAGCCTACACACATGACATTGCACAGTGGCTGCATAGGTTAGAGCTGTTCTTGAGCTTTGAGCGGATGAATCACTGGGTCGTTGAGCTGTCTCAAGGGTTTTTGATAATATTTACCATTACACAGATTTCTCTAATTGGTACATAGGGCTTTAACAAAAAGAAACTGCCAGGTCTTCAAATATTGTGACTGAAAACAGTGTTATCAGAGTTCAAAGAAATCAAGGGTGTGGGGCTCAAGTAGTTTGTGGTACTGTGTTCCTGCTTTTTTTAAAGAGTGTATGTCATGAAGAGTGACTGCTTAACTTCCCTTTTCCCTCTATAGTGTCAAAGGAAAGATTGTGTCTGGTTCATTCCTTTATCTCCCTCTACCTCTTAGAAATGAAGGCCAATAAAATGTTTACTGCCTCTCCATGGCCTGGATTCCTGTCAATATACAGAATGAAATTATCTCTTATGCTTTTCTAATGTTATCATTTTCCAGCCTCGCACTGGAAGAAAATAAAATTGATAATTTCTTGTTACCTAGCTTCTCTGGAGCTGTGGATTGTAGTCTTTGTAGTCTGGTTATCCTTTGCTTTACATCTAATATCTAATTATGAGTGAGTACATTCTGTGTTTGTCTTTCTGAGTCTGGGTTATCTCACTCAGGATAGTTTCTTCTAGTTCCATCCATTTGCCTGCAAATTTCATGATTACATTGTTTTGTTTTGTTTAACAGCTGAATAACACTCCATTGTGTAAATGTACCATATTTTCCTTATCATTCTTCAGTTGAGGGAAATCTAAGTTGTTTCCAGGTTCTGGCTGTTAAGAATAATGCTGCTATGAAGGGGCTTGGTCCTGCCCCAACTTAATGTGCCAGACTTTGTCGATGCCCCATGGGAGGGAGCCCTTACCTGTTGGGAGGAGTGAATGGGGGTGGGGTGGGGGGGAAAACTTTGGTTGGAATGTAAAATAAAATTTAGAACAAAAATAAATTTAATAAAAAATAATAATGCAAAATGCTAGATTTGATAGTTGTTTAAACATTATCCACATCATTAATCAGATTCAGTTCAGTTAATGGAAAAGTAAAACACATAAAAGGCTCCAAAAAAATGGATAACTTCTGTTTGTGTGTCTTTGTTAGCCATTCTGGCTCCTTTTATTCTGATGCCATTTTATTTGTTTGGTTCAGAATCATAAGTTATAAACAATAATCCCACCATTACATCATAATTTACTTTTTTAAAGGAAAACTGCTAACTGCTGGCCAATTGTCTCATCATTGATGCTTGCGGGCTTACTATTTTACATATCCTGTTAATTGGTATTTATTGTAAAATTTTCATGAGCAAAACCTCTGCTCAACATCTTAATACCATAACAATGGTGTTGGGGACTGGGTAGACTCTCAACTCTATAATGATAATGTAGGGTCCAAAATGGCAGTCACTGAAGTTGAAAGTGCAAATTTAATTATGCCTGTGTGGTGGAATTATGTAAACCTTCTGTCATAGAGTTAGGAGTTAGGGTAGGAGTTGAGGGAAGGCTGGCTGCAAAATTTGTGTTATTGAGTTAGACATGTACTTCCTGGCTGTAAACTTGCTAGTTGAGGTGCATCTTCTCCACATCTTAGCGATGTCATGCTACCCTGTTTATTTCGTCCATAATGCTAATTACATCATGAAATTATTCTGCTTACTTCTGTGCTTTGCTCCTTATCAAGTACTTCCCTTTATTTGATGTTGAAGTACTAATACTTAGCTCCAAGTTTGGCCCCTGATAAGGAGCTTGAGTAAGTAGAAGCATACTCAGACTCAAGTCCATGGGATACCTAATTGCAATTTCTTTTGCCTTTTTTGAGACAGGGTCTCACTATGTGGCCCAGGCTTGCCTCATACTGAATATTTCTCACCACCATGCCCTGCTCCTACTTTTAATTTCATCTACATACTGGAATTAAGGGACAGAAAGAGATTTCAGGAGCTAGACAGGTGGCTCAGAGGCTAAGCAAACTTGCTGTTCTCGAATAAGGCCCAGATTCCATTCCCAGCACCCACATGATAGCTCACGCCCCTCTGTAACTCCAGTTCCAGGGGATCCAACATCTTCAGGCTACCTCAGGCAGTGCACACAAGTGATACACATTCATAGATGCAGGCAAAACACTCATACAAATAAAAATACACCTTAGAAAAAAGGCAGGTTTTTCCAGGAAGAGGTGGTGCATGCCTTTAATCCCAGCACTCAGGAGGTGATCTCTGAGTTCAGAGCCAGCCTAGTCTACATAGTCAGTTCCAGGAGAGCCAGAACTACACAGACAGGCTAAACCCTGTCTCCAAACAACAACAAACAGGTTTAATGAACATCTCCCCCTGCACATTATATCCCAACTTCCCAGTCCCCTGCCCACACAGCAGCTATGGGAGTTACTGCTCCTTGAGTCATGTTGACTTCTGCAGTAAAGCATTAACATGGTAGAAAGATATAAGGCTAAATGTGCAGTGTCTAACGTTTAATTTAATATAGACTATCCAATTTATACCTGGTTTTTCATGTTCTTAACTCTCATGTCCTAGTGGGACTGAAATTGTGTCTGAAGGCTGAGCACACTCCTTGCCTGAGGCTGCAACAGACCTTTCTTCAGATTTAAAGGAGCTCAAAGCTGATTGTCCTCTAAATGGAGTCTGAACATCCTGGTTAAGCACAGGCCATCCCAATTAGGAGAATTATCTGAAGTCCTGGCTTTTTATCTACCAATGATTGTTTGGAGAGCCTAAGAGCAATTACATTTTGTTAATGTTAAGAGATAATTATTTCAAATATCTATTTCCTGAAATCTGAAGAGGCTTCTTTCCTCCATTTATTTATATTTATTTTGAACACGTATTAAACCCGTTTCTTAGAGGAGTGGTTCGGCAGAGTAAGGAATGGGTGTCTCAAGCCTTCAATACTAGCCCTTTGTCCTTTGTCTCAAAGGTGATCAGTAGTCCAAGTTACTTCTGTATCTAGGAAAGTGTTTGTTCATTGGGCAAAGTTCTGTACAGACAAAGTATTTATCAAGAAAATATTTTTATGTCCTTAATAATATATAATTGTTTTTCTTGAAAGACTTTTCTGCTGACTCTCACCTTTTTCTGGAAAACTGGATACTTCCAACCATATGGGGATGAACCATATGGGCATGAACCATATGGGGATGAACCACATGGACCACATGGACAACAATAGTACCATGCCACCTCACCATCACCCAACCACCACGGCCTCACACTCCCATGGTGGAGGAGACAGCATGATGATGATGGTATGTGTCCCAGAGGATGGCACAGGCCCTTGCCCACACACTTGGACAATAGAAACATGGAGTTTTAGCACTGGAAGGTCAAAGAGGGAAACCAAAGCAGACTGCCCCCCACCACCACACACAAGTCAAGTGACCTTCCTGTCTTCATGTAGCAACATACAGAGTGACACCAGAAACAAGACACTCTAGAATTCTTTCTTTAATACTTCCTTTTGGAATTTACCCTTTCCTGAATTAAGTCCTGTTTCATGTAGAAAAGATACAAGGACATAAGATGGGGTGGGATGGGGGAGACTCTTAGTGCCCAAGGTAGTAAAGCCTCCCCTGCTTCAAGTATTCTTCTTGTCTAGATGTGTTACTGTGAGCCTCTTTGCCTAAGACTCCCACTAGGGTCTTCAGTCTTCTCTGACTGACTTGTTTTGGTTTTCCGGCAGCCTATGACCTTCTACTTTGGCTTTAAGAATGTGGAACTATTGTTTTCTGGTTTGGTAATCAACACACCTGGAGGTGAGTAACCCTCAGATAATCTTTGAAGATGACAGTCACATGAGAGATGGTGACATAGATTTGGAAATCCAGCATCTCTTTCTGTGGTATAACCAGATCAGTTTGGTTATGCTACATAACCATCACAATTCCTATTCCCCAATCAGAAGATAGAATGCATAATTTTTGTGATCCTCCAGTGCTCATCCTTTAATTGATGTGTATGTTTTGTTGGAGTACTGTAAAATAAGTAAAATGCCAGATTAAGATCTTTTGTAATCCTTTGCTTGTTTGTTCAGTTGTTACTGGTCCTAGGCCTAAGACTACATAGCATATTCAAATACCACAGCATAACCCTGCGTTAAAAACTGTTGATCTTGGCATGTATGGTACTGAATACCTTTAATCTCAGCACTTGAGACTTCAAGGCCTGGTCGACATAGAGAGTTTGAGGATAGCCAGACTACATAAACATTGCCTCCAAAAAAAATAAGTATTCATCTCATAACTGCCTGTTTACAGATAAATAAGCCTCATATAGTGAAAGGGCTTACCCTGAATCTCAGTTTTACATTTAATTTTATATTTAATTTATATTTAAATTGCAATTGCATGAGTGTAATGGTTACTTAAACTGCTTTAAATACCAAGCTTATTTATGAAATAAACAAATTTGATTTTGGAAAAGGAGGTAGAAACAAAAAATCTCTTTAAATGCCTATCAAAATATATAGTTGACAGTTTTAAAAACAGTTTGCTTTAGCTGGATGTGGTAGTGCACACCTGTAATCCCAGTGCTCAGGATATTGAGGCAGGAGAATCTCCAGGAGGTCAAGATCAACCTGAGCTACACAACAAAACCATGTTAAGTAACTAAACAACAATTTGCTATTCCTTTTTTTTTTTAAGTATTCTATATGTGTTTGGATGTAATCAGAAAGTAAATATGTTCTTGAGCAAAGGCAGTAATTTTCAATAACTTCTTATCTCTACTGGATGGGTAAAGAGACAACCATCCAATTATTCATAAACCTACTAACATTTTTTAGTCTCCTGAGCACTGGGGTCACAGGCGGTACCACTGAGGCTGGCAGCACACTGGTTGATGATTCTGATTGTCATTCCTTCCTCCCTTAGAGATGGCTGGAGCTTTCGTAGCAGTGTTTTTACTAGCAATGTTTTATGAAGGACTCAAGATAGCCCGAGAAGGTCTGCTGCGCAAGTCTCAAGTTAGCATTCGCTATAATTCCATGCCTGTCCCAGGACCAAATGGAACCATCCTTATGGAGACACACAAAACTGTTGGGTAAGATGAAATAGTTCCAAAGGAAGGTTCTAGGGAGCTGTCTTAATAATGTAACAAAGCAGGTATTTTTTTTTTTCTGCCTGAGTTTATGATTCTATGTAACTTTAGAAGTTACTAGTAGTGGGTTGTAGGACTCGGGATCTGCAAAGGCACATACATGTTGTAAGTTGCAAGTATTTGCCACTTTGAAAGAAACTGAAAGGAATCCAATTTTTTTAAATATTTGCTAAATAGTAATGGGCATTTTAAGAATGTATAGTCAAGATATAAAAGAATGGCAGAATACAATTGATTCCTTTCTGTCAAAAGTTAGAGCTAGTCATGATGTATAACTATATCCCAACACTTGGTGAAAGCTGGAGGATCAGAATTCAAGGCCATCCTTGGCTACATAGTGAGTTTGAGACCAGCTCAAGGAAAATCAAAGGTTCTATCTTGCCAAACACACACATGCACACAGTTTCCAGCATAGCTATGATTCAATCCAGTTGAAGGCTGTGCTGACCGATGCAGCTGTTCTCCAGACCTGCAGGCTCCGGAGTCTGACGTTCCTGTCTGTTTACTCCCCAGGCAGCAGATGCTGAGCTTCCCCCACCTCCTGCAGACAGTGCTGCACATTATCCAGGTGGTCATCAGCTACTTCCTCATGCTCATCTTCATGACCTACAATGGGTACCTATGCATCGCAGTAGCAGCAGGGGCTGGGACAGGATACTTTCTCTTCAGCTGGAAGAAGGCAGTGGTAGTGGACATCACAGAGCATTGCCATTAACGTCAGACCCCACATGTGGCCTTATCATTTGCTGCAGGAAGCATCTTGGGACCGGAAGATATGATTCCCTCTCCAATCATCCTTCCTCTCTCCTGTCTCTTTATGCACACACACCTATACTGCATAGAGGCTTAGTTGACAGTCTCTGAGTAGTGATTTTTCTAATAAGATGAAATTGACATTTTTCTTGAGAAGCCACCGTAAGATGTCTTCTTCCTCATAATCCTGAGCCTTGTCTAATCCAGGTAGCTTCCTAGTTAATGACTTGGTTATCTGCTTCTCTTTATTTTTCTTGTTCTTTTGTATGTGTGGGGGGGTGCATTTTTGTTTTAAATGGATAATATGTGTATTTTGTAGGAGGGATTCTGGGTCAGTGATAGAGATTTTAACTTCAAACAGGATTGATGGTAATTCACCTAACCTGGAACTTAAATTTCACACTAGAAAGTAAGCTCCAGTCTTAACTCAGTGAGTGGGAAACATATTGTGCCTTTCTCTAGGTGTGATGTGTTATGCCAAAATACTAGTAGTTTGTGGAGAGTGTTTAGGGACTAACTACAGGCCTTGAGTTTGTGGAGTATGTATTCTTGTTCTCTCATCAACTTGTGTTCCCACTTAACACTTTGATTATAAATGAACTTATCAATCAAAACAAAAACAGGACAATCAATTTGAGACAATAGAAATAGGGATTGTTAAATAAAACCATTGGCGTTTTACTTTGATTCAGTACTTTGGTTTGTTCCAATTGAACAAAACAAGAGTTTGTAATTTTTTTTCTACATTTGTTTTTGTGTGTATTCCTCAAAACCAATGATTTTCAAACTTTAGAGTGTTTCAGAGTCACTCAGAGGGCTTGTTAAGGCACTACTTGGTAGACCTCAACTATAGAGCCACTAAATCTGGCATTTCTAAATTCCTAGGTGATGTTTCTGTTGATAAGTCTAGATGATTACCCTGAGTCAACATTAAAATAACAAAGCTGCACCTGGAAGGGACAGAGGATGGGGCTACATGGTATCAGGCCTGAGATTCTGAATTGCTGGTTGGTATATGGTAAGTCTTAGGCACATGTCACATCTAAATGCTGCTGATCAATACTTATTCATTCCACAAACATTTATTTAGCTCCAAATATGCTTTTTGTATACACACACACACACACACTTGTGTGGGACTATAGCCAAAGTACACTTATCAGCATATATAAATTCTCTAGTCCTGTCTTTTAAAGACCTGGGGTTCTTTGGAAGTAGTTTGAAGGCCAAGAGACCTTAGATCTACAGTGCAGATCAGCCAGTCAAAGGCCAGAAGGGCAAAAACCCAACTTTCTGTTTGGAGAGATGTGGGGCATGGTTTGCTAACAGCCAGATTTTTCTCAGTGTGTACTATGTAGGTTCCCATCCTCTGCTTGACCACCTTTATTATTTATAGGGATTTACATAGATTATAGTGGCCAAAACCCCTTTTCTCAATGAAGAATCCTGATGAGAGATGTCATTCTGTAAATATGTTTCTCTTATTGGTTAATGAATAAAGCACTGTTGGCAGATAGGAAGGCAAGATAGGCGGGACTAGGAGACAAGGAGAATTCCGGGAGATGTAAAGGAGAGTCAAGATGTAGGGACTTGAGAGAAGAGATCCAGACTCTCTCTCTGGTAAGATAAAACCAGGCTGGCAGGAAAACTGCTTGAAACAAAATCCCATTGAATGTTCTGTCAATCATTAGTCCATATACAGACTTGTTTCCAAACTACCTCTTTAAAGTGATTCTTCCTATGCTGATCTGTTAAACCCTACCCTCTTTGGTGCTAGATCCAGTTGTGCCTGAGAACAGAAGAAACAAACCTGCCATCTTGTTGGCCCCATATTGTAGTTCTGAAGTTTGTACTTTCTCTCTATGGGTGCCAATTAAACAATGGAGAACAAGGAATGTGTACTTCAGTGGCTTTGAATCAAGAAAAGGTTTTAAGCCTACAGGACAGAGGCTAAAAAAATAAAAAAAAAAAATCTAAGAAATTAACTTTAGAGTTTTGCTTTTTCTCTTAATTCAATCTCATTCTGCTGGTTTTTAGCACTACACAGTGAATAACAGGTACTGACAGAGCGGAACATTACGGTGCAAATAGCCTGTCCTGTCGTTATCTCAGAAGCCAAGGAATAATAAACCCAGGGGAATACAGAAACCACATTTAGTGGTGACCCTGGTGCTTTCTAGAGATCTCCAGATGAGCTGCCATAAAACACCTTCCAGGGGCTGAGATGCAGCTCAGATGTAGATCACTTATCTAACATATGCCACGCCTTGTTTAACCCCCAAAACCAGAAACAAAGCATAACTATCAGAAACAGAAACAGGTGAGAAGAACCAAGGCCAATTAGGACAAGGTGCTGTGAATCTGAAACCAAGAGAAACCTCATGGTTCTTCAGGGTAGTGTCAAGTTAGAAGCAGTCTACTGCAAAACCTGCACTTGAGATCCCTTAGCTTTCTAGAGGGTATAGTTAGTGCGGGTCTGAGGTAAGCTTAAGACCTATGCTCTTGAACTTTTATACCCAGCTTTTTCGTTTATCAAAACTCCTTTCCTCTGTGGAAAGGCTATGTCTGAATTTCTTTAGCCCTGACTACTTCTCCCTTTCTGTCTTTTATCCCAAGCAGCTTAGTTTTTAAAATCTCTCAGCTTTCTGATACAGTAGACATTACAATGTTGTGGCTATAATTATCTTACCAACTTGGTATTTACAAACCAGGTGAAGTCTTAAGTTTGTTTCAAGAAGCAGTCACCCCATTAGAATTTCTGGGAAGCTGGTTAAAGGATTACTTCCCCCTGAGTTACAGATCCTAGGTACTAACTGCAGTCCAAGACGGAAGAACACTCAATAGCCCATTGCCACATTCAGAACCTCCTCAGCATCCATCAAAATTTCTTCACTACTACGGTAGGGTTGTCCCAAATTCCCTTTCAGATCGTGGGCTCTGATTCCTTACTAAAATCAGGAGACTCCGGCAGGGTGTACATTATATCATTTAATCTTGAGCCTACCTTTCCAGCCACTTCAGATTAATAATCTAAATGGCAAGTGTGCATTTGATGTAATGCCTTTGATTGTTTAAGACTGTAAGCTCCTAGAGAGCAGAATGCTGTAATGGGACTGTTTAAAGTGTTGTGTGCAAGAGAACAAAATAAATATCTTGATTTTGTGATTCTATGCATGTATATCTACACAAAGTAGTCTCCAAATAAGCTGATCTCTTTGCAGTCTCTGGAGAGTGACCATTATCATGGGCTCTACAATGTCACTCTCTTAGATGACATGCCCTTCTTGCTTTCATCTCACTCTACTTAAAAAGCTGGGCCAGTGCCTGCCAGATCAGCATGACCTTATGCATAGGACATAGTCTTCATTGTTGAGTTCAAAAGCTAACTTTTGCCTCCTTTCTTTCATCCATAATTCATAATCTCTATATTCAATCCACTAGGCAAGAGCGTTGGGTTTCTAGGAAGTTCATTGCTGGACTCTGCCTATCATTGTGGTAATGGCAAAGTATTGCTATTATTTGTCTCCCTGCTGGACCCATAGAGCATGTAGTCATTCATCACCACTCCTGCAGTCTTTCAGTATGCTGTGATAAACATGGCCTTTTGGGACAGTGGGCTCAAATCTAGGAAAAACTATTCTAACCATTTCTAAACTTTAGTTTTCTCATTTATAAAAAGGCAGTTGATAGTCAAGTGTGGTAACACATGCCTGTCATTCCAGTACTTGACAGGCTGAGGCAGGAAGGTCATGAGGAAAGACCTGGAATACCTAGTGAAAGGTCTTCAGTTGGGGTACAGGGGAACAAAGGTGGATTTTCCTTTTGGGCAAGAATTTTATTAAGTTATTAACACCATGAAAATACAGTCAGAAGTCTGACAGGGTCTGAGTTCAGGCCTCAGCAGGCTGTCTGATTCTTGATAACAGGGAGCCGGGAGGGAATTCCAAAGGAATGTACCACTCTGGATATAGGGGAGGTGAGGAGGGGCACACACAGATGGCAGCTGTGCCCCCACCAGAAGCCCTTTAATGGCCTGGAGTCTAACAACCTGGTCTGTAAGTCTCCTAGGGAAACAGAATGGAATCACAGCACCTGAGTATTGTATTTACTGATGTTCCACAGCATGTCTATCTCCCGTAGCAGCAGGGATCTCAGAACCAGCTATGAAGATGAAGACAGAGAGGGCTGCACATGGGCATAACTTGAGCAGTGTCTAGCCTGGACTTCAAACACAGTGAGAGACTCTGTTGCAAAAACAAATGGCTATAGGTATAGTTCAGTGGTTGAAAGCTTGCCTAGTGTGCCTTTCTAAGGCTCTAGGTTCAATCCCTAGCATGCCTAGGGTGTGCACTCACACACAAAGGAGTAATAGCATCTATTTAAATTCAGAACAAAATGGGTAAGGTGCCCCTCACAAGACAGGCACATTCAAACCATGGTATGTTTTTACTATCTACTAGTTACTCTGTCCCTGAACACTTCAAGAAAATGAAAAGTCACTCTTCTGAATAAGGTCAGTAGCTTTACAAGCGCCTGACTAACCTCCTGGGTATGGGTAATCTGGAAATGAATGGGTCCCAAGGAATATGAATCGAAACATAACGATGCTGGCCCAAAATAAAGATTAGCAGTTGCAGTAAGTCCTAGTCTACTGATGAATAAGTGTCTCATTCTGTTAATAAGACAGCATGGAAATTCTAGGAAACCTAAAAATAGAAACTTCTCCCCCCCCCCCCCACACACACACTGTTTTCAGCCAAGAACACCAAAAGAGCAACTTAGTAAGGACCACTTAGTAGCATGGGCTTGGAAAGAAGACTGCCCGGGTTCAAATCTCCTACCTACCAGTCCATAGTTGAGCTCTGGTTCACTTCTGGAACTCAGAAAGGTGTGCCCTCTCAGGAATTAAGGATGCCTGCATGAATCACTCAGCACTGTCTTACACAGCCCTCTGCATGCCAGCTATTAGTACAAAAGGCAAGACATCCAAGAGGCATGAAAACTGTGGGAACTCCTACTGGGAAATTGCAGTGGAGAAGGACTGACACAGGCAGAATCTTATCTTTCTCTCTTTGCCCTTTAAGACCTTTGCAGGCGCAATAACATAAGTCCCCTATTTACAGCATGTGTCTGGATTTTATTGTGGTTTTTGTTTTTGTTTTTTAAGACAGTAAGATAACAGAGCTTAGGGATCATCAATAAAACTGTAAAAAAGCTTGGAGCAAAAAAAAGGAAACTACACATCTCCCTCTATTTCTACCATTCCATATACATCAAACTATCCAAAAGCCTGGGTAAAATCCAGCTAAGGAGTCTCTTTGAAACTTGATTCCAGATGTTCTGACTTCCACAGCTGGTGGTTCTGTCCCTGGATTTTTATGGTAAAATGGAGCACGGTGCAAAAGTATCCAGAGTTCAGATGGGTTCCTGCTGCAAGAATTCTTAGACAAGTCCCAAGGGAAGAACAGTAAGAGTGCCTCATGCTGTTAGAAATTCTTGTGTTTCCCTCATTGGAAAAAGCCTTCCTGTAAGTGGATTTGACTGACAGTTTGTTCATTAGAATCCAATCTCCATGAGGGTAGGAGTTTTGTTTTGTTTGATTTGTTTTTTGTTTTGGGGTTTTTGTTTGCTTATTTGTTTGTTTTTGACATTTTGAGACAAGATTTCACTCTGTAGCCCAGACTAGCCTCCAATTCATAAGACTCAGCCTTCCAAATGCTGTGTTACAGCCATGAGCACATTCATCTGGGATCTCTGTTGCTTCCAGGATGGTCAGCAGTCACCAAATACTGAATAAACAAGTGAAGGGAAAGTCCAGGGCATCAACTCCAAGTGTCCGGGTTTGGGATCATTTTGTAAAGACAAGGACAATGGCACCATCAACTCTGGTGGCATTTACCTCTCAGAGCTGGGGACTTCATTGCTACTACCTTTAGGGATGTCTCACATTCTTCCAAAAAATATATTTATTTTTAAAAACAAAAATCAGGTAAGCTTTCCACAGTCCAATTTTCCAGAAACAAGCCAGAATTTGGCTTCTATCTTACCAGAAAAGTTGAACAGCAGTAATTTCATGCAGACATTATTTCTCCCTGCAGGAGACAGAAAACATTCTGCTTCGTTGTACACACTTAATTCTCTAAATCTGTTCTGTATTTCTGCCATCATTTTATTCCATTCCAGAGGTCTGGCATGCGAGAGAATCCATCTCTAAAACTCTAAGTTTCCAAACTGAGATGAGCGGTTGTTTGGCTTAGGTTGAGGTTTATAACCAATGCGATCATTAATCATTTGTTCACGGCTCTTGGGGTCACTGCTGAGCCCAGCAGCCCCTTCTCCATCACTGGTTCCTGCACCTTCCACATCTTCCTTCTGTTTCTTACGGGTCTGAAAGTATATATATATATAAAAAAAAAAATTAGGAAAAACATTCTTTCAATTAATAAATGTTTAGCTAGCATTTACCATGTGATAGGTATTGGGTAAGGGGCAGAGGTAGGGGCTAATAAAAAACAAATTGATATCCCAAGTTTAGAATAGTTACAAAAAGGATACAGGCATGCAACCTTAGAAAATGTAACTGTCTTCCAGGATAATCACTGTCTAGAAGGCAATGGGCATGGAGACTATTAATTATATACATGGCAAGTTCAAGGCTATAATGGGGAAGTCCACAATGCCAAAGAGACACAAAAAGAGGGGTGAGGAATTTAGGGTACAATACAAAGGCCCAGCAGGAAGCTAGAGTTGGAGATAGTGGATACAGTGCAACAAGAGGTGTTTCAAGCAAACTATTTTTAATGAGAACAAGTGAAAAATGACATAACTAGTAGTCACCAAAACCCACAGTCTTGATGGACATGGTGGCGCATGCCTTTAGTCCCAGCACTATGGGAGACAGGCAAGTGAATCTCTGGAATTCTAAAGAGTGAGTTCCAGGAAAGCCAGGGTGGTTACACAGAGAAACCCTGTCTCATAAAATAAAAAAATAAACCTACAGTCTGTCTGGCTCCAGACAACTATGGTAACACAAGATGAGATGGTGCTACCTGAGGTAGGTCTCAGTTTGGGAGTTTCCTTCTGGCTTTTAAATTTTGTAAATTAATTACCTGTTTATTGATGATGCTAGGGACTGAACCCAAGGCCTCATGCATGGTAGACAAGCAATCTACCACCAAACAATATCCCAGCCCCTGTTTTGTTTTTCTTTTGTTTTGAATTTTTTGGAAAACTTCCTGTGTTCTTGATACCACTACTGCAACTCACAAGCAATAGACCTAATGCAATGAAAAGAAAATCTATCACAGATAGATGGCTTTGGGTGTCAATGTAGCTGCCCCACATTGCATCAACAGTTGCTACACTTGTGTCCTCCTGAACGAGAAGGGTTTCCTACTTCCACTGCAGAAAACTTTCTGATATGGATGTTACTCCCTCTGTGGCTACTTTCCTAAAGTTTCTTTAAGGCATTGGCTGGACTATCCCTAAGTAACCTATAGCTTTCCTGACAACTCTTTCCTAAGAAGGGAAGCCCTTCTCTGCTGTGTTTAGAACACTGCTGCTGGGCTATTGCGAGTTCAAAGCCAGCCTGGCCTACATGGTGAAACAAGAATTATGTTATAGTTCCACCACCGCAAGTGCCTGAGTTTCCTACACTAAAACCACTTACTTCATGGGTGTAGATTTGACTGACTTCCAAAGCCATGATAGTTCTCACCACCACTGTAATCCTTTATACCATTGCCGAATTCCCTTCACTGTAGCCACCATCTATTCAGCCACTGCCATATCTACCTGAGGGTCCACAGCCTGAGCCTGTTTACAGATCTATGCAGCTACCACAGCCTGCTTCATAACAACCTGTGCTGCTACCACCCCATCACTGTAGCTTTGCCTTCTACCTACATTGCCACCATGACTAAAGCTATTTCCAGCATTTCCAAAGTTTTCTTCACACACTAAAAAAAGTCACCAGATCCACCCCTGCCCCTGGCCTCCTTGTTAGCCAGTAGATACCCTCTTGTTAAAAAAGGGCCTTTTCCATGTCAAAATGATACCAATGAATACTGTTATATCTGAATCAACTGTATGATAATTGGCACAAGTTACAAGGACAAATCCTCTCTATTCCACTGTTTTTACAACTACTTTCAATCTTGCTGAAGAGTTCAAAGCAGTCTCTTAAAGTATATACTTCTGAATATTTTTTTACTATCACCAATAAAAATCTTCTTCAAGCTGATGTGCACAACGTGTCCTCTCCAGAAAGGGCTCTTTGGTTCCACTCTGCCTGTCAACCTTGTGCAGATGAGCAAACACTGATCTATCTGACAATACCATGGTCCATGAACACTTTGTTTAGGGCTTTCTTGAGACCGGACAATTTGTGAGTAAGCCCCACTTTCCAAACATTCTCTTATACTCTTATCTGTACCTTCAATGCTTAGGTCAATACAGTTTAACCAATCAAGACTTTGGTCCCTCTGATTCACAGCCTCCTGTGGTGGCAACAAAGGCTGCAGTCAGGCCATAGGAGACCAGACTGACTTTACAGCCATTTGGAGACTGGACTAAGGACTTTCATAAAAGAGGTCCTGTTCTAAGTCACAATTGACTACAGATTCCCAAAGCCACCACTCCCTGACTATAAAAATGGCATTAGATGATAATAAGTCTAAAAATGATAGATGTTCTATCTACAGTTTTTTTCTGAAGGCACAGCTCAGCTACTCTGATCACTGAAATTATGATGGTAATTCTACCACCTACTGGTGAACTGTGACTCCTCAAATCCCAGCACCAATGAATTATAGTCTATCAAATAAGGCTGGGATGAGGATCCCTTTTCCAAAATGCTTGGGACCCAAAGTATTTAAGGTTAATTCCCCCCCCCCAGACTTTGGAAAGTTATGCCTTGGCTGTAGAGATCCAGCATTGCTAAGCTAAAAATCCAAAACCTAAAATGCCCCAAACATGAAATTTCCTATTGTTACCTTTTACATAACAATATAAAGAATTTGGCCAGTAAAATGGCTACACAAGCCTAACAATCTGAGTTCAATCCCCAGAACCCATGATGTTTAAAAACTAAATAATAAAACAAAACGGGATGTGGTGGTGGACAGTGTAACCCCAGCACTCCTCACAGCAAGCTAGGGGGCAGGGACAGTCTAGAAGCTCACAGGCAAGCTAGCCGGAAGTATACAACAGAAACAGGAAGGGGAAGGAAGGCAGAAAAAGAAGTGACATTAAGAAATTCACCCCCCAGATATCTTTATAAAAACTACCTCTAAGAAGCAAAGGAATCCCTGAGAATACTCAACTGGAATGAAGTCATTTTAAAATTTTCATGTTATGAACAACTACAGGCTGTTCCAGAGGTGTAAATAACTTTAGTAAAAACTGGAATAGCAAGGAGTAGAGACGGAAAGATGACTCAGCACTTAAGACCTGGGTTCAGTTCCCAGCACCCACAGGGCAGGTCACAACCACCTGTAACTCCAGTTCCAGGGGCTCTGGTGCCCCCTTCTGGCCTCCACTGCACACATACGAGGACATAAGTTGTCAAAACATTCATAAAGATTTTTTTTTTTTAAATAAAGACCAGGGCTAGGCATGACGGCACAAGCCTTTAATTCCAGCACTCAGAAGACAAAAGCGGGGAATCTTTGTAAGTTCAAGGCCAGCCTGGTCTACAGAGGGAGTTTTAGGTTAGCCAGGGCTACACAAACCCTGTCTTGAAAAACCAAACAAACAAAAACAGATAGACAGACCAGAGCCAGGCATAGGAAGAAATGCACAATTACAATGTTAATACTTGAGAGGCAGGGGCAGGAGAAGTTGGGACAGCCTGAGCTATTTATTTGAACCAGAGAAGGAGGAAAAGAGGAAAACCCACTGTTTCTGTTTTCATTTTAACTCATTCTAAGAGTGTCCCCCCTTTCAAAGCTGCTTGAAAGGACACCAAACTACTTCCTTTAGTGGGAAGGCTCACTTAACAATGAGCTGATACTGCCAGCATTGTGATTCATTACAACTGAATTTAAACAATTCTTGAAACTCATCCTTTGCAGAACTGAAGATGAATGCCTATAATCCCAGCACTCAGGAGTCTAAGGCACAAGATCACAATGAGTTCCAGGCCAACCTGGGTTACACAAGGAGACCCTGCCTCAAAAACACAAAAGAGAGTAAAACCTCATCCTTACCAATATTAATTCACCCCCGACCCCCCAGACAGGATTTCTCATTGTAGCTTTGTAGACCAGGCTGGCCTCGAACTTACAGAGACCCACCCATCTCTGCCTCCCAAGTACTGGGACTAAAGGCATGTGCTGCTGCCACCACCACCTGGCTTCCGATATGAATTCTTAAACAGCAAAAAAGAATGGGACTGGCAAGACAGCTCTGTGAGTAAAGATACTTGCTTGCCAAGCTCTGAATTAAATCCTAGGAATAATCATGGTGAAAGAGGGGAAATAACTCCTGCATGTAATGCTCTAGCCACATGGAGCCACAGCATGCTCCATGGCATGAGGACACTCTCATACACACATGCTGTGGAATACTCCCTTTGTACACTGTAAAGATTTGTCACTCAAACTGGTTTAATAACATCCTGATTAGCTGGTGGCCAGGCAAAAAGTATAGGTGGGTCAGTCAGCCAAACTGAGAATGCTGGGAGGAAAAAGGGTGGAGTCAGGCAGCCCCCAAGAAAGCAGGACATGCAGAAAATGAGGTAACAACCCATGAGCCACATGGCAAAGCATAAATATGAAATATGAGTTAATTTAAATGTAAGTTAGGTAGTAACAAGCCTGAGCTATACTGGCCATACATTTATAATTAATATTAAACCTCTGTATCAGTTACTGGGGAACTGGTAGGCAGGACAGACACTTCCACCAACATACACACACAAACACAGAGAGGAAAGAGACAGAGACAGAGAGCAAAAACTGATGATACTTTATAAGTATTACAGTTACTGGAATGAAGAGCAAGAGAAACCTAAGTTGTCCGTCTTCATATGAATGATGTAAAGCCAATAATGCAGGGTACATGCAAGATGTAATGTCCTCTGCCATGTAAAGTACCTCCTAGAGCAGCAAATGCAAATAGGCTTGTAGGGAGCCCTTGTCTGGTCTGGGAAGAGTCCAGAGTTTAATATACTAATCCTTGCCTTCAAGGAGCTTCTGGCCCAGCTGAAGAAAACAGACCATCAGAGAGTTAAAACAGAGAGTGGTGGCACCTACAAGAGGTAGACATGGGGTGGTGAGTGAACTTAATCCAGCTGGGGGCTGGAAGGGGCCAAGTCAAGATGAGGAATTGGCCTGATGAAGTGGCAAGGCACATTAAGCACTGAGATTAAAGACAACTTGGCAGATAAGGTAGGGAAATGAGCAAGGACCAGGTCATATACCATAATTAGGAAGCTTCTGTTGTGCCTGGTCCCGCCACCACCCTTCAGCCCCAAATAAACACATTGATGCTTATATTAAGTATAAACTGCTTGGCCGATGGCTCAGGCTTCTAATTGGCTATCTTTCTCTCTCTCTCCTTCTCTCTCTCTCTCTCTCTCTCTCTCTCAGTTATTAGCCCATATCTATTAATCTATGTATTGCCACAAGGCTGTGGCTTGCCCGTAATCTGGCATGTTACTCCTTCAGCCACTACATGGTGTGTGTCTCTCTCTCAAGGTTTCTTTCTGCATCCTCTCCCAGAATTCTCCTTGTCTGGTAGCCCCGCCTATACTTCCTGCCTGGCTACTGGCCAATCAGTGTTTTATTCATCAACCAATGAGAAACACATATATTCAGAAGGACATTACCCCATCACTTAGGAATTTGAACTTCATCCTAAAGGCATGGAAGAATTTATTCTTATTAATGGATATCTAATAGTGTATGGCAAAGCCAGATTTACAAATATACAGCTGCCAGGTGTGGTAGTGTTTACCTTTAACCCCAGTACTCAGGGGTCAGAGGCAAATGTTCAAGTTCAGGTCCAGCCTGGTCTGCCATGGCTACACGATAAAATCCTGTCTCAGACAAAAACAAAAAACATAAGCAGTACTCCACTGCAGATTAGATTCTAGAAATTCAGTGGTGAAGAAAATGAGTATGAAGTCTTTAATCAAAATTCCTAATGTGAAAGACTTTACAATAAACAAGCAGATGATTGCAAGGAGCAGGTGAATGTTCAGTGTGAGTATTTGTTTAATATGCACAAGGCCCTTGGTTAATCTCTAGCACTGAGAGGAGAAATAATGGTTAACTCCAAGCTATAACAAATGCTAATGGCTATGATGTTGCTCATTTGGTAAAGTGTTTGCCTAGCATGCACAAACCTGAGACCTAAGGGGAAACATAATACTATTCTGCTAAAGGAAAACAGCCATAAAATGATTCCTAATAACACACTGTTATACCCACAGATCAGTGTCTCGCTCAGCCCCATTAGAGAAGTTTCTTCTTGCACTAGATAGGAATTACCACAGAGACCCACAACTGGACAATGTGTAGAAAGTGGAAGACTTTGGAGCACTCAGTCCTAAACGAAATGTCTTCCTCAAACCCTTCCCCTCAAGGCTCAGGGATCTATATGGAAGAGGAGGAAGAACTAGAGGTGAAGAAGGTTGACTCCAAGGAAACATTATCATCAGACACAACTGAACTGATGCATGTATACACTCACAGAGACTGTGGCAGCACGCATAGGTTCAAGCCAGACAGGGTCTCAGCACTAAGGGAGTAGACAGACACAGGGCCCCACCCCTAACCAAGAAGCTATCTGCAATTGGCACTACTGCCAAGGGGAGAATCAGGTTTCTCCAATGTCTCTAGCGTCACTAGATATTTCACACACTCCTGAGAAGATGCCATACCTACGAGGACTTGGCCAACACAAAATGAACTCAGTGGTATTTTTGTGGACTATTTGTTTCTTGTTTGGGGGATTTGCTCTGTTGTTGAGAAAAGAACATAAAGATAGGCAAGTAAGGAGGTAGGAAGTATACAGGAGGAATTGGGGCTGGGGAAAACATGATCAAAATATATAAAAAAGGTTAATAAATAAAATAGTAACGTGCTGTCTGGGCGGTGGTGGTGCATATCATTAGTCCCAGCACTCAGGAGGCAGAGGCAGGCAGATCTCAGTGAGTTCAAAGCCAGCCTGGTCTACAGAGTGAGTTCCAGGACAGCTCCATAGCTCCATACCAAGAAACTCTGTCTCGAAAAACAAAAAAAAAAAAAAAAAAAAAAAAACTGTAAAAGGATCATTTTCTATTGTTTCGGGCCACCAAGTTCTTTGCTGTGATAGTAACAGAAAATTCATTTTTGTTTTGACATGCCTGTAAAGCATCCAAATAGATTTTAAATAAGCTGCTGGTAGAGTCTGAGATTCTGAAAGTAATTACTGTCTGAAATATCCCCTAAGAATGAAAGTGAATTCCTACTTCCAAGTCCTTTCGAATGCTCTCAAACTCTTCGATGTCATCGAGCTTGAGCTCCAGGCGTGTTGGTTTTCGTCGCAGCATACTGAAATCCACAGTAGGAGTCAGACCCAGTGAACTCGGTCTATCAAAAAACGGCAAGAAAGGAAAAACACTTCGGGTACCAAGTCTTAGCTACAAACATAAATTCGTAAACACAAACAATAAAATAAATGGAACATTAACTCATTTAGATTTCATGCACACTTCAAACCTTTAAGCATCTTTATTGCTGGGGGCTAAAGAAATGGTTCTATGGTTAAGAGCACAGTTTCAGCTCTCTGCTTATGACTGCCTGTAACTCCAGCTTCAGGGGATCAGATGCCTATGCCCACCTTGGATACCTGCAAGCATGTGCATCTACCTACATACACAAAATTAAAAATAAAATAAAATCTTTAAAAAACAAAACTCAGCAAACAGCCAGTAGAGAGTCTAAACAGCAATCTCTTCCTTCTTGCTTTCTTCCTTTCTTTCTTTCTTAAACTTTTTGAGATGCTTTATTAAAACCTGGGGAACACCACAGATAACAACAGCACAGAACCTATTCTCTGTCCAGTTATAGGTCAGAAACCAGGCCCCAGACTCAGGTCTCAAGACCCTTCCAGCTGTGAGCTCCCAATCGTGACCCCCAAAAATCACCCTAATCTCATGCTCTAATCACCTACAAAAAAATATACTAGCTAAAAGAAGTTAGCTGAGTGAAATGGCACGTAACTACAGTCCTAACTACTTGGAGAGCAGCATAGAAACATAGGGAGACCCTGCATGGGAAAAAAAAAAAAAAATAGACAAGAGACAAAAGGAAGAAAGTTGGGGAGAAGACTGGGCAAAAAAGAGCACTTCTTGCCCAAGCATGTAGATCTGAATTCAAAGCCCAACATCCACATAAGCAGCCAGGCACAGCCAGGCAATGGTAGCACACCCCTTTCATCCCATCACTTGTGAGACAGAGGAAGACAAATCTCTTAGTTTGAGGCCAGGCTGGTCTACACGGCAAGTTCTGGAACAGCCAAGGATACACAAAAACCGTCTCAAGGAAAAAAAAAAGCTAGGCATGATGTCATAGGGGCGTGTGACCTGAGCTATGGAAGCTGGGGTCTGCTGACTCTGGGGAAGCCTGGCTCTGGATTCAGTGGTGAGATCCTGTCTCAAGGAATAAGGCAGAGTGGGAAAAGCAGGACACCCAGCAAACATCCTCAGGCCTCAAAGTGTATATACCACACTCATAGTCACATACACACAAAGGAAAAGGGGAAATGGCTAACTATCTCATCTTAATTCAGCATAGTTAGGGAAAGTAGACAAGCCATACATTCAATCTGCTTTCTATAACCATTAACAGAGACCGTGACCATGCCTGGATCTTAAAACCATGGCTTAAATCTCATGAAAACCAAATTTACCAATTCACAGGATTATCCACACGATCTAATGAGGTCCTAGATGGGTAAACCATTCATTAATCAAATGCTTCTTGTGCTGACGTTTAAAGTCAGTCAGTCACTGTCGAAACCTGTGGGGAAAACAGACAACAGGCTATGCCAATGTAGTAAAAAAACAGAACTCTGAGCAGAGTCCTTCAACAGCACTACAAGAACGCTTAGCCCAGGCTGGGCTGAACGGGAGTGGCTAGGGATGTGTTTGTGAATTTGAAGGGTAGGCAGATAGAGAGAGACCAATAAGGCCACAGAAATTCAAATCATTTCATATGGCAAATGAATGTGTTACCAAAGCCCATGTTTGTTTCAAAACAAAAAACTAAATGGAGCTTAGTACCCATGGAAGGTATCATCTTTATGTCCTCCACAGTACCCATAAGAAGCAAACAACAAGTTCTGGGATAAACTGCGCTATCCAAATAGAGAAAAATGAAATGAACTTTTCCTGAGTCATAGACACTGCTATTATTTTTTCTCTTTAAAAACGTTTGCTTTTTGAAAAAAAAAAAATATAATTGTTTATTGGGTGTTGGTAGGAGCACACAGCTCCCTGAATAAAGGTCAGAGGACAACCTTTGGGAGCAAATTCTCTCTTTCTACCATCAAATTTGGTACAGGCTCCTTTAGCCACTGAACCATGACACATTCCCATCCTTTGTGTTATTTTACTACAGAAGCCTTATAAAATTTGAAAAACTATTCCACTTTTGTAAAATTGAAGTAAACAGTTTAGTTAACAATATCAGCCTCCTATAAAAGTTACACATTAAATGATAACAATCTAAGTGAAAGTGCTGCTATAGTATACATACATATAAATTACTATTGTATGCAACTAGAATAAAACAAAAGAGTATGATGTATACAAATGAAGAAACATTTACCTTTCTCTCGGGAGGCTTAACACAGCCAGGGATAGATATAATCAGCACAAAACACTGACTCATGACATTTCAAATCACTTTACTCTAAATCAGCTACTACCTTCTGAAACTACAGCCCTAAGTAGAGAGATGAAAGAGGAATCTAGCTCCAAAGAAAAAGGAAGAAATTCTATTTGTGTATACACAGAAAGCCTCGCCACTAGAGGGCGATAATGAGTGCGGGTTAAAATAACTGCTCTCAACCCGCCACTTTAATAATCTCAACTACAGTATAGCTCCAGAACGACGGATTAGCTTCATTTCTCACAATTTATTTTATGTACTCTGCTGTCACATAACTTGAGTGACTAAAATAGAATAAACTCCTTGCTCATAATTTGGCATTTAGTAAGCACTCGAAGAGGAAATGTCCCCATCATTGCATTTGTTTGGGGAAGAGGCTTTTAAGAGTGGAAGTGAGTCTGTGCAATCCCCATAATCTTCATGTAAGGATAAAAAGAAAACCTTATATCGGATGGCCTAGCAATCAGTCGAACGAGAGTTGCTGGTATGCACTCTCCCTGACGCCTCCCTGGACCCTTTATCTCAAAGAACACAGACAAAGAATACGTTGTAGACAAATAAGCCAAAAACAAACTAGACCGCAGTTCCCCCGCCATGTCTTTATTTTAGTCCTAGAAGACTCTTCGAGTTTGATGTCTTCTTGAAGCCCAAAGTAACTGCGAAGCCACCCTGTTAGGAGGGGCCCCCGGGAAGACTTCCGTGCCGTCGTGGACAACAATCCGCTTTCCTAGCTCCAAGGCTGCACTAGTCTAGGGAGAGATTTCCATGGCAAAACAGCCCTCCGCTCCGCGATGACGGAAGGCCTCCCGAAGGAGAGCAGAGACCCTCGGTTCGCTCCTGATTACAATCGAGATCCACGAACCTACCTCTTTCAGGCCTCTGCAGCTTCCCAGAACCTCAACTCCCACCAAGAAGCCATTGCTGCGCCGCCAGAACTACACTTCCCAGGCTGCTCTGCGCCTCTCTTCCCACACGCCTCTTCTCCCGCGAGTTTGTGGCGAACGCTCTAAGAGGCCACGCCCCTCAACGCCAGCCGATGCTCGACAACTACGACGCCCAAGATACTTCGCGACTCCCAGAGCACGGAATACGCTCCTGATACGTTTCCGGCCAGTGACGCACTTCCACTTTGCTGGGCGCGCGGTGGACGGTCTGAAAAGCTGAGCGCGGATTTGGCTAGGGCCTCGAGGCTCCAGAGCCCGGCATGGCCTCCTCACGAGCCTCCTCCACGGTACGGGGCTCCGGATCAGCTCAGGCCGGTCCTCTCCCAGAGAGGGCGGGGTCCCCGCGGGAAGGGGCCGTTACCTCGCGGGTCAGGGCGGAGGAGGAAGGCTGAGGGACCGTAGAGTGGAGCAGCCTTTTCCTGAATCCTAAACGCTTTCGTGTGCTGCAGCTCTTTTTGCACCGCTCTCACTTCAGCCCCGAGCAGTGAACACTTTCCCTGACTGCTCCAAAACACAGTGCTTAGAAGTGGAGACTTGTCTTGACTTAAACTGTATGACTTGGGACTTAGGATGAGGTCTCCCAACTTCTAATCGGCTCTGGAAGTATTGGAAATGTGTATTCCAGTAACATTGTGACTTGGTGCGCCGAATACCACCCTGATTGTTTAGGTTATTCTTGGAATTTGTCCAGTGATGAACAGTTATTTTTGTAAAACCGGAGATTGCATTTCCAATAAAATAAACGGGCCCCGAAGCAAACCATATACTTCAAACAGAAATTGATTCGTTTTATTTGTCCGCCAAACTTAACGAGAGACTAAACTCGTATAAAGTCAATCTTGACGGATACCCACCTTGCCCTTTAGTTTTTGGAGGAAATAAAAGGAAAGCATTAGCCTCATTCATTTGGGAAGCATGGTTTACTAGGATTAAGCCTTAACCGGGGTCTTTGATTTAACAGGCAACTAAAACTAAAGCACCTGATGATTTAGTTGCTCCTGTTGTGAAGAAACCACACATCTATTATGGAAGCTTGGAAGAGAAAGAGAGGGAACGTCTGGCCAAAGGAGAGTCTGGGATTTTGGGAAAAGAAGGACTGAAAGCAGGCATTGAAGCTGGAAATATTAATATAACCTCCGGTAAGACGCAATTGTGAATTATCTTTCCTCTTTTTTTTTTTTTTTTTTTTTTTTTTTTTTTTTTTAAACTTCCAAGGACTCCAACCCATGCTAGGCAGGTAGGTGTTCCATCACTGAACCGCACATTCCCATCCTTTGGCTAGTCAGTTGCCTTTGAACTGCCTTTTGTCTCCTCCCGGGTACTAGAACCAGGTGTACACTACACTGCCTACACCTTTGATGATCCAGTTTTCTGAAGAACACCTTCCCAGACCAAGTAACATTAAGATTTATTGGGTCAAAACCTATTCTTGTCCTGGGGGGGCTAGTTCAGGTGACAAAAGGTTTGCTCTGCGACCATTGGGACTTGAGACTGATTTCTCAGAACCCATGTTTCATTTTTTTGTTTTGTTTTAGGGGACAGGGCTGAGGAGTTAGAGGTTTAGCTCAGTGGTAGAGCATTTGCCTAGCAAGCACAAGACCCTGGGCTCAGTCCTCATCTCTAGAAGAAAAAAAAAAAAAAAAAAGAATAACAAAAAGGGGCTGGAGAGATGGCTCAATGGTTAAGAGCATTGGCTGCTCTTCCAGAGGTCCTGAGTTGAATTCCCAGCCACTACATGGCAGCTCATAACCATCTAAAATGGGTTCTGATGCCTTCTGGCATGCAGGCATACATGCAGATAGAGCACTCATATATAAAATACATACATAATTAGATTTTTAAAGCTAACATGGTGGTACCTAATTGTAATCCCGATGTTGAGGAAACAGATTGACTTCCACATGTGTGTACTCACTCCCTTACTCTTTTGTTCTTACCATTGCATCTTCGACTTTGCTTTCTTGGCATTATCCAATGAGTGTTTTTCTTATATTTCATATAGTTCCTTACACAAATTACTGGCAGTCTTTGAAAACTTAAGTGGGTGTTTGGATTTATCGGTTGTATTTGTCTTTGGGAGATGTAACCAACTTCTGGCATTGATACATTACTGTAGCTATTTATAGTATTCTCTCCTTTACTTTTCTAGTTTGTTTCTTTGTGTCTTTACATTTCAAGACAAGGTTTCTCTGTATAGCCCTGGACTGCTCCAGAACACTGGGATTAAAGGCGTGTACCACCACTGCTGAGCTTTCTAGTTATTTTTTTTTTCAACCTAGATTAAAATAATCTTTTTGGTATAAAGGAAAAGTTAATTTAAAAAGATTTTTTAAAACTCAATGAGTGTCTCTATGAACTAGAAAATCCTGTATTGTGAATTGGATTTATTTCTTCTGTAAATGATACCATGATGTGTAATTATAGCCTGCATTTTCCCCCTTGTATATGTTGAGGTTTGTCTCTTTATTTTACTGTCAAGAAATGTATTGATTAATTTCAGTTTTTGAGACAGGATCTCCACATAGCTCAAGCTGGCCTAGAAGTTGTAGCAGTCTTCCTACCATGCCCTCCTTATACTGGATAATAGATGGGAGCCACCATGTCTAGCTTAACCGTTTTATATTTTTTTTAAAAAGTTACGCATATTTGCCATAAGAAATTAGCACAGAAAGGTAAAGTTTAGTGATAAGTGCTTGCCTGGCATGAAGGCACACACCTGTCTTCCTATCAACTCATATCCTGGAGGCAGGAAAGGTACAAGGACAGAAGCATCCTAGACTGCATAGCTTGAGGATCAGGTCCTGTCTACACACCGCTCAGGAGGTGGAGACAGGCAGGAAGCAACTCAGGGCTGCTCCTGGTTCTCTGATCTTCCAGGTTTTACCGGCTCCTGGGTTTTATTGATTAAGATTAGTTAGATTTATGCTTCAGACATTTTATTAATAAATAATTAAATCTTACCTGAATATTTATATTGCAAGACATGGAGCATTTTAAATGTTTTTCATGTTACTTTGTCTTTTGTTTTTTAATTTAAATCAGCAACTCAAGATAGTGGATTTTTGTTGTTGGCCCTTCCTTTCTGACAAGGTCTGTATGGCCCATGTTGTCCTGAAAGTCACTGTGTAGCCAAGTATGACATTGATTTCCTGGTCTTCTTGCCTCCTTGCTGAGATTATAGGCATGCATTGATCTCTTTTCTATTTTGGCCAAACAACAATTTTAAATAATCAAACATTTTAACACAGTATAATCGAGAGATAAAATTATTTGATACTTGATGCTGAGGAATTTTTTTTTTTAACTTTTAATGATGGAAACAAAAATATACCTAAAAGTGAAGCTTCTGGAAAAACCATTAGTTCTTCCCTGTCTTGTATCGTTCCTCAAACTTGACCTTGGCTTCCCTCCTTGCCTTGTGTTTCAGGGCTGGGTCTCTAAAGACATCCTTGTTGACAACAGTTTTGTCCAAGGGGATGTCCACAGAGTACCTTGTGGGCATGAGGTGGTTGTAGTTATAAACTTTCACAAAAGACTTGATCTTTGATCGCTTGGAGATTTTCTTCTTGCCCATGGCAGCTGTCACTTTTCGGGGATAGCGGTCAATTCCAGCCACCAGGGCATGGCTGTAAGGGCGGTCTGAGATGCCATCGTCAATGTTCTTCACGATGACGGCTTTGCATCCGGAGTAGCTTCCTGCCAGGACCAGCACCACTTTCCCGGGTTTCACGAACTTGCCCATTTCGACAGCAAGTAGCCGGTTCCCAGCAGTAAGGAAAGAAGGCCACTTCCGCTAACCTCAGCAGATGCTGAGGAAATTTAAAAAATTTTTCCCCATAACAATCATTATGTCTCTATAAAAACAAAAAACTTTTTGTAAAGATATAAAAATTTGGCCAGGCTCACACCTTTAATCCCAGAAGAACTCAAGAGGCAGAGGCAGGCAGATCTCTGTCAGTGTGTGGCCAGGCTGGGCTACAGAATGAGTTCCACAACAGCCAGAGAAACTCTGTTTCAAAAAGGCCAAAAAAAGAAAATATAGACATCACAATTCATAACAGGATTTTGAGGCAGTGTTCCTTACTGTTGCATGGCGTGACAGTAAGTGCATTGCAGAGTTGCACGGGCTCAGAACCAAGGCTGCAGCAAAGATTCATGATGCAACCTGCAGGTATTGCCAAAAGCAACCATTATTTGTTTTGAATTTGATTTTGGACTAATTGTTTGTCACTGCATCTTTAGAAACCCTTCAGTATTGCTGAATTCTTTGTCAGCCCCACAGTTAAATACCTTATGGCACCTCTATCCAGTATAAGACACACAGACTCTGATTGTTTCTTTCCCCCATGTTGCCTGTTCTTTGCATAGGGGAGGTATTTGAAATTGAGGAGCACATCAGTGAGCGGCAGGCAGAAGTCTTGGCAGAGTTTGAAAGAAGAAAGAGAGCCCGGCAAATCAATGTTTCCACAGATGACTCAGAGGTCAAGGCTTGCCTTCGAGCCTTGGGAGAACCTATCACACTTTTTGGAGAAGGTCCTGCTGAACGAAGAGAAAGGTGTCCTTTATAGTTTTTTCAATTAATGGCAAGGTTCTGGTTTGTGTTCTGTCAAACCCTTTCCTGCTCTCATGTGAAGTTGTTTGTTTGAAATGCGGCTGTTTTGTTATTTGTTGTTTTCTAAGATGTATTTTTAATCATGTAAGTCTGTGTGTAGGAATGTGCACATGAGTTCTGGTACCCTGGTAGTCCAGAAGAGGGTGTCATGCCCTGGAGCTAGAGTTAGAGGCACTTGTGAGATGCCTGATGTGGGTTCTGGGAACTAAACTTGGGTGCCCTGGAAGAGCAGGAAGCACTCTTTTAAAGGATACTTTTTAAAGTCCTGTTTATTTGTGTATGTAGACATGTATGTGCCTTCAGGCGTGGAGGTCATGGAACAACTTGTGAGTTTGTGCTCTCTTGCCATGTGTCCCAGTGTGTGGCCCTGTCAGCAGGCTTGGCAGTAGGCACCTTACACACCGAGCCACCTCCCCAGTCTGACTCAGGGTATAATTGTTTCTTTCACCTGCCATGTCTATTGTCCTTTATCATTGTGCCCCTTAGATGAATGTTTTGAGTCCCATCTGTCATTACTTTAACTTGGGTCCACCACAGTGGCTGGGCTTGCTGTGACACTAACATCTGCTTTTCTACCTCTTCGTCTCCCACCATGTCACTCTCATTGCAGATTCTCCTGTGTATAGCGTGAATAGCTCTGGTGACTGGACCCCCACTTGAATTTCCAGCTTTGGGTGGCAGTCACCAAGCTCCTCCTGTAACCCATATTCCAGCTCTACTGAACCATTTGCAGGTCTAAGCGAAGCCTGTTTTCTTGACTTTACATTCGTTAACCCTCCACCTCAACTGTCATTTTTCTGTTTTGACCATTTGGCCTGAATGAGCACTTGACACCTTTTCTGTGAAGCCTTCCCTGATACTTGCTTCACACTCCTCCCAAGCCTAGATTCCATACTTCTTCCGTATTCCTTTCACATTCTGCTCATTGCTGTCTAATGTTGATTTTATTGAAACAGGATCTCAGTGTGTTGCCCTGACTATCCTAGAACTCTAGGCTAGCCTGGAACTCAGAACAATCCTCCTACCTCCACCTCTAAGTGCCAGGGTTAAAGGTGTGTGCCATCAGACCTAATTCCTTTAAACTATCCCCCCTATACTGTCTTCAAGACAAGATTTCTCTCTCTAGCCCTAGCTGTCCTAGAACTCACTCTATAGACCACATTGGCCTTGAACTCAGACCCACCTGCCTCTACCTCTGGAGTGCTAGAATTAAAGGTATGCGCCACCATGCACAGCTTGGAACTATTCTTAATTATTAAATATATGTAGCTCCTGAATCATGGCACTAAGTAGGTTTCAGCTGTCCTTGAAGACTAAGTGGCAGCCATGTATGTAGGTCAGTTGACTCTAAATGGAAGAGAATAATTGCTGATAGCTGCATTTAGAAAGCCTTCAAATAGACCAGAGTGGAGTGGGGTCTGAGAGGGAAGAATAAAGGATGCACAGCCTTCCCCTTTGCTTGTGGTCTTGCGTTTCTTCTTGGCTTCTGCCCTTCATAATCAGTGAGGCCTAAAATGCTGATTGGGAAAATGCCAGAAGTAAACACTTTATAAATTTTAAATTGCACACCATTCTGAATGATGCGCTGAAATCCCACACTGTCCAGTTCTGTCCCTTTGTCTTCTGTATCCTTGTTGTCTATGCTGCCTTCCTATTAATATGCAGAAGAATAAGATATTTTGAGAAGGAAAAAGAAAACAGGTCCTGTTTACCTAATTTTAAAAATCTGGGTTTTTGTTATTGGCATTTTACCTGTCCTAGTTTATGAATTAAACTTTATCATAAGAATATGTGAGCTGGGGATGAAACACAGTGTAGGTAAGGTTCATTGTTCCCTGCGGTTGTTGGCATTCTTGTGTGGGGATCTTGACACATCTCTCTCTCAAGTGATAATGGGGTGGGTCCTACTGGACCTTTGACAATCTTATTTCATCTATATTGATTTCTGACCTTTTTTGTTATAGGTTAAGAAATATTCTCTCAGTGGTTGGAACTGATGCCTTAAAAAAGACAAAAAAAGATGATGAGAAATCTAAGAAGTCAAAAGAAGAGGTAAAATGTGAAGAAATTGGAGACTAGGTCTTTCCAGTGCCGCTTTGCTAGGATGAGGAGAGCTGTCTACAGGTTCTGCCATTTGGGAATGGTTGATGGCAGGAATCAGTAATTCTTATACGATTGTGAATGGTGCTGTACATTCTCCATTCTGGAAGGTACTCGATGTGACTCAGTAAGAAACCAGAATCTAGTAAGACATCAAAGAAAAAAGTAGAGACTGGAGAGATTCTCTGCCCTTAAGAGTGTGCACTGCCCCTCAGGAGTCCAGCAGCCCACAACTGCTATGCAGTCTGATGCCATCTTCTGGCCTCCATGGTGTCTGCATGCACAAGCACCCCACACACACAGACACATAACACATAGTTAAGTAAATGTTTTTAAGGAAAATGAAAGGTAATTATTAGTAAGGACATGTGCCAGCTTCATTCTGTTACTGAGCCAATTCACTTTGTGAGCAGTTACAATTAAGAACAGCTGTGGGGAGAGCCAGTGTGCTTCAGACCTAACATTTCTGCTGTTATTTCCTTTTCAGTATCAGCAAACCTGGTACCATGAAGGGCCAAATAGCCTAAAGGTGGCCAGACTATGGATTGCTAATTATTCACTTCCCAGGTAAGCGGAGGTCCAGAAGAAGTGTCATTTCAGAGACTGGGTTGTCTATGATGGTGGCATTATTGTATGTGATTTAGAAGAAATGTACAGATCTTGTTTGTAGCTTCTTTAGTGATGATGTTTATGTGTCACAGGGCAATGAAACGCTTGGAGGAGGCCCGTTTGCATAAGGAGATTCCCGAGACAACCAGAACATCCCAGATGCAAGAGCTGCACAAATCTCTGCGGGTAAGATGCTCTTCACTGTTGTCCAGTCTCTTACATTATTAGAGATTCTGTTTTGGCCCCACCCACAGGAAGGTAAAGGCAGTTACCTACGTGCCACCCAGTGTGTCGGTGATGCGGGAAGCACTGTCAGCTGTGGTGACAGGAACATTCTGTGCTTTGTGCTCACAGAGACCAGTGTTTCTGCTCTTGACTGCTCCCTTCTAGAAGGTCAAGCTGTGCTTTGCTTTTCTCTGGTTTTTGTTTGTGTTTAGCTGACATAAAAGCTAATGAGGTACACTGGCAATGATGGTGCACACCTTTAATCCCAACATTTGGGAGGCAGAGGTAGGTTGATCTCTGTGAGATTGAGTCCAGTGTGGTTTACAAAGTGAGTTCCCCGACAACCAGGGCTACACAGAAACTCTGGACATGGAGGGAAAGGGGAGTAATGAGACTATGATAAACAAGTAGCTTTCCAGATAAGCCTTGATTCCATTCTTCAATAACATTAATGTTGACTAACAACAGCAAAGCATAAAGAAGTCTTGAGATGAATTAAACTGACAGGTGTAACTGCTGCCCCCTCCTCCTCCCATCCCCCCCCCAGCCCCCATTTTTTCCCAAAAGTGGAAAAGCCAAAGAACTCTTAGATTTAGCCTTTTAAATGATCACCTTTTCTGGTGTTTTTGTTTTTTAGTCTTTGAATAATTTCTGCAGTCAAATTGGAGATGATCGGCCAATCTCCTACTGTCACTTTAGTCCCAATTCTAAAATGCTAGCAACAGCATGTTGGTAAGTTTCATTTTATAGTAACATTTTCATAAATTGTGCATGGGTTCAGGAAGAAAAGTTGCCTTTGTCTCAGAGATCTTTTCCTCTGTCCTCTGCCTCTGCTCATGAGGCAGGTGTCATGGCTCTACCTGCTTGTACACTTCGACAAAGCTGTTTGGCAGTTCTTACTACTCACAGAGATCCCCAGAGATCCATGATATGTAATGTCTATCATGTTCTTCCACTGGAGTTTTGGGGTAGTTCGTATGGGAATTTTATAAACCAAGTATATATTTTCATTTCTTAATCCAGCTTTGCTTTCTTACTTCTGTGGTCTCACTGAGGTAGGCAACCCTTAGAAGCCTTGGTGCCTTTATCTGTACCGTTGGAACCGTAGCTAACATTTGCCACGCATTTGGTGAGATCTTGGTAAATGTTAATTATTAATCTCATCTGTTTTGTACGCATCCCACATATGGGAAACTCAGGATGTACTGGGGTTATGGATTATATGTACTGAACTTTTACATGAGTGCTGGGAACCTGGACTCAATCCGCATGTTTACATAGCAAGCACTTTATTGAGTATGTGAGCCAATTCCTGAACCCTGTTTCATTTTATTTTTACTTTTTTCTGAATTGTGCCTATCTAAGAAAGATGAAACTTAATATTGACTACAGGGGAATTGCTTTAGTAGGCAGAAAGTGAAGCTGTGGTTCAAGAGAAAGCTGAAGGCTAAAGTGTTGGTAGGTGGCAAAATACTGCTTGTATTTCAGGTCCTGCCATTATTGACCCAGTTTAATTTTTTTCCCTTCCCTTGCAAGTTGACCTGTACTTTAAGAATAGCAGCTTGTATTCCATGATAGTCTAGAGGAGGCAACTGGTGGCCTAAGAGCTGCTGTAGCTCTTTTCAACGAGCCTTTGCTTTTTCTGTTGGCCACTGTCAAGTGTATAGGAGCAAGACAAAATTGTCCTTCAGTAATGTTATGAAGGTGCCTTTTCCTCCCCAGACCAACCCTGGCTGAGATGCTTTCCTTTGTGTTTGATAGGAGTGGGCTTTGCAAGCTCTGGTCTGTCCCTGACTGCAGCCTCCTTCACACTCTTCGAGGTGAGTTACAGGTGTCATCTCATTCTTTTCTCAGCAAACTGTTAAAGAGTACCACTCCAGCTGATGCTCAGATACAACACAGCTTTGTTTCTGTGTATGTGCACATGTGTGTACTCTTGAGTACATACATAAGTACCAGCAAAGACCAGGTGAAGGTGTCTGGTCCCTGGACCTGGAGTTACAATGCGTTAACTGGTGAGCTGTCTTTCCAGCCCACGGGTTGCACTTTTATTTGAGTGAATGTGGTTTTCTCTCCCCCAATACCAGAATATTATGACTATACTTGCATGCAGTCTGTCCTCCTTTCCAGCCACACTGGCCATTCTAAGATTTTGTGTTTTACTTTTTGATTTGGTTTAGTCTTTTGAGAATGGAGTCTTACTCTGTTTCCCAAGCTGGCTTCAATTCCGTATCTTTTTGCCTCGGCCTTCGAAGTGCTGGGTTACAGAGTCACTTAGTTACTATGCCTTTTTTTTTTTTTTTTTTTTTTTTTAAATATAAATTGAAGGAAAAAATGCAATTTGGGTGTTTGTTAAAACAGTTCTTTTGGGAGCTGGAACAGCTAAAAACATAAATTGCCTTTACAGAGAACCTGAGTTAGGTTCTCAGAACCCATAACAGGTGGCTTGCAGTGGCTTGTAATTCTGGCTCCAGTGACCTCCATAGCACCTGTGCTCGTGTGCACATTCTCACACACATATACATAATTTTAAAAATAAATCTTTAAAATAAATAAATAACTGAACATGGTGGCATTCAGGAGGCAGAAGTAAGTGGATCTGTAAGTTCAAGGTCAGCCTGGTCTTCGTAGCAAGTTTCAGGCCAGCCAGAACTTCACAGACACCCTGTCTCAAAAATAAATAAATGTTCTGTCTGTTCACATTCCCTTGTGTGTACTTTACCATGTTCTTCGTATAGTCTCTGTTTGCTCATAGAGTATGAAGAGGTAAGAGCCCTCTAACTTTGCTCTCCCTTAACTCTTTAGGCCATAACACAAATGTAGGAGCAATTGTGTTCCATCCTAAATCCACTGTCTCACTGGACCAAAAGGATGTCAACTTGGCCTCTTGTGCTGCTGATGGCTCTGTGAAGCTTTGGAGTCTGGACAGGTGATTATTACCCTCCTACAGTTCACATTGCCATCCCTAAAGAGAGTGGTTGGCTAGCCCTTTAGGTTTAAAAATGGAACATTTAACCCCAGGCATGCTTCAAGAGTCCAGGGAACTCACTGAAAATAGAAGATGTCTTTCTTAGACCTTTTTTTGTTCACAGAAGGTATGCTGGAATTTACTGTCTTTAATGACTTTAGGCCTCAGTTTTTGCCTTTAGCACAGTAGTCACTGACTCCCAGCTCCCATTCTAGAACAAACCAGTTTAACCTACATAGTAGGTTAGCATTGGCAAATGCAGTTTTGTAGGTAGGCTAAACATAATCATCTTGGCAGCCTCTTGGATCTATGCGCACAGCCATAGAGGAGAAGGGAAGTGAGGTTTGATCTGGCAGTACATGCCACTGGTGTCATCCTCTACCCTAGGATGTATTTTCCAACCACAGCACATATTCTTTCTTCATGTGGATGTTTTTACTAGTCCACTCAATTTTAAAAACATACTGTGATCTGAAAGACATTTGAATGTTCATTTTTCTTTCCTAGAGAAAGCATAGCAAGGTTTATTACAAAATTCTCCAAAGCACTAATTAGCATCTGCAGTCTTTGCCAGATAGAGTCTCAGCAACTATCGTGGCAAGTTTTAATTGGCTTCCATAATATTTAGCAGTACTTATCCCCATAGGGCCCTGGTTCAGTCTGTGAGTACTCATTGACAGCACTCCCTTCTAATTGCCCTCTTTAGGCTCATGTTTATTTCCTCTCTCTTGTGTTTGAGCCTTTCTGTTGTTGCTAGGTAGCAGAAATTTGTGGCCATCCAGAGGACACTGAGTCACTCTAGCTTAGGAGTTCTTTTTTTATTTGGATCTTTGAACAGGATAAGGGTTAAGTAAAATTATCTGGAACCCATTGGACCATAACTGATTTCAGTATCTACACCTCTACCACCATACACTACATGCAGTGGGACTATTTGCTTATCATGAAGAATTTATTGACACATTGAATTGAACTGAGATAGTGATCACTTTGCACTGTGGTCAAAGAAATAATCCTCCTTAGAATGTAGCTTAAATGATTGTTATCAATCAAATGATTGTTATCCCTAAGATTGTAACACATTGCAGGTACAGTAACAGTTAGCACAGAGCCTTGTACAGGGTGCAGTCAGCCCCTTGTGCTGCTCAGTGTAGAAAGTACACGGTGATACCTGTGTACAAACGACAGAGTGGGCATATCTGCACAGCAGCAAATAAACTGAGTGGGTTGTTATTCATGGCTGTCAAGGTGTTTAACCCCTGAATGTATTTGGTTCCTTTCAGCGATGAACCAGTGGCAGATATTGAAGGTCATACAGTACGTGTGGCTCGGGTAATGTGGCATCCATCAGGGCGTTTCCTGGGCACGACCTGGTAAGCCATCTGTTAGTGTCTAGTTTGTACAAGCCTGCTGGTTTTGATAATCCTTTTCAGTTATCTGCAAGGTAAATATTTAGAGCAAGGATCTTCAATTAGAACTTTCTCAAACTTAAGTAATAGAATCAGAATAAAAGTTAAAAAAAAAAAATAGTCAGGGCAGAATATATATTTTCTTTTAATTCTTACTGAGTGTGCTACACATCTTACCACTCAGCAGGCTAAAGCAAGAGGATCATAAGCTTAGGGCCAGCCTAGGCTACATAGCAAGACTTTAAAAAAAATAAAATGGAGCTGGGCAGTGGTGGCAGATGCTTTTTATCCCAGCACTCAGGGCAGAGACAGGTGGATCTCTTTAAGTTCAAGGCCAGCCTGATTAACTGGCAGGTTCAGGACAGCCAGGGCTACATAGAGACCATGTCTTGAAAAATAAATAAAATAGAAACACTAATAAATAAAAATCCTCTGTACCAACATATTACTTCCTTTTCTGGTTCTGTAAGTTTAGTGAGGCTTAGTTCTACTAAAAATCTTTTTCTGTGAGGTTTCAGTAACATTCAGTAGAATGGGATTGTTTTATTGTACAAGTCAGCCTTGACAAGTGCATACTGCTTATAACCCACACCCTTACCAATCGTTTCTATCACCCCACAGAGTTGTCTTAGGCCCTCTCTCTCTCCCCTTCCAAAGCAGCCTCTGACTTGATTTGTTTGTTCTACCTGTTTATACCCATTTGTGGTACTAAGCTGAGGGGCAGTCTATTGTATCTGTTCCCGTCCATGTGTTCTCCTGTTGATAGACATCTGAACATGTTTCTAGGTTGTGGCTAGTCTGTGGCTGGTCAAGATATAGCCACTATAAATTTTTTTTTTCTTTTAATGTATGCCTGTGTGCTTCATGCCCAGAAGCCAGAAAGGGGCATTGGATCCCCTAGAATTGTAGTTACACAGGTTGTGAGCTGTCATGTCAGTACTGGGACCCAGACGTGGGTCCTTTGGAAGAGCAGCCCATGCTCTTAACCACTAAGCCATCTCTTTATCCCTGGCTATAAATATTCTTATTGGAGCTTTTTATATTGTTTAGGGGTTTTGGTTTTATTTTGTTTTTCCCTTTCTCTTGGGTAAATACAGAGGAGTAAAAATGCTAGTTTATAGAGTAGATGTATATTTAGCTTTTTAAAAACATTCAGGCAGCCAGGTGTTGGTGGCACACACCTTTAATCCCAGCACGCAAGAGGCAGAGGCAGGTGGATCTCTGAGTTCGAGGCTGTTCTTTTTCATACCTCTGTCATGTTTGCTGTTGTGCTCTTTTCATCTCACCCATTGTAGTTAGTGTTACTGCCCTGACAGCTATTGCTGTTGAGTATTTTGCCATGTGCTTATTCATTATCTGCATATCTTCTTTGGTACAGGGTCCAGTTGCTTTGCCCTTCTTGAGTTTAATCTTTTCTATATTTGTACCACTATAGCCTGTTTGTTGCCATCATTGAAGATTTCTATTAAAATTGTTTTAGCACCCTAGTGAAAGTTGATCATTTGTATTTGGGTCTATTTCTGTATCTGCTCTATTTGTCCATCTGAGTTTTTTGTTTTGTTTTGTTTTTGTCTTTTTCTATGCTAACATCCAGTTGAGACTCTAGTAAATTAAAAAATGCTTGCTTGATGATTGAAGGGATATAGCAGTGGAATGAGGAGAGAAAGGGGGAAAAAATGCAGTCTTTGCTGGACTGTTCAAGAATTTTGTTTTTGTTTGTGCTGGTGGCTGAACCCAGGGCCCTGCACATACGAGGCAAGCCCTGCCCCCAAAGTATTGAGCCCCAACCACAAACCAGGGAAATCTTTTTAAAAATATAGCTGCTAAAGCAAATTACAGAACGTTCTTGGTCTCCCAGTTGTCACTAAGACAAGCAAGCTTGAATGGTGAGGCATTGTTTATGCCAGAAAGGAATTTCTTGTTAGTACGATTAAATGATATTTATAGTACCTTGTATATAGTAGACGCTGACTCGGTCTTCTGGTTGATTGTTGGTATAGTTTATTTTATTTGTTTTTAAGTTATGACCGTTCATGGCGCTTATGGGATTTAGAGGCTCAAGAGGAGATCCTGCATCAGGAAGGCCACAGCATGGGTGTGTATGACATTGCCTTCCATCAAGATGGCTCTTTGGCTGGCACTGGGTAAGCTTCCTCCACAAAGCAAGGGGTGGGCAGGTCAGTAGTCTCACCTTAGGACTCCCTGCTTTCCTGTGGAACTGGGTCTGGAGTACTCATATACATGTTGTTTCTCCAGGGGACTGGATGCATTTGGTCGAGTCTGGGACCTACGCACAGGACGTTGCATTATGTTCCTAGAAGGCCACCTGAAGGAAATCTATGGGATAAATTTCTCCCCAAATGGGTAAAGCACATTCAGTGAATGGGAAGGGTTCTGGTCAGATAGTTCTTTGTTTCTAATTATGATACTTCTGATCCACAGCTACCACATTGCAACAGGCAGTGGTGACAACACCTGCAAAGTGTGGGACCTTCGACAACGACGCTGTGTCTACACCATTCCTGCCCATCAGAACTTAGTGACCGGGGTCAAGTTTGAGCGTAAGCTTTGCTCTTGTTCTCAGCATTAACATCAGACCCCTTTGCTTCATGGACTACATGTCAGGCATTAGACTTAGACATGGAACCCTGTTAAAGAAGCACACTTTTATGTCCTTCCCTCTACCATACTTATAGACAAAGCTATGGCAAAGCATGCTTCTTGGAGCTAAGACTTCTGTGAAGACTGTTCCATTTTGTTCTCCATGGAAGGTCAGGCACTAGATGCTTGATGGTACTGTCCACCAGGGAAAGAGCACATAGACTTCATACCGTTACTTAGGTGTCCTCAATCTGCTCATGACTGTCTCTTCTCTTGTAGGCCTCCTAGAAATGTAGACTCTGTGTTACATTTGTCTGAGTGCAAAAGTAACCTTTCCTTGAGAATAATATGTTTTAGCAGATCTTTGTGCTTATTTTTTTCAGCTTGCTTTAAATTCTTCATGCTTTATTTTTCCTGCAGCTATCCATGGAGACTTCTTGCTCACAGGTGCCTACGATAACACAGCCAAGATATGGACCCACCCAGGCTGGTCCCCATTGAAGACTTTGGCTGGCCATGAGGGCAAAGTAATGGGCCTAGACATTTCTTCAGATGGGCAGCTCATAGCTACTTGCTCATATGACAGGACCTTCAAGCTCTGGATGGCAGAGTAGGCAAGACCATGGAAGGACTTGGACCTTGTGCTCTCACCGAGGAGCCATTTTCCTCAGAGGAAAAGAATTGTATTGTGTTCTATCATGTTTTCTGCCAAATACCATGTGTAGGATTGGATTTTCACATCGACCCCTTCTGAGTAATCCAGTCTCTAGGTGATGGCAAACCCTTCATGGTTAGAATGCAATTCTCATCTCAGGTTCTGCCATAAACTATGTAGACACTGTTTAGACTCATCACTTTTGAATGCCCTCCCATCTCTGTCAGTACTCGGGATTGTGACTATTCTTTCATTTTTAAACTTTTATTTGGCATTTTGAGATAGGGTATGTCTATTTAGCCCTGACTGCCTGGAACTGCCCTGTCTGTGTCAGGAGGCCTCACATCTTAAGAGACCCTCCAGCTTCTGCCTTCCAAGTGATAGCATTACAGAAGTGTGCTGCTGGGCCTTACAGTTGCATTTGTAATGCTTGAAATGTGGCTGTCTATGACATGGTATGTGCTCCATACTACATGTGATCCAGCAGGCAGATAGCAGACTGCATTTGAAACTCCCCAAGTTAAGAGGGCATGTGGGAAGGCAGAAACAGGTGGTCCGGGTGGTCTCTGAGTTTGAGGCCAGCCAGGTCTACAGAGCGAGTTCCAGGACAGGCTCCAAAGCTACAGAGAAACCCTGTCTCAAAAAAAAAAAAAAAAAAACAAAAACAAAACAAAAAAGGGGGTGGGGTGGCATTCCATTCTGTGTATTAGTTCAGTGAGTGGGGCCTGAGGGCAAGCTCCTCTCCTGCCCCTGAGAATGTGATGCCAAGCAGTAGGCTGCAGCTGCATGATGATTCAGAAGCGAAGATTTGGCCTCTTCCTATGGAGTCTACAGATATGTTAACTGCATCAGGGAACTCAGAACCGAACATGTCTGCCTTGTTGGGAAAAACCTTCCATTTTGCTTTGAAGTTTGGCATCTTTTGAGATAAAACAAGGCCATTGTATCCAGATTCAAAGGAGTTTTTAGAAAACAAACATGATGTCTGGTACAACCTCCTTCCTGTTGATATTTAAAGGATGTACTTTATGTATTAAAGGATACTTCGTATCAAAGTAAATGGGGAAAATCCCTAATTTATATTTGGGTGTTCCCAAACATAAGCATTTTTTTTCTTTATTATATACTTGCTGAGAGTAAAATTCTACCATAAAACTGTCTTTCAAAGAGTTCCTCTTTTAGTTTTGAGATCAATGTACTTCCAGATGTGAATTGTCCAATTTCTATCACTGTTTACAGATGTTTATAGTGGGATTTTTCCGGGGGGGGGGGGGGTAGGTTTGAGACAGGGTCTTGCTGTATAGCTCAGATTGGCGTCAGACTCTCAATGTTCCTGCCTCTGCATCTCAAGGTGTTAGTAGGAAGTGGTATTAACAGCTTTTTTAATACAGTTGTTGGCCTAGGGGATTACAGTGAGCTGTGTCTGGGCTCCCTAATTCATCAGTCTTAATTCTCTTTACCTTCCCACTGTGGGTATATATCCTCAAGAATTGCACAGTAAATCCACACAAGACAGTAATGCAAGAAGATTGTGTATAAAGTAAAATTAGCATGGACTTATGGTGGCATCCTCTCCTGGATTCAAAACTACACTCCACCAGCTTCCTGTTCTGTCCTGCTCTTCTGTAGGTTATAGATATGTGGTATAGGGCAAAACATGGTTTGGGGGTTTTGTTTTGTTTTTTAAGATAGGGTCTTAATATGTAGCTCTGGCTGGCCTAGAACTTGATGTATTAGACCAGGTTAGTCTCAAATTAAGTGATCCACCTGCATCTGACTCCCAAGCACTAGGACTAAAGAGGCGTGCCCACCACACCCAGCTAAACATATTTTAATCTGATTCCAGTTATAGCTAAACATATTTCCTCTGTAGTTGTAAGCTTCTCAGGTCTATCCTTCATTTGGAACTTACTACCCTTAACCTATTCTATTCCCATAATAATGTGCCATGAAAAGTACCGTTTTCTTGGTTTTCTTGGTCATATTTGTATAGTGATGAGACTGCTGTGCTACCCTGCAATCAGAATCTAGCACTTTCAAGTTTTGGTTACTCTGGTTTTAACTTTACTAGGATTTAACAATTTTTGTTGTTCCAAGAGAGTATTTAAGTTGGAGATGTGTAAGCCTTAGGCACAGCGAGTGTCTGGAAGAATATCCATTTCTTCATTGTAAGAGCGAAGCCTGAGCCAGTCAGTAGTGGTGGCACATGCCTTTGATCCCAGCCTTTGAAAGGCAAAGACAGACGAGCCTGATTTACAACAGTTCCATGACAGCCAGAGCTGTAACACAGAAACACTGTAACACAGAAACCACCCCCCCCCCAAAAAAAAAAAAAAAGTGAATCCTGAATGGCAAAGCTACTGTGTATCACTTAACCATGTCTAGGTGGTCTATCAGGCACACTAAGCTCATTCTCTTAAAATCGTTAAGGTGGAGCAGGTTAGAGGTGATGTACACATTTAATGCCAGCATTCAAGAGGCAGGTGGATCTCTTAAGTTCAAGGCCAGTCTGCTCTACAGAGTGAGTTCCAGGACAGCCAGTGCTACACAGAGAAATCCTGTCTCAAAAAAAGTTAAATAAAAGATTGCTGAGATGTACTCCCTTTTTATGGGCAAACCAGACTCAAGTGACCTGCTAAATTACCAACTAGTGAGTGGTAGAACCATTTGAGACTGTGAAGTGTTTTCACGGAGCTTTGTGGAGAATGTTGGCCGTGTGACGGCCAGGACAGCACATGTGGCCTGGCTGCTGAATTGTCAGTCTTCATCTTTCTGCCTTATAGATGCCATTGACAAATCACTCTGACTTTGTGAAAAATGGAGTTTGTTTTCCCACTCCTGTGTGGACTTGGAGCTTGTTGCTGCTGCTTAGCAGATTTCTATCTGGATAGGCAATGCTATCATGTAGGACAAGCAGCTGCAGGACTATGTCCCTAACCTGGACACACCTGAACATGTCTCATGTATTTGTAGATGTAAGTGGGTGAGACTGCTTCTTAGGATTTGATTCATAAATGTCCCCAGCACCTTCAGGACATAGGACCTGGCTGGTGCAAAAATGTCACTAGTGAGGGGTCATTGTAAATTATTAGCCCAGCTTCTGTTTCCACTTTCTCTGCCTCCTGGTATACTGTGATGTAGCAAGCTATGTCCAAATCGACCTCCCCTCAAGTTGTTTCTATCACAGTGACATAGAAGTGACTTAACACTGCCTCAAGGTTAAAACTAACAAAAGCAAAATAGAAGCTAACATCCTAAAAATACTTCTATCAGATGTAACAAACTGTCCAGTGTAACAAATTACTAGTTTTGGTATATCCACCATCCTAAGTTGTATTCTTACAGAAGACTCTAACACTTAGTGGCTGGGTAACCCTGGCCTGGGCCTGACTTCCAATACAATGAAGCTTCCTTGGACCAGGGGCTCTGGAGGAGGGAAATGCTCCTTCTTGGGCTTGTGCCAGCTCCTCTCTGTCTGCACCTGTCCCAATTAGCTCAGAGAATATGGTGAGATAGTTGCCTAACTTACTTGACACAGAGTTACGAAGTGAAAGTACATAGAGAAATTAAGTCAGTGGGGAATGTGTCTCAGCATCAGTAGTTACCTGATGGGGTCAATGGAGACGTAGGCACTAGTCTCAGGAGGAGCACAGAGGAACCTTTCCAGTTTCATAATGGAGAATTTTCCTCCACACTGGAGCTTAAAACTATCTTGACCATTTCATAATATCTTGTACCTTTGAATTTATAAATAGATGATACTTATGAGAAAATACTGTTTAGAGCAAATAAAACTGACTGGAGTTCTGACCTCTAACAGAATATAAATCAAAAAGAAAAAAAATTAAAATCTTTTTCTGATTGTGTGTTAAGACACTGGGATTGCTTCAAAGTCTGGAACCCAAACATGTTCAAACCAGAGGAGTGCTTATATGGCATGGTGGCAGTTTGTACAGCTGAAGCTGGCATGGCTAAATTCTAGAATCTTGGTTCCTGGGTTCTGTCATATGAAGAGGAAATCAGGGTCACCCCTGTGCCCCAGGCTACTCAAGCCTGAGATGCAGCTGAAGCATTTCCTCTGCCCAGAGATCTGCCTTACCTCGGAGGCCAGAGTTAGGGTGCTGACCTCAGCTCCATCTGCCCTGTGGGCACTGACCAGGAGAACAGAGAGGGTTTGTCTCAAACCCCCAGCTCTCTCCAGTCATCCTGGTTTCCTTCGCCTTTGGATCCATTTCTTCATGCTGCATGCTAAACAATTCATTCTGCATGTCCTCCCTTCCACTGAGGGCTACCTGCCACCCCAGGGCCTGTTATCTTCCCTTTCAGTCTCTGCCCAATAAATGGTTGTGGAAGAAAGAAACTAATGAATTAAAGAATGCATGCTAGTTTTACTGGGAATGGTGATAAGAATCAGAGAAAATGCTGAAAAGGGAGACAAATACATTAGCCCACAAATTGAAACACTCCAGAATTCAGTAATACATGAACAGCTCAACACAGCTCCAGTGAAAGATGCCACAAGCTATCTCAACTAGTCAGATATCTGGACAGTGCTGTCCAGCCCTTTGGCACAACTTGCTGTGTAGCCATAGAACCACAGAACTGCTTCTCTAGACACTGTGACCCCACAGTTCACTTTCAGGTCTCAGCTCTTCGTGTTGAGCCATCTGTTCTCCAAAGCTGACACATGATCTAACCTGTCTCTGGACTGTCAAATGAGCAATACTACAAGGAAGACATCAAAGGAGACTCGGTCCCCATTCCAGCAACCACAGAGAAAGGCTCAGTTCCTTGTGCTGGAACAAAGAGAGTACTCACCCCGCTCCCCAAAAGAACTGCTTAGTCCAAAAGATGGAGAAGATGAGCAGTAGGGTAACACTGAGGATAACAGCCATCAGGTAGGCAAAGATCCGGAAGTGAGGGTTGCGGATAAACTCTCTGAGAGAGTAGTGGCTGGGGATGGGCATGGGCCTGCTGTCAGGGACTGTGTCCTGAGAGGGTCCAGTCTGGCTCCCAGGCTCTGTGCCAAGGTCTAGGGTATAGACCCGAGGCTGACGCAGTAAGTAACGGCTCTTGGGTTGGTCCTTGAGACAGAGCTGGTGGCCCTCAAGGATGACATGGTGGGGTTCTAGGCGGAGCAGGGTCAATACTTCAGTGTTTGTAGGCAAGTCAGTAACTGGTTGTCCTGAAGCCAGCACGGTGGGCTGACGACAGAGCGGGCAGAGCAAACGGCGCCTGGCTGGGGTTACCAGGCTGAGGTGAGCCAGGCATTCCACACAGAAGGAGTGACAGCAGTCTAGTACTTTGGGGGTGTGAAATGTATTGTTGAAGGGGTTCCAGCAGACGGGGCACTCAGCTGTGAGCTCCTGGCCCTGTGGCTCCGCCATCCTCGGGTCACATACAGGAAGCTTCACAGGAGATGTCCTGGTAGAGGGAAGAAAGAGTAAAGCACACCCATGGGGCTCTGTCCCTGGGCTTGGTCTGCAGCCCTCAGCTCCGAGAGATTAAACGCTGTCCATCCACATTTTACAGGTGGTAGAATGCATGTCTAAAAGCGTTTTTCCCAAGAACACCCAGTCCTAGTCACAGACTTAAGTCTGAAGCTACACAGTTGCCTGTCACCCAGGATGAACCACCTATATGAGTCACTCACCTACCGGCAGCACCAGAATGAGCTGGCAGTGGAGGGGACAGCACTGGGGCTTTGGAGATGGCTAAAAAATTCAGTCTTTGCTCCCTGCATGTGCTCTAGGCTGCCTTGGCTCTATGGAGCAAGAGAGCACCACACATTCGGTGAGTTTCCTTCCCTGCAAACTCATATCCCTGCCTAGGGCAGAGATGGGCTGTGTGAATTCCCTAGTCTGGTCTTCCACTAGGGACAAATGCCAGCCCCCTTTCTGCTCCTTCCTTTGGGCCAAAGGCCAACTCATCAAAGTAGACTGACCCGTCCTGGTCCTGGTGAACAACTCTTAAGTAGACTCCCTTACTAGGGCCCCCAGGTCAGCTCTGTATGTTTCTTCCCAGTTCTCACCTTCCCTGGTTCCTCCTCCCTCTTTTTCCCAGCACCCACCTGGGCTTCCTTAGACTGTAGAGGGTGGATTACAGAGACCACTCTGAAGAGTAGAGTTTCCGGTCTTTCCCTCTCCTGAATCCGCCTAGCTTTGGTAAACTGCTGCCTCACCACCAACCCCAGGGCCGTTTCCATGACAGCATGCTCACAGCACCTGGAGCTGCCAGGTGGCCCTGGCTGCAACCTCAGCACGCACACACCTGCCTGGAGTCAAGGCCAGAGACCTGGCAGAGTGGTGCCTGGGAGATCCAACACACACACACACACACACACACACACACACACACACTGGGTGTGGCAACCAATTGAATGATGAGCAGATACAGGTCAGAGGGTGGTTCTTTTCATACCTGAAATCCCTAGACTGGAAAGGAAAGGGTGGTGACAGTTTCCTCTTTCTAGATCACCATGAGGGCAAGTCTTCCGGTTTCCTCTCTCTTAGGCTCTCATTTCTTTTCTAAAACGCTGGGGCCTCCTCCTAGCACAAAGGAGTTGCCTGCCATGTGTTTGCTGCACAAACCTATACAATCTATCAAATTCCCCAAAGCCTGGTCCTCTCATCTCTTAACTACTCATCTAGATAGCTACAATCAAAGCAGGCAAACCCTCAGGACAGGATCAGCCTCAGGCCCAGAGCCAGCCTTGGAGAGGAGCATTCTAGCCCTGCTTCCCCATTTCAAGTGGAAACATTTGACTTTTATCTCTTGCTTATGTTGGCCATTTAAATGATTTGAAGAGTTGAATTGCTGCAGGGGAGGTGTTTAAAGAAAACTACTTGGTTGAAACCACTCACTTTACACATGGAAACGAGTAGTGATTCTGGCTAGTTACAATGACACTGGGACACGTGTGTTTGGATTTCCAGTCCACCATATGCTGCAGACACAAAGGCAGATGCTGCATCCATTCAGTCTATCTGTGGGATATGTGGTAAAGAGCTAAATAGGAAGCACTCCTGTTTCCTCTAAGAGTCCTGTGTCAGTTAGGATTCTCTGGGTAGGAGCCCAGGAGCTGTGCAAAGGGAGATTTCCTTGGAGAGTTGATATGATGTTCTATATCCTGAGTAACTGGACACCTGAAGCAAAACCTGTGTCCACCTTTACCCTGGGCTTCCTAGTTTTGTCTAGACCTCAGTTGTTGCTCAAACGTGGAGTAAACAGATGAAGGCATTGAGGGGGAGATGCCATAGCCATAACCAAAGCTGGGAGAGCTGCTAGTATGTGTACCAATGCCTCATGCAGAGAGCCAGTCATTCCTGCCCAATCACTGAGTGCTTACCACATGCCAGGTGCTATGCGACGTACTCAGATCAGCCTTGTCTTTGATTTCATGACATTCATAGGCTGCAAAGAAAGAAGAAGAAGAAAATATATATATATAATCACTATGTAGCCCTGGATGTCCTAGAACTCACTATATAGACCAGGTTGACCTCAAACCCACAAGAGATCCACATGCCTCCACTTCCCGAATGCTTCGAATAAAGGCATGTGCCACCACATGTACTGAAACTCATGATTTTAAGGAATGCTACGAAGAACAAAAAAATGGAATGAAAGGTTTCTCCAAAGAGGTGATGTGAGTGCTAACTCAAGGTTGAAAAGAATCCAGCCAGGCAGAGCGGAGGGAGAGCATGCCGAGCCGCCCAAGGGACAGCACATCTGGAAGCCCAGAAGTGAACTCTGCCAGGACGGCTGAGAGGCTGGGGTAATCAAGAGTTCAAAGAGCTCAGTGTGAAGGCAGGAAGTAGGATCTGTAAGTTCCAAAACTCATTCAAGTTTTATTGATGGGGTATGCCCAGTCCTTGACTTACTTTTCATTTTCATTAGTTTGGAGGTTTTTGTTTGAGATAGAATCTTATGCTACAGCTCAGGCTGCCTTGACCTTGCTATTTGTCCAGACTGGCCTTGAACCCATGGTCCTCTTGCCCTCTGAATCCCAAGTGCTGAGATTTCAGGTGTGAGCCACCATGGGGTTCCTAAATCCATTTTGTTTTCATTTTAAAATCTTTGATATTGAATGTATGTCTGCATACCAAGCAAATGCCTGGTGCTCATGGAGGCCAGCAGAGGGTGTTGGAGTCCCCAGGTATTGGAGTAACAAATAGTTATGAGCTGGCATGCAGGTGCTAGGAATTGCATCTGGCTGCTCTTCAGAGCAGCCAGTGCTCCCAACTGCTGAGCCATCTCTCCAGTCTCCCATTTCCAGTTATCACACAGAGGATAGACTGGAAAGGCCAAGAGTGGAAACAAAAGGTCAGCTATCAAAGTCTCACTTATAGCTACAGCAGTTAGTTCAAGTGTGTGACAATGATGTCTGATGTAGGTCAGGTTGAGGGTGTAGCTGAAAGAATATAGCACATAAATGTTTGGAAAATGTTGAGCACCTTTAACCACCAGGAAAATGTAAATTAATTCTGTTTTGAGATTGCACCTCACCTAGTCTGATTGGCAGTCAAGAACAAAGACCAAGTGGTGGCGAATCTTGGGGGTCAGTGAGGAAACTTGCCATCAAGCCCGATGACCTGGGTTCCAGCCCCTGGGCCCACACACTAGAAGGAATGGACCAACTTCCACTAGTTGTCCTCTGACTTCCATGTGTGCACCGTGGTGCATGCTCCTCCAAAGCAAATGAAGTTTAAAAAGTAAATAAAAGTGAAAATAAGTGTCGGTGAGGACTTGGAGAAGGAGGGATCTTTGTACACTGCTGGTGGGAGTGCAAACTGGGGAAGCCACTAAGAAAACTGGTATGGGGCTCCTCGAACAACTGGGACTACCCTGTGACCCTGACATATCCCTCCTGTGTGTGAACCTGAGGGAGTCTAAATCAGCAGCATGGGTATATATGCCACAGAGACATCTGTTCATTACTGCACTGTGAATGACAACCAAGACGTGGAACCAGCCATCAACCCATCAACAGATTAGTGGGTTTTTAGAATAACTTATATAACCACAATGGCGTTTTATTCCATCATAAAGGGTGAAATTACATCATATGCAGGAAAGTAGAGAGAACTGAAGTTACTTTGAAAGATATGTGCACCATAGAAAAATATCTCCCAAAAAATAACCTACCAAGTGTTTGTTGTTGTTGTTGTTTGATTGTTTGATGCAGGATTTCATTTTGTACCCCTGGCTAGCCTGGAACTCTCTACATAGACCAGGCTGGCCTCAAACTCACGTTGATCTGCTGTCCTCTGCTTCCCAAAATCTAGGCTTAATAGTGTGTACCACCACTCCCAGAAACAACTAAATGTCAATAGTGGTCTTCAGTGTGGACAAAACCATCAATCTGGTTTATTGCTAGAGCTTTTGTTCTTAATTCTATTACTTGAAAATGTTAACTTTGGGGCTTGAGAGACAGCTCAGCAGTTAAGAGCACTGGCTACTCTTCCAAACCTAGGTTCAGTTCCCAGCACTCACATGTCTGCTCACATCCGTCTGTAACTCCAACTCTAGGGGATTCAACACCCTCACACAGATGTACATGCAGGCAAACACCAATACACATAAAGTAAAAACAAGTAAACATTAAAAAAGAAAGAACATGTTAACTTTATTCTGGCAAGCTTCTCTTCCCATCGCTGAAGATCTCCCCCTGCCATCCTAGATTAGACTTATGCTTTCTGAAGTCAATGGCCACAGCTATAAATGGATGGTCAGTAATGAGATGAGACTGTTGTCTGGGTCCTTACCAGAGATACTTCTCTCTGACACTGCACAGAGCTCAGTGTCTCTAGGAGACACTCAGCGACTTAGGGGCCCCAGCTTCCCACCTGGACAGCTCAGCAACAGTAAATTCAAAATACCACCCACAGTCATTATTAGCAGTAATTTGTCTGGAGCACCCCTGCACCGGCATGATGTCAACATCCTGCCAGCAGGCATAGAGAACGGGCATTCTGATGGCACTTGATGGTTTTCTAAGGGGGCTGGTCCTTGCTAGAAGCTGAATGTGGTAACACATCTAGAAAACCTAATTGCCTTTTACAACTGTTTCCACTTTTATGAGGCCATTTGATTCTCTAAACCCAGCCTAGAAACAAGATAGATTGAGGAGTAAAAAGTCTTCACGATTTGAAACAAGACTCTTGCTGAACTGAACAGATGACTTCGCTTCTCTGAACTCCACTCTCCTCTGTTGAAGAAGCTCATGAGCCCTCCTTACAGGCTGCTGTGAGGATGAAGTTGCCCTCAACATGACACAGTGGGTGGTCAGTACAGGAGTTAGCATGATTTTGTTAATTGCCATCTAATAGATGACAGGAAATTAGGGCTCGGGATGTAAAGTGACTTGGCCAGGGCTTCAGAGCCAGGGTTGCAGAGCTTGAAAACTGACCCAGGAGCCTGCCTTCCAGGTCAGAGTTCATGCCAAGAATGACACCTGCTCCACCCACTCCCACCCCTTACCTGGTAGACCCTCTCCTACTCCTTACCCGCTTGGGCAAGCCTCCTCTCTCAGCACAGTCTCCAGGCAGGAGCTTCAGTTTCTCACTTCTGCAGGTCGCTGGGGGACAGCCTCATTTGCATGGGTCTCCCAGCTCTTGATCCACTCTCTGGCTGGTTTCCTCCTCCGGTGAGTTTGGACCTCTGCACATACAAGAGAGCTGGTCATTTGCTTCTGTGAGTCACCCTTGCTTTCTCTGCAGGTAGAAGGAAGTCCACTCACTCATCCTTGCAAGCTTCTGTTCTGGAATGGGAGGGGCTCTAGCCTTCCTCTTTCTCTGGGCTGACCTGTTTTGACTTGCCCTCAGCTTGACTTCAGGGAAGCCTGGGGATCCCTAAAGCCAGATACATGGCTTCTCTGAGGTCCTGCAATGAAAGCACACCAAGAGCTCTTGCAAAATACAAGCTGGAGAGATGGTTCAGCCGGTAAAGGCTAGGCTCACAACCAAAATACAAGATAACTCAGCAGGAAAACAAAATAAACAAGTGACAGTTCAGTAAGCATGAGTAGGAAGTACCCAAATTCTTCAACAAGCCAGACATCAGACCCACTAGGAATCCAGAACCAGTGGCTTCTGAATACATACAGCAATGAGGACAGGATTTACTTCCCCTATCCTTGGGTTCCTCACCTGAAATTGGGGGGGGGGGGAATCCACCTACAGGGGCGGGGCTAAGAGTACTTGCTATGCAAGTACAAGAACCTAAATTCAAATCCCAAACACTTGTGTAAAAACCTGAGCATGCCTGTAAACTCAGCATTGGAGAGGGTGAAGAATGGAGATTGGCTGGTCCTGGGAATCAGCTGACCAGCCTCCCAAAACAGCAAGCTTCCAGTTTGATGGAAGACTCTGCCTCAAAAGAATAGAGCAGACATCCTCCCCTGAAGGTTACATCCAACACACACACACACACACACACACACACACACACACACACACACCTACCTACCGGGCCTGCAGATTAAATGAGATAATACACAGATATGTTGCTATACAGTAAGTGGCACACAGAAGCACAATTACAACTATTATTATTGTCGCTGTAACATGATCAGGTAAATAATAAAATGCAAATGGAGCACACACACAGAGGTTCAAGTGGGACTGGAAGTCTGGCCCTGTAATCTGTCCTATGGCCTCACCACCTTACAAAATTAAAATGTACTCTGCATGGCTCACTTTTGCTCACTTTTTTTTTTTTTTTTTTTTTTTTTTTTTGGTTTTGTTCTTTTTTGTTTTCTGGTTTTTGGTTTTTTGAGACAGCATTTCTCTGTGTAACAGTCCTGGCTTTGTAGACCATGCTGGCCTCAAACTCACAGGCTCTGCCTCCTCAGTGCTGGGATTTAAGGCACTTACCAACACCATGCAGCTAACATAATTTTTGAACAGGGACATTCATGTGTTTCAGTATATGAAAGGGTTGATTTTGTAGCAACTTTTGTAGCTATCTTTCCCCAGGCATTTAGTTGCACTCAAAATTGAAGTATTTATTACACTACATGCTTTTTGTGTCTCTTTTCAAAGATGTCTTGTGTGTGCACAAGCAAAATGGCTGGGTTCCTTGTTCCCTATCATCCTTTTCTCCCAATGTGTATTCTCCAAGCTGCTCTGCCCCTTGCTGCAAATGCCCTTACTCACTGGTCCTCATCAGACCAACTGTTCTTGTTTTTGTAATGGCTGTGTTGTTTCTTGATGGCTGTGCCATCAATTACTTAACTAATCACCCAATAATCCAATCCTTAATTTAACTGAAGTTTCGTTGCTGTTGCTTTGTTTTGAAACAGGATGTCCTGCCAACCCAGGCTAGTCTCAAACTCACTACGTTGCCAAGGCTAGCCCTCCACCTGGTCATCCTCTTGTCGCCACCTCCCAAGAGCTAGAACTAAGGACATGTGCCATCCACCATGCCTGGCAGGACCCTTCAATTTAAATATGCAAATACTATATGGAAAAATAGATGCAGTAGTAATTATAGATTTTAGGTTAGCCTGGAGTTGTATGAAATGAAACTGTGGAATTTGGGAGTGTTTTCTCTCTAAAGACTTTAAGCATCAGGGCTGGAGAGATTGCTCAGTGGTTAAGAGCACTGATTGCTCCTCCCAAAGGTTCCATAAACCAGTACCCAGTACCTACATGGTGACTCACAAATGTCTGTCAGGGGATCCAACAGCTTCTTCTGGCCTCTGCAGGCAAACACTTGGTGCACAGAGATACATGCAAGTGAAATACCCATAAATTTAAAATTAAATGATTTTTTAAAAAAAGACTAAGGCAAAGCAAGTAGTGTAAATAAGAAATCAGGCCATTGCAAGAAGTGAAGAAAACATAAAATATGCCCTGGCCCTTCTCTGGGTCACTAACTGTACTGTGAGGAAGGAGGTCATCATCTTGATGTCTGTGGGTGGCCAGGTTAAGAAGTCCTTTGTAAACAATGGAATTTTTTTTTTTTAACTGAGAGATACCCAGAAGAGAAGGTGAGGCATCTCAGGAATTTCAGAGTTAAATTAATTTAGTTCATGCTTGGGGGGGGCCAGGCCAGCCAGCTGGAAAAGTACCTGCCCTAAGCAGTATCTCGGAACCTGTGAGCCAAGAATCATAAGACTCGGTGGATCACAGCCAAGATGGGGGACCGGCGCAAAGGAGAGATTGGCTATCTCAGAAGGAATGTTGTTATTGTAGATGAATTGTTCTGTATAATTTTGTTAAAAAGAATCAACCTAGCCAGGTAATGGTGTCACACACCTTTAATCCCAGCACTTGGGAGGCAAAGGCAGGTGGATCTCTGTGAGTTCAAGGCCAACCTGGTCTACAAAGCAAGTTCCAGGACAGGCTCCAAAGCTACACAGAGAAACCCCTGCCTCAAAAAAATAAATAAATAAATAAATAAATAAAACAAAAGAATCAACCCAAAATCTTCAAGTATCATACTAGCAGGAGTAGATGGAGTCACAGTTACTCTAAGGCAAGCAAGAAGTCTATAAGTAACCTCAGTAAATTCACAGGTTCACCAAGATAGACTTGAGTGGAACCATTTCTTTCTAGTCAGTCATTGGTGTCTTATCTGGGGTGTCCTAATTAGGGTTACTATAACTGTGATGAAACACCATGTCCAAAAGCATCTTGGGGAGGACAGGGTTACTGTCCATTACTGAAGGAAGTCAGGACAGGAACTCATACAGGGCAGGAACCTGGAGGCAGGAGCTGAGGCAGAGGCCACGGAGGGGAGCTGCTTACTGGCTTGCTTCCTCTGGCTGCTCAGCCTGCTTTATTATAGAACCTAGGACCACCAGACCAGAGATGGTCCCACCCACAATGGGCTGGGCCCTCCCACATCGATCACTAATTAAGAAAATACCTTACAGGCTTGCCTGCAGCCTGATCTCATAGAGGCATTTTTCTCTAGATTTTGACTCCCTGCTCTTCAGTGATCCTAGCTTGAGTAATGTTGCACAAAACTAGCTTGAACACTGGAGTGAATAGACATTTGTTCATGTCTCCCCAGGAAAAGTCATAGAACATGAAGAAATGACAGGAGGGAAAGGCTGAATGTTAGCAATCAAATAGTGTGACCAAATACTCTGTAAACAAACAATGCTCTGAAATAAAGGCAGGAACATTGACCAGCTCAGAATGAAACAATAGACCAGTGACTGAAAAAAAAGGCCCAGCCTTATACAACATGGACCGTTCAGCATGAATAGTCCATAATAGAGCTTGACATTGATCTTGGTGACTGTTCTAGAGGAAGGGGTCATCCCTGGCATTAAAACCTCTTGACACAAAGCACAGCATTGATGGGAGATGTTATTCTGTAATTATGTTTCTCGTATTGGTTAGTGAATAAAGCACTGTTGGCCAATAGGAAAGTAAGATAGGTGGGACTAGGAGACAAGGAGGATTGGAGGAAGTAGTAGGGAGGAGATTGAAGATGGAGGATGGAGAGAGAATGCCAGCCCCTCTCTCCAGTAAGATAACACCACGTGGAAGTACTTAGATTAATAGACATGGGTTAATATTTAAGACAGAGCTAGCCGATAAGAAACTAGTAACTGGCCAACAGCTTTATATCAAATACAGAGTCTCAGTGTGTTATTTGGGGCTGGCATGGTGGTGGGACCAGTAGGCAAGGGAAAAACCTACTCATAACAGAGCATCACCTTGAAAGTGTAAGAGATAGTTTACTCTGAGCCAACTAAGAGTGATCACAGCTCAGGAACACAGACTTGGGTTGTCTTGATGACATGTTCTGCCATGGAAGTGATTACATAGGTTTCTTTTTATGAGTGTATGCGTTTGCCTGTGTGAGTTTAGCATGTACATGCAGGAAACCATGGGACCCAGAAGAGGTCTATCCAATCCCTCGAAATCAGAGTTACAGGTGGTTATGAGCCACCATGCAGGTACAGAGAACAGAATTCAGGTCCTCTTAGGCTTTGAGCTCTCTCTCCATCCCCGACATGAGTTTTTATCAGCCACAGAACAGAAGAAAGTCATAAACCAACACATTTTCTAAATACATTGATGAGGGCCATGTGTAGGCGGGTTAAACAGAGCAGAGGGAAAAAAATCTGCTATAGGTTTCAGATGTTATCTGATGACATTCTCAGGCTTTGGATTGGTAGCAGTTAGTGGTCTCCTAAAGACAAATTTTAACATGTACTGTTGGCTCAGACACACAGATGGACAATGAATTACTAATACGAAGACTAAAGATAACTCAAGATAATTTGACTCCGGATCAGCAAATTTAAACTTCTCACCAGGAAGTTCTGATTGGTCAGTCATCCTTGTAGGCACTTTAACCTAGGTGGGGCTTCTTCCTGTTCTGCATGGTCCAAATTCTGGCCATTAGACAAAAGCCAGCATTCCTCAGGAACTGGTGAAGCAGGTTCCCCTCTACCAAAGCATCCAGTTCCCTTCTTGTTGGTAAAAGGGACAAATGGCTAGCTGAGGTGTCTATTAACATACCAAAGTACATGCTGACCTCCAGGTTCCCTCAGTATCACAAGAACCTAGTTCTTCTTACCTCTACTGTGAACTTCATCCATCCTGCCCCAGCTTCTCAATGTCCAATAACCCTGTTATTTCTGCTATACTCTTCTTTTTTTGGCCCTTTCTCTTGGATCTCCTCTCTTTGTCTTCCTCTCTGACTCTGCCCTTCGCTCTGTTCTCCTTTCCCAATCTATCTTCTGGCCATGCTCAGTCTACTACTCTCTCTCCCTGCTCTGGACTCTTCCAGGTGCCTCTGGCTGTTCTCTCCCTGGTACTACAATAAAAACCTCCCACTTAACCACAGCATAACTAGTCATGTCATCAGTTTATGCACTGCCCCCCCCAAGCCTTGGGCAATATTCTACAGTTTATTATAAATACTGATACCAGAAGAATAAACAACATAACAGTATATGAAATTTTGGCATAAATTTAATGAAAAAAAATCTTGATTTTCAGAGCAGGGGATTTGGGGGTTAAGGATAATAGGGTTTTAAGCTGCCAATCTCATTATTATATTTTACATGTAGACTATGTCAGTTGAATGAAATTGGAAACAGCGGTGCAGCTCTATCATCTAGCCCTTCCTGACCTCAGGCTGACCCAGATTATCAAGCCCCTTAGCCCAGCTAATACAGATGCAAATTGTCAGAACTGAGGCTGGAACCCATGGTCTCAAATTTCCCTCCCTTCTCTGAGGATGGGGGATCTAAACTCTTGAGCACACCCTGTGTACTCCGGGGTCTCATGGTGTGATCCTACACTGACACATCTGCACATGTGTACCCCTCTGTCTCTTTTCTTTGTATTTTAAATATAGAAATTTATTTCATAAATTGTGCTTTTTTTTTCACTTTGTCATTTTTCTATATTATAAAATCATGCAGGCTGGAAAGTCCTTACTTCAAAAACAAAGGTTCTGAAGGGGTTGGAGAGATAGCTTATCAGTTAAAAGCACTGACTGCTCTTCCAGAAGACTGGGGTTCCCAGCACCCACACAGCAGCTCACAACTATGAGTAACCTCATCCCCCTTCTGGCCTCCGTGGGTACTGCATGAACACAGTGCCCTTAAATACAAATGAACAAAATGTTCATACACTATATTCCCATTCAGGCAGTCTTTCCACTGTAAAAGCTATTTTTTTTTTTATTTTTCTGGTTCTGTACATAAACTAGGATGCAGGAAATGTGTCCATACTGGTTACTTCTGGGGGGAGCCAGATGGATGGCAGACATCAAGGAGAGGGAGAACTTTCATGGTACAACTCTCCACACTCTTTCTTATAAATACCTGAATGTATGTCCCATTTCAGAAGTAAGTTTACAAAAGAAAGATGATATATTCCAATCGCAAAACTAGTCAAGGCAGAAGAGAGCATATGGTTCAGATTACGCTCAATTCCCAGATAAACCAGGACCAAGATATCTTAAAGATTTTATTTTAGCTTTTTGAGACAGAGTCTATCTACATAGTCCTAGCTGTCCTGGAACTCACCATGTAGACCAGGCTGTCCTTGAACTCACAGAGATCTGCCTGCCTCTGCCTCCTGAGTGCTGGGATTAAAAGCATGTGCCACCACAGCCTGGTGACAGTGTATTTTCCAATTGTCTGTGTGCCTCCTGACTTAGAATGGACAGGTTGCTGTGTTCCATATCTGGAGAAGACAACGTTGGGAATGAACTGGATGTTTTCTGTGTGATGTTTAAACATAATGTCACTTATCCCCAGCCCCTTCAGCCTTCAGGCAGACCACCACCATAAAACTACTAAAAGCAGAGGGTCTTACCAGGAAGAACCAGCCTGTGTGTCCTAGACCTAGCTGGTGTCTATGCCTACCACATGCTGTTGGAACTTGGAGATACTAATTCCCATGCCATCTATTGGAGTTATTTTCTTGGAAGGTGCAAAGGGCGTTGTAACTGTGAGAGTGAAAAATACTGGGCACTGTCGGGTTTTTGTTTGAAATTTTGACCTCTTAACAGGAAGTGTTAGGGACAAGAGTAGATGGCCAAGCTGGTTGGCCAGCCTCTTTCTATTTTTGGCCCCTGGAACTCACTCCTGTGGTGCATTCTTATTTTTATAATGGAAGGTTGTAAAGTTCAAAGGCAGCAAGGGTGGGCAAAGGCGAAGAGCTGGAACTCTGACTCTTCTACTCCAGAGCCAAGCAGTACAAATTCTTTGTGAAAAAGTCTGGCCATTTCAACTAAAGCTGGCTGCATGGATTACAATAGCCCAGCAAGTTCTGTGCTTGCTCTAGAGTGGGCACAAATACATGCATCTGTTCTAGGGCCAATGGCACGTTGAGTCCCGAAGTAGAAACCACCCATACACAGACCAGTGTCTTCATACAATGGACTCCTTCCCAATAGTGAGGATGGTGTCCAAGTACATGTAAGTAAGCCCTATGTCCATGTCATGATCATGCTTAAGTCCATGCTTGTTTAAGTCTCTCGAAGCATCACAAACCACCCACAATATAGTCTTAAAGAAAAAGTGACTTACTATTTCTCATGAATCCTGGGCTGGCTGCTGAGTTCATGTACCAGGCTGTGTTGAGCTGAGATTGGCTGGGCTTGGAGGCTCATGGTGACATTATTCATAAGATGTCGTTCCTGCAGTGTAGCTTCTCCTCCTTGAAGCCTAGCCCACCCTCTTTACATGTCAATGCAGGGATCCTTGAGGATGAAAATTGGTGCTGCATAGCTGGATCCATATTCCTGCTAAAACGCCACAGGATGTTCCATTTCACAGATGAGAAAGTGGAGGCCCAGAGTCATGCAGCACTTTGCCCAGGGTTACAGACATAGGAAAGGGAAGAGCTAAGTTTTGATTCTGAGCCTGCCTGACTTGATCTGGAGCACAGCAGCCTACAGGCTGCATATATCTGCAGCCAGGTCTTGGTTTCTAGAGTTTTTTAATTTATGAAAAAAGTCAGAGCTTTAAGCTCAGACATTTGAAAATTCCCTAATGATTGCTAAACCTAGTAAAATGATTACATAGTAGATTAAAGAGGTTCATTTCTCTTCCAGCAACAGTGTGGCCAGGCAGGCTGACAGAGTAGCTCAACTCAAGGTGACTCAGAGCCTTGGCTTCTTTCTGTCTTGCAATCCCATCATCCTGACCTCACCTGGGCCACTGAAGCAGTTACCAAGTGCCAGAAGTCCTCTAGTGGGGGTGGGCCTGAAGGGTCATCCTGGGCACACTCATATTCCTTTCAAGCTAGCTGGGTGAGTGTGATGGACATCATTTCCATGCTATTCCCATGGCATACCTGGCTGGAATGGATAATTGGCTGGCCAACCCGTGCCAAAATGTGTCAACTTTGGGGAAACAACTAACAATCTTTGTAATTTGGGGGGGGAGGGGCAGGTGGTAAGCATGGAAGCCTCCTTGGCCTGAACTCACTGTATAGGAGAGGTAGGTAAGGATGACCTTGAGCTCCTGACCTGCTGCTCTACCTCCCACGTGCTGGGACAAGGGCATGTACCACCACAGCCAGCTCTTGTGCTTAATAATGAAACTGCTCTTTAATAATTGCCTTCAAAAGGCCACTCAGAAATAGCCAAGGTCATGTTAATAAATGTTTAAAATTTAAATATATAATTGTCAAGATTCCAATGGCTTACACACTTTCCTGGAAGGAAAAACAAATAACTGTCTGGAACATTTCTTTACATGAATGTAGAGGGCAGCCTCTAAAATGAAGAATTCATGACTTCAGCACCCAGAATCTTGGACACCAACAGTATCCTAATTAGGGCCTGAAATAACTTTTTTTTTTTTTTTTTTTTTTTTTTTTGAGACAGGGTTTTTCTGTGTAGCCCTGGTTGCCCTGCAATTCACTCTATAGACCAGGCTGGCCTCAAACTCAAGAAATGCACCAGCCTCTGCCTCTTGAGGGCTGGGATCAAAGGCATGCACCACCACACCACTGCCTGGGGTGGGCATTGGTGCAGGATCCTACAACTCACAGAGGGAGCCTCCCTACCTGTTCCTTTATTTACCTGTCTCCTTCTAGAAACTGTCAGTGGCATCACTAGGCACCCAGCCCATACTAGGGATTTCCCTGTCCTAAGAGGAGACCTGTCTACAGCCCCCAAGTACCCAACAAAGGGACTTCCCTAGAGCCTAAAGTTAACTCAGGGCTAGGGGATATCTCAGTGGCAGAGCTTGTGGCCTGCACAAATGACATCCTGGGTTTAATCTCCAGAGATAGATTAATATCTAGTCTCAAAAACAAAAAGGCAATGTCATGGTCTATGATTATCTAAAACAGCAAAGGCAAAAGGCATCAGAGGGCTCCCCAGCTTCAAGTGGAGGCAGACCCAGATACAAATCTGCCCTTTCCCTTACTATGCTTGTAACTGTGGGCAAAGGGCTGCATGTCTCCAGGCCTTGGCTTTCCCATCTGTGAAATGGGAACATCTTTGGGAGTTTCAGTGAGAATCTAATTAGCTTACTATAGGTGTTCAATGAATTAATTTCCTATCACACTACTCTCTTGTCATTCCAGAGCTCAAAGATCCATACATTAGGAAGTTGAAAGGCTAAAAGTTTAGTAAGTAAGTCCTGACAACAGATGAAGGAATGGTAAATGTTTATTATGAGAGAGCATTCAGTCCAGACAGGACACTGAGTGACTGACTCCCTTGCAGCTTGCCCCCAGGATCCACCCCATGACAGAGGTATGGCCCTGAGCACCATATTACATGTGAGGAACCCGAGATTTCATAGCTTTTGCAAGGTGAGCTCCATGGAACTTCACTCAGGTCAGACTGCATGCCTTCAAGAACATACTCTCCCTGTGACCCTGACAGCCAGAGGGAGAGAGGAAATGGTGGCCAGCAGCTATGAAGGCAGTCATTCTCTGGCCAGATCTCAGCTGCCTTATTTTAGGATGCATCTAAAACTAAAAAGCCTCCACTTTCTCTCAAGGGAAATGGGCTTCTGAGCTCCAGACTGAGGACTGATTTGTGGGAGCCACATAGTGACATAAGTACCTTGACCCTCACTGAAGGGTGCACAGTGGCCAGGCTCAGTTGATTCCATCCCTCTGTGCTCCTCCTGCAATGTTTCAGAGATGACTTCTTGCCTCTGGCCATCCCCAGGAGTGGGAGGTATGGAGGATGTGGATGTGTAATGATTTTTATGTAAATAAAAATATTCAAATTATAAATGCATTATCTCTTGGCCATAGTCTCCCATCCCCTCTGCTTTTTGGTACATGCGGCAGGCCTAATAGCTCCTGTAAAATGGGGCAGTGTCCTTGTTTGCATGCCCCCTGGGCAACACTGGCCCAGAAAGGTAGGTGGTAGGAGTTCCTGCCTCCTGATCTGCTACCCATGACAAAGCCAGGGCTTTTGCTTTCTTGCACTAAGTGGCTTTGAGGTGACTGTGTTTAATCTCACTGTCCACCATGCACTTCCTCTATGAGACAACACTATTACCAGTTTGATCTGTCTTGAAAGGTTTTTCCTTCATGGAGACATGGAGAACGTCATGACCCAGCCCATGTTTTCATTCTCACAGAGGCCTCCAACTCTCTCTCTCTCTCTCTCTCTCTCTCTCTCTCTCTCTCTCTCTCTCTCTCTCTCAAGCCTCCAACTTATCATCTTGAGCAATAAGTACATTTCTTTTGAAGAGTAAGTCACAAAAGCTCACTAAAAACTCCATTTGGATTTACCTGAGATCAAGGACTTTATACTGAGTCCATGTTTCTAACCCTGAATTTTCTTGGGCATGCTGGCTTACACCTTATAAAACAAACAAAATAAACACCCTGGATTTGAACCAACATCTAACCCTAATACACCTTCTAACTGACCCTAAGAAAAGAACACCAGCTCTGTACCCCGCTCCCCAAGATCACGTGGAAAAACACAGAGCCAGACAGAAAGGAGGGGCTGTGGTTTGATATTGTGCAGTCAATGTCTTGGCTTCAGAAGGCTGCCACTTCCTGAAGTTCCAGCCCTCGGCTGTGGTCCACTCTGAGTAAGTGAACTCCTCTGTAGAAACTGGCACATAACAAGGAGGTGATGTCACCAACAGCCAGGGAGGTCAAGGGTCCTGATCCATCCAGAGACAAGGTGAAAAGGCAGGCTGGAGAAGGAGGAGAACCAGTCATATGCTTAATGATAGAAACATCTGTAAGAAATGCATCATTAGGCAGTGTTGTCACTCTATAACATCATGGAGTACACTTACGCACATGTAGATAGTACACACAACTACCACACATCTATACTACTGGGTGTGGTCTGTTATTCACAGCAACATTACACAGTATGGGACTGTATCGTGATCTTAAGAAACAGAGCATGCCCTGTACCATCCAAGCCATGAGACGATTCTGCCTGTCAACAAGGTACAGTATACCTGAGTGGTAAGACTGGGTCACCTCCATGACCTCAACTGGAGAGAACGGTACCCAGGCCCAACAGAATGTAGGCTACCAAGCAATATATCAGACAACTAGAGCCATACTGAAAAGGGGTAGAGAACAAGACAAGCAAAGTCAGGGGAAACAGACAGGGGCACTGGTCTGGGCTGCCACCTGTCTTCATGATAAGGAGATGGTCGGGCTTCACTTTTAACTGGGCCATCCCTTCATCTGCATCTCTGAGGCAACTTTTGTAGGAATGCCAAGAGCACATGCAGGGCAGCGGTGCCATCTGATCAGGCCAATGTCCCACACTTACTCTCTGCCCTGACACCTGTGGTCAGTACATCTGAACATCCACTTCCTCTCACCCACAAAGTTACATCTAGGCAGGCCAGGGGATAGCAGGCAGGCAGGCAGGCCAGTCTTCACTGCTGAAGTTTGGTTTATGGCCACAGCTGCTTACAGAATGACACTAGACACACCCATCTCTTTTTCTCTGGCAGGTGGTTCTCACTCCCTGAGGGGAACTGAGTTTCTGTGAGTGACTATGGGAAGACTTTGAAGTTCTCTAAATTAACACCTTCCTGTCTCTAGCTCAATCCTATGTCCAGGGTGGAACCAGACTCCAGAAGAAAACCCAACACTTACTCACAGCACTTGGAAATCTCCACAGATACACGCCCTGCCAAGACTGAATTCAGGTCAGAGGCACTAGGCATTAGACCACGGCTCACAAAACTCCCAGGTACCCACCATTTGACTTGTATGACTCTGCACATAGAGGACTCTGGGAAGCCACAAGTCAGGGATTAGGGATTTTCTGTGGTGCTGAGGAGCCTTGACATTACTGTGACCTCAAACACAGCTCCAGAGTCCCAACAGGCAGAGCCTTTCTGAGTCTGGTCTCGTTTCACTAAAGTCCCAACAAGAAAGAGCTGAGGTTCTAACTGTACCCTTGAAATAAGAATTCAAAAGTAGCATCTTTTCCCTGGCTTTCCAGACATTGCTAGCATCACAACGTTAAAATCTGATGAGGATTTTCAGACAATGAATGTAAGAGCCAAACGTGCTCTCCTTGAAGCTTGAAGTCTTAAGAAGAACTCTGTACATTACAGCACGTGGGAAGCACAGTGCTGGCTTAGAGCCGGAGGCTCAACACAAACATGTGGGTACTTTGGTGTCTCACCTCTTAACCACAAGGGGACTGACTATACAGCGGCAGGACACGGGGGCAGTGTTTGAATACGGCAAGCAATGGGAAAAGTCTCCAGGCTGCATCAGCTTTTGAGAAGTATGGAGAGCACACTGCTTACCTCCAGTATCTTGGTTCCAGATCTTCACCGTAGAGTCATGTGCTGAGGTAGCAATCATAGGCATCAAGGCCATGGATTTTGGTAGAAAGACACAGGATGCAACTGTCTGGAAATGCCCCTTATACTCACACATTCTGTCTCTTGTCTGCCTTAGGTCCCACAACTGCAAAGTAATGACACGAGCCAGCTCATACATACAGACAGATGTTCATGTGTCACTAATATTCATCCTCCCATTCCTCATGACCCACTGGTCCCTTCCACTCATGGATTCAGAAAGGCAGTTGAAGCCCTCATCTCATCCATTATATTTATATCCAACCACCCATCCATCCAGTGACAATTGTAGCATCCACTATGTCTCAAATACTGGCTCCGGCTGTGGAGGAAGGGTGCTGCCTTTTCCATGACTAGGGAAGAGAGAGCTCACAGTGCTGTGGGATGATGGAACAGTATGGGGTGCCTTGTTCTCTATGCCTCCTGGCATCTATGGGTCCCATGGGGGCCATACATTAAGGAACACTTCTCAAGTGTGCACACAGGTGCAGATATTCTGAGGTGATGCTTAGTACCCCTGACAAAGGAGGTGACAGCCCTGTCAATCCCAGTTGTACTGACACAGATCAGACCATACCTAGAAGGTACCATTCAGAGATGAGAGAAAACTGCATAGTGTCAAAAAAAAAAAAAAAAAAAAAAAAAAAAAAAAACAGTGGGTTCCCAGGAGACCCTGTTATCCATCAGCTTGGACAAGAGATGCTTGTAACATGCTAACCTACCCCTCCTAAGAGTATGTACCGAGTAAGAGATTCCAACTTGCCATGACTCCATTCCCTCAACTATAAAATAGACATTGAAACAGCACCTAACTCACAAGCTTATCTTAGGGAGTAAATGAAATGAAACCACGCACACTTAGTTCAATACTTACTGTGGCATACATACCTGGTAACTCAGAAATACAACTTTTTCATTTGGAAACTAGATAATTCTTTGTACTGATAAACTGCAATTGTGAATCCAGGAACTTTGGAGGGGCCTAAAGAGTGTATCCTTCAATTACTGCAAGGAAGGTGTAGAGCTGGATAAGGGGCAGGGTGGGCCCTGGACCAGTTGTGGAGCTCCACAGTTCCTCTAATGAGCTGAGCTTCCTCTAGCATGGCTACACATACGAAGAGCACATATCTGGCTCCTCAGGCAGTCCCTACCTGTCTAGGCTCCACTAAGAGCAAAGGCATCAGCAGGCTGCACTGTCTGGCCCCTCTCTACTTGGTTCCCATCCTGTTCCTCTTGTCTATTATCGATTCAGACAGACCCACCCACACTAACAGATGTTTCTTAAAGGAAGCCCCTGGAATACATGGGGTGATGGACAGTTTGCACTTGAAGCAGGCCAGCGCTGCTGCAGAGCCTGTCTGTACAGCTAGGTGAGGAGAGAGACCAGGGCAGCCTGCTCATCAATATGGGTTCTTACTGTGGCTTCACAGCCTTCACCCCCAAAGCCACTGCTGCAGGAGATACATGTATGTCCATCCATGCTGACGTCACAGTGGGTCTGGATCTGCTGCTTTGTGGGAAACACATGAGCCATCTGAAGCCCCCGACTATCCCATAATCTGAAAGAAATTGGAAATAGAAATTAGCTTTGTAGTAAATGGGACAAAAACACCTGTAAGGTCACTAACAGGAAGAGTTTGACTCTTTGCTGCCAGTCAGAAGAGAATGTCACACTCTGACAAACTCTAAAGCTGACAGGAAGTTACCAAATCAATGCCATCTTGATTCTGTTTTGAAATCAAGTCATATGAACTTTTTAAAAAATTACACTTATTTATTTGGGGTGAGGGGCTGCACATACCACAGCATGTCTGTGGGTCCCAGGGACTGAACTAAGACTGTCAGGCTTAGCAGTAGGTGCCTTTAACTGCTAAGCCATCGCCACCTTTTCATGGAGACTCTAGAACACACATCTTTTGATTGTTTTCAGAGACAGGGTTTACCTTTGTAACCATGGTTGTCCTGGACTCAATGTGTAGACTGCCTGGAACTCAAGAGATTTGCCTGTCTCTGCCTCCCAAGTGCTGAGTTAATTAAAAGTATGTGCCAACACCACCTGGCTAGAACACACTGGTTGGTTGGTTGGTTGGTCGGTTGGTTGGTCGGTTGGTTGGTTGGTTGGCTGGTTTTGGTTTTTTCAGACAGTTTCTCTGTGTAACTACCCTGGTTGTCCTGGAACTCATTCTGTAGACCAGGCTGCCCTCGAGCTCATAGAGATCTGCCTTCTTCTGCCTCCTGAGTGCTGAGATTAAAGGTATGCATCACCACTGCCCAGCTAGAACACACATCTTAATTGTTCAAGCTAACTTGATCCTGTAGGACACTGCCATCTATTTTTGCGTCTGTAAGTGACAGTTTTAGAAAAATCCTGTGTTGCTGTTTTGAAGCAGGTCTTGCTCTATAGTCCAGGCTGCCATATCCCTCAGCCTCCTGGGTGCTCAGACTGCAGTCCAGACCCACTGTATGGAGAAAGCATCCTCACTAGAGTGTCACCACTCAGAACAGACCCAGGCTGAGGCTGCCGTGCCAGCCTTGGCCTTGGCGTCCAGTCGAGAGCTTTGTGTAGCTTATCTCATTGCTTCCCCCCGTTTTATACTAAGCGTCCTTTTGGAGAGCCAGAATCTTGAAGCATGCTCCCCAGTTGGTGAACTCCTGACCTTATCTGAACCCCTCAATGTAGATTCTGACCCCTCTTTCCCAGGGAAAGAAGGCTGAGGGCTAGGTGCCAGGAAACCCCAAGAATGATGCAGGGCACGGCAGCAGGGCCAGGCTGCCTGGCGGGGTGGGTGAGCAGGTGAGGCTGAGGCGGATCTGGACAGTCACACACTGGAAGTAGTGAGGTCAGCTGCTTCACACCATTCAGAGCAGGACCTGACGGCCCCGATCTTGTTCCCACAGGCTCCAGGTTCCCATGGCAGCTAGGAGTGAAGGGGAAGAGAGCCCTAGGAAGGGCACAGCAGCATGGAGAAGCAGAATGGAGAGTCACCATAAGCAGGGGAGCCACAGACCTTCACCAGAAACACCTCCACTGTGGCTCAGTAGCCCACCTGATGGTCTTATCCTCAGAGGACTGGAGTACATACGGCTCTCTGGGGACCCAGCACAGGTGAGTGACCTGGAGAAAACAATGGTAAGTCTCCACATCGGGTCATTCCTCTGCTGCACTCCATTAGTTGGCTAACTCATCCCTCATCCTTCTCAAGGATTCTGACCAGTGAGCTTGGGTTAGCACGGTCACTGTCCCGCAGCTCCCAAGCAGTCCTCCTCCACCTGCATCTCCTCCCTGCTTGGGGCTAAGGTTAGCCTTGGCAACCTGAACTCCAGTTGCAAAAGATGAGCAGGTGGCAACCAGAAGAGCCTCTGTGCTTAGTGGGGCCCACTGAACCCTGCTGTGACACCTCAAGGGCTCCTAAGAGTAACAGTAATCCTGGCCTTGCAGCCCTGGCTGGACGGGCATGAAACAGGCCCCAGGGTGGGAGAGTTGTCCTTGCCTCAGCACTGTCCTCACAACAGGGAGGCCATCAGGCAGGCACATCCTACCATCTGCAGCTGACTTCAAACTAGAATAGGAGGTGACTACACTCTGAGGAACATCTGCCACATGTCAAGCACCACCACATGTGTTTTATGTTACATTTTATCTCATCCAGTCACCCAAGAATCTTGCCTGGTGACATGGCTCCCATTTTATAAATGGAGCTATTTAGGATCTAAGCTTAAATAGCACAATATAGCAATCACACTAATAAGTGACAGATCTGTGATTTGAAGGCAGGGCTGGGAATGGAGGCTAGAGGCAGAGTGTTTGCTTAGCATGCACAAGTCTTAGGTTCAACCCCCAAGATGGGAAAAAGCAAAAGAAAAAACCCACACACAAACGCAAGTGTGGAAGCCAGGTGTGACAGGGCCCAAAGGCTGTGCAAAGTTTACAGCAGTCAGCTGTCACACAGAGAATTCTATCAGGCAAAGGACACACTTTTCTCTGCATGATGCTACATACTCAAAGGGGCAACCAGCCATCTTGTATCACATTCTATACACACAGAGCTCCTGCAAGACAGGACACCATGTCCCTTGTTATATTTGTATTAATAGTGCCTAACCCAGCCAAATTATGCTAACAGTATGTTCTTAAGAAAACAATGAGGGTACCACTCTCTTTTCCTTCCTCCCCTCTCTTTACTCCCAGAAGCCACCCCTCAAGTGAACCCAAGCCACTGCCCCATGCTAAACACACAATCTTATCTACTATGAGCCATGCCCCCAGCATGCTTCCCTTAGTCCATGCTCCTTTCCACCATCCTGTTCTACACCAAGTCTGAGTACGTACCAGGTTCCTGGAGACAGACGCTCTCTCCACACACTGTCCAGTCCCCAGATCCCACAGAAGCAAACTGTTGTCCCGAGAGCCGGTGCACAGCTGTGATGAGTCTTCAAAAACAATGGTGAGAAGACACAATAGCCATGAGTGGGGATGTGGACAAGCGTTCTGGGAATGCACCCAGGTGCTGCCAGGAGATCTGCTTCACTTACCTGGACTCACAGCCAAGCCAGTGACCACCATGGCATGGCCAGACAGCTGCTGTTGGGGCTGGGAGGAGCCCTGCAGGTCCCACATCATGACTGTCTTGTCTCGAGAGGCGCTGAAAAACTGGTTTGATTTGGGAACACAGGCTATCTGCGCACAAAACAGATAGAAACAGAAATAGCTCAGGTGCACATGCTAGATAGGACTACAAAATAGCAGATGGCTTTGTATACTCCTCCCCACACACACTCTTAATTTCTCTTTCTTTCTCTCCCCCCCCACTTTCTTTTTCCCACAAAATAGGGTTTTTTCTGTGTAGCTGTCCTGGAATTCACTATATACACCAGGCTAATTTGCTTTGCTTTAAAAAAGATTTACTTTTAGTTCTCGCTTTATCTGTTACAGAAATGACCGCTTTAACCATTTTAAGTATACAGCTCAGTGGTAGCAAGTACATTTGCATTGTTGTACAATTTGAACACTCTCCAACAGTGAAACTTTCATTACCCCAAAGTGCAACCCCACCATTGTCTCCTCTCTGACCCCTGCTCACCACGGTCTCACTGTCATGTCTCACTGTCCTTTTGTCTAGCTTCTTTCACTAAACATGCTTCCAACATCCGCCGCTGTTGTAAGTACCGCCTATCAGAGTCTCACCTTTTCTTTTCAGTACTGGGATCCAATCCAGGGCTTCACCATGCTAGGCTTTACTCAGCTATACACCCAACCCACACTTTCATTCCTCCATTAAATTATTGTTACTATTTATATGTATGGGTGTCTTTGCTTCGTGTATGTCTGTGTACCACTTTTGTGCCTAGTGCCCGTGGAAGCCAAAAGAGGATGTTGTATTCTCTGGAACTGGAGTTACAGATGGTTGTAAGCACCCTGTGGGTGCTCAGTATCGAACCTAGTTCTGGAACAGCAGCCAGCGCTCTTAACTGCTGAGCTGTCTCTCCAGCTCCTTTTGTTCCTTTTGGAGACTGAATACACTGGGTGTTGGTGGCACACACCTTTAATACCAGCACTCAGCAGGTAGAGGCAGGTGGGTTTCTGTGAGTTTGAGTCCAGCCTGGTCTACAGATCAAGTTCCAGGACAGCCAGGGTTATACAGAGAGACCCTGTCTTGAAAAAAAGACTGAAAAATATTCTACTGTCTGTATACTGTGGCATGTTTTCACCCACACCTCTGCCAGGTATTTGATTAATTCCATGTTTGAAAGTATTTGCTCTGGCATCAAAGGAAGCCTTTGCATTTTTTCTTCAGCCTAAATATACAAGCTCTCTAACAGCCACAGCTATTGATATTTCTTGATTCACTCCTCAATTCCCCTCAGAATAAGCATTTGACAGTTACCTTAGTGATTTCCCGCTCATGTCCTCTGAACCTTTTCACCATGTGTCCAGTTTTCCAATTATAGGCCACAGCGGTCTGCAGAGAAATGGAATTACATGTGTCACCACCATGCTGGCTCCTGAGCAGGACATCAAAGCATGTTCTGGCTGAGTGTCAGGTCATTGCTACAAAGGAGCAACAACTGCATGGCCCCAGATGCTGTAGCACTTGACCTGTCACTTCCCCACAGTCTTCACAACAGAACAGAGAGATAGTCCTGCTTAATCCTCACAGGCAAGAGAAAGGCCACATAAGTCGATAACATTTCTTAGGTCTAAAATAACATAGACATTAAGACAAGACAATGCTGCTGGGTGGTGACGCACACCCTTAATCCCAGCAGAGTCAGAGTCTGACTGGTCTACAGAGCTAATTCCAAGACAGCTAGGAATATACAAAGAGAAACTCTGTCTCAAAAAAAAAAAAAAAAAAAAAAAAAAAAAAAACCAAAGAGAGAGAGAGGAAGAGATATTACATTACTAAAGTAAGTATTGATACTCAAGTATATTCTGATTTGAAGCAATCACATTCAAAGTAAATGCATCTTACAAATAAATGGTGAAGGGGGCTGGAGAGGTGGCTCAGAGGTTAAGAGCACTGATTGCTTTTCCAGAGGTCCCAAGTTCAACTCCCAGCAACCACATGGTGGTTCACAACCATCAATAATGATATCTGGTGCCCTCATACATGCTGGCAGAACACTGTATGCATAATAAGTAAATAAATCTTTAAAAAAAAACAAAAAACAAATAAATGGTGAAATACAGTTTGCAAATGAAATGGAATGATTGTGAAAGTCTATTGGAAATAAGGAACATTACTAGTATTATTCCCTTCAGAAAGAAGCAGTAGTGTATTGCTGCTGCAGTTGCCAGCAGTGACTGGCAAGATAGCTCTTAATGTAAGGACAGAAAGCAGTTAAGTCCAGGGTGACGGTAAGAGGAAAGACCGAAATATAAAAGGTCAGTGCATGCCAGTGTGAATTTTAGGAAACAAAACATAAAGCAACCAGGAAATTCTTTCTGCTGATTTTACTGTAAAGAATAAGGTGGGTGGAATGGTAATGACCCCATTTACAATAGCATTCAGGTGGCTTGGCATTGGGTGAGGTTCTCATTGAATCCTCATGACTCTTTTAGAACACAGGAGTTAGTGTTTACGAATGTAACAGACTAAGAAACCAAAGCTCAAAAATGTAGACTTGCCTACAGTGATAGGAAGTGGCAGAGCCTGGGCTTAAACTCCAGCCTTCAAACTTTGAGCCCTGTAGAAATGCAGTGTTAGACTCTCTCTCAGCAGTGAACTGCTTTCTTGGGAAGAAAGGGAAACCTCACCTTGTCTTTTCCTCCAGAGACACAAAGGTCTGAGTTCAGAGTAGCAACCACAGAGACGGCATCCACGTGAGCGAGGCTGTACTCTTGGGACACTTTAGTCTGGGCTCTCTCTTCTGTATGTCCATCAGGTCTGCTACAGAGAGGATGGAAAATGAGGGGAGCAGGGGGTAGAACAAAGTGGGCAATGATAGCAATTCAGGCCAGGCTGAGACAGAAAAGAGACCCACTGTTTGTTTGGGAAATACCCAGAAATAAAATGGTGCTGTTTATTTGGGTTATTGAAATCTGATGAAGGGGAATCCTGAGGCAAGGAGTCTTTGCTCTCATTAGAGATGATTCCCAATGATACAGGGCCCTAGAGTGTGCAGTACAGGTACTAGCTGGTGAGGTGACCATTTCTTACCTAAGACAGAACACCAAACCCAGTGGAAGGGAACTGCACAGGTACTCACCTTTCCTTGGTAGAGAGCTATAAAGGAACGTATAAAAGTCGGGGCCCCAGGACTCAATCTACCTGTATTTGTAAGTGCTGTGCCTGAGTTTGCTCTGCAGTTTCCCCATCACAGCCCAGGGCCTACAGAAAACTTTCTGAGGAAGAGCTGGTTTCAGTTGGCAGTTGAGTAACAGCATCCCTTGCAGTCACTGGGAGGTGTGTTCCCTGTGGAGTGGAGAGAATGCATAGGCTGAATTTCATTAGGCACAACACTAGTAGTGTGATTAGAATCCAGGTGTATGTGACTGCTCACTAAAGACAGTTTCCTTTGGGAGGGATAAAAGTGTCATGCAACTAGATAGTACTCTATCATAATTAATTAAATACTACGAACATATAATTGAAAATATAATATAATCTATATTAGCAAAGCTTCTTCTTTGACAATTAAAGTCATTCTCTCTCTGTCTCTCTTTTGCTCTGTGTAAGTATGTGTGTGTGCGCGCACACACATACCTCATGGTGCAAGTATAGAGGTCAGAGTATAACTTTGTGGAATCACTTCTTTCCCTCCCTCCACCCTCTCGTGGGTTCTGGGATTGAACTCAGGTCACCAGGCTTACAGAGCAGTGTCCTTAACCTGCTGAGCCATCACACCAGCCCTGGAAAACTTCTTAAAACTGAAGAGCCCAGCCACTCTAAGAGCTATCACCTTTCTTACTTTAGTCATTTCTTTGCATCGCTTCTCTAATGCTGCACACCAACATCATGAGGCTATTATGCAACAAAAATAGATTCCAGAGAGACAAGACTAATGAGATCATAGAGCTAACTACCTAGACCAGCAGTTCTCAAAGCCAGGATGCTGGAGGCATTTCTGAGTCTCTCACAGAGCCCCAAGATCTTCCTTCACCTTAATCTCAGTGCAAGGCCTGCTTTTCTTTCTATATATTTATTGCAACATACCATGAGAGACAGGATGAAGAAATAGGTATGAGAATCCGATTGTTTTCTCTTTAAATATCACACTTAAGAGACTTTTAAAAAACTCAATACTAGCTATCGGTGGTGGCACACGCCTTTAATCCCAGCACTTGGGAGGCAGAGGCAGGCACATCTCTGTGAGTTCGAGACAACCTAGTCTACAAGAGCTAGTTCCAGCACAGACTCCAAAGCCACAGAGAAACCCTGTCTCAAAAAACAAAACAAAACAACAACAACCCTTAATACTACTTTTTCCAACTAAAATTTTTTGGAAAGTTTATTTTTTAACAAATCATGCCATTTATGTAGCCATGGCTGGGCTAGAACTCACAGGATTAAGGCCAAGTACCACCACATCTGGCCCACAATAGGCTTTTGCTTGTTTTTTAGAGACAGTCTCACAGCCTGGCCTGGAGCTTTCAGGTTGGCCTTGAATTTGCAATCTCCCTGCCTCTGATTCCCAAGAACTGTTAGTTCAGTCATCCACTACCACACTGCATGTGCGAGACCTTTATTAGTTTTAAGTAGGAAATATTTTTTAAATGTCTCAGCTTTACTGTCATACAGAAAATAGTGAGTAGGAATCTAAACACAATAAATTACATAAATAAAAGGTCTTGGGGATCCTCAGTAATTTTTAAGCATCAAAAAAAAAAAAAAATCCTGAGATCTTGCGGCCAAAGTGTTTGAGAACAACGGCCCTAGAAATTACATCATGTTAGTACTGAATGTTATATTAGGATAAGAAGAATAGAAGAATTTTTGGGGGATTTACTTATATTTGTGATGGGAGATGTCATTTTGTAAATATGTTTTTCTTATTGGTTAATGAATAAAGGCCTGTTGTCCAATAGGAAAGCAAAATAAGTGGGACTAGGAGAGAAGGAGGCTTCTGGAAGATGTAGTAGAGAGGAGTCAAGATGTAGGACATGAGAGAAGTATGATCCTCTCTCTGGTAAGGTAAAACCATGTGGAAACACTTAGATTGATAGAAATGAGTTAATACTTAAGACAGAGAGAGCTAGCCAATAAGAAGCTCTAGCCACTGGCCAACAACTTTGTAACAATAGAGTCTCTGTGTGTAATTTCCCACTGAGGAGGCTGTAGGACCAAGCTGACATTAAAGTAACAACACAGTTTGAACTCCCACACTCTGTGCTGCATCCTGGCCACATGCAATGCAGATAGCTATGACGATGTTGGTTGCAGGGGCATTGTAGTCTCCTATGCTCTCAGCCATGGCTGTCTTCATCAGCTCATAAGGCTAGAGCTAAAAAGTAAGGGTGAATTATGACTTCAGAGATGCCCATGTTAGGGGATGCAGGTGTAGCAGCAGAAGTGGCTGTAGGAGGCAGAATGCTTGCCTGGTATGAAAAAAGACAAAGAAAAAAGAAAAAGAAATAAAAGGAAGCCAAGGATGTTCATCTTCACTCACTCAGGGAACAGGGCCTGAGCACGTGATGTTCCTGCATGAGTTGCTGGTGCCACAAAGAACAGGAGAGAAATCTGAAGAGGTGGACAGCACCAACATTTGTAGGAATTCGACAGGAGCCCATCTCAGCTACCCCCAGGTCCTGTGTCCTTCCAATTAGCTATTCACTGGGATGCTGAAGAGCCAAGGGAAATAAAGGGGCAATGAGAGGGGCCAGTCCTAATTTCTTCCAGGTTTCTACTTAAAGAAGTTATGAAGAGTCTATGTGTCACAGAGACAAGGAGCCCAGCTCCAGGAAGAACTGTGCATAGAGAGCAAACCAACTAAGAGCTGACAGATACATACTCTTTTTTTAAAAAAAGATTTATTTTGTATGTATGTATGGGTCCAGACCTTTTCTCTAAAGTCTCTACATCCTGAATCTCCCTACTACATGTATGTAGTGTTCTGTCTGCATGTTTGCCTGCAGGCCAGGAGAGGGTGCCAGATCTCATTAAGATGGTTGTGAGCCACCATGTGGTTGCTGGGAATTGAACTCAGAACCTCTGGAAGAACAGCCAGTGCTCTTAACCCCTGAGCCATCTTTCCAACCCCCCAGATATACACTCTTATTCACACCACCACTACTAAAAATGGACGTACCCAGGAGAATTCCATCCTACTGTTTGAGGAAATGCATGAGCCAGCATGCTAGAAAGAAGAGACAAACAGCTCATATGCACAATACAGCACCCAGAATGCAGTGTGTGCCACTAGAGGTCTGGGATCTGGCCCCAGCTCTGCCTCATCTCACTCACAGCTCACTGTGTCCACGAGTGACACCAGTCCCCACTCCTGCACCAGCCCTCATATCTAAAGCAGCAGCACACTACTGAATGACTGTGTTCCATAAGGATTCTTTTTTGTTCCCCAAATGGCTTGCACAGTATGACACAGGTATTTGTTGCAGACTATTCTATCTGCAGTCTCTTCCAATTCAAACATTCTAGGATGTTCTGTGACAGGCCACAAGATGTATTTATTAAAAGGGAAGATTCTAGGAAGGTGTCCAGGACACTTGTAATAGCTACTGTTTATAGATACATAGACTTGCAGGATTTCCTATCTGCCAGCCTAATCCATGTCCAACACTGTCATCAAAGTGCTGATAGGTGCTGCCTGTAGATCTAGGTCACTGGAAGCCACAGAGGCTATACAAGTATTTAAAACCAACTGCATTTTTATTGGGTATCTCCACTGAGGAGACAGTCTAACAAAGGGTAATTTGGCATTACTTACCTCCAAAACAACAGGTCTTCTTTGAGAGCTGCTGTATTTGATCTGTAGTTCATTCAGACTCTGGAAACTAGTCAGACAGCTACTTCCTAATCTCTGTAATTAATGAAAGGACGCTCAAGTTAATCTCTCCTCTGTCTAAGCATATGTGTGCACCAAAGAGATTTACAACACAAGTGTAAATAGGGAACTTGTTAATTGAAAATATTATTAGTGTAGTTTTTCCTCATTAATAAATAGCTCACAAATTTCCAAGAGTATATAAACCTCAAATTTCCATTAATGAGGCAGAGTATAGCATGATGTTAACTATACACTTACTTGATTTTTGTTTATTTGTTTTGAAATAGGGTCTCATGTAGCCCAGCCTGGCCTCAAACTCACAATGTAGCCAAGGATGACCTTGAACTTGTGGTTCTACTGCCTCTACCTCCTGAGCACTAAGATTAAAGGAACTTGCCCCTGTGCATGGTTTATCAATGCTGGGACAGCATAGAGAGATGGATTTATGAGTCTGGAGGGTGTTAAGCCAAGACATTTATGTCATTTAACCAGAGTGACAGATCACAATCAGGCTAAAAATTATGTTAGACATTAAGGAAAATTTAGAGAACAAAAAAAATAAATGTACTTGGTGGACAATATTCACCATATAAAGATTAACCTATTGTTTATATCATAACCTGTGACAGACTTTCTGCATCTGTGCTTCCAGCCTAGTATGGGAGAATGAATCTGAGGCATTTATTTGCTGAATAAGGAAATGTCATACTAAAATGAAGGGTCAGATTAACTGGAAGCTTTTTTTTTTTTAAGTGCACAACATAACACCCTGTGGTGTTTTTACTGTTTTTGTTTTTTTGTTTGTTTTTGTTAGTTTTTTGTTTTGGTTTGTTTATGAGATATAATCTTGCTGTATTGTCCAAGCTGGCTTCCAACATCAAATCCTCCTGCCTCACAGGTATGTGTGACCAGACCTCAAAATAGTGGTCTTTTAAAACTAACAAGGACTGTTTAACAGATTTCTGAAGGCACATTGACCTGCTCCAACACTCAAAGGCTGGAAGGACTTGGGAAGGCTTTTAAAAGACATTATGGCTCTGGATGTCCCTCTTGGTTTAGTTTCTGGTGGAAACCAAGATGTAGGTCTACATTTGAACCCTGGAACTATCTCTGCCCAAATCTGCTTTCAAAAGGCCCAGAGGTCATATTAAATAGAGCACAGAGTATCCTCTTTCAGTTATATAGTGCAAAATTCTTTTATAACCTTTAATACAACTGGGCTCCACAGGGTTGCTTACTGTCACAGGGGCAGAGCTGAGTGAGCTGAATACTATTTCCTTGAACTTTCCTGATTCTGTTTGTAGAGACAAAAACACAAAAAAGATTCAAAACAAAACAAACTCTCATATATTAACATTGGATCCTGACTACCTCGAGCCTGGTCCTAGTGACTTGAGATGTCTTATACATTTAGTCTGATTCCTAGTTACTACCCAAATAGCCAAGACCCGTGGTGCTGTAAAATTTACTGCTTGACAAGGTAATGAGATGTTCTCCTACCTCTTTGTCCAAACAAGTTCCCTATAACTGTTACATAAAAGAACTATTCCCTCTCAGGGAATCTGCCCACTAGTGCCCACTAGGCCTGTCTCTTCTTGCAACATATTATTTTCAATAAATCATCTCTGTGTTTATGCTGGTCTATCACCAAGAGTTCAGCTTGTCATCATAGTTCCCATCATGGCACTATTCGTGTAAATGATTATTTTATCCTCTGCTCTCTTCCCAAATCTCTTTCATTTGTGTATCTAATCTAGACTCTCTGTGACTACACCAGTGTTCAAAGAGTAACAAAACTACAGGCAGAAGCTTGTAGGAGATGGTCTGGGTCTGACCCTCTAATGATAACAAAAAGGAAAGGGTTCTGACAGTAAGAGGATTTGCAAACACTCAGTGCTAGGTCAGTACTCCTAAGGCTGAAGACAAATCAATATACAGTTCTTTCAGCTTTGTTTTCTTTCTGGCCCTTCAAATTATAAATGTTCCTACCTCTGTCCATTATCCGAACAACTAAAGATTATTTTTGACGTACACGTGCCCTGGGAGGATTCTGCCAAGATGGAAGCAGGGTGACATTCGGTCCGAGACAGAACCTCCCCGACCCTCTCCTAGCTTTGGGCTGCCGCCGGGGACAGCACAAGGACTCCACCCCCCAGACACTCTCCTATCCCACCTCAGGCTCCATACCCACCGGCGGGCTGGCACCAAGGCCCGCAGGCACGAGAAGCTGGCATCTGCCGCTTCCACCCGGCTCCTGCGCCTCTGCCCCTAGCAACTAAGCGCGCGTCGCTAAGGCGGGAGTCCCAGTTAAAGGTTTCCGGCGCTCACCGCAGTCTCGGAACTCAGGTTCCACCTGCCGGAAGTCTCCAAGGGGCCGAGTCAAGAGCGCCTATTTCACTTTCCTAATTTAACTGTTTATAGATGTTCTGCGCAGAGGGGGCTTGTGAAGAATCTATACCATCCAAGAAAAACGATGATATCTCTGTCATAGCCACAAAGGCAATTTGTAAGTGTCATCTTCGTAATTACTATTTGCCCAGGTAATTTATTTGAAGTTTCCCTGAATACAGACAGAGTTTTTCCCTTTTGGACATTTCCCCCAACACTCTACTCTGTTCCTTTCATTTGACGTGTATTTATTTTGATTAATTTTCCTAATATATAAAGTAACGAGTTTCAAAAATATTGAAACTTAGCCGGGCAGTGGTGGTGCACGCCTTTAATCCCAGCATTCTGATGGAGGCAGGCTGATCTCTGAGTTCAGGACCACCCTGATCTACAAAGTGAGTTCCAGGACAGCCAGAGCAGTTACGGAGAGAAAAACAGAACAAAACACAAACAAACAGAAAAACCACACATATTTATTGATTTCCTCTGTTGTCCTTGTGTAGGAACCATGTTATTTTCTTTGTATCATTCCAATTAAAACAAAAACAGTTTGAGAATACGTTGTTTTATGTGTTTGAGTGCTTCGCCTGCATGTATCTATGTGCATCACTTGTGTGCTTGATGTGAGCTGAGGTCTGACCCTACAAAACTGAAGTTAACAGTTGGTTGTGAGCTACCTTGTGGGTGATGGGAATTGAACCTGCCTGGGTCTTCTGCAGGAGCAACAGTGCTCTTAACCACTGAGTCTTCTCTCTAGTCCCTGTATTGTTTCAATTTTAACGTATGTGCTGCCAAACTAAGTACTTTTCACTTTGTCTTTCATCAAACCGAAATAGGCCAGCATCTATTACAAAAAGACCTGTCAGTACCTTCTTGAGATCTAAATGGGAAGGTACAGCTATTGGCTGCTACAAAACAGTTTCAAGTCCCAAATCAACATGCTGTATTCCTAGAATAAATGAATGACTAAATGAATGAGTGGATGAGATCCTAACCAAGGTATCTTTTATATGCTAGTGAGTGCTCCTTGTGAGGAGCAGGTATCCCAGCAGAATTACCATTCCATGGGGGGATTTGTGGATATTCTCAAAGTTGAGTGTCTCTGGATGTAACCAGAGAAGTTTGCCCTCAAAGAATCAGCTTTGGCCACTAGGTTTAATCTTCCAATCTAAGGAGAGAATTTCTTCTGCAGCATTCCTGAGTGGGGCTCTTCCAGCTCATAATGTTCCTTCTGTTGATAATGCACTAATTTCTCTCAGAGTTAATGGGCTGTTGTTGGGAGATAATTTTCTGGCAGGTGCTAAGCTCTATCTCTATGTCAGTTACAAGTCTTATTTTAAAATTGATGAGTTACCAGGTGATGGTGGCACATGCCTTTAATCCCAGCACTCTTGAGGCAGAGGCAGGTGGATCTCTGTGAGTTCAAGGCCAGGCTGGTCTACAGAGCAAGTTCAAGGACAGCCAGAGCTGTTACACAAAGAAACCCTGTCTTGAAAAACTAAAACCAAATAAACAAACAAACAAAAACAACTGAGGACTCTTCATGTATATTTATTTTTTCCATCTTCTCATTTTACAGCAGAGCAATACTCCCACCTAACTAAGTGGCAAAATACGTGACTTCAATAAATAGCAAAGTGAAATAAATTTTGGAGTTTGCATGCTTTTCATATTGCTGTGACAATATACTTGACAGAAGATAGACATCCTGATTTGTGTTGGAGACTCCAGTAGGCTTAAGTACATATAAAAACTGAGCTATTATTAGAGTCCTACCCCTAAAACACTCTGCTCTGGGATACAGCCTCTTTGAGAAATGCCTTAGGCTTCTGGCAGCTGATACTTCCAAACTGATATCTGTTGTCAGACCTGTCCCTAAGCCTCATCTGTAATCCACCTACTTCCTGCTCATCTCCACCTGGCTATCCAAAAGACACCTCTTCCTTTCCATGACTCAGAGACATCATCTTCTATCTAAACCTGTTCTTCTTTTCTTCCTGTAAATGCTGGGCAATACCACCCATTAATCACCCAAGCCACAGACCTAGGAGTCATTTGTAACTTCTCCCCAAGAACAGTACTCCCACCAAGATTTTCCAGTTCTGCTTTCTAAATTTCTCACTTCTCTCTAACCTTTTGGGTTCAGGCTGACATCCAGGGTGTGATAGGTTAAAAATAACCATAACTGACAGGCAGTGGTGGCTCATGCCTTTAATCCCAGCATTTGGGAGGAAGAGGCAGGCGGATCTCTGTGAGTTTGAGACAAGTCTGGTCTACAGAGCTAATTCCAGGACAGCCTCTAAAGCCACAAAGAAACCCTGTCTCAAAAAACAAAACAAAACAAAACAAAACAAAAAACCTATACATTCATTGTTGGTTCTTTCATTATGGTTAGCCTTATAAATTATTTTGTCCATTTGAATGAAGCATAAGTAACATTTTAGAACTTCTGATTTAAATTAAAAAAGACACAATTTCTCTTTTCATCTTTTGAACCATTGCTATTACAGGAAGAAATCCTAGCCAGTTCACCTGAAAGACAGAGCACGTCCAACAGCTAGCACCAAATGGTAAGCTCCTGATAATTGCGAGATATTTGATCACACTGTGTGAAGATGTGTCTGTCCCACCTCACCTACCTAAAGCACCTTCTGATTGGTTTAATAAAGAGCTGAACTGCCAATAGCTAGGCAGGAGAGGCTAGGTGGACTTCTGGGCAGATATAGGAACTCTGAGAAAGAATCTAAGGTGGGAGGACTCACCAGCCAGACATAGAGGAAGTCAGACATAAAGTACTTAGGAGATGAAAAGAGCCATGTGACAGAACATACATTAATATAAACAGTTAATTTAAGTTTTAAGAGCTAGCTGAGAACAAGCCTAAACTAAGCTTTCATAATTAATAAATTATCTGTCTTTATTCAGGAGCTAGTCCATAGAAAGTCCAACTACATGAATGAGTCTGTTTTATACTCTCTAGACATCAATAAGCCATCACATGGTGGAAACCACAAGAAGAGTCATTAGAAAAGTGGTCCCAGTGAGCCAAACCAATTTCTAATCTTCAGAATCATCAGCAAATAAACAACAGTCATTTCATGCCATTAAGCTTTTAAGGTTAGTTATGCTCATTAAACAATGAATATCCAAGGTGAAGTTCAAATTCTTCATCCAGTCTCATCCAAAGAGAATATATATATCTCATCTATGCTATGAGATTTAACACTTAGCTTATTGTTACCTTAGAGTCTTGGTTAGTATTGTAGTTGGTATTGTCACTGGACAGGATCTAGAATCATAAAAAACAAAAAAACCTCTGGGCACATGAGAAAGTTTCAACCAAGATGGGTTTATAGATCTATCAAATCAGTCTGGGGTCCTGGAGTGGATAAAAGGAGAAAGTAAGTTGATGTCAGTATCAATCATTCTTTCTTTATTGACTATGAATGCAGTGTGGCTAGCTGCCTCCTACTTCTGCAGCCATGGCATCCCTACCATGATAAACTGTATTAGTTAACTTCATGTTGTTGTGATAAAAACACCACGACTAAAAGCAACTTGGGGAAGAAAGAGTTTATTTCCCCTTGCACTTGTAGTCCATCATGAAGGGAAGTCAGGGTGCAGAAACTCAAGGAGGGAATCTGAAGGCAGGAACTGAAGCAGGAGCCATGAAGAAATGCTGCTTCCTGGCTTGCTCAGTTTGCTTTCTTATAGATGTAGCACCATCCACAGTGGGTTGGGCCCTTCCACATCAATCATTAATTAAAAAAAAAAAAAGCCCCACAGGCTTGCTGGCAGTCCAACAAGGACACTTTCTCAATTGAGGTTTCCTCTTCCTGGATGACCCTAGTTTATGTCAAGCTGACAAAAAACTTGCCCGCATATAGACTATATCCCTCAAAGTGTGAGCCAAAATAATCCGTTTCTCAAGTTGATTCCGTCAGGTATTTTGTCCCAGCAATATATAAAGTAACTAATCCACATCCCTTTACCCACTTTGGCTATGTATCCTCAGCTTATAGACCACCTTCCTGTCTACCCACTAAGTCTTTTCATCCATCCTCCTCTTCCAGACCAGCTTAGTGGTCCTACTTCTGTGCTTTCAAAGCTCTTGCACTTTCCCTATAATGGAGTTTTATTATCTCTCCTTTCTTTTTGTTTGTTTGAGACAGGGTCTCACTATGTAGCCATGGCTAGCCTGGAACTTGCTGTGTAGACCAGGCTAGCTTTGAACTCACAGAGATCTGCCTATATCTGCCTCCTGAGTGCTGAGGTTAAGGATCTGCATCACCATATACTGCTTTAAAAAAGGGGGGGGAGATCTCATTTATCTGAGGTTGGCCTTGACCCTTTGACCCTCCTTCCTCTACCTACTCAGTGCTGAGATTATAGAAACGCACTATTACACCTGGTTTTATATGGTGTTGGGGAACCGAGGACTTGGAGACACACTAGGCAACAACCTGAGCTATGTTTCCAGACCCTTGGTGAGTATTTACATTTTGTTTTGATTGTTAGATTTATTTTACTTTACCCGTATGAATGTGTAGCCTGCATGCATGTATGTGCACCATGTAGGTACCTATTGAATCTCCTGGAACTGGGGTTATGGTTGCTTATGAGCCACCATACAGATGCTGGGAATTGAACCAGAATCTTCTGCTAGAACAAGCACTCTATTTATGTATGTATGTATTTATTATTTTATATGCCAGCCACAGTTTCACTTCCCTCCTTTCATCCAATTCTCTTTCCTTAATCCCCCCATACTCTCCCCACCTGCAATAAGTACTCTTAACTTCTTAGCTATCTCTGCATCCTTACTTGCTGAGCTCTGTTGACAAAAGAATGAAAGGTGAAGAGCCTTGGAGAGAATTAAATATATGCAAAATGCTACAAGTGTAGTAAGCAACATGATCTCATGCACACGCTTCCAGGGCCCTCATCTCCTATCCCCTCCACCTACGCTGCTAGTGCCTGTGACGCCACCTTTACACTTTACATAAATACAACCCTGGCTCTTGGTTCTTTATTGCCTGAGTTGTTTGGTTCTCTCCTGGCCCATCCAGCTTGGTCATGCCCCTCCTATGAAGTGAACTGGTCATAAAGCCCTCTAGGGAGGAGCTCTGGGCTCATCTGGCGTGCCTCAAGTGGAGAGGAGGCCTCTTTCCCCAGGGCCCTGACCTTGTCACCAGGGACCTAGATGTCTGAGTTTGTTGTCACTGGCAGGCTGCCAAGCCCTCTTAAAGGTGACAGTTAAAGCTGGCTGTTCTGTAAAAACATCGCAGGAGGAAATGAAGCCATAATGTTGATAGCCTTGTTGTTACTCCTAGAATGTGAGCATACTGAAATTGGTTGACTTCCAGCCAACACACCAGCAACTCTGAACCAGGGTGTGAACATTGAGGAGGAATGGGTGCAGAGCCTTGCCAGTCAGATCGTGAAGGCTCTCCTGCCATTGAGGAGCACTGCAGCTGCTGGGGAAGGAGAATTCTCCCTAAATTACTTTCTAAAACATTTACTAAGAATAAGCTTAGGGGCGTGGGGAAAGCTCAGTGGCAGAATGAGCCTGACATGCTCAAGACCCCTGAATTCAGTCTTCTTTTTTTTAATTTTTAAAATTTAGATTTGAAACAAACTTGTTTTACATGTCAGTCCCAGTTCCCTCATCCTCCCCTCCTTCTCTGTCCCCCCATTACCCCCATCCTCTGAGTTCAGTCTTTAGCACTGAAAACAAAAGTCATGAACAGAGTGAAGAGTGGGTTACAGAGCAGGATGTACAAAAACTAATCCCAGTTTTGTACAAGCATGATGCTTCCTGTATCATGTGGAATGGGCTAAGAATTCCTTATCTATCACACTGTAAATACACTTTTGTAGGATTTTGCATTTGTAAATCGCATGAAATTCATTGCTAAGGGGATGTAGGTGTCATAAGAAGAAATTTTGCACTGGACATGATGCTACATACCTGTAATCCCAGATTCTCAGAGGCTGAGGCAGGAGGATCACAAGTTCAAGGCTAGCCTAGGCTGGCTTTTTTTTTTTTTTTTTTTTTTTCAGCATCCAAATCTTTATTGAGAATATGGGTATCTAGAGGGGTGAGCCTGGGGCCCTCACTGCACAGCTTGTTCATTGGCACTGCTTCCAGAATCCTCTGACTTCATCACATCTGGAAGCTCTGGAGAGCTGGAGAAGGGCTCAATGCTCAGGGCTTCAAAGGTGTCATCTGCTCAGAAGGCCAGACCTACTGTAGCTGGAGCCTGTGGCTGTACTATCTGGCTAGTGAAGCTAGGCTGACATTTATTTTTCTTTTTTAAGGGGACTAAGCTTATTAATAGAGCATTTGGCTAGCATGTGTGAAACCCTGAGTTCAGTCTCCAGTATTGAAAACAACAACAAACAAGCAAACAACAACAACAACAAAAACCAGTACAATTTTCACTCATTGTCCCTGTGCCCCCAAACCAGCTTCTCCAAGTAATTTATTCTCATGGCTTGCTTTTTCCAGAGTCTTCCTAGGTGACCCCTCTTAGACCAGCACCACAACAAGCTTATGTTCTCTTGTTCAAGCTCACTCTTGAGCCAAGGGGTCTCAGAAATATATGGATTCACCATGTAGTTACAGATGCCAGCTCCCCAGGGCAGACCCTGAGATAAGCCCTCACAATCACCACCAGCAGAACCAGGTGACAGAAACAGTCTGCTGAACATAGTAGTTTAGAGCAAACTTGGAGATGGAGGGCATAAGTTGTTTATATTCAATCTACATCTGCTATATATAGGAGAAATATATTGAGCAGTTTTTGTTCTTGGTCTAGAGTTTGTAAACTAATTCACCTCTTCAGTCTTCCTCCCCTGTTGTCAAACACTGGGAATTAAATTCACGTCATTTTTCTTGCATTATATAATATTTAATTAATTGAGATAAGGTCTTGCTGGGTTGCTCATGCTGGATTGAAATGAAACCCTGAGGCTCAGACAGGCCTTGAACTTGGAATCCTCCTGTCTCAGTCTTTTAAATAGCTGCATTATGGACCTGTACCACCAGGGCCAGCAACTTTGAATCTTTCTTGTAGCTCTTATCACTACCGGCATTATATTTTATTTGTCTATGGAGATGACTTTGTTCCTATTGCCCGTTGTAGTTCCAGGGTAGGTACACGGGTAATTACCCAATAAATTTGTTGAATGACTATAATGTGACAAAGGTATTCTTTCTTCTCTGTTTCTACAGGGTTTCCTGTTTTTATAAACCCTCAAGATCAAGTACTGCCTACCTCAAGCCCACCAAGGCTCTGGAAAGCTCTGTGACTAAGCAGTTTTCAATTTTTTTTTAATTATTCCTCACCTAAAAAGACACTGATGGTTACCACTTCCTCCGTATATAGCCTAAAGATTTAATTACGATTATTTAGGTTATTTAATTGATTTTTATTAGCAATTCTAGAACTGGGCAAAAACCTCCTTCTATAAAATGGATGGACTGAACAGATGAGGTTTACTTTGAGGGTTACAGAGAGCAGAAACAAAGTCATTTCAAAGTTACTTTCTTTATAGAATCAAAACAGAGGGGAATTCCTAGTTAAATGAGCTAAATCTGGCTTGTGTGGGTTAATAGTCGAGTTCTTTCCATCCCATAATCTCTCTTTTATCATTGTCTCTTGTTTTCTTGGAAGTTCCAGACAAGCACGTTGGTGATGAGTTAGTTTCCGCTTGCTAGTGAACTTGAGCTTATGTGACTCCATTTCCCATGCAGGTCTGTTGGGGGTCTGTATGGGAGCTGGTCCAAAATGAGGATCTCTCACAATGCACAACTGAGAAACAACACACGTTGCTATACTTATATTCTTTTCCTTTCTCATTCATCTTTCCTCCTTCCTTGACTTGGTAGCCTTGCCTAATAAAAGAGTTGTCACTGCTTAAAGCACCCTTTAGTTCAGAGAGGTCTTTTGTGTTCTAATCATGGATGATTGCTAAAAACACAGATTCTCGGTTCTCCCACAGACTTAGTGAATAATATGTGCTGTGGAATATTACTTTAACCTAGCTAAGATGTGTTACATTTGCTTATGCTGAAAAATATTACTTTAACTGTGTAAAGGTATGTTACGATTTGTTTGTGCTGAATTTGTTTAATTATGTAAAGATGTGTTGCTGTTTCACCTTGCCTGCCTAAGGCACCTGATAAGTCTTATAAAGAGCTGAACAGTTAATAGCTAGGCAGTAAAGGGATAGGCAGGAAGGCAGAGAGAATAAGTAGGAGGAGAAATCTAGGTGAGAGAGAAGGAGAAGAGAACAAGGGAGAAAGAGAGGGATACTCCTGGGGTCAGAAGCCAGCCAGCTGCCAGCCAGCCAGGAAAACAGGAAAATAAAGGTAAAAAAGTCCTGAGATAAAGAGAAACAGATTAAAATAAGAGTTGAGGGGGATGCAGAGATGGCTCAGTGGTTAAGAGCACTGGCTGTTCTTCCAGAGGTCCTGAGTTCAGTTCCCAGCAACCACATGGTGGCTCATAACCATCTGTAATGAGATCTGGTGCCCTCTTCTGGTGTGCAGGCATACATGCAGGCAGAACACTGTATACAAAATAAATAAATAAGATCTTAAAAAAAATAAAATAAGAACTAAGTAATCTAGGGCTGAGCATTCAAAATTAATAATAATAAGTTTCCATGTTATGACTTGGGAGCTGGTTGGTGGCCCTAAAGAAAGCCTGCTACAAATTTCTTACTAGAAAATCCATTTCTCACCACCCTCATCTCCATCCCCCAGTGAGTCTAAAGCCATCTAACATGTGAAAGCCACCGTCTGGAAGTTTGTGAATGTGCAGGCCTGTGCCTGGTGTCATGCAGGCTCTTCTACACTTTCCAGGAAGTGGCCTCAGAAAGTTTGTCTGTTATTCTCTTGGAGCTGGCAGTAGGACTGATGAACCCTGCTTTCTAACCGAAAATCCATTCACCATCTAGCCCTCTGCCTGGAAGCATAACTGGTGGTTTGCTCTGTAGGGGCCTTCGGAGAGGTAACCCCAATGAAGGCATCAGCTTCCCTCAAACACCTCATGGAGCATCCTTTTCTGTCCCCACAGCTTCTTCTTTTGAACAACTGCAACAACAAAAATCTACCAACAATTCCTAATTACCTTGTCTGCTTCCATCTCTACTTCACAGGAGGATAGATGTTGTTAGATATCCACCTGGAATGCACTGGGCAACCTTGATTTATAACGAACCTTTATTTATTTATTTTTAAGATTTGTTTTTCAGTTATGGGTTTCCATGTGGTATAAGCAAATGAGTTCAGGTGATTGTGGAGGTTGCTGGATTCCCTAGGGCTGGGATTACAGGTGCTTGTGTGTTGAGAACAGAACTTAGATCCTCTGCAAGAGCAGTACTCACTCAGCCATGGACCTGTCTGTCTGGCTCCCTGGGCCCCATTTATTTATTTATTTATTTATTTATTTATTTATTTATTTACTTAATGCCAGGAACACAGCACCCTCCTCTCCAAGAACATCACATAATTTGCACTCTGATACACTTGCAATGAGTACATCTCAGATCGTGTGTAATAAAGGCAGTTTTCATGCCTGGCTGATGCTAATCCCCCAAACTTAGCACTTCACAGATAAGACTGCATTTAATTCTTGAAGCAGTCCTCTATGTGCGCTATACTACTATCCCACTGTATCAATGAGCAGAGAGGGACCAGAAGAACCAGACAACCTGACTAAGGACCTAGAGCTGCATATAGTATAACCAATAACCCTACATCCTTAAGTTCTCTCCATGTCACTTGGTAGATAATATGTGTGCATTTGAGTGGTCTTGTGTCTGTCCTGGAAGGATGACTCCATTCAGTACCACTCTGAGTGGCCTCAGCACTTTTTAGCTGTGTTTACATCTGGGTGCTAAGGCAGAGCTGCAAAGGAACGCTTTTATCCTCTTTCTGTTGAAGTGGCCAAGTGGGGTTTTCAGAGTAGAAAAGCCTGAGTCCCCAAGAGACCAGCTTTGGGCTAGGAGCAACACCCTCTCCCCATGCCAGGCATGCTGGGTTGCATACCCAGCAGAGAGCTCCTTTGGGCTCAGTCTGATACATAAGAGAGGCAGAGGGAGCTTCAGGCATGTCTTAGCAGTTAGTTGTTCTTGGAATGAGTGTTTTTGTTTTGTTTTGTTTTGTTTTCTCCCTTAAATGCTTACTTGCATATTCCATTTTCTTCAAAATAGATATAATTCCTCTCCCAGTAAATAAACAAATTCAGAAAACAAGTAAATAACAAATAAATAAACAAATTCAGAAAATTTGAGTGCAAATATACTTCTTGGAAAATCAGCCTTCTTAAAGGGTCTCAATCATTGTAACTTAAAACTTACTCATCCAGTAGCCTGAAGTGTCAGTACTTGGGTTTTTATATCCGTCAGTCATTGCAACTTCACAAGTCACGTAATTTCCATAAAATAGTAACCAAGAGTGGGATAGATAGCTCAGAAGGTGAAAGCACATGAGTTCAATTTCCAGGACCCACATGGTGGCAGGAATCATCCCCTCTGGCTTGTGAGTACATGCACCTCCATGTATTTATACACACACACACACACACACACACACACACACACACACACACACACAGTAATAGTTTGAATGTAATTGGCCCCTATAATCACATAAGGAGCCAGGCAATAGTTGCACATGCCTTTAGTCCAGCACTCGGGAGGCAGAGACAGGTGGATCTCTGTGAGTTCCAGGCCAGCCTGGTCTACAAAGTGAGTTCCAGGATAGGTTTCAAAGCTACAGAGAAACCCTGTCTTGAAAAACAAAACAAAACAAAACAAAAATCGGGCTTGAGAGATGGCTCAGAGGTTAAGAGAACTTTGCTGTTCTTCCAGAGATCCTGAGTTCAATTCCCAGCAACCATATGGTGGCTTATGACCATCTATAATTGGATCTGGTGCCCTCTTCTGGCCTGTAAGTATACATTGCAGACAGCACTCATACATAATAAATAAATCTTAAAGAAAAAAAAAAAAAAAGACCCTGTCAGAAAAACCAAAATGAAAAACAAAAAATCACATAGGGAGTGGCACTATTAGGAGATGTGGCTTTGTTGGAGTGGGTGTGCCTTGCTAGAGGAAGTGTGCCACTGTGGGGGCAGGCTTTGAGGTTTCTTATGCTCAAGATACAGCCTAGACTGTCAGTCAACTTCCTGTTGCCTGCAAAATGTAGCACTCTCCGCTCCAGCACCACATCTTCCTGCACCTCTCTGATGATAATGGACTGAGCCTCTGAAATTGTGAGTCACTCCAATTATAAGAGTTGCTGTGATCATGGTGTCGCTTCACAACAGTAAAATCCTTAACAAGGACACACACACACACACACACACAGGGAGAGAGAGAGCGAGCGAGAGAGAGAGAGAGAGAGAGAGAGAAAGAGAGAGAGAGAGAGAGAGAGAGAGAGGGAGAGAGAGGGAGAGATTTTGTGTGATTTTAAAAAAGGTGCTGCCTGGCAGTGGTGGACACACCTTAGTCCCAGCACTTGGGAGGCAGAGGCAGGATGATCTCTGTTAGTTTGAGGCCAGCCTGTTCAACTGAACACAGGATGGCCAAAAAACAAAAACAAACAACTAATCATTTAAAAATGTGTCATAATAGTGCTTTCCCCCCATTGTTAGCGTGCTCAGCTGCTGTGTGCCCAACACTGTTCATGCCTTTTTGATTCCTTGTAGTCTTTTTCTTTTGTGACAGTGTCTCACTCTGTAGCTCTCTCCTGGCCTGGAACTTGCCCTGTAAATCAGGCTGCCTCTAACTCACAGCAATCCTCCAGAGTGCTGCCTCCTGAGTGCTGGGACTAAAGGTATGTGCTGCACTTACAGAATGTATTTTGATTTTATGTGTCTTTGGGATAGGGTCTTATGTAGCCCAGGCTAGCCTCGAATGTCGTATGTTTGAGGATGACCTTGAACTCCTGATCTTCTTCCCACCTCCATCTCTCGAGTAATGGCGTTACAGATTTGTATCACCACACCTGACTCATTTATCTACTCCTCAACCCAAGTAGGTGAAAGAGATGTCTCAGCCCCCTCATTTAACAATCAAGACCACTGAGGGGCTGAGAGGGAAGCCTCGCTTTAAGACATCTGCCTAATATGGGGGGGTGAAAGGGAAGGTCGGAGGACATGGGAGGGACAGAGGGAGAGGGAACTGGGATCGAAATAAAAAAAAATATATATATATATATACATATATGCACGCATACACACACACATACACATACACACACACACACACACACACACACACAAACACGAAGACATTTCCCTAAAATTGCCTCTCAATGGCTGTTAAAGCACTTAGCAAAACCCGACACTTCGTAAGTGCTCTCTAAAGTTTTCTTCAACCACTAGAATGTTGGTTGTTAGTTGTTTGCTTTAAAAACTCGGGCACAACATAACTTAATTGTACAAAGAAGCAAAGTTTGCTAATGCAGGCAGGACAAGAGTGGCACGCATTAGCGCGCGGGCGCAGCCTGGGGGCGGGGTCGGAGAAGGAGGGGCCTGGAAGGGCGTGGGCAAAAGAAGCCACGCCCCGAGCACCTGCGACAGGTGGAGCGCGCGGCGCCGGGCACTCGGCCATGTCCGCGGACGCCTCGGGGCCGGAGACCCGGCCGGGGCTGGGTCTGGGGCGGGAACCCCGGCTGGGGTCCGAGCCGGGCCAGTTGTGTCCTGAGCACGGAGAGCCTCTGAACTGGTTCTGCCTCTCCGAGAGACGGCCGGTGTGCGCCGCCTGCGCCGGGTTGGGTGGCCGCTGTCACAGGCACCGCATCCGCCGGGCGGAGGAGCACGCCGAGGAGTTGCGAGTGAGCGGGGATGGGGCCGGGAGCTGGAGTGGTTTTCTTGAAGTCCGGGAATTGGCAGGGACCAGGAAGCCGGGGGGGTGGGGTGGGGTGGGGTGGGGGAAGGTCTGGCTTCTCTGTGGCTTCCCTTTCAGAGCTGGTTGGTTAAAGGTGTGATCTCTGTATTAAATTGTATCCGAGTTCGAATCTTTACCCACTCCCTGTGAGTCACGGAAATTAGCTTGTTGTATTTCACCTGCAGTTTCGGGGCATTCATAATACCACGTGTTTGTTATAGTTGACCTCGGAAAAACTCAATTCCCCCTCACCCCTTGACTCAGAGTCTCCTCCCCTCCACTCAGGTTTCCTGGTGAGGGATCTAGTTGCCTTCCAACCTGGCCTTGACTGGACTTGAAGTTGCTGGATGGGGTGGGGAGAATGGCAAGACGCTCCCTATCTCTGAAGGCGCCTCTTTTCCTGGCTCAGTGTGGCTGTAGGTGTAGGCTGGTCACCTTCCTGTTACACCCCCACCCTTTTCCCTGAGCTGCTGAGATTGGAGGCCAAATCACCTTGGTGCTGCTGTCTTCCCTTCATTCTAGCTGTGGCCCCTGGGGAATTCCTTGCAATTTGGGTAAATGGCTTACTTCTCCCAACCACCCTGGCACTGAGCCCTGCTGTGCACTGAGGGCTGTCACTAGGGACATCACCTACTCAAACCAGATTGTAAAAAGCGTACCTTACTAAAACTGGGGCCAGCAGGGTTCAGTTACTCAGTGGTGATGAAAATAAACTTGAGTAAAGTTGATAGAATCAGCTTGCATCATGGGTAAGGATTTTACAAATTCCCTAAGGACTTAGATATTTATCATCTCATTCCACCCAGGCTGGGCTTCTGAAGCATGGGTTCTAATTCTGGTTTTTCAGATGAGGGAAGGGAGGTCCACAGCAGGACAGTAACTCCTCCCAGACTCCTAAGGTTCAAGACTTAGAAGGGGAGATTCATTGACTGGGCAAGAGGAAACCACTGCTTGACCTCAGTGGTTAGGAAGAGGAAATGACCTAATGGAAAGCCTTGAAAAGTGGCCATCGTGCCTGAGTGGTGGGAGGGGTGAAAGCTGGGGCAGGATGACAAGCTTGGTACTATGCCCCAGGTGCTTTCTCTGGGCCACTCTAAGACCTTACACACACGTGTGGCCTTGGTTTAAGGGAAGTGAGTCTTGTCTCTTCTACTTTAGATATTGTGTTTTCATTTGCTTTTCTTTTTTGGTTTTACCAAGCCTCATGCATGTTAGACTCTACCACTGAGCAACATCTCTAGCACTAGAGTACACAATGCTTTCAATATACTCCTCCTATCCCGCAATCCTAGAGAGACATTGTCTCTGGAGCATCAACACTACTTACTGACCTGGGCAGAATAGCACCAGTTCAACTGTTCTTAGTGTCTGGCTTCCTACCTGGAAGCTAGTTAGAAGGTAGGCTCAGGTTAGGAGCCACCTAAGTGACATTATTGGATGAATGGATAAGAAAAATATATTCACATACAACCACACATTAGAGTATTATTCCATAATACAGAATAAAATTATGTGACTGGCAGGAAGATGGGGAAAATGGAGATCACCATGTTAAGTGAAACAAGCCTGACTCAGAAAGCCAACTGTCTCATGTTTAGTCTTATATATAGAACCTAGACATAAAATAAACATAGCCATAAAAAGACAACATGACTTGGTTTGCTGGCACACTCCTGTACTAGTGAGGCAAGGAGATGACAGGTATGAGGCCAGTTTGGATTTCATAAAAAAAGCCTTGTCTTAAAAAAAAAAAAAAATAAAAGCCAGTTGTGGTAGCTTTAGTCTAAGCACTTGGGAGGCAGGGGCAGGAGAATCTCTGTGAGTTCAAGGCCAACCTGTTCTACAAAGTGAGTTCTAGGACAGCCAGAGATGTACAGAAAAATCCTATCTTAAACATTTTTTCTTAATAAAAAGAAAAAAGGGGGGATTTTGGAGAGATGGCTCAGTGGTTAAGAGCACTGGCTTCTTCCAGAGGATCAGGTTCGATTCCTAGCACTCATATGACAGCTCAAACGTATAATTCCAGCTCTAAGGGTTCTGACACTCTCACACAGACATACATGCAGGCCAAATGCCAATGCAATAAGATAATGATAATAATCATAATAAACAAACTAAAAAAAGAAAAAAGGCATGAAACTTAGATAGGGAAGCATTAAAGAAGATCACGATGGAGGAGGGAGAATGAAGGGTTGGTGTGACAGAAGAGTCACAATGAAACATTCTATACAATTAGTATACATTAATAAAACTTTTTTTTAAAGAAGGACAAAAGCTAAGTTCATTTCTCTTAGTCCCTGGGTACATGATGACCATAATGCCACAACTCACTCTTACTGGTGAGAGGGAGGGTTGGGAGGGTTTCTTGGAAGAGGTAGCTAGATTGCCTTGTGGCAGATGGCACTGGTCCCAGTGCTTATGGGGAGTGATGGAAGAGCTGCTGCTTGGAAGCTCTCCAGCTTTACCTGTGGGAAAGAGCGGGAAAGTCCTGGTCTAACCATGTCTCTGTGGTGAGCCAGTTAACCATCAGACTCAGCTTCCTCATTTATAAAAGCCTTTCCCTCTTCCTTGACGGTTGGTGTTAGTGGCTTTGGGCACAGAGAGCTGCCGACTCGTTTGTGGTCAAGGCAATGAGCGCTCACCACCAGTAAGTATTTACTTAAGGCCCTTTATATGCAGGAACTCCGTTCTAGATGGTAGGTCAGAGGTCAGAGCGTGGTGCTTACACCCCAGTAGTAGGGAGATGGAAAAACATACGAAAGTAAACACACAGTGTGTAGTTGGGAGCTATAAGAGAAATAAAGCAGGACAAAGGTGACGTGAGTCAGGGTAGGCTTCTCTGAGGAGGTGGATATGGGTAGATCAAGGAAGCAAGGCAATCAGGGGAGGCTGAGGCTGAAGGAGAAAGAAACAACAAGCCAGGGAACTCAAGGCAGACGGGTTAGAGTTGGTGTTTTTAAGGAGCAGAAAGGTTAGTGTGAGGTAGGAGGTGTCATGGGAGACAAAGAGTTATGCCAGGTAGGACCCATGGGCTCAGATAGGAGGCTCATTCTCTCTGTGACTGTATTGGAAAACCACTGGGAGGTTTTGAGCTGGTCAGGCCCTGCACTGACTGGTTCCCCTAGGAAAAGTGGCTGTGGTAATGGGGAGACTTGAAGACTGACAGAGTAATCCAACTTGGAGGTTCTAACAGGGTTCCTCTGAGGCGGTGACCATCTGGATAGAATAATGGAGTGGAAGTAGTCAGTGGTGAGGTGAGGACAGAAGAGGGGAGGAAAGGGGGTTGGGGACAGACCCATCTAGACCCAAGAGTGACTGGGATGGGGGTCCAGTATCAGTGAGCTGGAAGAGAAGGCTTGCTTGCTTGGTATATGTGGCATCCTTGACATAAGGTTTGGGGTCATTATTGTTTTTGATGATGATGGTTTCTGGGTTCAGATCATGGGAGTGGGCAACTGAGGGTAGAGTAAAAGGGAAAAGTCACTTGAATGAGTGAGTGGCCCAACTGTATGAATAAGGACACTGTAATGTCATTTGTGTTGCAGAACAAGATTGTGGACCAGTGTGAGAGGCTGCAGTTACAGAGTGCTGGCATCACCAAGTATGTGGCAGAGGTCCTGCAAGGGAAGAACCAGAAAGCCGTGGTAATTCTTCCGCTTTCCTCTGGGCCACCCCCTAAGACTCTAGCCCAGGTCTAGCATAGTCTAAATCCCTTTCTGAACTTACAACCTCATTGAGCTACTGGATGAGCTGGCTGACTGTTTCCTTCAGTTCGCAGGCTACAGAGAAAGAATTCTTGGTGACTTTGACATAGAAAGTCAAAAGACTAGAACTTTTTCTCAAAAATTTTAGATTCATTTTATTTTGTGTATATGATTGTTTTGCTTGCATGTATGTATGTGCACCACTTGTGTGCCTGGCATCCGCAGAGATCAGAAGGGGGCATTGGATCCCTTGGAGTTATAGATGGTTATGAGCCACCATGTGGGTGTTGGAAATCAAACCAGATCCTCTGCAAGAGCAACAAATACTCTTGACTGGTGAGCTATCTCTCCAGCCAAAAGGCTTTTACTATGGAATTATTTTGTGCTCATCTTCAGAATTATGAAATTCCTTTACATGGATTCCTTTTTTTTTTTTTTTTTTTTTTTTTTTTTTTTAACCAGTAAGAAGCATGGACCCAGGGTCATGTACATGCTAGGCAAATACTCTACCATTGAGTTACATCTCCAGTCCTTTTGAGATATTCTTTTGTTTGGTTGGTTTGTGGAAACAGTGTTTTGTGTAGCCTAGGCTGGCCTCAAACTCGCTATATAGTCAAGACTGACCATGAACTACTGATCTTCCTGCCTCTGGAGCACTGAAATTACATGCAACTGCCTCCATGCCAGGAATGTACTCTTATGACAACTTCATGCAGTAGGTGGCAGTAAACATCCCTATTTGAAGATATGGGAACACGTCTTACAGAAATCAGTTGACTTGCCCCAGTGCCTCATGCAGGGTCAGTTCTAGTCCTGGATTCTCTGACTCTCAGGCCACTGCTGTCTCTGCTGCATCACAAGGCATATCTCTTATTCAACACCACTATTTCATCTTCACTCTTCCAGTAGGCCCTTCAGGGTGCCTGTGAATTTCTTTTTGCATACCACCTCACCCACCCCTACCTATACACACAGCATAGAGAATAAGTTTGGCACTGCCTTGGCCCAGCTTCTTTAATTGTACAAACTGAACTGCCATAAACAAATAGAGGACTCATGGCAGGGCACAGGGGTTTCTCAGAAGCTAAAGGAACCAGAACTAGGAACCAGAAAGCAGCTAGGAATCCAACTAATCTGAGTCCACCTCCACTTTTTTGCATGATGATATTGAATTCTCCATCTCGGTCTGTCTTTGAGTCTGTCATTATTTTTATTTTCTTGTCCTATTGCACTGGCTATACTTCCAGAATAATATAAAATAGAAGCTATGGTAGCAGACCTAGACTTTAAGTGGGAGACTTCCAACATCTTACTATTTATTTAACAAATCCTTAGTGAGCACTTCCATGTGCCTGTGTGCTAGGCATCCTGCAGTGAACAAAACATGAGAATGCCTGTTTTGTGAATGCTACATGCTTGTCAGGAGAGATGGACAATAAAAAATAAAGTAGGTTATGTCAGAAGGCAATACATTCTTTGAGGGAGCTGTAAGTAGGAAGAGGGGACAGCATGTCCTGAAGACAAGGGTATTTCTCGTGATATTATAAGCAATGCTCTCATTAAGAAAGGTTGATATTTCTGGATGGTGGTAGCTTTAAGCCCACCACTTGGGAGGCAGAGGCAGGTAGATCTCTGTGAGTTCCATGCCAGCCTGGTGAACAAAATGAGTTCCAGGACATCCAGGGCTGTTGTACAGAGAAATGCTGTCTGGAAAAAACAAAAACAAGCAAACAAACAAACAAAAAAAAATAGAAAAGAAAAGTCAGTTGTTTATTGCAAAAGCCTGTGTTTGTTCCCTGGAATCCACATAAAGATAGGAGAGAACTAATTCTACAAAGTTGTCTTCTTACCTCCACACATGTATGTGCCAGGATGCACAAAAGGTTTGTTTATATTTGCTCAGAAACCTAAGAAACGTAGTGATTAACCACACATCTGAAGGAAAAGTGTGTGCAGGTTTGCAAGTACAAAACCCCTGGGCAGAAGAGTCCTGACCTACTGGAGGAGTAGGTAGAGTCCTTTGGGGCTAACGCAGTGTGGCCAGGTGAGGTGGCAGGAAAGAAGTAAAATCAGAACAACAAGGTTCAGGAAGAAACTAGGTCAGAGAGAAAAAGGTTCAGGAAGGAGCTGGATCTCACCTTCTTGGTCACAGAGGGCCTCATCTTAATTTCAGATATAAAGAGAAGCCACTGAAAAGCTTAAAAAAAATAAAAAACCATAGGCAAAAGCCTTAAGTTTAGGGGCTAGAGAGGTAGCTCAGTAGTTAAGAACACTTCCTCCTCTTCCAGAGAACCTGAGTTTAGTTGCTAGTACCTACTTTGGGCAGCTCACAACTGCATTTAACTTCAGCTCCCAGAGATCCAACATGCATGTGGCACACACACACACACACACACACACACACACACACACACACACTCACACACTTGCAGACAGGTTGAGATTTCAGTTTAAAAATAAGTCCCCTTGCAACTGTAGTAGGAAGTGACCACAGGCAACAAAGGTAAAGGGCAGGTGACCAAATGGGGGCAGTTATAATAATACAAGTGAAGTCAGTGTGGCTTCCTTGATATTCATTAAACTGTTTTCTCCTCCACACTGGGCAGATTGTGGGTCTCGGTTTCTTCTATAAAAGAGGAACAACTATTCCCTGTGCTATACAAAGCAGGTCTTCAGGGACAGGACCCAGAGAAGCAACCAGCTGTCCTTGGCCCTCTGACACCAAGAAGATAGCTCTACTCTGACACATCTGGCAAGAGTCAAGTGCAGGCGCTTATGTAGCAAATGGAAGATTGGTTGCCAGGTGGCATCTGGCATAGGGGAGTAGTGCTAGACTTCCAGTTGGGAGAGTGGGCAGCTAGCTCCACCTCAGCCACTGGCTCATGGTGTCCAAGCCAGCAACAGATTTCCCCTAAGACAGCATGAGTTTCCCACTCAGTCACTGAGTCTATGTTTGGAGGTGTCTACTGCATGCCAGACCCTGACCACTGAGAGTTAGAGGATGATTCTTGTTAACATCCTTAGCTGAGCCAGTGGTGGTGGCCTTTAATTCCAGCACTCGGGAGACAGAGGCAGACAGATCTGTAAGTTCAAGGCCAGCCTGGTCTACAGAGAGTTCTAGGACAGCCAGGGTAGTTACACAGAGAAACCCTGTGGAGAAATAAGCAAACAAAAACAAGAATAGACATACAAAAAAAAGCATCTTTAGCTGAGAATTTCTTTCCAAGCTCCTCTATGACACATAAAAATCTTGTGTTGGAACCAGTTGGAATGAACAAGCCTTAGGAGAGGAATAGGATTTTGGGCCTCCGGCAGAGTGAGCTCATTCTTACTGGTCAGCTTGATGAGAATAACTCTTTAAGGCCATTCTGCCCTGTGATCACTATGATTCCCTCATAGTGGCCATCATGTTTCTGACTGTGAAGTAAGCAGGCAATTCTAGTTCATCTCTAAGCCCTGCCCACCTTTTATTCCATGGCCATGACCTTCTGAGGCATGGCCTGGATGTTTGGATCTCAGGTTTCTCTTAAACCACACTTTGGAACTCTAAATGCTAGAGTGTCAAAGTAAATGGCTTGGGTACCTTTATTCTCCTCACTCTGCACATGGCAGACATTGTCAATCATTGCTGGCATCGTTTCTGCTGAACCCATTCTGTCTGTACTCTCCTGCTTGTGACTGGGACTTTGCCAGGATCTGACTCCTCATTTTATCCCTTGCCAGAGCATGGCTAGTGCAACGAGGGAACTGGTTATCCAGAGGCTGAGTCTGGTGAGGAGCCTGTGTGAGAGTGAGGAACAGCGATTACTGGAGCAGGTGCACGGCGAAGAGGAGCGGGCTCACCAGAGTATCCTGACTCAGCAGGCACACTGGGCCGAGGCACTGAAGAAGCTGGACGTCCTCCGGACCAGCCTGGTTGGCATGCTTACCCATCTGGATGACCTCCAGCTCATTGTAAGTCCGGAGAGGGCAAGGGCACGGGAGGTTGGCCAGCTTCCCCCAGATTTGAAGATCTGAGACTGCCAAAAAGATGGCAGTGAGCCTTGGGACAGGGATGAGTGACAGTGATTTCTGCCAGACTGTGACGCTATTTCTATCCAGGCCCATCTATATGCTTTCTTAGTAAAGAACCTAGCTAAATCAGCTTGGCCAAAAGCCCCCACCACTGACATCTGATAGCCCTTGGCATTTATCAGATTCCACATCTCCGCCATCTCCAAGGGGGTTCTGATCATCCTGGCCTGTCTTTAGCAAGAATCCTGTTAGGTAGGTTTAGCTAGGATCCCCCTTCCCCTCAGTGTTTCCTCTTAGCCAGCAGTTCTCAACCTGTTGGTTTTGGACCCTTTGGGGGCTGAACGACCCTTTCACAGGGATTGCATAAAACCATCAGAAATCACAGATATTTACATTATGACTTATAACAGTAGCAAAATTGCAGTTATAAAGCAGCACCAAAGATAATTTTATGGTTGGGGGTCACCACAGCGTGAGGAACTGTATTAAAGGGTCACAGCATTAGGAAGGTTGAGAACCACTGCTCTTAGTGATTTACTACCCAGTGATCCCACACTGCTCCATGGCCACCAATTCCATCTGTATTCAAAGCTGAACTCAGTCTTTCACCCACTGCAAGATCCCATGGCAGTGGTCCCTAGAGCTATCTTCTTTACTGTGTTTAATATCATTGACTCGTTCCATTTTTAACACAAGACGGGGACTAAAATTATCTTGAGTATTTTGGCACGCAATAACAATATACTCTGAACAGCCAGCAAATCCTTATTGTCTAAATGTTGTGTAATGGGGCAGAGTTACAGGGGACAGCTGCTGTTGCTCCCAGCCCTACCCAAGAGAGGAATACATAAACGGACAAGTAGACTGTGTAGTAGAGGAATCCCTTGGAGGTCAGAACACCCCCAAGGCAGTTGGAATAGATTATAGTTTCCTGGATGAAGTGACTTAGAAGTAATGAAAAAAGTTCCCAGGTTCAAGGAACTGGGGAGGTGGAGAGAGGTCAGAAGTACACAGGGAGAAGGCAGTGCTTGGCACAGACGAGGGCACCAATAAAGAAAACACTCTCGGTTTTACCAGACATAACCACGATTAATACTCAGTGTGCAGCTTCCACAGTACTTTATAGATTTGCAGATGCCTCCAGCTTTGAGGGACGGTAAGATACCCGAGTAAAACTACCAAGCAGAGGGAGAATGAGGAACCACCAGGCCAGCCCCTGCCTTTCAAGTAGGGCAGTCTCTATGACTGCCCTAGATTGTACATCCATTCAGTACCAGCTTCCAGGCAAAGGCACATTCTGTCCCAGCCACTGGGAGAGTCACAGTAAAAGATTCAGAGAATCACACAGGCATCCAAGAGTAGGCAGTCTCCATGGCAGGTGGCAGTGGGAAGCTGGGTCTGTGGAGGATGGTCCTGAAGTGAAGTTGAGGGGAGCCCAGGATGTCACAGGGTAGGGGGCAATGGCCGATTCATTCTTTGTGTGTGTTGGGAGGATGGGGGAGGGGCAAGTGTATATGTAGGAGAGAACAGCCCAGAAAGCTTTGTTTGGTCTTTGCTGTGAAGTCTCCATCCACAGTTGCTTGCAGGGAAATGTGTTCAGGTCCTGTCCACATGATGGGTTTCTGTTGCCAGCCTGACCCTGTTTTCCTCTCTTGCAGGAGAAGGAGCAGGAGATTTTTGAGAGGTGAGTGTGGCATTATAATTTGCTCAGGCAGTCACAGAGACCCAGGCCACTTCTTCCCAGGCCACTGCATTCTAGGCATGTAGCCAAGTAACTTCCTAGAGCCTGGCTCCAAGGTCAAAGGTCACCCCTCTGACTTCCCACCCCATAAGTCTTCTTTATATCCATATGGAAAGGCACTGAAACAAATACTTAACTAGCCAGGGGCTTTCCGAAAATTTATCCTACTTCAACCATGGTTACCCTGGGTAATGCGGAGGCCCAGAAAAAAGGGCAGGGAGCTTGCCGAGACCCAGAACTGGGGCTTGGATTCACCTGATGGTTGTTTGGTGGTATAGTGCTTTTGCCTGGTTTGTAGAAGGTCCTGGGTTCAATTCCCAATCCTCTAAAAAGAAAAAAAAAAAACTTTAAAATGAAAAGTGAGTCTTCATCAACCCTTCCCAGTTGCATTCTCCTGGAGATGTGAGTTGTTTTAAAGATGTGGATTTTTAAAAATGTAGTTACTTAATTATTTTGTGTGTGGAGTGAGAGAGAGTGTGTGTGTGTGTGTTTGTGTGTGTACCATGGCTCATGTGTGTGGGTCAGGGAACAACTTGTGGGAGTGAATTCTCTCCTTCTACCGTGTGGGTACTGGGGATTGAACTCAAGTTGTCAAGCTTTGTGGCAAGTACTTTATCCACTGAGTCAGCTCACCAGTCTTAGATGTGGAATTCCACACTCTTTGTTTTATTAGATTTGAGATTTGGACTTATTTAATTGGAATATATGTGGATTCATGTGTGTACGTGTTTCTTTTTTACTTCCTTTTAACACTATATGTTTTTAAACAAACACAGATGGGATCATTTTATACCTGTTCTATTCCTTAGCTGCTTCGGGGAAAAGTTCACATTAATACATTTAGATTTCCTTTTCTTTTTCCTTCCCTTTTTTCTTCCTTCCTTCCTTCCTTTCTCCCTCCCTCCCTTCCTTCCTTCCTTCACTGTCTGATGAAAATAAATTCTATTGGATTTATTTGTTTTATGTGTATGACTGTTTTGCTCTCTGTACACCATACATGTGTGTGGTGCCCGTGAAGGTCAGAAGATGGCATCAGATCCCTTGGAACTGGAGTTAGGGATGGTTGTGAACCACCACGTGGGTGCTCAGAATCTAATCTGGGTCCTCTGCAATAGCAGCAAGTGTCCTTAACCACTGAGTCATCTCTCCAGCTCACTTCCTCTGAGTCTTGTTTTGTTTATGGTGTTGAGGAGCCAACTTAGAGCCTCATGCATGCCAGGCAAGAGTTTTGTCTTTTGTCTTTGAGACAAAATCTAGTGTAGCCCAGGCAAGCCTAGACCTCTGGATCCTTCTTTCTCTGTCTCCCTAGTGCTGAGATGACAGTGAGCCATCCACCCATTGAATGTGTTTGGTCTATTTGCTCATACTGTTTCCCATACTTCTCTGGTGGTCTTCTCATTCAGTTCATCTGTCATCGTCTTCCTTTACTACAGTCTATCCTTAGTATGAAGCAAGCTTGACTTATTAATAAAATCCCATCTCTAATTTTTAAAATTTTGAAATATTTCAAGCTTGTGAGGAAGTGTGGCATAATAAACTTCACTAGAAGTCATACTCTGCCACAGTAGCCCTTACACTGTTACTCTTCCTTTCTGTATGGCTGTCATCTATTGCCTGTCCTTTGTCTTCGTGTATGTAGTGTGTATAGAAAAATGTTTTTCTCTGACCTATCTTATGATATCCTGCAGAGAACATGAAATTTTCTCTCTGGATATTTCCAATATAGCTCCTGAAAACAAAGACATTTTCTTTTCTTTTGTTTGTTTGTTTGTTTGTTTTGTTTTTGTTTTTCGAGACAGGGTTCCTCTGTATTGCTTTGGAGTCTGTCCTGGAAGTAGCTCTGTACGCCAGGTTGGCCTCGGACTCACGGAGATCCACCTGTCTCTGCTTCCCCAGTGCTGGGACTAAAGGTGTGCACCACCAACGGCCCAGCCTTGTTTTTGTTGTTTGAGACAGGGTTTCTCTGTGTAGTCCTGGATGTCCTGGAACTACTTCTATAGACCAGACTGGCCTTGAACTCATAGAGATCCACCTACCTCTGCCTCCTAAGTGTGGGACTAAAAACATGCACTGCCAACACCCAGCATCAAAGATATTTTCCCATATAACTCCAGCATAAAATTTAGGAAATTCATCATTGATACAACACCATTCTCTAACACAAGATCCATATAATCCATATTCAAAGGTTGCCATTTGTGCCAAAAACTCTTATCAGTGGGTTTGTTTGTTTGTTTGTTTTGTTTTCTTCTGATTCATCTGGCCTTTTTAGTCCCTTAGTCTTTAGGAGATCAGGCCTCTTTTATAGACTATCATTCAATTTTCAGTAGAATGAGATATCTGAAAGCCAAGATGAGTCATTAAGTGTTCTCACTGCTACTGACATGTCATTGTACTGGACCTTTAATCAGAACTTGGGCATATGTGTAACATTTTGTGCATGAATCTATATCATAACTTCTAATTCCAGTCTAACACAGCAGTGTTTTGCCTTTGCCTGCCCCCAATTCCATACTTATATCTTACATTAAGAACCCTGGCTCCCAGGCTAGGCTTAGTGGCCCATGCCTTTAATCTCAGTATTTGGGACACAAAAACAGATCTCTGTGAGTTCAAGGCCAGCCTGGTCCATATAGCTCCAGGACAGCCAGGGCTACATATACAGTTTTATTTGTTTTCTCAGTCCTTCAGCACACACATTGTTGAATTGCTGAACCCATACTTCTTCCATTGAGAAACATACTAGTTGAGTTGAAGATTTGCATGTAGTGTTTTGTGCTCTGAGGTTATTCTCTCTCAAGAGCTGTTGTCAGGCCCATCTAGGAGGAATCTCACTATCTATGATATATGCCTTTGATGGCTCAACTCTTGCCTAAGAGTGACAACAACCCCCACTGCGAAATATTCTGATTCCAGCCAGGCTTTGCTGTATTCAAGTCCGGCTGGGCCTTGGAGCCATGGATTTGTGTTCCGTACCATGCAGTAGCTGGACAGTGGCTCTCTGTTGACCTCAGTCCATACATAGTCTCAGCTTTGTTCCAGAATGGCTGCTTGCTGACACTGGTTCCTCCTTGTCTCCACCTGTTAGCTGGGGCTTTTCCACACAGAGCTGCCATGCTTTGAGAGCACAGGCTCTCTCTTGTTCTGACCATAAAGAACCTTTGTTGCCAGAGCCCATGGTCAGCATTTGTACTTCCCCATTTCTAAGGCTCTGCTCATCTCAATTCTTCCCAGGCCAGGACGATCAGTGACAGTCTCACAGAGACCCTGCATGCATCAGAGAAGTGTAGCTCGAATGACACCCCAAACCATCTTCAGAATTAGAGGTGGTAGGAAAATTCTTTCTGAGAAGCCAGGTTGGAGGACTACAGAGTGCTGGATAACTTCCCACTTTACTTTTTTCCCTTTGAGATTTCATTTCAGGTCAAGGGGAAAATATGTTGAGTGGGCTCCACCCTGAATCTGTTCTATTTTTTTTTTTTTTTTTTTTTTTTTAACATGGAAGAGGACTGGAATCCAGCTCCCATTTTCTGCACAGTGTCTTCCATAAAGTTCCATTCTGGTGTCAGATGGGAAAACTACTCCTACTCCCTTCCCATTACAGCAAAGTTTAAATGATCATTTATAAAGACAGTAAACACAGAGGCCAAACATCTGGATAAATGACATCCTACCCTAAGGCATTTCCTCTTTTAAATTTTTTTGTTAGTTTTTAATATTTGTGTGTGTGTGTGTGTGTGTGTGTGTGTGTGTGTGTGTACACACGCGTGAGTGCATGCCTGTGTATATGTAAGTGTACTATGTATGTGCAGGAGCCTGAAGATAACAGAAGGCATTGGATCCCTTGCAACTGCAGTTACAGAAGTTGTGAGCTGCCATGTGGGTTCTGGGAATTGAACCTAAGTCTTCTACAAGAGTAATAGCTCCTCATAACTGTCAACCCATCTCTCCAGCCCTAGTTGGGTTTTTTCTTTGTGTGTGTATGTATGTGTGCTTTGTCTGTATGTATGCTTGCATGTTTGTATGTACAAAAAACATTGTTCATGTGGAGGTCAGAGAACAATCAGATGCTGGGTCTTGCCTTCTATCTTGTTTGAGACGGGGTCTCTTTGTTAGCCTACACCAGGTTAGCTGGCCTTTGAGCTTCTTATCTCCATCTCCCATCTCACCTAGAATCACAGGGATCATAGTTGTGTGCCATTTCACCAAATTTTACATGGGTTCCAGGGATTCAACCTCCAGTCCTCAGCTTGCACTGCAAGTGCTTTACCTATTGAGTCATTCCCGGCTTCCAGGCATTTTGTCTTGATGACTAAATGTTCCAGGTCTGTGTGCTCCCCAGGTTTGTGTTTAAGAGATGAGGAGTGGCTGGAACCAAACCAGGGGAGCATTTACTGTTACAGTGGGTTTTGGAGGCAGTGAGATATTTTCTGGAGAGTATAATAGAGAAAATGTTATCATACAGCAGGTCTGAGACCCAGATCCTATCCCATCTCTGCTGTCAGCTTACACCCCAGGGCACATAGCCTCCAGGCCCCATCCCCAAGATTGACTGATTTTTTTAATCATGCTTGTGTGTGTGTTGGTTAGTACACGCAGGTGCAAGTGTTCACAGAGGCTTTCTGATCTGGAACTGGAGCTGGGAACCTCTGCAGAAGCAGTAGGCACTCTTAGCTAAGCTTTCTCTAGCCCCTGCCCCTACTTTTAATACCAGTTAAGAATGTACTTTCCTGGATGGGTGGTGATGGCGCACACCTTTAATCCCAGCACTTGGGAGGCAGAGGCAGGCATATTTCTGTGAGTTCGAGGCCAGCCTGGTCTACAAAGCTACACAGTGTAACCCTGTCTTGGGGTGGGGGGGGAGTATACTCCTTATAAGCTGTCTGCATGCCTGCCTTGCTGGAAGGAAGGCCCCCGGGGGGAATCAGGAAAAGCCACTGTCCCTTCTGGTTAATACAATCATGGTGTCACCCTACAAAGGAAGGATTTTACTTTTGTCTTTCTCCCCTCACTCATGTGGATCCAGGTGCATTTCCAGAACCTTCCTGAACCTCTGTCTCTCTTTTTTCCTTCTGCATAAGGGCTGAGGAAGCAGAGGGCATTTTGGATCCCCAGGAGTCGGACAAATTAAGCTTTAACGAGAAGTGTGCTCGGAGCCCACTACTGACTCAACTCTGGGCAACATCGGTTCTCGGGTCTCTCTCAGGTTAGGAGCTGCCTGCTTTTGTGTGTGTGTGTGTGTGTGTGTGTGTGTGTGTGTGTGTTGAGGGGAGGGGTGGTTGCTGCTGGGTCACACTGGGTATTAGTGCATCTGGGATGGTAGCTCTTACAGCCAGTAAAGTTGGAAGCAGGCTGCTCAAGAGAGCCAAGGCTATGGGCAGGGCTGAGCAGTTGACCATATCCTTCCCATTCTGGGGTAGCTCTTTATCACTTATTGGAAACCTCAGATTTCTTTTTAAAAGTAGAGTGACATCCACATGGACAGCATCTGGGATCACAATGAAACTGCCAGAATTTGCCTCACCCATTCATTTAACAAACATAGGCCTAAAGGGTTGAGTGTGGTGATACACAGCACTTGGGTGGCTGAGTCAGGAAGATACTGAGTTCAAGGCCAGGCTGGCCACCTATCTTCCTCTGTAAGACCCTGTCTCAAGAACAAGAGAATAAAACCTTAACTGGTGTTGAGTGTGGGCATGGCCCTGTACTGCACACTTTTTAATTCTCCCCTGCAAATAGTGTGTGTGTATGTGTGTGTGCACTATTACAAGAAATATCTTGTATGCTCTAGATTCTCGTATCAGATGGTGCCTGGTTTAGTTAACTTTCTAGAACTGCCTATGTCACGTTTCCCAGTTTTTGGGCTCTGTCCTCGAGATACCAGCTCTGGAAGCCACAGATAGGACCAGCTTGAAAGCAGTATGATAGGGGAATACTTACATACTAGATTTTCATTTGACCCAGGTTGATGTGGCAACTCTGGCCCTTCTTTCTATCAGAATTTCCACATGAAGATTTTAGATCAATAACTACTGTTCCCCTGGCTACAGGCACTCAGCATGTATTATATATGAGGCGCTTAACATACATTACTTCATGTAGTCCGCACGACTACCCTGTGACAAGTCCTATTTGGTTCCCACTTTAAAGATGAAGAAACCGAGGCTTAGGGAGAGTGAATGGCTTGTGTGAGGCCTCAGTGAGTGGTAAGAACGCCTTTGACTACCTGATAGGACCAGATTAGGATGGAGTAGGGGTAGAGCCCTGGACAACCCTGAGAATTCTTTCTGGCAGGCATGGAGGAGGTGCATATCAATGAAAGGACTGTCAGCCCCTTATTGCAATTGTCGGAAGATCGAAGGACCCTGACCTTCAGTGCCAAGAAGTCCAAGGCCTGCTCAGATGACCCAGAGCGCTTTGACCACTGGCCCAACGCCCTGGCTGCTACCACCTTCCAGGCTGGGCTCCATGCCTGGATAGTGAATGTTCAGCACAGTTGTGCTTACAAAGTGGGTGTGGCCTCAGCCCAGCTGCCCCGGAAGGGTTCTGGTAATGACTGCCGCCTGGGCCACAATGCCTTCTCTTGGGTTTTCTCCCGCTATGATCAAGAGTTCCGTTTCTCACACAATGGACAACACGAGCCTCTGGCACTGCTTCGGTGCCCAGCACAGCTGGGTGTGCTGCTGGACCTCCAGGCAGGAGAGCTGGTCTTCTATGAGCCCGCCTTGGGGACAGTGCTTCACATCCACCGCGCATCCTTCCCTCGGCCGCTGTTCCCAGTGTTTGCCGTGGCTGACCAGGTCATCTCCATCGTTCACTGACCATTGGCCACGGTGAGGCCAGATCCACCTCCCCATCACCCTTGTAGGTCACGCCATGTTCTCAGCTAGTGTCCTTTCTTTCCTCAGTGGTGTGTGCAGTCTTCCCTGTGGGCAACCTTGGGAGAGATGGAATCTGCTTCCATCTCAGACATAACCTTTTGATGCTGGTCATCTGTGTGGAACCCAAGCCCACCATGCTTGGGCCTTTCTAAGGGTCTCATTAACCTGGTGCATGGCTAGTGTACAGCAAAACACAGTGAGGGAGTATATGGCTAGGCAGGCAGGTGACCAATGGTGTGGCAGTTTCTGGAGGAGCACTGCTGTCCCTGGAGGTGCCTCTCTGCAGAGAAGTGTATGGTGGCGTTCCCCTAGCCTGTCAGTTCAGTATTTCTCGGTCCTTTTCATGCCACAGCATACAGAGAGAATATTTTTCTAGCACACAAAAGACAACTTGCCAGGTTGCTCTTGGCCAGAAAACCAGCCTGCAAGTGTCATGCCCTCCTACAGTCTCCCATGGCACTTGTATCCTAGCTCCAGGAAATGTGCTTACAGCACAGTTGTGGGCATCTGTCCCGGGTCCTGAGGCTGAGCTCTAACGTGGACCTGCCTGTGATAAGGTGATCCCCCATCACCGTGCTGATGAGCACCCCACATCATGACTCTTAGGGTGCAGACCTGGATGGAGAGCTTCAAGCCAGAAGAGCTGAGTGGAAACGAGGCTTTCCTTAATGAATGAATGTGTTATTAAAGGTTTCCAAAGACTTAGTGATGTCTTTGCTGGTAACTGGCTTCATGCTGCATGACAGCCTTAGGTACCTGCTTAGAAATAAGTGGGTTGTGCCCCCCCCAGCAGAAAGAGCCTGGACATGTTACTGGAGATGTTGAACCAAGGCCAAGTCTTCTTGCCAGGACCAGGGACGAAGCATGGTGGCAGAGCACATGGGTAGCATGCTAAAAGCCCTGGGTTCAATCCCCAGCACCGCAAACAGAACAGTTTGAAAAACAGCCAGGGTTGTCACAACGTACAGCTGGCAAATACTGTTCTGCTTCAGTCCCTCAGTGCCATATAGAAATGTGATCTCAAGATGACTGGAAGGGAGGTCTTTGGAGAACAGTGTGTTCATGTGGGTGGGTACATGTGTGCATTTGGGTATGCATGTATGTAAGTGCATGCATGTGAAGGCTTTACAGGGTGGCCTTAGATGTCTTCTTTAGACGACATCTCCCTTTTGGAGACAGTCTCCCATTGGCCTGGAGCTCAGCAAGTAGAGTAGGCTAGCCAGTGAGCCTCAAAGAAACTGTCTGTCTTAGTCTCTCCCCACTGCAGGGATTCCAAGTGCACATCCCCGTGCCTGGCAAGTTTATGTGGGTTTAGGGCATCAGATTTGGGTTCATGCTTGCAATGAGCAAGCACTTTTCCAATTGAGCTATCTCCCTAGTCCTCCTTGATTTTGTACTTAATATGAGAGGGTACTCACATGCCATGGTGCACATGTGGAAGTCACCCGAGGACAACTTTATTCAGCCAGTTCTTTCCTTCCATCTCTCTGGAGTCCCAGGTCAAACATGGGTCATCCTAAGGCTTTCTGTTTGTTTGCTTGCTTGCTTTTGTTTTCTGAGAAAGAGTTCTCTGTGTAGCCCTGGTTGTCCTGGAACTCACGGTGTAGAAAAAGCTGGTCTTGAACTCAGATCCACCTGCCATTGCCTCCCGAGTGCTGGGATTAATGTGTGTGCCACCACCGCCAGGCTCATTTGTGGTTTGTTTCCCATAGCCTAGACTAGTTTGAACTCACTATGTAGCTTCCACCTCTAGAATGTCAGGGTTACAGACATGTGCTACCATGCTCATATAAGGAATACCTTGTTAGGACTGCTTACTGGGTTATTCAAAGCCATGGTGCCCTGACTACCAACTCGGATGCTGTAGCAGAGTTGAGCTCACAGTTCATGGGGTTGTTGCAGACATGCCCCCCCTTCTTCCCTCTACCTGTTCAGATACTACCCAAACTTTATTCCCAGGTGAGAGTCCCCTCCAGAGTCACTGCTGTGAATATTAGAGTATATACACTTGTGCTTGTCTGTGCTTATAGCCCATTGTATCCCTTGTGCCAGCAATGCACAAAGGCACAGATATATCTAGTAGACACCAGCTATATAGGTAAGACGGGAAGGAAAACTGATTTAAAAAACAAACAAAAAACAGCCAGGTGTCATGGCCCACACCTTTAATCCTAGCACCTGGAAGACAGAGGCAGGTGGATCTCTCTGAGTTGAAGGGCAGCTTGATCTACCTAGAGAGAGTTCCAGGACAGCCTCCAAAGCTACACAGAGAAACCCTGTCTCAAAAACAAAAACAAAAACAAAAACAAAAAAAAAAAAAAAGAAAGAAAAAGAAAAAGAAAGGTAGCAGGCAGGGTATCTGCTGCAGGGCAGGCACAAGTCAACAGTGTTCCTTCTTAGAACCAATTATAGTGTCCTCCTGTCAAGGGTGCTAGTGGAAAGCCCAGCACTCTTGACCTTCAAATTCGTCTAACTCTGAGGTTCCAAGGTTGGGGAAAGGATTTCTATTTCAGCGTCTCTGGGCTTTTTTGATTTTGTGTTTTGCACAGTGGGGTTTCAGATCTCCAGTGACAACAAGCCCTTGCTGTAAAGAGTGAAAAAGAGGAGAGAGAGAATATACCTAAAGTTTGAACCCAGGGCTCACAAGTTAGACAAGTGCGCTACCACTGATCCATGTCCCTAGCTCTTGAAAGTGGCTCACACCTGTGAGCCTAGGATTCAGAAGGCTGATGGAGAAAAGATCATGAGTTCCAGGCCAGTGTGGACTAAGCCTGGGCTACAGTGAAAACCTACCTCAAAAAACCAAAATGAACATGGCTTTGAATAGATGGGCCCTCCATGGATAGGGAGCAGGGGTTATAGAAAAGGACAAGGGGAACTGGTGAGTTGGCTGGGTGCATACAGCACTCGCTGTACCAACTCTATGATCTCAGTTCAATCCCCAGATCCCATGTAAAGATGGAAGGAGAGACCAGAGTCTATAAAATTACCCTCTCTCTCCCTTCCTCCTTCTCTCCCTCTCTGTCTCTCTCTCTCTCTGTCTCTCTCTCACACACACACACTCCACTCCACATCATCATAATAAATAAATAAAAAGGGACACAGGTTTGATTAATAAGTGACTTCAGAGATTAGGCCACTGCAAAGCCCTCGCTGTTCTATGATCAGAATAATTTGTGGAGTCTGCAGAGGGAGGGTCAAGACACCTCCCTCTGTAGGAGCGGGGGAGAAAGAAGGGACTCCTTGCTTCCAATCTTTATTTGGTCCCAGCTACTTCCCTCATCAGACTCATGACATAGGGCTTGAGGCCTCCAGAAGGTCAAGGGCAGGCAGGAGATGGGACAGGGACGGCAGAATATGTTCTTTGGGTACAGAGTCTCTGATTGAGGAGTCCAAAGGCTCTGGGCCAGCCAGCAGGAAGCTTTGCATGCCTACAGCCCGAGCCCCCTGGTAATCACAGAGGTAACTATCCCCAACATGAGCTGATACTGCAGGTTCTACACAAGCAATTTGCAAGGCCTTATGAAAAATTCGTGGGTCAGGTTTAGGACAGCCCGCAGCCTCAGAAGTCAAAACAAAATCAAAATGTTCCCACAGGCCAAGGCCTACCAGGACATCCTCTAGTCGTTGGTCAAAATTGGAGATCACAGCCAGCCTCAGACCCCGTTTACGGCACCCCTTCAGGGTAGTCTCAGCCCCCTCCAACACCTGCCAGGTGGAGGGGCGGCTGAAGTCTTTGTATAGCTGATCAGCAATGGGAATAACGGCCTGCGCATCTGGGACTCCTGCTAGGTGGAAGGTGTTTAGGATCAAGTCCACCCACCACTGACGGGAGGTAAGGCCACAGCTCTGGCCATAGTTGGGAAAGTTGTGGCTGTGAACCCTGTATGCCTGCCCAAAGGCTTGTTCCAGGGCTGTGGCTTCCACCACAAGCCCATGGGCCCGGGCCTTGCTGGCATATTCCTCCCCAACAGGACGGCGGAGCTTGATCAGGGTATCCTTTATGTCCCACGTCAGCAGACGCATCTGCAGCCGGTGTGCCATGGAGACCAAGTTCCTAGGACCAAAGGAGACACTGAACTGGCTCAGGTCACCCCTCCACAAGCTATCAGTGGCTCCTTTCCAGGCTGTGGAGGTCAGAGTTGTAGGTTGACACAAGCAAGGCACTTAGGAAATGTCTCTCAGCATAAGATCCTGGAAAGAACATCAAGCAGGTGAGATGGACTCTGAGGCCCTGATGTCAGACACTGGTTCCACATCCTGATGGACCAAGTTCACAACCTGAGGAGTTACTCCCTGAACACCTGTTGAATCTCATGTGGAAGAGAGACATGAGGGTGCTGGCCTCACAAGATCACGGGACTAGACTAGAGTTGTGGCTCAGTTGGTAGAGTGCTTGCCTAGCATACCAAAAGCCTGAGTTTGATCCCCAGTACTGAATTATGATGGGCACTGCAGCACACATATATAATCCCAGTGACTAGGAGTTGGAGGCAGGAGAATCAGAAGTTCAAAGTCACCCTTGGCTACATAGCAAGTATGAGACCAGCCTGGGCTGAACCTGTCTCAAAAAATAAAACCCAACCAAGATTTTTGCACTAAAATGATTTATGCATTTGCTTCAAACCAAATTTCTGGGCTGGATGTTGGGGAAGAAGACAGATTTCCAGCCCCTGTGGCATTTCTAGGTATTAAATAAGAAGCGGTCCCTTGTAGACAACAAACTAGAAAGCAAGCATAATGAAGTCAGTATGTGGCTTGAGGCTGTAAGTCCAGAACCCAAGTTAGGCTTTGAACTCAGGGAATTTCCTTATCAGCTGAAGTTCTGGGGGAGACCCGAGGCTGGGCAAAGTCTAGTGCTCTGGGTGGAGCTGAGCTCAGGTATACAGCCTTGTAGGTCAGTCAGGAAGCAGTTATGACTGTTATCTGTATGCTGTATTTTGCCTTCATGTAAGTGCACCTTAGTCATGTCTGGTACCTGTGGAGCCAGGGGTGTCAGATCCCCTGGAACAGGAGTTACAGACAGTTGAGCTGCCATGTTGTTGCTGGGAACAGAACCCAGGTCTTCTGGAAGAGCAGCAATGCTCTTAACCTCTGAGCCATCTCTCAACCCATGACCCTGTTAAAATTATGAATAAATGTGTCCCTTCTTTGAGAAACCCATCTCCACACTTGTGTATGCTCGACTTTCTCCTAACCCTCATGCTTAAATCTATTTTAAAATATCATTAGTGAATTCTCCAACTTAACTTACAAAAACAAACGCCCCCACAAAACAACCTACTAGTAATGAATGTCCTACTAGTAATGTCAAAAGAGGAAAGTCCCTGACCAACAACATAGCTGGTGAGGGGATGATGGAGCAGGTGAGGGACAGTTACTTGCCTAAGGTCACAGCCTGCAATACAGGCTGGATTAGAACCCAAAGACTGGATTATGCTAAGCATGTATAGGGAAGGAACAGGGGACAGTCTGTTCCTACCTGGCCCTGAGCTGCAGCTTCTCCATCCTTCCTGAAATTAGTAACAACTGCCAGGGAGGTCAGCCCAGGAGGGCGACTGACCCAAAGCCCAGAGGCCAATTCTCTGCCTGGAGTCAGAGACTGACTGCAGGTTTCTAACCCAGACAGACCTGACTGCCATACAAAGCCATCTCTTTGAATCTGAAGGGCCCGGATTCATTCATAATGCAGCCAACAGGTGCAGACAGAGGTCCGGGGTGGGGTGGAAGTGGGGGCGCTTAGAGAATTGTGACGAAGAGGAGGATTTAAGTCAGCTTGAAACAGGGAGACAATTTTAAAGGGGCTCTTATTGCTCAAGTGGGTAGGCCGAGGCTCAGTCAGTAACCAGACTGTATCCGAAAGACCTCGGGACATATCTGGCTCAGCTACGCCCCAGAACAAAAGGCGTAGCAGGGTTGGGGGCGGCGGTTGCAGACCTGACCACCCTGAAAGCAGTGTGACCCGGGCTGGGAGCCTCTGAAGACCCTGTCCGCCGCTGGCAGGGCTCCCGCATTCCCCGCTCTGCTGCACGGCGCCCCCAAGGCTCAGCGGCCCCCACCCAGGGACTCCGCACCCACCTGGCTGGGGGAAAGCGACCAGAGAAGCAGCCGCTGCTCTACAGGCTCCGCAAAGACGCGCAGACACTCGCAACCCTGGAACTGGATATTACTTCTCGCCCCGCCTTGCTCGAAACGTCACCGAGCTCCTCCCTCGTGCTGGTCTCCTTCCCTACTTTTCTCCTGCCTCTTTGTCCCTTCTCTTACCCCGTAGCCCCCTGCTTCCTATCCCATGGCCTTTGCGCCTCCATCCTGCTTCTCAAGGTCACTCACTGTCTCATCTCCTCTTTCCACGCTCCTCCCCACCTCCCCTATTACTATCACAATTCAGGCGATTCTGTTTCTCATTTCTAACCCGTGCACCACCCCAGCGTCCCCAGCGACCTGCTTCCCACTGATTTGAGGATGGGGGATGTGGGGCTCAGCCTGTAGGGAAACAGGGCCAGCCAAAGGAACAATTTGTCCCTGCACCCTGAACCAAAGAAATGCACCCTGACCCTGAAACCAGTACCAAAGAAACACACTCTGGCCCTGAAATCAGAGCCAGTGAAAGAAATACATCCTAGCCCAAAAATTAGAGCCAAAAGGCTAAAATGGACCAGTGAAAGAAATACACTTTGGCCCTGAAAACAGCCAAATCTGACCCAAAACCTGTGCAGAAAACCAACCAGTCCCTGAGCAGGAGATCTAGCCCTCTGAGCTCAGGGATTGAAATCTGACCAATCCTCACCCTGGAAATCTCCCCGGAAAAACTCCGCCCCTACTGGTCATTGGTAGAGGCAATCCATTAATCCCAGCATTCCCAGCAGAGGCAGGCAGATCACTGTGAGTTCAAGGTCAGCCTAGTCTGCAGAGTGAGTTCCAGGACAGGCTCCAAAGCAGTACAAAGAAACCCTGCCTTGAGAAACCAAAAGAAAAAGAAAAGGGGGAGAGGGGCCCTGCCCCTAAGAATCCCTATATAAACCCTGTGCCTGTTCAGTTTATGGATCTCTTGAAGGAGGTTTGGGTGAGACCTTCTTTCCCAGGAATGGAGAGGATGAGAGAAGTAACAACTTCGCTGGGGAAGCCCTCCCCTGTGGCAGTAGAGCTGATACACTGGGGAAGCCTTTTCCTGGAGCAGAGCTGTAAGCTGCTATGCTTACTGTGACCTGTGGTATCCTTGGCTCCCGAGTGCCTTATGCTTACACCATCTGTCTTTACTAGTGTAGTGAGGACTCTGGCAAGGCCCTGTCCTTCTCTGTTCTGAGAGACCCCAGTCAGATATAGAAGGGAATTACACCCACAAAGGTTGCTGAGGTAGTAAGGTCCTCTGCAGTAATATAGACACTTTAAGATAGGGTTCTACTGTGCAGGTCCAGCTGGCGGTGAACATCTTCCTGCCTCAGCCTCCCAAGTGCTGGGATTATAAGCATGCCACCACAGTGTTTGTCTACCCTAGGTACTTTTTGAAAAATTGTCTTAAGGGGAAGGAAGAGTCATGTTTTTATAACTGAAATACTCGTTTACCTTTGGGGGAAAAAAAGTGTCCAAAGCCAACAAGCAGAGTTGCACCCTCAAATCCTCGATTTGCCACATGCTAAACCAGAGTTCTCTACCTGACTCAGTCTTTCTTCACTGAGGACACAGCAGGAAAATGGCAGTTTCCTATTTGCATGGACATGGAAGGGACAGGCAAAAATCAAGTAACTACATGGAATGGGCTGTAAGTGCAGCCAAGGGTTTGGTTAGGGGACAGGGGTGGGGGCAGGAGACTTCCCAGTACTCTTTGCTTCCCCTCCCCCACCAACACTCTATTAAAGCACTTTATCTCCTGGAGGCTCTGTGGACTTTGGATGGACTCAACCTTCTCTCACTGGGCCTCAGAAGTGCAGTCATGGACCGTCGGGCTCACCTGCCAGACTGATTTTGTGTCCCAGCTTCTTTCTCAGAAATCAAGGTAGAAAGGGTAGCCAGGATATCACACCTGTCTTTCACAGAATCTGAGAATCCATGACTGTGTCTCTTTTCAGGTCACCTCTAGCCTAACCCTTTAGTTTCTGATCCCAACTCTGACACCTTGGGGACTAGACAAAGTACCTTCCAACAGAATCCAGGCTAGCTTTAAGTGGATTTCCAAGATAATTAATGTTACCTGTCATTCCATAAGTCTCTCCGTATGGAGGTGGCATCAAGATGGATGATTGGTATGAAGACAGTCCACACAAAACCTCTGAGGGTTTATGAAGATTCTTTTTTAATGAGAAAACAGACTGCTAGATGCTTAAGAATTTCGTTTGGGGTCCTATTCCAGGAGCACAGGGCTACCACACTGTACATCTCCAGAGAGTGTTTACCAGTGTGTATCTGCTCACCTGGAGTCATGACATCGACTTAACTGCTGGGCCTCTAGACTCTGTTAGGTTTGCTAGGTTATGAGTAGCAAATACAATAAATAATAATAATAAGCCTGGGATGTCACAGGAAAGATAGTGGTAGTCTCTGATGGTCTGGATCTAGCTTCTTTTTGATTGGCCAGGTGATATACACCTGTAAGCCCAATTAGGAAGGATAGGTGGAAGGATCATTCAAGTATCAAGCCAGCCTTGGCTATGGAGCAAGATTCCTTCCAATGGACAAATGATATGTTTTCATCCTATAACTAGGTTACAGAAATTCCCTGACAGTTTCATTTCTTAGTTTAGTCTATGTCCCGTGGCTTGTTGCTATGTGGATGCTAGCTTGGGAAAACAAGTTTCATATTATATGAAACATTTTTTTTCTCCTTGAGTCTCCTGTTGAAGACACCAAGGAAACCCAGTCAGGGGCACACCTGCCAGGCACACACCCCATTACTTTTAATTTTTCATTTACTTCTAAAATTTTTTTGTTAAAACACAGAAAAAATGTACATGCTGGGTGTGGTAGCATTGCCTTTAATCCTAGTGCCCAAGAGGCATAGGGCAGACTGATATATGAGTTTGAGGCCAGCTTGGAATACACAATAAATTCTAGGATAGACAGACAGACATTGTGAAGGGCCCAGACTCTCACCCAGCCCCCTGCTTTGGCAACTATGACAGGTTGCAGAAAAGACCCAGAAAGATGTAGGCCCCTGACCCAGCAGGATGTGCTGAGCATCCCCACCCCCTACACCTTGCCCTAATTACTGGGAAGAAACTTCCAGATACCCTCTATGTGGTAAGGAACCAATCAGAAGTTAGGTGGCGGGTTTTGGATGTGCTTTACTGATAATAGTAGAATGCAGTAGGTAGTAATGGCCCCAGATGGCTTCCAGGCACAGCAACCTTTCTGCAGCTGCAGCTGACCAGTCAACTCAGGACAGGTTCCCCCATCCGAGAGTTGTGCCAGTCCTGAGACTGTTACTAAGTAACTAGCAGATCCCTTGCTCTACCCCCAATATATGCCCTGCCCCACTGCTTCTGGGTCCCTCCTATCCCACCTGATGTGTCAGATGAACAGAGGACCGGAGTTAACTCATAATTTAAGACTCTTTGCTTTTGCATCAGATCGGGTCTCTTGGTGGTTTGGGGGGTCCAGACTTTGGGCACACAATAATAAAATCACATGCTTTTTTAAAGTATGTTTTTAAACTTTCACAATATGTTTACCATTGCAATTGCTACCCAGAACCCTTTCCAATCTAGATGTCTAGAGCATGTCTGCTTTCAGTTGCTTATCCCCCAAATGGTATCAAAAATCTCCATCTTGCCCCCTTTTGAAATAAGATCTCATATGGTAACCAAGACTATATGGTTGCTCTATTTCATTCACAGCAATCCCCCTGCCTCAGCCTCTTAAGTGCTAAGATACAAGCCTTAGTCACCATGACCTACTTCTTTATGTGTGTGATGCTGGAATTGAACCACAACTGGCCAAGTGCTCTTTCTACCACTGATCTAACCCCTGGCCTTCTGGTTTTTTATTGTAATTTCACTTATTTGTGAGCTGTATAAATGGAGCAATACAGCAGCCATGTTCTTGTATCTTCCTTGCTTCTAATTTTTATTAATCCTCATCACAATGTGCAGCTGCCTTGTTCACTTTCAGAACTGTAACATTCCATAATCTGAATAGAGCACATTTGGGTTCATTCTGGTTTGGGATGGTCACACATATTAGAAAGTGTGATTATGACCAATTTTGTCTTGGGTTGATCTTCAACCTCGGCTTGTGATCCTCCCATTTAAATAGTTGAGGACAGAAGGCACATGTGAACCTTCTAAATGTCTCAGAGAACATCAGTATACACTTTAAAATTTTTTTAATTAATTTTTATTTTATGAACATTAGTGTTTTGTCTGCATATATGTCTGTGTAAGGATGTCGGCTCCTCTGGAACTAGAGTTACAGACAGTTGAGAGCTGCCATGTGGGTCTAGGAACTCAGGTCCTTTGGAAGAGCAGTCAGTGCTCTCTTAATGTCAGAACCATCTCTCCAGCCCCCAGTATACACTTTTGATAAATGCCTAGATGTGACATCATTAAGTATGTTTCATTTCAGTAGATAGAGCCAGTTTCCTGAAGTGGCTGTACTAGTAACTAGAGTTCTCAACTTCCCCATTCTCAACAGGTACCTACCTTTCAATGTTAGGAAATATGGATTATGACATCCCAATGCTCCCCACCCACTGGTGCTCACACATGTGATTTATTTTGAGTTGTTGCTATGCTGCTAGGATAGCCTTGAATTCATAATCCTCCTGCCCCAGCTATCCAGTGCTGGAATTATAAGAATGTTACCACACTCTGCCAAGGCTACCATCTTTGATTATGAGATGAAAAAGGAAGTAAACAGAACAAGATAGGCACTGAGATCAGCCCCACTGCCTGCACAAACTGACAAGCCAGCCCAAGGTTGCTTATGAAAGCAAATTATATCACACACACACAGTACTAAAATTGACATGTGGTGGTCAGGAGACACGTTTTGGAAGTTAATTCTCTTTTCACAGTGGGTTCTATGAGTTGAATTTGGGTCAGGCTTGCAAGGCAAACAATCGGACCTGTGTGTCATCTCACTATTTCCAAGAAGTAAATCTTTAAAACTATTGTTATTTTGGCATTTGTTATATTTACTAATCCAAATATAGAGGGTGAGTTTAGAGAAATTGTTGGGTCATATTTGAGGAAAAGACAGTCCAGCTCATAAAATACAAGGAAAGCCACCCAGATTTAGGGGAAAAGCATTTCAGGCAAAGAGGATCAGTGGTATAAGAGCCAAGGCCTTGTCAGCCTTTTATGTAATGGGGTGTTGCAGGTCAGGATGGGTGTCCCTTTGGGGTGGTGGAATGTAGGCCTTGAAGCAACAAGCTCAGTTTATGCCAGGAAGGGGTAAGCATATACACCCCCAATCTTGCCCCAGGATAGGAGATCCACTGAGCTGACATCTCCTGAGGTGATGTGGTTGCTGTCCTTAGGTCATCATCTCTTGTCAGACTTGGCTGCTGTTATCAAGGCCCTCTGGCAGACTCAGGAGACATCGACTGCACATGCTCTACGACAGCTGTCAGGCCCACTGGGGATCAGTTCCCACTTTCCCACCCTTTTTATTATTATTATTTTTACAGGACACTCCCAGTGGGAGCTACAGTACTTTGCCCTGGCCTTGTTGTCCCCACCTCAGGAGGGCTTGGCATAATGGACTGTGCCTATCTTTGGTCGATCTGCCAAACAGACTCTTACCTGTCCTTGACTACCAGCCCTAGAAGAGCATCAATCCTGGTGAGCTGTCAAGGTGGTTGGTCAGGAAGTAGCCTTTTGTCTTTCAGTAAGTTATACATGCACTACCTGTTGCCAAATATGCTGCAGGAGACATTTAAACAAGGGAAGACCCCAGCAAAGCATATATAAGCATCGAGGAGGGATCAAAGAGTGCTTTTTAATTGCTCCACATACTCATCAAAAAAAAAAAAAATCAGTCTCCAAGAACATGGGTGGTACCCTAGTCATGTTTCATCGAGGAACTTGTGCAACCAAGTCCCTTTTATGTATTGTGTCTTGAAAAACTTGTAGGGGGTGAGACAAATTACTCAGTATTGCGGGGGGGGGGTGTCACACACTAACAACATGTCCTTTATCAAAGTCAATTCCTCAGCCAAAGATCAATTTGTTGTTGAAATATATGTATAGCCTGATAAAGATGTCAATTAATGATCTCTTGATTGATATAGAGCCTCAGCAGACTTAGTGACTAGATTTAAGGTTTCTGCCATGGTGGCCATTTGTGTTAGTGATACTGTTCTGGCCACCGCCCCTCCACTCCCAGCACAATTGTCGCAATGACAGCAGTCATAATTCCAAAGTCTCTTTTTGTCCTCTCCACCTCCTCTAATTGGGTTTGGGCCATAATGATAATGGTGTAGAAGTGGGTAGCATTGACAACAGGTGCTGGTTCTCTCAATAGAATGGTTGTTTGTGAGTATCCCAGCCAGCAGGGTGTCAAGGAACACATCTCCAGGGAGGATATCTCTGACATTGGAAGCTTTGGTTACAAAGAAGAAGGGGGGATTGGACACAGATTGGGTGGTTTTCTAGTTATTTTGATATTTTTTTTGTGTCTCATTAGAGTACTCCTTCCTGTCCATTGACCATTATATTTTTTTATGGAAGTAGGTCCCATTAAAAAGATGACCACACTTTAGAAGTGTTACAGGGTGCAAATGAAAACAATTAGAGGGGACACATAAGTCCCAATTGCCCATGATCAGGTCATATCCAACATGTATGGGATCTCTGGGTATATGCAGCGAAAGGTAGGAGACATCAAATGCAGTAAGCTTCCACATACCAAGTCGGAGATTATCAGGCTGTACTGGATAATCTCCTGCAAATCTAGAGGAGAAAACAGGTTAGCAATGTTCCCAAGGGATGGGGAGCCCTATGGAAATGGACAGTCCAGACACTACTGAACATCTAGGTGGCTAGGATATTGCTGGAGGAACTAACGGATGTTTGTAATTAATGAATGGGGCAAGAAGTTCCAAGTCCAATATGGTTCCATAAGTGAGGTGGCCTTGAAAGTCTCCTGTGGTCATGCTATATAATTTTGCACAGGGACTGAGAGAGGATACATTTATAGTAAAGCAGAGTATTTCTTCCATGGACCACATGCCTTCCAGTTTTCTATGTGTAGTTACTAGGTCCATGAAAGGCAACTCCTACTTGAATGAGATGTAAAAAAAACTGGGTAAGCCCGGGAATCAACAGCCAAGGACAAAAGAATGGGGGGTAGTGGGACAAGGGCCCACAAATCCTCCACAGATGCAGAGCAAACAAGAGCATAAAGAGCCACAGCAATATACATCACCCATCTGAAGCTGCTTCTTTGGGCAAGGTTACTTGGTCCATAGCATGACGAATATCTCTGGATGATATTCATATTGGAGTGGTGGCATTCTGTGGAAAGATGCAATTGTACCCTCGCTCTCAGGATTTCTCAGCACAGTAGAGATGATAGGGTGAATGGCTCCCAATTTCATTCTAGGTCCTTCCAATAAACTGGACAAGTGATTATCTTAAGAGGCCTGCTGGCCCCTACTCCACTAATTGGGTAGTCAGGTTTAAACTTCCAATGTGGGAAGCAGTCTCAGTTAATACAGTGGCGTCCGCACTCATGTCCACCAATCCCTTGAAGGGCTGCTCATCCAGGAAAATGGTTACCACAGGGGAGTGAGGGAAGGTGGGCAGCATCCAAAAAAATCTTTGGTTTGCAGGGCCTCCTTTTACTTGCAGGGCCGAGGAGCGCCTGTTTGGAGTTTAAAGGAGCCTCAGCCTCCTCAGGCTGAGAACGGCAGTCCTTGGACCAATGAAAACCCTTATGTCATCTTGGGCATCTAGTTTTTGGTTTGGCCGGTGGACAATTCCTTCGTAAGTAGCCAGGCCTGCCACAGTCCCAGCACATCCTGTCAGTTGGTGTTGCTGGAGCATTCTCCCTTTGTTGTCTGCCAGTGAAAAGGGCAATAAGGGAAGCTATTAGAGCAGATACGGGGCCATTGCTGGGATCAAGGTCTTTAGTTGCTATTACCCATTTATGGATGTCTTCACTGCAAACAGCAATTACTGCATTACAGCACCTCTATTCCACTGCCTCATTAACTCAGGCCAGAAAGTCAGTATCAGCCCTGCTGCTGGGTAAGGTTATGAAAATATGCAGATGGTGTGTGTTCGTGCGCGCACAGGCGCGCGTCTTTAGGACTTTAAAGGCCAGGTTGGAGACCTGTTGAAAGTAAGCTTGCAATTCAATTAGAGCCAGAATAATGGAGTTTACATACTGCCTATGACCTATGAGCATGTCATGAGTTACCTGGACGGTTATATTGTATACTTATACGAGCCTGTGATTCAGCCTGATCATCATAGGCAGAGTGCCAGTTCAGAAACACTGTGACAGCCTTCATTAGAGGCTACCAATCATAATAGGGATAAAGGGATAACTGAGGAGCCACTCCTGAGGCTACTTCTTTCTTCCTAGCTAGAAACAAAACCTGCATCCAGAGATTAGGATCTCATATATTCTCTGGGGAGATCCAAGGCACTAAAACAATGGCCTCTGTCCAAAATTTTTCTAGGTACACAGTTCTGGCCCAACACCCTTCACTGGTTAATAGGGACTTGAGGGCCCAATATGAGCCTCCTTACAATGAGATTTCCCATAGTGAAAATGTAGGCAGGTAATAGAGTAAAGGGATGTGGGCATAGTGTCTCTGGACCAGAGCAGTGATCAGGAGCTGCTACTTGGTTCTACCTCCTGGGGGGGGGGGCAATCCTCATATGGAGGTTCCGGGTAAACTAGGACCAACAATATGTGCCTCTTCATTACTTTCACAAGACAAACACCAAAAAGAAGAGAGGGGGTCCCCCAGCAGGACTGAAGGAACACTCAACACAGAAGGGCCAACTTACCAAAAAACACCAGTCAGGGGTGCTATCCAGCACTGAGAGCAAGAAGGGATCTGTCAGGCCGAAACATCAAAAGTGAATGCAAGATTGGGTCATTCAAGCTGAATTCAGCAGTGACTTTCTGTCGCTAAAAAGTGGCCCCCAAAATTACCGTGGCAACGACAACAGTGATAGCAACCCTATGCAGGCTCACTACCCATGTTGAGCCCCACACGTTGTAGGCTGCCAGATGTTGCTGGGTCCTGACGAGTTTCCCTTGGGGGTAAGGGAAAGTAGACAACATCAACGACACAGGCACTGGAAACAAGTTGAAATAACAAGCTCAGTTTATTCCAGGAAGGGGTAAACCTTATGTACTTCTCAACCCACCCCCAGGGGAGGAGATCCCCTGCTGGCATCTGCTGAGGTGATGTGGTCACTCACTGTCCATAGGTCATCATCTTTTGTCAGACTCAGCTGCTGTTGTCAAGGCCCTCTGGCAGACCCAAGCTGGCTCAGGAGACATCTACTGCACATGCTCTATGCCAGCTGTCAGGTCCATTGAGGCTTAGTTATCCCACAATGCGGCAGTTCAACCATGTCACCCATCTCTTCTTAGTTTATAGTGAGCCAAATGGCAGGCATGTGACCCAAGCAGAGCAACCATAGATCTATGACAGGGTTGGGACAGCAAGGGTCTTTCTATAGGATTACAAACCTTAGGGGTTGTTTCAGCAGTTATGAGGACCATGTTGTTTACAGGAAGACTTATCTAGTAATAAAGTCTATGCAAGGCCAAGGGCTAAGCATTTGACCCAGGGACACATCTGACCGTATCAAGATCCTGGCATAAAAACTAGTTGAACTGCTTTTTCTATTTAACTGGGTTTTAGCCCCTGCAACCAAAAACACCCAGAGTAATGTCCACCACAGATCAAAGGCTCTTCCTGTGTGGAACTGGCAGTCCACATGACACAGGGACTTGGAAACTGTCTTCTCCACTCCTAGAGTTAAGTAGCTGATTAAAATGCCTGTCTAAAGAACAACCTACAGCCTAAACAGGCACATTTGAGAGAATGAGAAACCAAGTATTACTCATTGAGAAGAATCCTGGATGGCTACCATCCAGCAACTTCTGGAAGGTTGATATGCCTCACCAGACTCTGAAAATCTGATTCTTTACCCTGGGGTAGGGTGCATATTCACAGGCTGACTTTAACCTTTCCAGATGATTCTCAGTCCCTTCCTGCCTTAAAAAACAAAACAAAAAACCAAATGACAAACAAACAAAAAGCAACCTCACTGCAGCTCAGGTTCATCTCAAAGTCCTGGTAATCCTGCTTTAATGCCTAGGTACAACCCATATCTGCTTGTGACTGCTTTGCAGAGATGTGTGTAGCTGCCACCAGGTGGACACTTTAGATGACAAGACCTGACTCTAGGGAACACCACTCAGACTGACACCTGAAGGAAAGGGAGCTTCTAGGTCTTCCCACCACGCAAAGTTGATCACACAGAAGGGCCAGCCATACATCCACTGCTGCTTACTCAGGGGTGTCATGATTGGTTAAAGGCAGAGTTGGGGCAATGCCACATCTGGTTTTCTTTGCAGCTGTAGCCTAACCCAGTGTTGCCAAATATAAGTAGCCTTGGTGGAGTGCTACCAAATCTCTAGACAGACCGTCCTCATTGCCAAAGACCCAAAGCTAAACCTACCTTGAACCTGCATTCTCTACTAAATGGTCCACCTGCTACCCAGACAAGCAAGATCATCTCTCATGTCTAACTTACCTCCTAATTATATCCTAAGTACATCTCCTTTATCAAATCTCTATGGTCACTATAACCCACACGATTCAAACATCTTATCAGCATCATGCCATGGTGTTACTAAGAGAAAATATAATACGGTCATTCTCCTGCTGATATCCTTGAAATGCTTTTTGCTCTTGGAATAAAGTTTGGGAAATGTGGCATCAAAGCCCCTGTATGATTTGACCTAAAATTCCACACTTCAGTTCACCTGTTCTTATACCTTTCCTGGTGTGCCAGCCACACTAGCCCTGTGTTCATTTAGCTCCTTTTTGGTTCCAGGAACTTTGCACAATGGTTTTTTCCCTAGAACGCTCTTGCCCAATTAAGTCTCAGCTTAGATGCTCACCCAAACATCGATCCTTCAAAGGTCAGGACCAGGTGAACTTCACATTTGCCACTGTGTCTGCTCAGTGTCTACCATATGCTCCTGGATACATGTTTACATCCTTGGGACTGTTGTACCTGCAGGGCAACACACCTTCTGGCTCTCTACACTGACTTGGTGATGACCACTCTGGGAAAGCCATCCCTAACACAAGAACTATTTCAACCAAAGAGCTCAGAGGCAATGGAACAGGTCTAGAAGCTGAGACAGTTATTTCTAGTCTAGTATACCTCTGGCCTAATGATAACATGTCTCAAATTAGGGATCTGGGCTCTAGATGGTGCTCTAGGCTCAGGCTCTCAGAAAGGAAACATAAGATCTGACTTTGGAGGCTACCTTCCAGGACAGAAACAGGAAGATCCTTTTTTTGAGACAGGGTTTCTCTGTGGCTTTGGAACCTGTCTTCGAACTAGCTCTCTAGACCAGGCTGGCCTTGAACTCACAGAGATCCGCCTGCCTCTGCCTCCCAAATACTGGGATTAAAGGCTATCAAAGCCCTGGAAGATCCTTTCTTAAGGTGAGTTAGTCACAGCTCTAAATGAAAGCCACCCAGAGTTGGGACCAGTCTGACTGCAGGAGCTGCCAGTTTGTAACTGATTAATTCTACATTTTAAAAATGGATGATTTCACTTTAAAGTCTGAACTGAACTTGCTTTGGTGCTAGAGTAGGGACTGTGAAGTCAGGTGCGCTTCAAACTGGCCCTAACTTACATTAGTGGCAGTTGTGTGTGTCAAATGTCAGAATTGAAACTAGCTGGGCAGCTTCAGAAATCCACAAAGATATCCTTATTCCCCTCTAGCAAAATCTCTAGTCCTGTTTCTAGATTGTCTCTTGAAGGGCTAGAGGCACAGCTTAGTGGCAGAGTACTTGCTTAGATGGGTGAGGCCAGGATTCAGTCCTTAGTGGATCAAACCAAGCCAAACCAAACCAAACTATGCCAACATCTTTAAGATGGCTGCCAAATAAAACCTAAGGTCGCTGCCAGGTGGAGAAGTAACCATTCCAAGTTCCAGGCTGTTATCCACCTTCCTTTTGGACTGCCCTCCAGCCCTGCCACACTCCTACTAAAGGGGCCTCTACACATGTCTCCTTTTTGTCCTTCCAATGTCTTCACTCAGGCAGATTTTGTCTTGGACCTTTCTTTCTACAGCTGCTTTGTAGCATCTTATCTGACTCCCATTTCTCGGTACAAATTCTAGAAGGACAAGCTGCTGCCTGTCCTGCTGTGTCCAAATTGCCCTGGGCAGAGGTTCTCAAGAACTGTCTTGTGTATAAAGATTTTTTGATGCTGGCTGCCATCTCTAGGAGCCAGGAATCCCTACTGCTTCTGGGTTTTGATCCTCATTAATAAGTCTTCTTTGGGGTTCAAGAACCAGCTGCTCTCCTCTCGTCCCAAAGCCCCACATCTGGGCCTGGGGCTCTTGGCTCCTGGCAAGCTGAAGCCACACCTCAGAAGAGCAGGGAGGTGTGTCTCTGGCCTGAGCCAAGGTGGAGCTCTTGGAGGGCCTGAAGACACAGCTTCGAGTGGGAGGTTAGCAAGCTGGCAGAAACCACCCATGGTGCTGCACCCTGCCAGCAACATAGGCAGAAAGAGGGCACAGGGCACAGTTCTAACAGCAGCATTTACTTTGGTTTTCACTTCTCAAGGCCCAAGGGAGCTTTGTCAAGATCAAGTCCTACACCCTCTCCCATCACTCTTCCTTCAGCCACTTCAACAGCTGGGGTGCAAAGTAGGTGATGATAACGTCGGCACCTATACGGAAAACAAAAATGAGAGGGATGTGACATCAGCTCCTTGCACATTTAGGAAATGAGAGCCAGGCAGGGAAAGGTCACCATGGAGAGACACAGCCAGGTGTCACAGCCTAAGATTGAGCCAGGCTGCAGACAGCTCTAAACAAGTCATTTTCTTCTTGTGCTGGGCCTTAATTTGCTGATGTGTGATGTGTGCAGAAGAAACAGGCAAGCACAAACCTGAATGGCCTGCTGGTCTGGGGAAACTGAGGCCCAGTGCAGCATGGAGACCAGACTACAGACATTACTTGGCTGAGGTCTTTCTCCTCCTGCCATGTCCCTCTCAGATCCAGCCAGGGCTGACTTAAATTAGATCCCACTGTCTCCCCATGGGTTTCAGTGATGAGCTACAGTGCGCAATGTGCTTGTTTCTATGGACCTTTCTGGTGAGAGAGGAGAACAGGCATTTGCTGTTAAACCTCTGGCCCTACCTGAACCCATCCTGATGACCAGGAAGGTGTGTGATATTAACAAAACCTGCTCCCATTTATAGGATAATAAGCATACACTGTGTACTATGTCAGGCACTCCTCAGGACACATACATACCAGGTAGCTATCTTATTCCGGTCTATGGACAAGGACCCTAAGATTGACAAAAGTGGCTTGTCCAAGTTCTCACAACCAAAAAAGTTATACAGGGGTTCCATTTCCGTCACCACTGCACATTTGTTCTGCCCTTCCCCGTATTCTTTTCCACTTGTACCCAGTGATCAGAACTTCTGGGCAAAGAATCCAAGCTTCTCAGACCTTGCTTTCCTACTTGGGCAGGATGCCCATCAGGCCCTGTGGCACAGGTCACGAACCCCACCTCTGCTTACCGGCTCTGCGGAAGGCCGTCATGGTCTCTAGTACAGCCGTCCTGAGATCAAAGGCCCCGGCCTTGGCTCCATGCCACAACATGGCAAACTCTCCTGATACGTGGTATACTGCAAGGGGGAGCTCAGGGTGCTGTGGAGAATGGCAAATGGGTTAAAGTGACTGTCCCTTCCTCCCTGGCCAGTCTGAATCATGGCTCCTAAGGGCCCAGTTCATTCAGAAACTGTCCAGCCAGAGAGGCCTAAAGGCACCCATGAGCCACGGCAGATGAAAAAAGACAGTACCTAAGCAGGGGTGGGAGAGGGCTCCTGTTTAGGGGCATACTGTTTCTGGCTCAGAGCCTGCTGATTTGGGGCCCCTCCATTTAGGGTCCACCGTAGGGGACACCCTTTCCTCCCCTGCATTCTGTGCTCACCTTGTCCTTCACTTCCCGCACCAAATCCAGGTAGGGCAATCCAGGCTTCACCATGAGCATGTCAGCTCCTTCCCGAATGTCCCGGGCCTAGGGATAAGGGTGAAATGTGGGCAGTGCTTGGGATGGGACAGAATAGGATAGGGCAGGGAAGGGCAGGTAGGTTTGGGGCTTAAATTCACTCACCACTGCTCGGAGGGCCAGGCCACGGGCTCCAGGAGGCAGCTGGTAACAGCGGCGGTCTCCAAAAGCTGGGCTTGACTGAGCTGCATCCCTGCAAAAGAATATCACAATGCTAGGGTCTAGCTTCAGGCGACTGGGCCAGGAATTTAACAGACCAGTGCTGGTGCCACTCACCGGAAAGGGCCATAGAAACAGGAAGCAAATTTGGCACTATAGCTCATCACAGAGACCTACAGAGAAGATAATGGGATCTAGGCTGAGTCAGCACTTCCAAACCCCAGGGGTGAAATGACAAGGAGGCTGAGATGGGACCCAGAGGCCTCATCCAGCATTGCCCTCAATTTTGTGATTCACTGTGTCTATGTGGGTTCATGTGTGTGTGCTCAGAGAACAACTTCAGCATCATTCCTTAGGTGCCGTACTAGAACTTTACCAAGGGTAGGCTAGCTGGCCAGCAAGCTCCACCTCACCATCGTTGGGATTACAAGCATACACCACCATGCCTGCTTTTTACATGGGTTGGGAGATCCAAACTCAGGTCCTCACACTTGCAAGCAAGTGTTTTACTGACTGAGCCATATTCCTAGGGCTGGCTCAGGCCCTCTCCTTCCATCCATCCTCACACCCCTCCCTGCCCTCAGTTCATACCCTGTTGCCAAGTCCATGTTTTAGCAGGGCAGTCTTGATGGCCTCAACACGTCCATCCATCATGTCTGATGGAGCTACAACCTGGCATCCTGAAGGATAGAGGGTGACCTTCAGAATTCTGGATCTCTCCTGCCCATTTGCCACCTCCCTGTTCTTGCTACTAGGAGGAACACTCACCTGCCTTGGCATAGGCCAATGCTACCTCTGCCAACCGCTGTCGGCTTTCCTCAGCTAGGAATGCTCCATTCTCACTCAGGAGGCCTGGGGGACAAGATACAGGATTGCACCTTGGGAACTTGCTTGTGCCCCACCCCTGGCAGGGACTGGGATTGGATAACAGGATATGGAGGAGCTCACCACAGTGACCATGGGAGGTGTAGGGGCATAAGCAGACATCACAGGCCACTAGAAGGTCAGGGAAGGTCTTTCTCAACAGACGGATAGCCTCAATAGCTGGGGAGTCCTCAGAGTCAGCTGCAGAGCCCTGTTCATCCTAGACACAGGGAAGTACAGGAAGTATGTTTATCACAGATGTTTTTCAGAAAGCATGGTAGTTGCCACTGAAGAATACAACACCAGCCCTCTCCTTCTATCTCATCGAAGACTGTACGTGAAGATGCACTAGACTGGCCCCATTTGCACAGGGTACAGCAGAAGCCTGGAGAGGGGGCTTGAATCAACAGTTAAGGTGTCAAAGTCCTATTCATGAGCTTCCTGACCTGGGGTCAAAGGCAAAAAATACAGCAAAGCAATTATGACCCCCAAAGCCTGGACAGGGCAGATCAAGGGCACTGTGAGTGTGGCACTTCAATCCTTCCTCACTCTGTATTACCCTTCCTGCCTCCCTCCCTCCATCCCTCCCTCCCTCCCTCCCTCCCTCCCTCCCGTGTGTGTGTGTGTGTGTGTGTGTGTGTGTGTGTGTGCGCGCGCGCGCGCGCATGCGTGCGTACATGCATGTGGAGACCATAGGTAAAAACTGGTATCTTTCTCAATCATGCTCCATTTAATTTTAATTTTTGTTTTTGTTTTGGAAACAGAGTCTCACTGTATAGCTCTGGCTTGCCTAGAACTAGCTATATAGGCCACGCTGGCTTTGAACTCAGAGAGAGGCTGCCTGTCCCACCAATCTCATGCTGGGATTAAAGGTGTGCAGCACCATGCCACAGGTCCTCATGAAACCTGGAGCTTCCCGATTCTGGCAGACTGGCTGCCCAGCAAACCCCAGGGATCCCGGTGTTTCTGCCTCCCCAGCACTGGGATTATTCATGCATTGCCTGCTCAGCTTTTCAACATGGGCCTTCAGACTGAACTTAGGTCCTCAAGCTGGAGCAGCAAAGCTTTTTACCAGTTGAGCCACCTGCCAAGCCAGCCCTCATCTTCCCTTCTCAACTCTTCCATTTTTCACCTTGGGAACTCTGCTGGGGACGCCAAAGATCAGGACACAGCGCAGGCCTGCTTCCACCAGGGGTCTCAGCATGTCCTCTAGCTGGTTTACGCCATACCTGGGGGAGGTCAAGGAAGCAGGAAGTGCTGAGGGAACAGGTCCCCTGCCCAGGCCTCCACCCCTTTGAATAGTGCTTCTGTTAAAAGCCAAGCTGCAGGCTGGGGATGTAGCTCTGTAGTAACACACAGGCTAGCATGTGAGATGCCCTCAGTGAAGAGCCAAGCTATGTAGGTACCAGGAGAGTACAAGGCCCACAGTCCAGGACCAAGTAGTGACACACCCACCATGGAGGAGCCAAACCGGGCCACAGACAGCAGAGCTGTGGAGTTAGCGTAGCTGTAGAAGACTCCTTCAGGGCTTTTACTCAAGTCCCATCTCAAGCTCAGTTCCTGCCTGCAGCAGCCTCTGCCACAATGTCCCCCATGGTGAGAAACTTGTTACTTTATGAGGTTGCCTTCCATACTAGCTAACAGTTTAGTCTCCAAGAAATCCTTCTTTCCACAGTGTCTTTCCAGCTCTGCTCCCTGCCGGGTGTGACTCTATTTCTTGACACTTGCACCTATGAAATCTCTCCTTCCACCACCCCCGTGCTACCCATCAAGACTCCTACCTGGCCACTCCGGGGAGGCTGGCAATGGGCTGGACATCATCAGGAACATCCCTGCAAGAGAGGGGAGGGCTATGGATTGCTGGCTGTGGAAAGGGCCAATGATGAGTGTGACTGGGAAGGATGGATGGAAGCTGGGAAAGGACAAGCAGTAGAGATGGTAGGAGGAGGTGGGATCCCATGTCTGGCTCCCCTGCCTGGCCAAGCCCAGGGCCTGAAATAATAACAGGAATAACAATAGCATGACAGTAAGAGCAATACGGTACCAAAAGAACCACAGTCACAGGAAGGACTTGAACTCTGAGGTCAGAGTCCTTGTGTCTAAGCCTTGGCCAAGATGTAGCACCTCCTTCAGCTTTAGGCTCTTCACCCAGATTCTGTATGGATTATTTTCTTCACCCACTGAAGATTAGTTGAACAGTTCTTATGTGCTAGGTAGTGTTCCAGGCGCTGATCAGAACAGTGAGCCAAACAGGCAATAAACCCTGCCCTCCAGAGTTGAGAGGCATGAGGATTCTAGTCCTTGTGTAGAGCCCAGTACTGAATAAGATGATGGATGCAGGTGTGTAGCATAGTACCTGCTACACAGTAAGCACTCCACAAATAACCTTCTGTGGTTGCTAACAATTGTAATCACTTGACTGTTTTTAACAATTGCTTCTTATGCAGGTACAGCATTTGACCCAGCTGCTTCCTCCTCATTTTAATTACCAAAGCTCAGAATGGCAAGAGTAATCTTGACTTTACAAATGGAGCGACTGAGTTCTTTTCGGGGCCTGTATGGCTCCAAAGACTACTGTCCTTAACCTCATAGGTCACTTGCAAAACCTTTTGTTTCAACTGACAGCCCACTTTAAGACTCCCTCCTCCTAACAATACTGCCTGCTCCAGTCACTTGTCCCCCAACCCTAGGCAGATCCAACGCCCGCCCGTCACACTTTTGGGGACTCACGTGACAAAGATGGGATAGATGAGGTTGGAGGCACTGATGGTGGAGGCAGAGGTCTGCCAGCTCCGAAGCAGCGGGTGGAAGTAGCCGCTGTGCAGAATGGACTGGTGGTGCATGGTGTGGGCCAGCAGAGCACAGGGCAGTCTGCTAGAGGGGACGCAGGCTCCTGGGGTGTCTGCTGTAGACTCAGTTCTGTGGGGGATCAACAGGAAGCATAAGACATGGTTGTGCTCAAGGTGCCATCTGCAAGACAGCTCTTTCAGGTTCCTGCCTCCCCTCTCTCCTGCCCCTCCTGGACAAGCTAAGTCAGGGACACCTGTAGAAGCTTCAGAGCAATTCCAATCTAATGACAGCATTTGGGCTGTAGTTCACAGGACTGCTGGTTAAAAACAAACAGTTTGCAGGCGCTGGGGAGATGAATCAGTGGTTAAGAATACTGGCTGCTCTTCCAGAACAGAGGACCCAGGGTTTAGTTCTTAGCACCCACTTGGCAGCTCACAACTGTCTTTTTTACTCCAGTTCCAGGGGATCTGACACCTTCACATAGACATGAATACAGAGAAAACACCAATGCACATAAAAAATTTAAATAAAAAATAGTTTACTAGTAACTTTAAATCATATTTTAGCAAAAAAAAAAAAAATCAGAAACTTAGGAATAGAGAAACAGAAATAATTCTTCCTTGTCTGTATTTTGAGAAGCACTGATCATTGCAACATTTAAACTTCATTTATTCCATGAAAAATGTTCATGATATGGCAGACTGAGATGTGACTTCTTCCTTTTTGTGGTGCCATGGATCAAACCCAGGGGCTTTGTACATATCAGGCAAGGATTCAACAACTGAGTTACAGCCCCAACCTTAGCGTTTTGTTTTGATTTTGAGGCAGGGTTTCACTATGTAATGCAGGCTGGCCTCAAACTTGTTTGGCAAGTATTTTAGATAAGCAGTAAGAAAAAAATGCCCTGGAATTCAGCTGCCATGCAAAACACTGCTAATACCTTGCTTGGTATGCGGGCTGCGGCACCAGGCACAAGGAGTATCAAGATCAAGTACTGCCAGTGTGACTGACAGAGGAACACACTAATGCACTTTCCCTGTACAGGGTCCTCTCAAGAGCTCTTGCAACCAAGGGGCCCTCCACGCCAGCCAACCATGATGTCTGCCTGATCCTTCTGCATCTATCTCCCAAGGGTTAGGATCCCGTGATCCTCAGACAGGAACCCTAGGCGTTTGTGCATGCCAGGCAAGCACTCTATCAGCCCAATTGTTTGTTTTGTGATGGCAAGCCGTCCTCTTTCCCTAGGCCTCCACTCTGCACAGTCTCCCCTCAAGTAAGCATGCTGCCAGCTTTTGCCCTCTCCCTTCATAGCTTCCTTCTAGTCCACTTCACAGTGCCTCTTATAAAACAGGTTTTGTTTTTTCTGTTTTCTTTGTGTGTGTGGGGGGGGGGGGCGGCGGCGGCACTGGCTTATCTTGTGCCAGTTAACAGAGCTTCTACAGGGCAAGGGCTGTGATGGGTTCATTTCTGCCTCCCACACCACACTCTCCCCACACACAGACTCTAGCACAGAGCAAATAATTCATCACAGTGAGCACAAGACAAAACTGCATGCTAAAAAAGCGACGTATGACTGAAGGAAGCCTGGGTGCCACCTTGTTTTAGGAGCACCTATTGTGTGCCAGCCCACAGCAGCACCCTCACAAGGGCCTTCTGGAAGTCACAGGCTAGCCCTGGGAGGCAGGGCTGACGAATGCACTGCACAGCCAGGCAGCCCAGGCCTACATGACCCATGGACCCCGAGAGGAGGGCAGAAGAGCTTGTAGAAGACAGGGCCTGGCCATTTCCCATGGAGTGATACTCCATTAGCCTAGGGACACGGGGGAGGGCCTAGGTCCTACCCCAAATGATTTGAGATTTTGATGATCCCTCCTAGAAGGCCTCACCCTCCCTGGGGAGTGGATGAGGATGGGATGGGGGGGGGGAGCCTGTGGGAGGTATGGGAGGTAGAGGGAATTGGGATCAATATATAAAATAAGAAAAAAATATTAAAAATTAAAAAATGTTCTGAAAATCATATGAAGAAGAAAAGAAGAGGAGGAGGAGGATGAAGAAGACAGGGCTTGGACTCTCTTCTGGAGAGTGTGTGAATCTGGCAGTGGGGAAGAGACAGTGTTCCCTCACGGTGGTGAGTGAGGGTGACTGAACTGTTCTGCAGCCTCGAGGATCTATCAGGTGGAGGAATAGGCTGGGATGATTCTAAGCACCAAACGGCACTGGCCTGGCCTGAACCTGGCTTTAAGAGAGCAGACAGGAAGCAGAGGAGCAGTGGGAGGCCAGGAGGCGGAGAAGGAAGGGCCATCTTGAGGCAGCCAAGAGGCTGTCTCTTAGGGCGGATGCTCTGACCCAGGGGACAAGAGAGACAGGGACAAGGCAGGAAGAGGGTGGTGGGACAAAGGCTTGAACTGTTAGCTCCATTTTAGACATTTCCTTTTGGAGATACCTTTTGGCTACTAAGCAGCCAAGTTAAAAAAAAAAAAACAAAAAACTACAGAAAGTAGAGGATGGTAGGCATGAATGTCTGCTCTGCAAACAATGGGGATGTTGAGGATCAGAGGGGCAGTTACTTACCCAAAGTCTTACAGCAAATTAAAAGTGGAAACAAGTCCAGAGATGCTAGGATCCTTCAGTGTGCCCTGCTGTGTTTCTGTTTCTCAGTCCCCTTCAGCTTCCTCCCAACCAGCCCAGGGGCCCATCTTATCCCACCTTCCTCCTTGGTACAGTTGAGGTTATCAGGAACCACACAAGTACTAACCCTATCACCACACCCCTGGGTGGGCCAGCCTCATCACAGGACACAGAGGAGGCCAGCCAGGCCTTCTGAGAGATAGAACACACTCAGCACATGTAAGGGTTTATCAACCCACTTTGTGAAAAATTTGACTCTCACATATAACAAGAGTTAGCCCAGAGATGTAAAATTATTCGCTCAAAGCCATATAGCTGGTTAGCAATAACACCAGAATCTGACCTTGTTTTCTGGACTCTAGCTGGTTTCCCCCTACCATATTGTTTCTGATACACTGAGTCTATCAGGTACAGCACACTGAAGTTAGTACTTTAGTTCATTTAATTGCAAAAATCGACATAACTTTTATAGTGATTAGGAAACAGAGGCTCAGGGAGGTTAAGGAACTTGCTCAATGCCCTTTTGGATTGGAGTCAGATTTTGAAACCAGGTGCATATTTGGGTTCATTTGCCCAAGAACTATCTCTATCATCTATTCTAAGAACCTGGCTTCTGGAATCCACACCTACATTCCCTGGCTTTCACTCACCTCCTTTACAAGCTTATAGGCCAACTGATAGGCCATCTGCCTAAAAGTAAAACCTGGAGGGCCTCCTAGGAGCTGTGCCATCCAAATTCTACATCAAGGTAGTGGGGAGAGATAGGAGGGGACAGTGGAGAGGGGTGTGTGTGTATGTGTGTGCTTGTGCATGTGTGCGTGTTCGGGGGTCCACTATGGCAGCTCTTGTTTTCTTCTTATGGGACTGAACTCCTGGACCCTTGTGCTCCAGCACTGAGCTACATCCCCAGCCAGAATAGCTGAACTCTGATGTAGATTTTTTAAAAAACAGTTGAAGATCTTATATCTAGGAGTATTTGCCTGTGTGCATGTATTCCCATCACATGTCTGCAGTGTCCACAGAGTTCAGAAGGGTGTAGATGAACTTTTCTTGAGGTTACCAGTTCACAGAAACGACATAGAGACTTACTAATCATAAAAGCTCAGCCTATAGCTTAGGTGTGTCTCACTAACTCTTTTAACATTTCTATTCATCTATGTGTTGCCATGTGACTAGTGGCTTTTACCTTCCTCCTCCATGTCTTGCTCCCTCTGTGTCTGGCTGGTGACTCTGCCTTATCTCTTCCCAGAGCTGTCTCTGTCTAGAAGTCCCTGTTATACCTCCTGCCTAGCTACTGGCTTTTTTAGCTTTTTATTAAGCCAATTACAGTGACATATCTTTATAGTGTAATCAAATATCTTGTAACAGAAGGGGTGTGGGGTCCCCTGGAACTAGAATTAGTTGTTGAGCCACTATGTGGGAACAAGACTGAACCCAGGTGACTCAATCACTGAGACATCTCTTGCCCAGGTTTAGGTTTCTATTTTGGTCACCAAAAAAAAAAAAAAAAAAAAAAAAACCTCTGAGAGATGTCTCAGAGTTCTATTCAATCCTTCACATTTTGATAGGAAAAGTGAAGGGATGAAAGGAAGGTCACAGGACTTGAGCTCACAGTGGGTGAGGCTCCTACTTCCTATACTCCACAGTCTATTACAGCAGGTACTCAATGAAAAGTCCAGTGTGGAAAGCAGCCTGGAGTTGCTTCTATTTTATAGAACTAATTCTAGATCAGGGTTTGGCCTTGAGAGAAATCCTTCTGCGTCTGGAAGATTCTCAAACAGGGGATTAGGGGAATTTGCAAACTTCAGCTTAAATCCCATGTCTCATACTAACAGGAATACACACACGATCACAGGGGCTCAGCTCACCTTCTCCCCCATTTTAAAACCGCTTCACTTTGCTAGCAAGCTGTACAAAGTGGTGCAGGAAGTACTGTTTCTGGCTCAAACAGCCCCAGCGTTGACTCTATATCTTTGGGCAAGGCCTTTTAGATCCCTTTTTTCAAAATCTAAAATGTGCTGATCTTATCACGCCAGTAAACTGTGGAGAAGATCAGATAATGGTGAGGTATGTAGCCACCACACCAGCAGCACAGTAATGCTAAATACATGGCTAATGCTGAGCTGGGATGAGTAAACAGTACTTCGCGACCCTGCACTGTACCTGAGGAAGGATATACAGTCAACCCAGTGCCTGCGGTAAGAGAACACAGGAGCCCTCCAGCAGGATATTACCAGACAGGAAGAAAAATGACCACTGAAGGGTATGGAGACATTGCGGGATAGACTACAGAGGTCTCACCTTCGTTAAGTGGCAGATCTCCCAACCTGGGAGTGACTGCTGCCACCCTCAGTGGCTGAGAAAGAGCTTCAGGGCCTGGGCTCCCAGGCTGTGCCTCATGGAGGATTCCAGAGGCTGTGCTCTTGGCATAGATAGTTTTGAGCTGGTGCCAACTCTGGCAGGCTCTGCACGGGCTGGGGAGGAGACTCACAAGGAGGGCCAGCTAGGTAGAAGGTTCAAGGCTGGGAAACCTGAAGCAATTTTCAAAAAGGCCCAGGAAAAGCAACTGTGGGCAGTTCTGAAAAGGAATTGCCCGGTAGCCCATTTGCATTTCCTGAATAGCCTTGTGTACCACCTGCCACAGTGTTAGAAGGAAGAAGCAGACAAAGAACTAACTAGGTCTGCTGGGTTTAGCCATTTCAAGCTAGGAGTTGCCTTTCCCAGATTGCTAGAAGATTCTGGCTGAGAGCTTCTACATCAAACAATGGTAAAACTGAACTCTGAGAAAGACAGGTAATGAATAGAGATCATACAGCTGGTTAGCTGTAAATATGGTCTAAAATTCGGGAGTTCAACAGCCCACGACCTTTGACACTAGACAAACAGAGTTCATACATTATATTCCCAGCAGAGATGAGCCTACTGAGAGCTCCAGGCAAGAGAGTAGGGAGGGAAGAGTTATGACCTAGACCTGGCTACTGCTGGTAGCAGGAGGGTTGTGTGTGACTTTGGAGACAAATTCTTGCTTGACCTCTTGTCTTCTCGTGTGGTAAATTGAGGCTTGAACTGACCTCAGTGGGTTGTTGTAATGACTGAATGAGCAGAGGCTGTCGACACCCTGGACATGCGACTCTCACTGTTTTCCCCCCAATTCTCTAGCCTGCTAGACAGCTCGCGCTCCGAGACTACCCCTGCGGCCTCGGAGAAAGGAGGCGGGTGGAGCCCAGCTTTGAATCCCCAAGCCTGGACGCAGCAATGTAGCGGCGAGATTCTGCCCACTCTATAGAGGGTGCACCGGGACTGCGTCTCTGCTGAAGCGTCAGAGCTTCGGGAGCACAGTGCCATCGGAGATGCACCTCGCTTCGTCCTGGAGTCGCCCTCCCAAACCGCCACTTCCCAGAGGCCGGGGCCGCTCACCTACCGAGGACGCTGCTCCCGGCCGCCCCGAACCGCTGCTCCCGACTCTGCGCTCTCCCGCTCTAAAAGCGCAAGTCCACGTGGGGGCGGGGCGGCTCACCCGGAAGCGGCTCTCTACTGCCCGCCCCCACGGGAGAGCCGCCTGCGCACCCTGCGGGGCAGCTCCAGGATCCGGGGTCAGCTCGCTCGGCCTGGGCCACGCTTGGAGGGCTGGAACCTGGGCCAGCGTGGAGTTTTCGGGGAGCCCGAGAGCCCGCCCATCCCCCTCCCGCCCCTCGGGCCTCCCTTGAGGTGGGTAGGCTAGGGTTCCATGTGGGCAGTCCCGAGCCTCTGGGCGGGGCCCTGGCTTGCTTTCCGAACTCATCCAGGAGTTCACTTGAAGGTCTCAGCCTCGAGCAAAAAACACTGGCTGTTGCTCATTGGATTTTTTTTTTTTTTAAAGAACAATTGGATGTCAAGAACATTAAAACACTACATAATGTCTAACACAGCGTATAAATCCGTTTTGGCTCGCACTGAGCGCTTTAAAGTTGTTGAGTTCAGCAGCAAACTGTCTGACCATTGCAGACAAATTTATTCCAGCGTAATTGATTATTCAGCCCTTGATCTGTTACGAGTGGAGAGATGTGAAAGATGTGGACATAGGAAAAAAACAAAGAAGACTAACCAAATGTGATGGGGCATCAAGTTTATCTACAGTAAGTACATTAAAATCTGACCAAAGGGAGCCAACTAGGTGGCATACATCTTTAATCCTAGCACTAGGATATAGAGACAGGTGGATCTCCAAATTTGAGGTCAGGTTTGGCTACAAGTGAGTTCCAAGCCAGCCAACATAGTGATATGTTGTCTTGACGAACAAAAACAAACCAAACAGCACAATTAATTAAAAAAAAATTTAGCTGGGCAATTCCAGCACTTGGGAGGCAGAGGCAGGTGGATCTCACAAAGCAAGTTCCAGGATAGCCAGGGGTGTTAAACAGAGAAACCCCATATCAGAAAGACAAAATAACAAGAAACAAACAAACAAAAATTAAGCTGTGGAGGATCAGAGCATGGGGTCTTGAGAGGTTCTTGGGGCTAGAAACTCAACAAAGACTGGTGGTAGGTGGTAAGGGCCTGAGTGGAGGGAGGCTTTAGGGAGGAACTGCTTATTGGGAGGAGGTGATGAAATCATTTTGAAGGTAGGAGTGGGTGGTTGTGTAATACTGTAAATGTCCTAAGCACCACCAAATGTTCATTTTAAAATGGTTAATTTTTGATTGTGAATCTCATTTTGGTCATTAAAAATTCATTAGAAAAGTTGGACTTAAAGTTGTAATATGAAGATATGTTGGATGAAGGGTATATGAGAACTGCACTCCTTGTAATTTTTCTGTAAATTTAAAATTATCCCAACAATTTGCAAAGTTTACTAAAATAAAAACAGGAGGCCAAAGGCCACTGGATCTTAATCTTAGTAATCGTAAATTAGCTATAAGACCCTAATTTCTCAAAAAAGCCTCAACTTCTCATAAATTAAAATAGGGGGCTAGGGCACAAAAACATTTTTTAAAAGATTTATTTTTATGTGTGAATGTTTTGCTTGCATGCATGGCTATGCACCACTTGTCTGCAGTGAAAGGAAGCCAGAAAAGGGCATGGGATCCCCTTGAACTGTAGCTGCAGAAGTTGTTAGCTGCCATGTAGGTCCTGAGAACCAATCCTTGGTCCTCTGGAAGAGTGTCATTAATATTAACTGCTGAGACATCTCTTCAGATTCTCAAAGTAGTTTTAAATGAACTAGAACAGGAACCCTTCCACTGCTCAGATCCAAGTTAGTCTCTGTGTATGAAGCACTCTGCTTAAGAGAGGAGAAACTTACTTTAGCCTGCTTTGAAAATCCTTCAAAATCCAGATGCCATTATGGGATGGTGTACATGTGACTGAAAAAAGCTGAAGGATGAACTCAAGATTCTTTCCATATATTGAATTCTTTACTTTTAAATCCAAATCTGCACTCCTAGAAAAGGTTTCTCTTAGACAGTTAAAGTTCAGTGAAAGGATCAGGCAGGATGAACTAAAGACATAAGAGCATTTGGCTTTGTTTTGTTTGAACATGCTAGGCAAGTATGCTATTACTAAGCCCTTTCCATTTTTGACTGGCACATGAACAGCCTTATGGTGGAGATTACATGGCAGGCTGAGCCCCTCTTACTCAGGCCTTGAATAACAGGTTTAACTATGGATTTGATCTCAGAACACAAAGCTATGTTCCAGGAAGATCTATTTGCTAAGTTGTGCACAAGGGACACTGAGCTCAAAGGAAGTCATGGGAGCCCACATGGTACTTGAAGGTTTAGCAGGCTGCTCGTGGGAATTAAGGATATTGAATGACCATTGGGGTTCTTTGTGAAATCTGATTTATAAACTTGACTTCTGACTTAAGAACAATGTCTATTAAGAAATTAATATAGAGCTGTGGTTAGGAGCTAACAAAGGTAACAGCAATGCTGCTTGATAGGAGTTGAGAATACCTGAAAGCACTTAGAACAACGCTAGAGAACAGGGGGAGCTTATGAAGAGGGAGCCAGTGAGATACACAGAGTAGCCAAGCCAATCTCAGGAAATGTGGGCTGTGGTTAAGAGCAGTGCCCTTAGTTGTAAATGCTCACTCACCTGCTGGTGACCCAAGGAGATACAGATTGAGTGTGTGTGTGTGTGTGTGTGTGAGAGAGAGAGGCAGGGAGAGAGAGAGAGAGCTCGATGGGCCCTTTCCAAAAGCACACTGTATGAGTCATCATTTTAAACAAGAATGTTCTTTATTTGTATAAAGCATTAAAATCTTCTCAACAGTCTTGTCACTTTCAATAAATCTTCATTGTATTCACTCAACTAGCTAACAATGTCCAACTATATTACATTACTTTTTAACCTCAAGTGCTCAACTAAGAAAAAAAGTGCTTGGAGCACTAAATGGGGAGAAAGGAAAGGCCAACAGGCACTTCCAAAGCCACAGCAGTGGTGGCTGTGCTGCTAGATTCCTGAGCACTGTTACACTTCCCTTAAGGTTCAGAGGTTTTCAGGAGAGCAGGACTAAGGAAGCTGAGGAACTGGCACTGTGGGACATTGCATGGGTCACCAAAGTTCCTAGACTGGAAGATGAAATAAGAAAAGGAGAAAGTGGGGCCCGGAAGCAGAGGCAGGAGAGAGATGGAGAGGGAAAAGGCTGTGCCTAGAGGAAATAAAGTCTGGAACTTGTCAATAGTTCAGGGAATGAAAAGCAGCAGCCACAAGTCAGGGAGATGGACTAAGGAAGAGAAAACCTGGGATTTTATACCTTCCAGGAGGTAGCACTAAATCCTACAGTGGCAGGCACTGAGTTACTGCTGAGATTAAGCCACCTGCTTTTAAGAACTGACACCCTTTTCTGACAGATTCTAATCAACACTGAGAATTTAAGAGTGTATGTCATAGGAGTGCAGCCACCCGAGCCAACTGAACATCTACAGTCAACAAAGAAGAGCTGCAAGCTAATTAAGTCTCAAAAAGAAAACAAACAAGTAATGTTACCATCCAGTAAAGAGATCACCTTATCCTCCCACAGACTTTTCCCAGAGCGAAACCATTCTGACCATTAATACCTATTGCCAAATACTGTATAATCAAACAGGGTGACCATGATCAAAGCCCCATTTCCCCACCCTGAGCCGTGAGTGCCTAAACACAGCAGGCGAGCAACATGGAAGTTATTACTTTTTTTGGAGGGAAATGGGATCAAAAACTAGCTAGCCACATATTTAAGTAAACAAACGACATCAAACTATTTCATCAGTCAGAAGCCCTTATACTAAAAAGTCACAACACAATCTCCAGACTGATTCAGTGAAACAGGTTTCTGTTACTCAGATGCTCTGAGCCTGGCAAGAGCTGGTTTTGGATCATTCTGGTTAGTTTTTATTCTGATCTCAGGCACCGGTGCCTAAGATGGCTCTGCCTTGCAGGGAAAGGCCTTGCAGGGAAAGGCCTTGCATAAAAACATCTCAGGGTGGTTGGTCACTTCCATGGTGCCACAGTCTGCCCACTCTCTCCACTCAGTTGTCTACTTCCTCCTCTTCATTCTGTTCTTCTTCTTCCAGTCTTTCTTCATCTTCATCATCTTCCTCTCTGCTCTTGTCCTGCTCTTCGGAATCTGTCTTTTTGTCTTTGTCCTTCTTCTTTTGCTCGGAGGCTTCCTTCTTGCCTTTCTGCTCCCGCCTGTACGCTGTAAGGGATGAGATTATTGCTTTATTAGACAAACTGAGGCATAGGAAGACTAACCAGGCCCTCATCTTGTGTCTGAGGTGGGGCCAACTAAACAGAGTGGAATCCTGACCAGCACTGAATTACTAAAATCAGGTGATCTGGGACTAAGGACGACCATCGTTCGTGTGGCTTAAGAAACTGAAAAGTGAGTGACTACCTTCTAGAGCTTCTTTCAGTGGTGTAACGAACCGCTGGAACTCCATCTCTTCCATGGCTGACAGCACATCACTGGCATTCAGAGTCTTGCGCTTCCCTTTCATTGCGAAGTTGTTGGCACTGGAAGAGAAAGCAGAGCCCTTCAGAGGCTGTCAGTGGGAGGGGACATGAGACACCAGGAGGAGGGGTGGTAAAACCCACATGCATCTCAGATTCATAGGTTTTTGTGACGCGACTGAGTCCATTCCTTCCCCGTACAGAGGGATAAGGCAACCTTCCTGTTTAAACTGCATCAGAATTTGCGAGAACTGATGGAAAGCTGTGAGTCGCCCTCTCTGCTGAGGCAGGGAACAATTACTGGGGCCACGAACTCGGGGTCAGGATCCCGCAGAGCCTCCCTCCCTGCTCCGCTCACCAGGATGTGGCATACAGAACGAAGACGCTGGCGGCGCGGGAGATGGCACTCCGGGCCTCCTTGGAGATGTTGACGCCGTCCGGGAGCTGCGGGAGTGGAGATAAACACGCACGCGGCTCTTGTTAACCTTCTGCCCACTCGTCCGCCCTCGACCCATTCGCCAGCCCGAGCAGCTCACCGCTTCCTTTATGATCCTAGTAATGACGGCATTGGGCAGATTTAGGTCCTCGGGCCTCTCCGCCATTGCCTCCGCTGGAGCAGGAGCCTTCTCCGCCTCAGGCCTTCTCTTCAGGCAGTTCTGGTGTCTGGACTTCCCGCGTCGCTAAGATCTGACCCTCGGAGGCTTCCGTCCCACCCCACGTTGCCAGTGTCCCACAGTGCTTTGCGCACCACAGCCTCCCTTCTGCACCAGCTCCGCCTCAAGTCGCCGGTGTAGCCGAGTTTTCCATGTCGCAATGGTTGCGGCTCACTGAGGTTTTCGTTAGCCTATACTGTATCCTCGACGTTCACCTCCAGGCTCGTTCCTTTACCACGCACTGTCATTATCATTGGAGCTTTCGTACCAAACTAAATTTGGCTCTCGGAAGTTTCCGTCTATTCTCCCATCGTACCCTGCGCCGCTGCTAGGCAACGGGGGGCATGGTGCCTAGCATGAAAGGTGAAGGCGTAGACTGAGCCAGAGGGACCGGACTACGACGGCCGAGATGGGCGGGGCCTCGCCGGACGAGGTGGGCGGGGCCCCTTGGGCGAGGTGGGCGGGGTCCCTTGGGCGATGTGGGCGGGGCCAAATCCTCAGCGTTTTCGCAATCTCTGTATTGTCCCTAGAGGTGCCCAACAGAGCCCTTTGGAATCTGCTTTTATCCCTCGGAATCTCAGACCACTGATACTTGAGTCCTTCATTTTTTTTTTCTTTTTGGCTGGGAATTCAGTGGAAATTTCCTTCCAGTTTATTGCATGCAAATTTACCGTTGTCCATCTTTAATCTTATTCCCCTCATAACTTTATGATAATTGTATTAAAGATAAACGTTATTTAAATCTTTTTTTAAAATAACTATTTTATTAGGACAGCTGTAATGCTGCCGATATCGAGAGACGCCTGATGAGACATCGGAACTCAGTCTGGACTGGTCCAGTACTGAAAGGGCGAGAACCATCTGATTGTAAGAATAATGCATCATGTTCTCATTCTCATTAAAAAAAAAAAAGTGTTAAAGTTGTAGTTTTTAATTCATTAAGTGATTCTCTGTACATATTTCCCATCAAAGTCATTACAGGATTTTACATTTTCAATGGTGTTTTAAGGTACATAATTTTCATATCAACTACAGAAAAAATTCTTACTGAGAAACTAATGCTCTCTGTATGTGTTCCTCTCTCTCTCTTTTGTTCCTTAAAACATGTTCCAAGACTTGTTTTCCCTCTTTTCATGAATACATAATTACAAAGAAATATTTCCCTATTAGGAGGGGGAAAAACCCAACCCAACCCACCAAGGCAGATAGGATGATGAATGGTCCTGAGTGATTGTTGTGGTGGAAAGAACTCCACACTTAGAACAGGCCTGGTTTAAAGACGTCATAAGCTTTAGTTCCAGCCACTATTTAGCTTGAACTGGTGCTATCAGACATTTTGATATAGGAGAAATTATAAGCTGTTTAGAACAGGGAGTTTGTTTATTGTTATGAATGCTTGGCCTAGCTTAGGCTCATTTCTAACTAGCTCTTTTTAGCTTAACCTGTTTCTTTTTTTCTACCTTTTGCCTTGGGGCTTTTTTTTACTATCTTCCTTCTGTATGTCTTAATTTCACTGCTTCTCCTGTCAGGCTGATGGCTGCCTGGCTTCTGGCCTCTCTTTCTCCTCCATTCTCCTTAAATTTTTCCTTCTATTTATTCTCTCTGCCCACCAGCCCCACCCACCCCTCTACTGTCTAACAATTGGCTATTCAGTTTTTTTTTTTTTTTTTTTTATTAGACCAGTCAGGTACCTTAGACAGGCAAGGTGAAACAGATGCAACACATCTTTACATAATTAAACAAATGCAGCACAAACAAGTGTAACACACCTTTACACAGTTAAAGTAATATTCTGCAGCATAAGCACATGTAACACATTTTTGTCCAGTTAAAATAATATTCCACAACACTTCTGACATTTCTTTTTGTTTGTTTGTTTTGGAGACAGGGTTTCTCTGTGTAACAGCTCCAGCTGTCCTAGAACTCACTTTATTGTCTTAGGTATAGGGATTGTGTTGTAGATGTACCAGCTTAGACTGGGCTCTATAACTCCTCATTTTTATTGGATTTGGTTTTCAGTATTGGTCTCTGTTTCAATGAGAAGTTTCTTTAATGAGGGGGTGAGAACTACACTTATCTGTGGGTATAAGGACACATATTTAGAGTATAGTTAGGGATTATGCTGGTTTAGTAAATTTGTGGTTGTAGGTTCTTCTCCACAATTCATAACTTCTTAGACCTAAGTGGTGTTGACAAGGCTTCCATTACCAGGCATGGTTTCCCACTTGTTAAGCAGGTCTTACGTTTCATTAAGAGAGCTGTTGGTTACCACCAAGTATGCATGCCTCTATTTCACCTTTAGAGTCATGGTGCCGGTGGTCATAGATGTGGCTCATCAACATCATTGATGGCTTCTCGGCTAATCCTTACGGAGGAGGCTTTCAGGTTAATCTGAGACCTGTGTTTGAAGTGTATTATGTCTTCAGTAATAGAGATTTACCTTCCACCTTTGGGGGTCAACCAAGGACAATAGCAATAGCCTATACTGTTTTGGGAGTTCCTTGACAATTCTAACCAACAACTAAAAAGAGGGATTCTCATACCTAGTGTGGTTTTTGGTTGATGGTCTATGTCTCTTTGAGGACTCTTAGCCCAGATGGGGAAATTTCACTTACATCCTTTAAGTCTATTTATATATTGATTCCTCTCTCTCACTCTCCTCTCTTCTCTCCTCTCTCTCTCCTCTCTTACTCCCTCTCTCTATCCTCTCTCCATTCCTTTCCCCTAATAAAACTTCCCACATTAAAAAAAAAAAAAAAAAAAAAAAAAAAAAGTAGGGCTAGGGAAATGGCTTGGTGAGTAAAAGGATTTGCCAGCAAAACTAACAATATGAGTTCAATGATCCCCAAACCCCGCATGGTGGAAGGGGAGAATTGACTCCTGCAAATTGTCCTCTGGCGTCTATATACACAAACACAGAAATCATAGTAAGTATTAAAACCAGGACTGGGGAGCTGACTGGATGGCTGTGGAAGTGCAAGCCTGGGGACCTGAGTTGAGCTCAACAACAGCCATGTGACAGCCAGGCATTCTTTTATTTATTTTTTTTTAATGTTTTATTTATTTTTCTTATTTTACATATCTATCCCAGTTCCCTCTCCTTCCCTCCCTCTCTCCCTCCCCTCATGTTCTCCCACCCTCCTATCCCATCTCCCAACCTACAGGGAGGGTAGTGCCTTCTAGGAGGACACTATTTCTATACCATCATTTCTGGGGAGGCACAGGCAGATGGATCCCAGGGCCTGTTGGCCAGCTAGTCTAACTGCAGTGGCCATCTCCAAGTTCAGTGAGAGACCCTGTTTCAAGAAATAAGGTAGAGAAGTGGTTAAGGAAGACACTCAGTGTCGACTTTTGGCTTCTCTCTATATATATCTGTATGGTCAAACATACCTGCACACACACACACACACACACACATGCATTACACACACACTGAAAAAGATAATATCAGTATCCTTTCCTTTCCCTTTCATTTATCATTATAAAAATACTACCATCTTTGAAAATTACAACCAGTCGAGACAGGCATACAGCTTTAGTTTGTATAGCACTGTCTGTCCTGGAACTAACTGTGTAGATCAGGCTGACCTTGAACTCACAGAGATCTGCCTGCCTCTGCCTCCCCAGTGCTGGGATTAAAGGTGTTCACCATCACTACCCAGCTTTTTTGATTGTTTTTATAATAGCATTTTTTTAAAGTGAGGAATGCCTTCTAAAGGCTTGAGCCACCTAAATAGCCCTTCTGTGACTTCACTGCTTTTAAATTTTTATTGTTGGTTTCTTTTTGAGATGGGGTCTCACTATATGGCCGTGGTTGGCCTGAAGCTTGTTATGTCGTTCATGCTGGCCTTGAATTCATAGAGCTGCACCTACCTCTTCCTGCTAGAATGCTGGAACTAAAGCATTATGTAGCGTAGGCTGACTTAGAGTTCCTGTTAATCCTACATCACCCTCCAGAGCTGCTAGGATTACATGTATGAACATTTGGCTCTGATATTTATTTTTGAATTATTTGAACAATTTTTTTTTGTTGTTGTTGTTTGAGATGACAGGGTCTCACGGAGATCAGCCTCCTTTTACTTCCTGAGTGCTAGGATTTAAGGTGTGCACAACCACAGCCAGCCTTAAGCAAGTTTTTGGCTGTCTGTAAACTAATTGTTGTAGTTTCTGAAACAGACTTGTCATTTTACAGATGAGGAGACTGAGGCAGTCTGGGAAAGTCTTGTCCCTCAGCTGCAAATATCCAATTAGAAGGGCTTTTGAAGGCAGTCTCTCAAACTTGCCTTTTGGCCTCATACTATCTATCTTTGTGTGTGACCAGCACTGACTTACATGGGTTCAACAGACAGTTTATTATTTCATTTCAAATTGAGATCTGGACTTCATTGTTGTCTAATCTATAAAAATAATAACCCATTGTGCCTGGAGAGATGCCTCAGTGGTTAAGAGCACTGACTGCTCTTCTGGAGGACCTGGGTTCAGTTCCCAGCACCCTTGTGGCAATGCACATCTGTCTGTAACTCCAGGTCCAGGGCTTCTGGCATCTTTACACAGGCATACATACGGGCAAAACACCAATGGACATTATATATAATTTACAAAAATAATTTATTTTAAAAAATAACCCCAAAGTGTGTGTCTGTTAATTCTCCAGAGGGCTAAAACACTGTAAGATTGGGTTTTGTCTTAAACCATTTATAGATATGAACTTGCCAAATGACAATCAGTGGGACGAAACCATCTGCAGCTCAGCAATGTGTCAACATCCACAATGCTGGGCATCTCTCCGACGGATTGAGAGGGGCCACCCTAGGATCCTGGACTCATCTAGCAAATTTCCCCGGGAAATTGAAGGTACGTTGGCTAGCCTCTGTTGTCTTCTTCACAATGTCCTTATGCTGTTTTCATTTGATTCCCTTCTCCAGGCAGTAGGTTACACATTTTGTTCTGGTCTGATTTCTCAGATAAACTCCCAACACTCACCATTGTAAATATCATGGACACCTGCTTATGGACCAAGAATAGGGTGGTTCATCGACAATCATCAGAATTTACCTTCCCTAAGGAGCGGCATTTATTGTCGAAACCAGCTCCCAGGTGTCATTACAGGTAAGTGATCACATAATCTTTCCTTAGCAGACTGTGTCACCAACTCCCAGGTGTACATTTCTCTTATCCATGTAGATGACTTTGAGAAGGATGGATTTAAAAGAAAGTACTGAGGGCTTGGATGTAGCTCAGTGATAATACCCTTTTGATCAGCACCTATGAGGTTTTGAGTTTGACACCCAGTATTACCAAAAACAAAATGGCAAAATGGAATATACTAAAAGTTAAGTAGGGAATGAATGGAGAGAGGAGAACCCAAAGGAAACAGCCACATGTGTGTTCCAGGAGCAGGGTAATATGGGACTGTACTGTTGTCGGGGTGGTAGAACTAATGAAATTCATTGTCACAGAATTCTGGAGGTGAGTCTGAGGTCAGGGAGTTAGTTATTTTTTCCTAGCTCCTCTCCTAGGAGATGACATCTTGTCCTTCAGTCTTCCTGTATTATCTTACCCTAATCTCATTTTGTATACATACTAGTCCTGTTGGATAAGGGCCCACCCTCAGGACCTCATCTCATTTTAGTTATCTCTTTAAGGAGTCTGTCTCTAAATATAGTCACATTCTCAAGTACTGGGGTTAAGAATTCAACAAATGAAATTTAGGTGTTGGGGCACAACTTAGCCGGTAATGGGGTGACCTTATCAGTTTCTGGAGGTCATCAGAGAACACATGCAATCTGCCTTCCTTTTCTTTGTCTTTCTTTCTTTTTAAAAGTAATTTTTGAAGAGGTCTCTTCATAGTCTCAGCTGTCCTGAAACTCACTAAATAGACCAGACTAGCCTTGAACTTACATAGATTTACCTGTCTCTGCTTCCCAAGTACCTGGTTCAAGCTGTCTTTTTACTTTTTAGTTTTAGATATGAAACTACTTTTAAGCTCCTAGTGGCTCCTTTGTTCAATCTCTTGCAAAGTCTAGCCTCCAGTTCTACTGAAACATGAAATTGCAGTTCTGTGGAAACCTTAGCTTTTACAATTCAAAGACCTTGCTGCCCAGAGTTCAAGCACTACTGGCTGCCCTTGAAGTCATTGTCCATGTAAGCAATCTGGTGATTTTGTTTTCTTCTTAGGCTTAAGGTAGTATAGGAGGGATCAGGACTACTCTCTGATTCTCTAGGACCTGAGTCCTGAGAAAACAGCATCAGCATCCAGCCAGGTACCTGCGCTGGGCCCCCTTCTGCACAGTTGCCATGTGCCAGTGCTGCGGAGGGCCCCAGCCAGCCAGCTCCTGTTCCATCTGTTCCTTCTGTGTTCTTGCCATCTGCCTCAGCCTCTGTCCTAGACTATTCCAGAATGACCTTGAGTGTGCTCTCCTGCCTCTTCACTAACACTTTTCCATTAGGACCAACAGATTAAGCCTCTAGGAATAATGCTTTGCCCATCTCCTCTCTCAACTCATTCCTTCCATCTGCTCACTCTAGAGTTGTAGCCTTCATATCGCTGGACTCCTCTCTAGTCATGGTCCTTGTTCTCTGATGTCAACTTTTTCTTGGAGCCCAGCTGGCTTTTCCGATGGTGGCCCGCTGTCTCTAACACTTTGCCCATGCAGCCTTCTCAACCTTAAAGGCCCCCTTCCCTCTGTTCTGCTTCATTAAATCCCTGGAGTGGCTTATACTGCCATAGGAGGTCCTGCATTCCTGATGGACCTTACTGTATGTGTCGGTTTTCCTTGTTCAGTAGGTTCCAGACATATTTTCCTTTCCGTCTGTCACATACTCCACACTTCCTATACCACAGCTCATGCCCCTACAGTTTGCTCCCTAGACTGGTGTTGTACAACCCACCATTACTGACACTTTGGTTCAGATAGTTATTATTGAGGTCTGTGCTGTGCGTCATTGAGCTTCATTCCTGGGTGTACCCACTGCAAGCCAGTACTACCTCACCTGAAACTGTGACAACCTAAAATACACTGAATATTGACAGATGTCCCTGGGGGGGGGGCAGGTACAGAGTTGACAAACTGAGAAAATTGCCTCAGATCTTCCTGCAGCTAATTCTTCCTTGTCATCTAGTTCAGTTAGCACCTTATTTAAGATATACACCTTGACCATCATTTGATTTGGCCTCTTTTTCTTTGCATCCTGATCGGAGAAGCCTTTTATTGATCTCTTTGCCTCGTTGCCACAAAATATAGCTCTCACTTCAAAGGGTATGCAAGTTGAGCATGGTGGACCACACTTTAATCCCAGCACTTGGGAGGCAGAGACAGGCAGATCTCTGTGAGTTTGAAGCCAGCCTAGTCTACAGAGCGAGTTCCAGGATAGCCAGGGTTCCACAGAGAAACCCTGTCTCAAATAACAATAGCAAAAAGGAATAAAAGATCATTCATTCTTGAGCCAAACATGAGTGGCCATGTCCTGAAACAGAGGTTACTTACAACAGAGCAGGAGAGAGCTCTGTTTTAGGTCTCAGATGCTGCACGATGACATTCTTACTTAGCTATTGGGTGGGTGACAACTAATGATCTGTTAATACACCTCAAAAAGTTTCTGACCATTACAGCGTGTTAGGTCAGACATAAAGCTGGACAACAAATGGTTATAAAAGGAATGAAAGGTAGCCAAGAGAGTTTGGTTCTGGATCTGTAACATCCTAACTTTCCACAAACACAGCCATTCAGCCTTACAGACTCTTTAAGATTGATATGGCTTTGAGAGTGAGAGTGAGGACATCAGTTCACAGTCTCCCTGCATTAAAATGTCAGTGCTGGGGCTGGAGAGAGGGTCCAGGATAGATTCCTAGCATTCTGTGCCTTCCTGCGACTCCATCAATGCATGGCACAGGGTGGAAGCTCAGGTTTCTGATGAATGAGTGAATATGGCCTCTTCCACTGTCAAGGCTGAGTTTTACCTCTTACCATTCTCGGAATGATGGTTCTTCCAGCAGCGATTGTCCCTGCCATGTTTATACATGTGTTCCAGCCCTACGTCCTCTTTGCTCCCCTGGATTTTAAGCTCTTTTGACAGCAGGAGTCACAGCATCATTTGTTAGCTGTAACACGAGTTCTAATAGGTCTTAATAATAAAAGCCTGGAGTTGGGTATAGGGGAAAATGCTGAGAGTTCAGAGAAAAGAAGGAGGGAGTAAGCCAAAGCTACTTTTACCTCACTAGCTTCCCAGCGGAAAAGAGACTGAGTTCCTGTTTCCTCCCGCCTATATTCTTTTCTCTGCCCAGCCATCTAACTTTCTGTCTGTTTGTACAGACCTCCAAACCTCTATGGTTAGCTATTGGCAAGCTCCACCCTCTGATCTTCAGATACACTTCATTTGTACAAACAAGGTATCACCACATATGTAGTCACATATTAGTCACATATGTAGCTCACAGATATGTTTTTCGTAGGGGTCACCAGACTGGGTGTTATGGATACAGCAGGGTTTTGTTTATCTCATGGAAATAAGACTGTGTCTATGCTCAAAGGCTTTCATCCTAGCTGGGAGGCAAAGACACCAGCAGTCGTGGGTATCCAGTGTGGAGCATCCTAAAAGGACTGCTGACTGGGGCTATGGAAGCACAGGAAAGATTTCCTAACCTAGGACACTGTCATCTGCACAGGGAGCATTGATCTCCAGCCCTGAAATTAGAGCAGCATATTGAAGGGGAGGCTTGCATGTGGAAAGCTGGCAGGGAGGAAATTCCAAACTAAGGACTAGTATATGCAGGGACCTCCAAGTGAGAGGACATTCTTGGAGAGTTTGAAACAGAGGAGAAATGATGTGGGCTCAGAGGTAAGATTGAGCTGTAGAAAATACCAGTGGAAATTAAGGTCTCCATCACATGAGACTTCATAAGTCAGGATGAGTAGACTCTTTGCATACCTCCATATTACTTTTTCATTTATAAGATTAAGATGTCTTAAAATAAGGAGCAAATGATATGAAAATATTACAGGCTCTCTCTCTCTCTCTCTCTCTCTCTCTTTATCTCTCATGTGTGCCTGCTGTTTTTTGAGACAGGGTCTTACTATGCAGCCCTGGCTAGCCTTGAATAACAGAGACCTGCCTGCTTCTGCCTCCCAAGTGCTAAGATGAAAAGCATGGAACTCTGTGCCCAACCTTAATAACTCTTAAAAAAATGGTATTTATGTGTCTGTGTGTGTGTGTGTGTAAGCATGTGAGCATTACACTGCATGTGTGGAGGTCAGAGAATGACTTTTGGAGTCAGTTTTGTCTTTCCAGTGTGGGTGTCAGGGATCAAGGTTAGGTTGCCAGGCTTGCACAGCAAGTGCTTTTACTCTTGAGCCATCTTACTGGCCCTTAATCCACTGTTATTTAAGGTGCTGTACCTCTTTCTCTATAGAAAGAAAGGCATAGGCTATGGACTGAGTTGGTTGAGAAACCTAGTTGTAAAGTGCAGTGTACAATGTCTGTGTAGGAATACCTGTGTTTATTTGGTTAGTATTAAATCCCAGGCCTTCATAGTAAGTAGATAGGTTTTCAGAGCATGAGCTTTATTATTTCACTGGTTTTGTTGTTGTTTGTTTGTTTGTTTGTTTTTCTCTTTGACTCTGTTTCACTCTTGGAACTCATATCTTCCAGGTCTCGGAAGGTTTTATATGACAAAGGTGTGACCAGCCATTCTAGACCTCCCAAAGTAAGTCACAGTTTTTAGAAGTTGCTTCCTCTACCTTTTTTCTCTTTATTAGTGTTTCGTCATTGGCATTATTCCTTCTTAAAAACGTTAATTCTCAGTGTATAGTTGTTTTGCCTGTATGTATGTCTATGCACCATGTGTGTGCCTGGTACTCCAAAGCCAGAAGAGGGCATTGGATCCCCTGAAGCTGGAGTTACAGATGGTTGTGAGCCACTATCTGGGTGCTGGGAATTTGACCTTTATTCTCTGAGCCGTCTCTCCAGTCCCCAGTGTCATGGAATGAGGACGATAATAGCTGTTCTTACTATATGTTGGACTGTCTCTGTACTAATAGCTCCACACACCACGTTGTCTTTAGAAACCCCAGCAACATAGGAGTTTATTTGTGAATGTTGCAAATAGGTGAGGATTTTTCTCTGTCCTTATATAGAACATGTTCAGCTTTTAAGTAATACTTCTCATTTTATAAACAGAGAACTTAGATTGCTGAAATGCCAGGCTTAAAATGGGACTTAAGACTCCAAGTAAAAACTGTGATCCATGGTTAGACATGGATTTTATATACATGTATGAAATTGTCATATTGGAACCCATTATTTTATATGTCAACTAAAAAATGTTAGATTTTGTAGTAAAAAAGAGAATAATTTACTTACACCATAGGAGATGTATTCTGATATTTTCTGTCCTGTTTCTTTTTCTCTCTCTTTTTCTCTTCTCTCCTCTCCCCTTTGTTGTTATTTGTTTGTTTTGAGAAGGTTCTCATAATGTAGCTCTGGATGGTTTGGAACTTATTAGTATATTAGGCTGGCCTGAAACTTACAGAAATCCTTCTGCCTCTACCTCTCCAAGTCTGATCAGTGGGTAAGACTTTATTTTTGATAACTTTGAAAAAAATCTTAAACAGAATATAGGCTAGATGATTCACAGGTTTTCCTTGAACCCTCGTGCTGTGTGATCTCAGGTGTGAGAGAAATTAACGTGTTAACTCATATGGACTTTTTTAATTATAGAGAGGGTGAAACTAAAGAAACCTTGACTACCTGTGCTCAGTATACTCTAAAATGGTTCCAAAATGTGGGCTGCATTACCTGCAGGGAATCCAAGCCTTTGCAGTGGAGTGGAGGAATAAGTAGTACTCCTAGAAGGTCGCCTCCAGATGCCTTCATGTAAGATAGGCTTTCCAAAATTCTACAGTAATGTCATGGAGAAGTGGGGAGTGTTATTGGTTAAAACTTCTACCCATTTGAGAAGTACTTGTGTTGATATCTGATATAGGAAGTTTTATTAAAAAAAATGATTTTCTGAGTCATCAAATGTTTTAGAGGATATAACAACACAGCATTTGGTCTGAGGCCCCAGCCTCCTGCTGGTGCTCAGTACCATATCATTGACACCTTTTCCAGCTTTCGGTGTTGAATTTGAACGAGGCAAAACTTCCATTCTCCGAAGATGTCAGGAACATGGTGGTAACCTGGGTTCCAGAAGATACAGAGAAGAACATGAGGTGAGCATCCTGTGTAGGACTTAGAGGCCTTTGTACTCATCCTCTTTAAATTCCCTGTGGTCTTCGGCAGACCCCTTTTGTGGTCTCCCTTTTAGCTACCCCACTGTGAGCAGCTGCAGGCTTGCTTCTGCCTCTTGCTACACCGGAGCTCTGTTGTAATGTTACTGTGAGATGCCTGTTGTGGGAATTCTCTACTTCAGATTCTACATGGATATAAAGAGCACATAAGACAGAGTCCAGCTTGTTTACATTTGTTATATTTGTACATGTGTGCATGTGTGTGCCACAGCATGGGTGTAATGGTCAGAAGACAACTTGCTGCAGTAGTTGGGCTTGGGGGCATGACTTTTCATTTTTTTTAAAAATAAAAATATTAATTGGAGGTGCCCTTGCAGAAGTCAGAGGATGACTTAACAAAAACCAGAGGACAACTTGCAGTAGTCAGTTCTCTCCTTCCCTTTTACCATGTGGATTCCAGGGATCAAACTCAGGTCATCAGTCTTGGTGACAGGAATCTTTACCTGCTGAGCCACCTCTACCTGCTGAGCCATCTTGCTGCCCAAAGGTTTGTTTGTAAGGTTTCAGAAATAAATGCTGGGCCCATGAGATTACTTAGCAGGTAAGGGCACTTTCCACCAAGCCCGATGACCTGAGTTTGATCCAGCCTGATCTACAAGAGCTAGTTCCAGAGAAACACTGCCTCAAGAAACAAAACAAAACAAAAAAAATGTCTGGGAATGAGTTCTGTTTTTTCTTATTTCAAGCTCAGTTGGAAAGACGGCTGCTTTTTCCAGATGGCCTGGGAAGAAGAGAAAGAAACTGAGAGAGGTGAGTTCCTTATGAAGTGATTCTGTAGGGTTGATGGTTTTTCCTTTTAGGTTTTCCCCACTCTGTCTCATCCCTTTTATCTATGGTCAAAATCTGTAAATGAAACCCCTTCTTTAGGAATAGCTACACATCTTCAGACCCCTTCCCCTGTCTATGATCTGTAGGAAGGTAAGAAACTTTGAAGAGAGGACAGAAGGAAGTAGTGGCTATCAAGGGGACTTCTGTCAGTTAAAAGCAATCCCTAGTGTGATGGGATAGTTTCCAGTGGAGTAGGAATTATTCAGATCTGGGCTGCATTTCTGGTAAATGTGATCTAGTATCTCTGGAAGTAGTTCCTACTCCATTTCCTTCCTTGACCAACTCTCACTTTCTGTCTGGCACCTAATTGGATGGTAATTGTTTGTTCAGTGGATAAGTGAATGGCCTCTCCAGAAAAGCAAATTAATGCTGGGTTGATCTCACTGGAACAGCATATTAGAAGCCCAAAAAGGGAGAAACTGAGTTTCCTTCATGGAGAAGAGGGGGTAGGGAAAGTTGAAGTAGGTCTATGTGTTATTTTTTGTTGTTACTGCTGTCACCAAAATACCTGAGAGAGTAACTTCACAGGTGGAAAGATTTATGCTAGCTCAAGTTTTAGAGGGTTCACACCACATAGTTACTTGGCCTCAGGTGCCTGGGCAGAATGTTGGGATGGTAGGAGTATGTGGCAGAGGCTATTCTATTCTTGGAAGACTGGATACAAAGAGGAGTACAGGAAGAGGCGGAGAGATGTAGTCTCTAGGACCAAGTCTCCAGTTGCCTTGCCAGCCTAACCCTTTACTGTGTCCCAGTTATGTCGTCATATTAGGAACCCATCAAGAGATTAATCCACTCATTATGTCAGTGGCCTCATGGTCTGATTATTTCTGGAGTCCTTAAAGACACACCCAGAGGGTGCTTTGCTAATCTCTTTAACATTTTTAGTAGTAGTTGGTGTGTGTGTGTGTGTGTGTGTGTATGTACCATAGTATGGGTGTAGAGATCAAAGGATAACTCTTGAGAATTGATTATCGCCTTCCATCATGGGTTCCAGATTGTGCAGCAAGTGTTTTTACCCACTGAGCCTGGTCACTGGCTGCCCTCAGTGTTTTGTTTTTGTTTTTAATTTTATATTTTATCTGCATCTCACCTCAGTGCTTTTGCTTTTTTGTTGTTTTTTTGTTTTTTGTTTTTGTTTTTTTTAATTCAATCAAATTGGCTCACAGTCTGGAAACAAGGAGCTTCATTCCTCAGGGTGGAATATTGGTGGGAAGAAACAGACTTGATGAAAGTGCTTCAGAGTCCCTTGTTTTGAGCACTTTCCTACCAGCCTGATCCCAGAGCTGCATCAGCCCCAAGTAACACGGAGACACTGTATTAGTTATGAAACCGTTGGCCTATTACTAGTGTTTCTTATTGGCTAGCTCTGTCTTAAATATTAACTCATTTCTGTCAATCTAAGTATTTCCTCATGGTCTTACCTTACTGGAGAGAAGGTCCGGACCTTTTACCCCTCTTGTGTCCTACATCTTGACTCCTCTCTACTACATCTCCCAGAATCCTCCTTGTCTCCTAGTCCTGCCTATCTTGCTTCCCTGTAGGCCAACAGGGCTTTATTTATTAACCAGTAAGAGAAACATATTTACAGAATGACATCTCCCATCAGTCCCTTGCATTGTTTTTCTTCCAGAAAACCAAGCCATCTCTATATTTCTCTGGAAGGCAGTATGCAGTGACACACTCGACAAGTCCAGGGGTGATTGTGCCTCCTCCTTCCCCAGTGCACTTATTTGGACAGTTAAATTCTGAAGGCATACCTTTATGGACCCAAGTTGGCATGCTTCCCCAGGATCTCCTGAAGGAGTGGTGAGTATCATGGAGTCAGTGGGGAAAGCCAGAACCTTTACTGAAATTGAAAAGGGTGACAGGGAGCAAGCTGTGATTCCACTTGTTTGGATTATTAACAGGCAGGTGACAGTCATCACTGCCACCATTCATCAAGCACTGACCAGCTAAGCATATTGTGTTGATTCTCATTTGAACTCCTGTTCTCCCTTTTCTCTCCCATAGATTTATTATGGACATTTGTCCACTTGGGAGGCAGAACAGTGTATGTGGTTTGCAGTGTGACAACCTTTGAATTGCATATTGAAACTTAACAGGCTTTGTGAATTATTGGTAACTTACTTAGCTCATTTAATCCTAGTTTTCCTTATCTGCAAAACAAGGAGGATGATAATATCTGTCCTTGGGGTACTATAAGGAGTTAGTGGTCTAAAGCATAGGAGTCTGGGTTAGAGTTAATGGTTAATAGACTCAGTTGTGGTCATTGTAGTTGGTTGGGAAGGGTATTAACGAGGGAGGCCCAAGCAAGCCTTTCCAGAGCTAAAGTGGAAATGTCTCTAGATTTGGGCCCCTTTCTTCTTTGTCTTGAGCCCTACTCTCTTGGAAGAGCTGACTGGAAAGTCACTGACGTCTGGGTGTCTCTGTCCTCTTTAGCATTTTGGCACATGAGAAAACCATGACTTGTCCTGAGGTGAAGATAGAGTTGGCCAAGATGAGGCAGAATCTTCCCCTGGAAAAAACCCGACCCGACAGTGCTATCTCGTCTAAGATGTATCTAACTGTACACCGCCTCACCCTGCAAGTAAGAATCACAGTGTCTCAAAGAAGGCCTATAAGGAGGTCAAGTCCATCTGTCTTCCAGACAGGAAGAATTGGTTATCTGTCCATTCTTCATTCTGCTGTGCCACTGTGGATTGTGTGGATGTGAAAGCTAATATAGGGAAAGGGGCATGGGGAGCAACACTTCTGGGTTTTCTGGACTCAGGTTGCAACTCCTTTGCCTTCTTGCTTGGACCTTGGTACAAGCCACTGCCAAACACCTGCTTCTCAAACCGTGTTTATAGACTAGGTGAATGCATGCGTTTGGGGTAACGAAAGACCCACACAAGAGCTTTTTGTTCTGGCAGAGACCATCATTGCGGTACCCTGAACATCTGCGGAAGCTGCAGTACAGCCTGAAGACACCTTCTGGGCCTGAACCTTCAGGTACCATCCTCCCCTCTGCAACCGCACAGTTCTCTCATGGTCCCCGTTCAGTTGTATTCCTTGCCACAGTCACATAGAGTTACGTGGAGAACTCAGGAGACTCCAGTTTCAGAGCAGCTTCTTGCTTGGTCCTGTCCAGGGGAGGAGAGTCACCATAGTGGGGCAGGTCACAGTAGGTAGCCTAGCAGAAGGTGTGGGCTCTCAGTGGAGGAGAGCATGAACTGGCCTCTCTGATTACCAGGTTTCAGGAAGCAGCCACAGAGGAAGGTGAAAATTTCTACTAAGAAACAGGTATTGTAGCGAGGAAAACCTCTTGGGTGTGGGTGCAGCAAGAGCTGGGAAGGGGTAGCTGAGAAGAGGGTATCCCCCTGTCGGTTGTGGATATGACATCACTATCTGGCTGTCATTTTAAGTTCTTTCTTTTTGTAAAAGCTTTCTTTGTTTTCATAAGCCCTAATTCAGTTCCTTCTTATGTTGGTTTCAGGAGACTAAGAAGAAAGCCAAGAGTGATGTGCAGGACCAGTACAGTATGTATAAGTCAACATGTGTAACACACTCACACGCACATACACGTGCACCCCCTCCCCCACACACACACATGGTTAGTCAAGTGATGGCATCCTAGGATGTAGCTAAGGGCAGCAGTCAAACATGCTCTTGTCTTTTTAGAAAGTGCCTTTGTCAGGCATTCACAATTGTTCTGAAAATGCTCAGTCTGTCTGTCTGGTCTACCCTGAAGTCATCCTTGAACTAAATAGTTACTGAACAAGCAGGTTAGGCTATAAGTCTGGTTGCTTCTTATGGGCATTTGAGAGATGACTGATTCATAGTTGTGTTTTCTTGAGGTCTTGCTTTAAAAAGCTCAGAGTGAGAAGCAGGTGTAGTGATACATGTCTCTACCAGTACATCACAGGCTGAGGTGGGATGGTTGGAAGTTTGAGGGTTACTTAGACAGATCCTGTCTCTCAAGAGCCCTCTGGCTCCTCCACCAAAAGCTGAAGAGTTCAGGGGCTTAGTGGGCAGTCACACATTGTGTCAACAGTAGCAGTACTCAACAGGCAGCTTTTTTTGACTGGTGTTCATGTTGAAACCCAGAATATAGTGCCTCTCTTTTTGGAGCTCTGATCTCATACAATTGAGAGATACATGGAAGGCTGTCTGGCTGATATTTCTGAGCTGAATGCAAAGTAGGAAAGGTCAAGGAAGACTCTTCCAGAATCTTGTAAGATTGTTCTGCCTTGCTCAGACTGTGTATTGCTGGCTGTACTCTGCAAACAACCAAATCCTCAGAATTCCCTCTGGAATCTGGGGTCCTGAGAGGGCTCAGGTGAGATGTCTCTGAGAAGGATGCTGTCTTCTTGCTTTGCCTCACATCCACTGCTCTCTGGTTTTGGCACTATGCATTAGCCTGAAGGTCTACAAAGGGTTGCAACTTCACGTAGGTTGTAGAAGAGGCTGAGACCCAGGGTAGGAGGAGGTTTGTCCCAGGTGAGTTCATATCCAGGATGATCAGGATGATCACTCCCACGATTCTCTTCTGGTACCTTCTGTGCCTCTTCCTGATGTTCCCAATAAGAGCTGTTTTGTTTGGGTGACTGTTGTGCCTCTCTGAGTTATGGTCTCAGAGCAGTGGCCTGTCCTTCCTGAGTTGAGATGGGCTTTACAGAAAAGGTGATTGGTGAATTGGATCTCGAACATGTGAGGGGTTCCTGGAATTGCGAGTAGCCTGTGAAGAGGCATCTTGCTTAGTGTAGCAGCTTAGGGTAGTTGGGAGGGTTTAAGGGAGAGCATAGAGGGGCCTACATAGATTCTCTGCACCTATGTTTGTTTGCCCTTTATGTTCCAGCCCAGTAAGGTCCATCCTGACTGCACACTGAAGCCAACAGAGAAACTTTTAAAACTTAACCCTGAGTATTTTAGATCAGAATTTATGGAATCAGGGACCAGAGCCTGTTAAACTAGTGTTGTTCGTATGAAGCTTGGGCGAGGGAACCAGTGCTCGCTCACGAGGGCAACAGAAGTGCTCTATTTTAGCAGAATACGCGGAAGCTGTTTGTCTAGAGAAAGCTGAGAAAGAGAGGATGGGTGCATTCAGGGTGTGGGTGGCAAGACAGTGGGTGTAAAGGAAACACCCTAAGACTTATATCCAGAAACTACCATGGGTCTGTTGGGGGGATCCACTTTGCACCTCTTTGAGGAATTCTGGGTTGCTCTGTCTCTGTCTGTCTCTTTTATTGACCAGTTTTGAATGCAAGTTACATATACTATTGCTTCCTGTCCTGCATTTTTCAACTTGCTCTTTCCTTCTTACATGATGAGACTTGGCTTTTTGTTTTCGATTTTTTTTTTTTTTTTGCTATCTTTGATCAGCTTTAGCCTGGTGATGATACCTTCCTGGGGTGAGTGCCCACATGGACAGTTGTGTCATTAGCTTTTATCTGCTCCTCTTATTCAACATAGAGGACACATTTCTTCCTGAAAACATGGACTGCTTTATTGTCCTTTAGTGGGCTTAGATTGAACATTACACTTTGGTCTCAGGTCTTTGGAAAGAGGGGAAGACATGACATTCCCCTGAGTGTGCAAAGGTACACTGAAATGCATTTTATGGTTCTTGCTTCAGTCAGAAGTCATAAGGGATTGGGCTTCGCTTGGTCCCTGCCTCTCCAGCAATGACCTCAAAGGGACCTGGGGCTCTCTTTTTATATTTACATTTTATTTTATGTTTATGGGTGTTTTGCATGTGTATCTGTGGTGCCCTGGGAAGCCAGAAGAAGGCATGGGATCCTCTGGGACTAGAGTTTCTGATGGTTGTAAGCTTCAGTGTGTATGTGAACCCTGGTCCTCTGGAAGAGCAGCCGGTCCTCTTAACCACTGAGCCATGCCTGCAGCCCTCTTCCTGCTGTTGTTGAGACAGGGTCTCACTGTGTAGTCCCAGCTGTCTTGGAACTCACTCTGTAGATCAGGCTGGCCTGGAACTCATAGAGATCCACCTGCCTCTGCCTCCTGAGTGCTGTGTGCCTCCCACTGCCTAGCATTGGGTCTCTTAGCATGGGCTCTACTATCACTTCTAGTCTCTAGCAGAAGTGGTTACAACCTAGGTGAACAGCTCAAAACAGGTTTCAGAAGGCTTTACATGGGGTGTGCCTATTTTGAAACATTACGTGGAGACTCATAAATAATACTCCTTGGCAAAATGGAATTCAGAAGGCTTTCATCTGCCACCAAGGCCTTATCTTGTTCTGAATAGGGGGTTCCTCAAGGGGTCAACTGGAAGCCCAACAATGGTACCCGAAATTCCAGTAAGAAGAGGATTGAACCTACTTTGTGTTACTAGGTCACAGAAGACCATCAGAACAGGAAAGTAAGCAAAAGCTGGAGGAGCAGGAAGAGGAGGAGAAAAAAGCCATCGAGAAACATGTGAGTGTACATAAGGTCTCTGCTGGGGCCCAGTTTCCATAATCTCTTACTGTGTAGTAAACTACCCCAAAGTACAAGCTGAGATCTATTCAGTTAGGTGTTTTTTTTTTTTTTTTTTTTTTTTTTGAGATGGGATCTTGTTATGTAGCCTAGGCTAGCCTAGAACTTGCTATGTAGCCCAGGATGACTTGAGACTTGATCTTTGTGCTTCAACCTCCAGAGGATTATGATCACAGCTCATGCTACCATGCCTAGCCCATGATGTGTTGTTTCTAATAAGTCTGGGTTGACTGGACAGTCATTCTTCTCCTACTTGAGATCATTCAGTGCCACTGGAAGGGGCTATTAGCCAAGTTGCCTATGTTCTTGTCTATGGTTCCTCCATATGTGATTTACTGGTGCTTATTGACAGAATAGACACTTTCTATCTTTTAAAGAATGCATTTATTTTATGTGTATGTTACTGCTTGATAGAGAGGGAGAGAAGTGTATTATGTATTTGCAGTGCCTGAAGTGACCATAAGAGGGCATCAGATCACCAGGAACTGGAATTGGAATTGTGGGTAGTTAACTTGGGAACTAAACACTGCGAGAGCAACATTTGCTCCTAACTGCTGAGCCATCTCTCAACTTTTTGTTTTTGTTTTGTTTTAATTATTATTTTTCTAGTCACTCCTTAAGTTATGAACTTAGAGCTAAAACAGTGTCACTTCTTGTACCATTTATTGGCTAAAAAAGCCACCATTTCACTCAAATTCCCAGGAGTGAAAAGAGACCACATCTCTTGATGAGAGCCATGGCAGTTGGGGGCATCCATCTCTGGAGGCAGGCTCCCCTTGATTGATTTCTGGAAATGGGGAGAAGTGGGTCCTGGCTTCATCTGGGTGACCTGAAAAGCAAAGGATGTGTGATGTAGGCTTTCTTTCTTTTATTTTGTCTTGGATGTTAATTTCCCCAAGAAGAGTGTCTTTTAGAAGGTTTTTTTAGTTTGCTACGGTATAGACTCATGTTTTTTCTGCTTACCCCAATGTGTTTTAGGTTTCCACCGATGACTCAGTCCTATATGACTTCGACAATTACTACACAGACTACTCCACCAGTCCAGAGAGTAAGTGGGAAGAATCTTACTAAGTGTTTGTGAATGGGGAGAGCTGACCCTGTGCTAGCCAGTATGCTGACTTTCTGGGGAGGGGGTTGGGGGTGGATGGGTGTGTGTGTGAGCACAGCCCTATGCTTTGGAGAGGTTCAAAAGAGAGCCAGTCTCTTCTAAAATGCCTCTTGTCATGTTTATTTGGGAAAAATCTGCCATGCTATTAATGGTTGGGTCTTCTTTTAGGTCCTCTATTATATGAGCCAACTTACGAGGACTCAAGTGATGTGGATGAGACAATGTTGGGAATGACGACTTACAGCCAAGAAAGTAGCCCCAGGAGTATTTCTGGAAGTATGGACACAACCAGATGGAACCCTGAGCTGAAACTGCTGAGGATTCTTCAGGCCAGTGTTGAGGAAGATGAGGAGAAACCTCTTTCTAGGACACAGAGTGAGGTGTCTCTGGATGCTTAGGCTAGAAATGTCACACAGGGCAGCCTTAGCCAGAGCAGTTCTTGGTATCCGGAGGACAATGACCTTGGATGTTGGATAGAAAAGGGATACTTTTGTTCTCTGGATTCCTCCAGCAGGACCAGGGATTAAAGCCCTGCTTTCATTTGCTTCTTACCTCCAAAATGAGTGAGAAAAAGCCTCAACCCTGCCAAATATAGGAAACTTTTCCAGGGCAGAGTATTTCCATGATTAAACACAATCCCTTCAGGAGGTAGCAGTTCTTTGTGTCTATTTTCTGGGTCTCCTTTATCTCTCTTCTGAAATCTTTGTAGTGGTAGGAAGTTGCATTCAGCTATGGGAACCTCTACACTATCCCTAACTGCTCCTCTCATTCCCTGGAGATGGCTTCCTTTGGTGATGGGGTCTTCACCGTTATCAAGTGGCAATCACTGTGTGGTCCTCCCTCCTTAAAGTTCATCTTATCTACACATAACTCAGTGTGTATCTCTAAAAGAAAAGCACTAAAATCTAAAAACTATTTAATCCCACAGAATGAATACTGACTGCTTGACTTCACATATCCAAGCATATTCAAATTTCCATGTCTTATTAAGGGGTGTGTGTGTGTGTATTTTTGACATATCATATTAAAATTCAAACAAGGTCCATAAGTTGTATTTTCTCAGTATGATCTAGTCTCTTGTAATTTGGACACCCAACTCCTTTTTTCTTTCTTTTTTCTTAGAATTCATTCCAACTCTGAAGACATTAGTTTTCTAGTTTCTAAGAAATCTAGTCTTCATGGAAATGTCAGTGTTCACAAAGACCCAGAATCCCAAAGTCTCAGGAGTCTTCTAACATGGTTTTTGGGTGTATTTTTTTCCCATTGTGTTTAGTCCTTTAAAAAAAATACTTTTACTATTAAAAGAGAGAGGGGGGGGGGAGAGAAACAAAACAAAACAAAAACAAAAACCTGGAGCCGGGTGTTGGTAGTGCAGGCCTTTAATCCCAGCACTCAGGAGGCAGAGGCAGGCAGATTTCTGTGAGTTTGAGGCCAGCCTGATCTACAGAGCTAGTTCTAGGACAGGTTCCAAAACAATACAGTGAAACCCTGTCTCAAAAAACCAAAAAAAAAAAAAAAAAAAAAAAAAAAAAAACCTGATATTTTTTAACTTGTAAAATTTCAAAATTGCATAAAGGGAATATAATATAGCAAAACTGTAAGTTCAAAGTACCTAGGGCATTGTTAAGAAAGGCCCTTGGCAAATAAAAATTAATAAAAAAGAAAGGCTCTTGATTGGGTTAGATCACCTACTTTAGAAAGACCTACTGTAGCTTTGTTTTGTTTTTCTACCTAATGTTTCTCATGGAAGGAGAAGTCTATCAGGCCAATGACAAGCATACCTTCTTTTTAAAATGTAACTCTTAAAATTCTTCGATAATGTCATAATACATACCATGTATTTTGATTGTATTGACCCCTGCATCTCCCAAGCATACGTCCTTTGGCCACTGGTGTCTGAACCCCTAGTATTCCCTAACAGAATGATCTCACACTCGCTTCCAGGGCCTCTGTGAGGCCCTCTCCTGAGCCTGCTATCTGTGGTGCTGCTGGATTTGAGGTGGTTAAGAGATGGCTGGTTAGAGGGCATGCAGCCAGAGCTTGGGCATGGGGGCTGGGACAGGTGTGGCTGATCACAATGGGAGATAGAGACATGAAGAACGGGCTGAAGACTTAGGCAGGTTGTTATATTGCACTGGCTGTCAGGTGTGGCATCTCAGGAAGCTGTGAAGCTTGAATGATGATAGACTTCTGGTTCGTGAGAATAGACTAGTGTCTTAGTTATATTTCTGTTGCTGTGATAAGGCACAGTTTCAGGGCTTGGAGTCCATGATGATGGAATCCTGGCAGCAAGAACCACTGAGAGCTTCCATCTTGATCTGAGAGTATGAGGCAGAGAGGGAGAGAGCACTGGGTATCGGGTAAGCCCCTTAGAAGCCAGTCCCCAGTGACACATCTCCATCAAGGCTCACTTCCTAGTCATTCCCGAACAGTTCCACCAACTGGGGACCAAATATTCAAATGTATGAACCTATGGGGGACCTTCTCATTCAAAACACCACAACTGATCAAATAGGAGGAGAGTATGTGGTGTCTTGATTTACAATTCTTACATGCTCACATATGCTTAGAAGAACTGGTTTTATACTCTCCTCCGGGATTCTGTTAGGATTGGGGGTGGGTGAGATGGCTCAGAGTGTGAAAGTACTTGCTGTGTAAGACTGAAGACCCAAGCTCGGCCCTCCAATCCCTCAGCGGAAGGAGTTCTAACTTCTGATGGTTGTCCTTTGGCTTCCATGCGTATGACATGGCTCATGTCTGCCTGCCCTCATACCTACAAGCCACAAATGACACGATAAATTAAATAAACTTTAAGAAAAAGTTGGGGTAAGATTGTGAATGTCTTGTGCAGCCACCTCAGCGGCTGTGAGGTCATGAGCTATCTGCCATGGGTGCCTGGAACTGAACCCTTAACCACTTCGCCACCTTGCCAGCCCCTTAGTTTTCTTTGTCTAACTGTGCCATCCAGTAGAGTGTTAACAGAAGTGGTGGAAGTAGACATCCTTGTCTTACTGTTGATCTTACTGAGAACACAGATACAGTATTTTACCACAAAGTATGTTGTTAGCTCAGGATCTTTTCATAGAAGTCTTTATTAAGTTAATTTTTCTTCTGTTCTTAGCTTGTTGAGAATTGTTTTATTCTTTACCTGTGAAAAGACACTAGAGTTTGTAAATTTTTTTCCTATTGTAATGAGTATACATTTTTGGTTTATTCTTTTAATGTATCACATTTATCTATCTATCTATCTATCTATCTATCTATCTATTTATTTATTTATTTATTTGATATTAAGTCAACCTGCATTCCTGAGATAAATTTTACTTGATTCAACTTGCTATCTTTTATTTATTTTTTTCTTAAGATAGGATCTTACTGTATAGCTTGGGCTGGTGTATCAGTTATTATGTAGCAGAAGCTGGCCTCAATCCTACAGTCCTCCTGCCTCACCTCCTGAGCAATTGAATTAGGAGGCTTGTGCCAGCATGCTCTATAATTTGATTGGCTGTAACTTTCTTGTGATGTTCCTAGTTTTAATATCAAAGACTCATAATAAGTTTGGAAGTTTATGCATTTATCTGTTGGTATTCTTTGTTGTTTGGGGGGAGAGCTGATAAAGATGTTAAATTCTTTAACTTTTGGTAGAATGTGCCAATGAAGCAGCAATATGGGGTTGGGCTTTTCTTTTGGGGCAGTTTTTTTTTTTTTTTTTAAACTACTAACTCAACTCATTGTTATAAGGGTTTTTTTTTGTTTGTTTGTTTGTTTGTTTTGGTTTTTGTGTTTTGTTTTATTTTTTTGAGACAAGTTTTCTCATGTTTAGAGCCTGTCCTGGAACTCACTCTGTAGTCCAGGCTGGCCTCGAACTCACAGAGATCTGCCTGCCTCTGCTACCCGAGTGCTGGGATTAAAGGCGTAGGCCACCGACGCCCAGCCTGTTATAAGTTTTTAAAATACCTATTTCTTTATTTTTATTTTATGTGTTTGGGATTTTCATCTGCGTGTATGTCTGTGCACCATGTGCATGCCTGGTGCCTTTGGAGGCCCTGGTTGTGAGCTGCCATGTGGGTGCTGGGAATTGAACCCAGGTCCTCTGAAAGAGCAGCCAGTGCTCTTCACTGCCCAACCATCTCTCCAGCTCTGCAGCCCTGTTTCTTCTTTAGTCTGTTTCAAAAAATTTGTCTATTTCTTCTAAATTGTCATTTCTTAATATACCCCTTATATATGTTATTTCATTGTAGCTACTTTTTTTTTGGCGGGGGTGGGGTGGGGGGGCATGTTTCAAGACAGGATTTCTCTGCGCAGTCCTAGCCATCCTGGAACTCATTCTGTAGACCAGGCTGGCCTGAACTCACAGAAATTCACTTGCCTCCCAAGTGCTGGGATTAAAGCCATGTACCACCACTGCCTGGGTGTGTGTGACACACACACACACACACACACACACACACACACACACACACACACTATTATTTCTTATTATCCCGTTTATTTCTATAAGGTTGGCAGTAAGGTCTCCGTATTCTTTTTATGCCTGCCTCTCTCTCTGTTAACTGGCTTGTAACTTACTGTGAGCTGAAGGTAACCTTGAAGTCCTGATCCTCTGCCTCTCCCTCCTGGGTGCTCAGAGTATAGTCATTTGCTTCCTAGCTCACATCCCACTATCTTTCCTGATTAGTAGAATCAGAACTGAGTCTTCCTTTTTAGGGGTGGGTGGGTGTTGTTTGTTTGTTTTCTTTGTTGATTAGTTAATGATTGGTTTTCTTTGTTTTGTTTTTTTTTTCATTAAAAAAATAAATTCTCTCTAGTTTCCAGCCTTCTTGTTCCTATATCCTTCTTTCTGTTTGCTTTGGCTGTTTGTTCTTTCCCCAGTGTCTTAAGGTAGAAGGTAGGTTGTTTATTTAGTATTTATTTGTTTGTTTTTGTAGTAGTAGGGATTGGATCTAGAGCCACACATACAAGGCAAATGCTCCAGCACTGACCTCTGTATCTCCACCTCTCTCTTTACCTTTTGAACATGGGCCTCATTTTTTTACCTTAAAAATTCAATTTTATTTGGTTACAATTCTCTTAAACATTTCTAATGATTTTCATCCTGGTTATATTCCTTTTTAAAAACATAATATTTTTTGATTATTTGGGAATTTCACATCATGCACCCTGATCATACTCACTTCCCAGTCCTCCCATGTCCATTCCCCTTCCCTTGTGTCCTCCCCACAAAAATAAAATGAAGAAAGAAAGAAAAATCCATTTTCTGTTGTCTCACTGGAGCATGTTCAAACTCCCAGTGGTCGGCCCCCTGGGGAAAGCTGAGTCCTTCCCCCACCTGCACCCCCACCAGAAGCCATCAGCTGTGGAGAGCTGCACTTCAGTGTCCCTGTGCACCTTTTAAGAGTTCTCTTTGATGGCTTCCTTTTTAGGTGATAGTTTGGGGGGTAAATGGGGGGGGAAGGGTTGTCACAGAAGCCTTCTACATTTCTCTTTCTCACCTGCGCATCTGCAATTGTCAGCACTGCTGCAAGAGTAGCTTCCTTGCCCTTTGCAGTCAGCAGGAACTTGGATCCTGGACTTCTGAATGGTCTCTGGCAATGGCATGGACCACGAACATCCGTGTGGTCTCACTTGCCAAGGACCTCCACTTGGTCTCCGGTGGTAGTTCAGCCTGAACACTTCAACATGGTCTTCTGCCAAAACACGGGCCACTGACCAGCACAGACTCACGGAGCAGTGTGGACCATGGAGGTCTTTCAGGAGGTCCAATCCAGCTAATGGGCCAATCTCCATCTTGAGCATCCTGTCACTGTTCAGGGCCAGATTGTGAGGCTGGGCTGCCTGTTTTGGGGTTGAGACTGGCCAAGCTCTGGGCTGCTGCACGCTACCCTGCTGACCCTACTGGGTACTGACCCATTCCTTCATCAACCACAGCCTTCGCACACCTATCACAGCTGTTTGCAGTTCCTGCTCCCATGCACTGCCTCTTCATCACATATCTGTTCCTCGTAGTGGTATTGGAAGCTGCAGTGTGTCACACAGTATACCCTTCTGTCCAGAAGCTTCACATGCAAATGATCATCGCAGTGAGTCACTGGTCTGGTTCAAGGTCTTTGGCTTCTGCCACACCATCAATACTGGACCCTCACTGAGACTCCCCTCTGATCCTGCTGTTGTCCAGAGTCATGGAGATCCTATAGCTCTGGTACTGCAGTACCAGCATCTTCACATGCTCCAGCAGCTCATAAATGGAGTAGATTTGTGTGGTGGGCCATCTCAAAGCCCTGGGTGGTGAGCCTGGGTGGTAGCTGAGTTGGTCAGCCCAGGCCTCTGCCAGATTGGCCAGGGGCGGGCCCCAGGTCTCATTTGGTGAGTCAGAGTCTCATTAAGTTTCCCATGTTGGAGTTGGGTGGTAGTGGCATGTTTCTTTAATCCCAGCACTTGGAAGGTAGAGGCAGGCAGATCTCTGAGTTCAAGGCCAGCCTGGTCTGCAGAGTGAGTTCCAGGATAGCCAGGGATACACAGAGAAATCCTGTCTCAAAAACCCAAACCAAACCAAAACAAAACAAAACAAAACAAAAAAAAACCCCCCAAAGATGAAAAAACCAAAACAACAACAACAACAACAAAATCAACCAACCAAACAAAAACTTTCCCACGTTGGCCTAGAATCCATATTCTTGTAGCCAAGACTGGTGTTGAACCTGCAATCCTGGGTAGCTTCTTGGTAGCTTGGATTATAGCTACCCAGCCTGGTGGGCTTCTTTTTAAATTAGGTAGAGAGTTGTAAGTTTCTAAGTACTATTTTAGCAATAACATATATTTTATTATCTTAATTTTCATTGATCTCAAGCATATTGCTTATCTTTCACTTCTCAGTTATTTAAGGGTACAAGTTATTCAATTTCTACATATTTGTGACTTTCCCAGATTTTTATTTTCCTACCTATATATGCATGTGTTTGGGAATGTTTCTGAGACCAAGCTCTGGTGGTAGGATAGGGCCATTGCTGCGCTCTCTATGTTAAGAGCAAAGCAATTGGTAGACATGATGGAGGACACTAGTCGCAGGTCTTGAGACCTTGCTTCAGAGCCATAACAAGGTCACCCAGGGCCCTGGTGTCCTTAGTGGTACCATGCCCAGAGTAGAGCCCTCTTCTGTAATGGGCTTGGGTTGAAGAAGAGAGCCCTCACTATAAGCTAATATGCTAAGTTAGAACTTAGTCTGGGGAATAGGTAGTGGGAAGTTGATAGCTGGTCCCTCCTGGGAAATTGTTGCTGGAGGTGAGGCAATCGTGTATTTTTGGCTGCAGTAGACCAGAGTATAGTTTCTGTTTCAGAAAGTACATGTTCTTGGTCACATACCATAAAACCTGAGAGTTCAAGTTTTTGTAAAGTTCCTTCCTTCCTTCATTTCTTCCTTCCTCCCTTCCTTCCTTCTTTCTTTTCCTTCCTTCCTTCCTTTCTTCCTTCCTCCCTCCCCCTCTTTCTTTTCTCTTCTCTCTCTCTGGAAATAGGGCTGCAGAGATGGCTCAATGGTTAAGAGTATAGATAGGCTGATCTTTCAGAGGATTTGGGTTCAATTCCGAGTGCCTACATGGTAGATCAGTACTGTCTGTAACTCATTCTAGGAGATCCAGCACGCTCATACAGACAAACATGCAGGCAAAACACTAAACATATAAAATAAACATAAATTAAAAAAATAAATAATTTAAAAATGTGGTGTGTGTGTGTGTGTGTGTGTGTGTGTGTGTGTGTGTACAGGCACATGCCATGACACTCATGTATAGGTCAGAGGACATTTTTTTGTGGGATTCGACTGTCTCCTTCACCCTGAGGGTCCTTGGGATCAAACTTGGGTGTCAGACTTGGCAGCAAGTGCCCCTACTCACTGAGCCATCTTGTCTGCCTGTTTTTGTATATTTTCTCGAAAAAAGTTTTTTCCCTCTTTCTAAGAGATTTGTTTAATTTCATGTCTATGGCTACAAGTGTGTATGTGTGACACATGGTTATCAGTTTCTGTGGAAAAGGACCCACCTATGTGGGTGCCAAAACTGAGTTCTTTTGTTTTTGTTTTTTAAAATAAGAGAAACAAGTGATCTTAATCGCTGAGGCATCTCTCCAGCCTGTTGAATAAATGTTTCTTGGCTGTATAGCTTTATGACTGACTGTTCCTGTAGAGCCGAGTCTAAGTGCTTTCTTGTTTTAAGTATTTTTCATCAGACTTGTTGGAACAATGGAGCTCATCATGTCCTTGTCACAGATGAACTCTGGCCGAGTCTGAGATCTTTGAAGAGAAACCTTCCCTCATCAGTTATTCATTATCTAACTCTAGTGATTGGAAGGACAGATTAAACATGGTCTCAAAATGGACCAAAGTAGAAAGGCAAGCCTGCTGCCTCTCCATTCTTCCATCCACAGTGCATCACACCACTTGTGTTACTAGCCTGAGCTATATTTAGCTGAACCTTCACAGCAAGAGGAATCAAAGAGGTGTTACATGGGCTGCTCTCCTGAAAATAGCTAGTTTTTGAAAGTATATTGTAGAACTTTTTTTGTGGTTTGACTTTAAAATTTATAACAGTTTCCACTTAGCCTACCTCAAGACCTATTATCAGCCACAGCACAATTTCCAGGGGTGAGAAGCAGGGGTGAGGGGGTGAGGTGGGATGGGGCCCATGTTTACTTCATTTTCCTGAAGATTCAGACCCAGAAGGGAAGGGTCGGGCGTTTTTTGTTGTTATTTTTGTTTTTGTTTTGAGACAGGCTTTCTCTGTGAACTCCTAGCTGTCCTGGAACTCACTCTATAGGTCAGGCTGGCCTCGAACTCACAGAAATTCACCTGCCACTGCCTCCTGAGTGCTGGGATTAAAGGTATGCACCACCATGCTTAGCTTAGAATGTCTAATCATTTTTCAACTAACCCAAATGCTTAGTGAAACAACTCTCAGAAACTATAATAGTCTTTATATTCTTTTAAAAAGTGTGTGTGTGTGTGTGTGTGTGTCACTGTGAATTGGTCTGATAGATCTTTGAAGAGAAACTTTTGCTCATTATTTCCTTATCCTAAGTATAGTTTGATTGGAGAACAGATTAAACAGACCGAAGTTGAAAGCCAGATCTTCCACCTCCCCATTCTCCCATCAACATTGCATGACGTGTGTCCCATGCAGGCAGTCACAGCTGCCGTGTTCATGATAGCAATGACCACATCTTATCAAGAAGACAGTGGCCTCCTCGCTTTTCCCTATCGTTGGTTCCCATAGTCCATTCATTCCCTCTTCCATGATGTCCTCTGGGCCTTGGAGGGAGTGCCAGAAATGTCCTATTTGGGACAAGCATTGGCCGTCGTTTGTACTCAGAGCTTTGCCTAGTTATGAGCCATACTTTGACCATCACCCACTGCTAAAAGAGGCTTCTCTGACCAAGACTGAGAACTTCACTAGTCTATGGATATAAACATTTATATGTGGAAGGCAATTAATTAAGTCTATTCTGGAAAACATCAGTAGTAGATTCCCGCATAGTGCCTGTGGCATCTCTCTGGCCCTTCAATGTAAAGCAAAAAGGAAGGATAAGTCCATATAAACAAGAAAGGACAAGGGGAATGAGCCCTCTTAGATCCTCTGCCTCAGCCTGGCAGTGTTCTGACCAAGGACTATCCAGGTAATTAACTGTTGCTAACTGCCACTTGCCATCATGGGGGCCTTGGGAAGCAGAAGTAAGACCCGGACTTGGAGATTGGCTTTTCATAACTTGACAGGGGAACTTGAAGTTTAGTCTGTTGAAATATTGTCATGGGAGGATAATATTTCCAAGAAACTAGTCCTTTTGTCCTTTGTCACTTTATAATCCCTGCTGGAAACAGGCCACTTTATTTGGCTCATTTTATTTCTTGGGCATGCTTCCTGGGACATGTGGCCCAGACTTATCTGTATGTAGAAGCAGTCATTGTAAGTACCTTCAGATCATAGGTTCACACTGTGTTTCGGAGCCAGAGTCTGGTTTGGGTGTTGTCCTGGCCACAGAATCTGTTCTTCATTTTTGGATTATAGAAAAGTTCCTGAGTTTGGTGGGACAGGGTCATGGTTTCACCAGTGACCCTTAAAAAATCAGTTTATTCAAATATGCCTAAAAGAATTTCTTGCTAGATTAGGGACAGGAATATCTCTGGCCTTTAGATGGAAATGATTAGAGGTCCATTGGAGCCAAGAGGAATCTGAATTTGTTTATTTTTTTCTTTCTGTTGCCATAAAGCACCAAACTATGAAACTAATGTGTCCTTTTGTTATGCATTAACAAGTACTCATTTAATAAGTGCTCATTTATCTGTTATGTGTTAGAGCAGCGGTTCTCAACCTGTGGGTCATGACCCCTTGAGAGGGGCCCATCAAAACAGCCCTTTCACAGGGGTTGCCTAAGGCCATTGGGAAACAGACATTTATATTATGAATCCTAATAGTAGCGAAATTACACTTATGAAGTAGTAATGAAAATAAGTTTATGGTTGGGGGGGTCACTGCAACATGAGGAACTATATTAAAGGGTTGCAGCCTTAGGAAGGTTGAGAACCACTGTGTTAGAGAATTAACTCCTAGATTACCTTTTGTTGTTGTGAAGCAGGGTCTCCCTCTGTAGCCCAGGATGGCTTCCCTCTGTAGCCCAGGATGGCTTCCCTCTGATCATGACAGTTCTCCTGCCTCAGCTTCTTGCCTGCTGGGATTACAGACACTTGCAGGTAGCAGTCCATCACTAAGAAAGTTGGCAGCCACCTGGAGACTGGGAATGAAGCAGAGGCTGTGTGGGGAGTGGAGTAGGTTACTGGCTTGCACATCCTGGCTTGCTCAGTGGACTTTCTTATATAACTCAGGACCACTCCTCTGTGGGCTGGGCCCTTCTATATCAATCATTCATCAAGAAAATACTCCCCAGGTTTGCCTACAGACAGTCTGATGAAGGCATTTTCTCAATTGAGATGCCTCCTCCCAAATAACTTTAGCTTATGTCAAGTTGAAAAAAACCATTGAACACAACTGACCCACTTTCTTACTGTCTAGAAAAATAAAGGAAGGGTTCAAGTGGTAGAAAGTTATTTCCTGGCAAATAGAGTTCTACAGGGAAAATCTGATCACTCTGTCTCACTGGTTGGGCCCACTAGATGGTAGTATTACATTATAAAAGCAACACTCTTTGCAGCCGGTGTCTACACAACAAAGACATTTCTTGGCGGTTCTGATTTACATATGAGGTCTAATTTAATTGCGTGAGGGACTGGTAGCTCGTTGTGGCTCTGCCTGTTGTCAATGGTTGTAACCCCAGGTTACAAATGACAAATCGGAGGCAGTGGATAAATAGCTGAAAAATGAATGAACATATCCCAATAGTTTAGATTATCACTGAAAGCACCGTTTCAAGAATTGTGGAATTCTGGAATCCAGAGGCCTTGGGTTTGGGAAAGTTGGGAGCTACTGAAGACCTGACATCATCAGCTGGACGAACTCAGAGAAATGAAAATACCAAAGGCAACCCAAGGCACTAACACTGTTTTGTAGCCCCACTCCACCCCACCCCACCCCGATTCAAGTGTGTATGGTCAGGGGTTGTTGTTGGCCTAAAACTTATGAAGCTCAGGATTAAGTCCTAGCACTACAAGGAAGAAAGGAAGTCCACGTATATTTGTGAAACTCTTGAAACTGTTTTGCATATAGCATATAGCATCTCTAATTTGAGATCTTTCTAGCCTCTGCTTCTCAAAGGCTAGAATTATAGGTGTGTGATTCTATCAGGGGCCTGTGTATATCTTGACTAGGCCTTACTTGTTTAAAATATAGGGAATGGGCCGGTGAGATGGCTCAGTGGGTAAAGGCACTTACCACCAGCTTGATAACTTGAGTTTGATCTCCAGAACCTACATGATGGAAACAGAGAATTTATTTCTGTGGATTATGCTCTGATGTGTGTGCGCGTGCGCACATGCGCGCGTGCGCACACACACACACACACACACACACACACACACCACCACCACCACCACCACCACTACCACCACCACCACACCACACACACAAAGAGAGAGAGAGATCTATCTACATAGAGACAAATATAAATACAGAGAGAGAGGGTGCTGGAGAGACAGTGCAGGCGTTAAGAGCACCCTGGTATCTACATAGTGCTCAGAACTGTCTGTAACTCCAGTCTCAGGGTCTAACACTCTCTTTTGGACTCCATGCACTGTATGTACACATGCACTCATGCAGGCAAAACACGCATACACATAAAATAAAATACATCTAAGACATAAATACAGAACGTAGTGTGGTATCTTTCCCTAAAACCCTCCCTTGACAGGCAATTAATGCAGTCTCTTTCACTGGGCTTGCAAACCTCACAGGGCAGGCCCATAACTTGGCTTGGCCTGACCCTCTTTCGCCTGCTCCCACTTTATTCTGTATGCTTTTTTTTTTTTTTTAAAACCATGATTGCTTTTATTTTGAGTTCTTCTAATGAGCCATGTCCTGTGCTATTTTCAGTCTTAAAATTTTTTGGTACTTTCCATTCAACCTGGAACATTCTCTTTTTCCTTCTTGTTTGGCTATTTTCTATTCATTCTTTGGGTCTTGGCTTACATGTTCTTCAGTCTGGAAACAAGCCATTTCCCCACCTGAACACTGTAAAAATGAGATTTCCTCTTTAATTCTCTTTCCATGGTCTCTGTGCTGTGTGTGCGTGTGTGCGTGCGTGCATGTGTGTGTGTGTGTGTGTGTGTGTGTGTGTGTGTGCTTGTTCGTTGCTACCCTCTACTGCCAGACTATGAGTTCTGAGACTGTCGCTGCATGTCTTCACATTTGGTTGAGTGCCAGACACATTGTGAGTGCCCAATAATACATGCCAAAGGAGTGGCTGAATGAAATGCATGTGTAACATGTCCTCTTTCTTCCTTCCTTTCTTCCATCCTTCCTATTATTATTATTGGTTTTCTGAAACAGAGTCTCATTATGTAGCTCTGGCTGTCCTGAAACTCACTCTGTAGATTAGGCTGGCATTGATCTGCCAGCCTCTGACTCCTGAGTGCTGGGATTAAAGGCATGTGCCACCACATCCAGCATTTAATGTAATTGGGTGCTTTACAAGCATGCGTATCTGTAACCACATGCATTCCTGGTGCTCATGGAGGCCAGAAGAAGTGCTGGGACTGGAGTGACAAAGTGTGGTCTGAGTCACCATGTGGGTGCTGGGACTGTGGAAGAGCTCTTAAGCGCGGAGCCATCTCTGCAGCCCCTTTTCTTTAGTGTACTCATGGTCTGGCAGTATGAGATACATCGTACAGTGGTGAGAAGAAAGGACCAGTTGGGGTGTCATCATTTGAAACTGGGTTTCAATTTCGTGATGGGTGGCACAAAATTGGGACAAATTTGGATGATAGGCAAGGAGTAGAATTCTGGGAGGCTGAAGATAGCTTGGGACTAGATTGTACAGGACCTGAACGGTAGGTAGTAGCTAGCCAATGGAGAACCATTGATGGCTCTGGAGGTAGACAATGATAAGACTAAATTACTGTTTTAGACACGTTGATCCAGTGGCCATGTGAAACATGAACTACTGAGGACCAGTAAGACTGGTTAGGAGGCTTTCCTAGAAGTCAAGATGGGAGGTGGCTAGGGCCTGGAGTAGTGGGTGGCAGACTGTAGGGAGTGCAAAGGAAAGAAGAGTGAACAATGAACATGGAAAGAAATGGGGAAGGAGAAGGAAGGGCCACTGTTTTCAGCCTCATTCCACCAGGCGCTGTCACTGGCAGACAGTAGAAGTCAAGGGGAAGGGCTAGTTGAGGGAAAGAATTCATCCATCTAACCTTTATGTGGAAGTGTAAAGGCTGCATTTCACTTGTGGAAATTCAATCAATGTATGGGGTTAAAAAAAAAAAAAAAGCAAGGTGGGAGGAGGAAGCAACAGAGATAAACCAGCTAATGGAAGCTGTCCCAGCCCTCCCATTCCACCCGATACTTCCAAAGGGAGGCCAAGATGGGGAAGGGAATTTCCCTGTTCTCCTTTCTATTTGTAAAGCCACTTGATTTTATGAGTGACATAAGGGATTATTTGAGGGCAATTGACTATTCACAACCTATGTCTTATATGTTGATTGTAGAATTGAAATCCCTGGCAACATGTAGACCCCACCCAGTTCCTGGCAGGTACTAAATGGGCAGTGCAGACAGCTATGAAGACCATCTCAAGCATCACAGTGTGCCATAGTCCACATTCTGAGTGGAAAGATGGGGAAGCAGACAATTAGGGCTCTGGGCACACAGAGGAAGACTGGTGTCAGGCATGTCAAGGCCAAGGTGGCCTGGGTGCTGGGATTGGAGAGGAGTGTGGGGTCATCAGAACAGCAGAATAGCAGGAGTGTTCGACATCTCAGAGGGAAAAGAAACTGGGGGCGGGACGGGGGAGGGCAGAGTGAGCAGCACATTTTCCCTGGAAAGGTAGAAGAGTCAGTCATAACAGAAAGCAAGTGTTACAGAAGTGGGAAAACTCAGGGAACAGGCAGACAGCCAAGAACAGAAAAGCAGCTCTCATAAGGAAATTGCTGGTGACCGCCAAGCCATGGACAGCTTCAGCTGAGAGGTGGTGGCAGAAGTGGCTGATGAAAATCCAGAGCTAAGGGAATACATGTTGCTTCTCTGTTACAGCGCCAGTAAAGCCAGCTTCCTGGAAGAATGGGCTCCTTGGGTACCATGGCCTCTTCCCTTTGTGACCTGCCGCCACCCATGGAACTGCACAGCACCATCTCCTTGCACTGATGAGGAAGTAGGCTCTGCTCTACTTCAGCCTTGTGGTCCAGCTTGCGTGGGGTCCAGCTGAGCCACAGATGTAAGCAGTGCTGGTTGTGCTCCCTACTAATCAAATCTGCAGTATTTCCTACCATACATACAGCCAGAGTCCCTCAGGGCTGTAAACACTAACCTGCTAAGAGTTTCCGGGGAGTTTGCCTCTTGTGTTGACCTCATCAGAATCTAGACAAGCATACAGCAGCTTGTTCCAGGATGCAGGAGCCCTGGGTGTTCTTAGCGAAGGGTTCCTTATCCTGGCTTCATTGTTCTTTTAAAAAAGGAATCAAATAATAAGAAAACCCGAAAAACCCTTAATATTCCCTTAGTGTGTGTGTAGACATTGCATTCACTCGGCTTTTGTAAATCTGAGAAAATACTTCCTCTCTTTGAAAGGTATGCTTGCTGAGTAGAGGATTCTGGGTTACATTTTGTTTCTTTCAGGGCTTTAAAGGAGTTTCTCTCCAGAGCCAAGATGTAGTGGTACATGCCTTTAAATGCAAACTCTTGGGAGGCAGAAGCAGGTCGATGTCTGTGAGGTCAAGGTCAGCCTGGTCTACAGAGTGAGTTCTAGGCCTGCCAGAGCTATATAGTGAGACTCTGTCTCAAAACAAAACACAAAGAAACCCCAAAGAACAATAACAAAACTCAGAGGCTCCTACCTGTCTCTGGCACACACTTCTGGTCTGATGCTTGAGAGGGCTGCTCTGAGATGCCCCCATCTCACTGGCTTCAGGCAATTTCATAATGATGCTGTGGCATAAGCCTCTTCATATTTCTTTGTTTAGGGTGAATTGAGATTCTTGGATCTGTGGTGTCTTACAGTTTTCTTCAAATTTGGAAAAATAAGATCCACTGCCGCCCACTTCCTTCAGAGTTCCAGTGACAATTGTGTGAAATTGTCCTGAAACTGCCTGATGGTCCATCCTGTTTTTATTAAAAGTCTTTGTATGTGTGTGTAACAGCACATTTACATATGGAGGCCAGAGGTCAACCTCCAGTGTAGTTTCTCAGGGGCTGACAACTTGGATTTTAAGGCAGGGTCTCTCAGTTGGCCAGGACCTCACCCAGAAGGCTATAGTGGCTGATGCCCAGACGCTCCAGCATTCACCAGTCTCCGTATCTCCCGTGCGGTGATTACATGTGCACGGTACCACGTCTGGTTTTATATGGGGTTCTGGGATGGAACTCAGTCCTCATTGCTTCCAGCAAGCACATCACTGATTGAGCCACTTCCCAAACCCTTGAGTTTATGTTTTAATCTTCAAGTTCACCAATCTCAGTGCCTAATGCACTACTAAGCCCATTCTGTGCAATTCTTTTTCATCTGAGACATCATATTTTCCTGGTGTTTATCTAATTATTCTCTATCAATAAACACTCAGGATCAGATATCCAGATAAGAACTTGAGTGATCAGAGAAGCAGCAGAAAAGTAACCAGTGACCTCCTATCTCTTTCATTCCTCTATCCAAAAGGGGCTGAGATCTCCCCCCAAAGCCCACCCTACTACTTCCTGTTTATCTGTCCTCAGTCCTCCAAAACCTCTATGGTTAAATTTGGTCAGAGAGCTAGTTCTGCCCTCTGATTCAAAGCACATTTTATTGTCAGAATTCGATTAAAATATCACAACATTTTCCTCTTTTAGATAGTCAATATTTCACTTAACTGTTTACTTAACTGTTTTTTGTTGATGACACAAAATAACTTGTAAGGAATAAAGATTTATTTGGCTTATATGTTTAGAGTTTCTGTCCATGGTTGCTTGGTCTGTGTTTCTGGGCTTGTGTGGTGAGGCAAAGTATGTCATGGTGGAAGGGAGTGGCAGACGAAAGGTGGCCATTTCACAGCAGAGAGAGAGAGAAGGAGAGAGAGAGCCCAAATCAAGGGATACCCTTCCAAGGTATGCCCTCAGTGGCCTACTTACCCCACCAAGGCCCCACCTCCCAGTAGCTCATTTATCGTGTGCTCATCAATGGATCAACCCATTGATGGAGTCAAAGCCTTCATGATCGAATCACCCCAATAGCACCACTAGCTGGGCTCCATGCCTTCAACACATAAGCCTTTGGGGCCATTCTATATCCAAACAGTAACCCTGTTAAAGTGCTTCTCCAGCATATCAAATACAGACTATTTTAATGTCTTTGTCTACAAAGTCTATCAGTTGTGTTCTTCCATGGGCTCATTTCTGTTGATTGATGTTCCTCCTTATTGTGGGTCATATTTCCTGCTTCTTTGCATGCTGGAGGCTTTTCACTGGATTTCAGACATGACTTGTACCTTGCTGGGTCCTGGATATTTTTGTATTCCTATAAATAATCTTGAGCCTGTTCTGGGATGCTGTTGAATTACAAAAAGAAACAGTTTGATCTTTTTGGGGCCAGAACTGCATTGAATCTAGGGCACAAATACAGCAAGACCCTTCTGGGTATTCTTCCCAATGCCTCATGAACGGGGGAGGAATCTTCCCATTCTACCTAAGGCAAGGAAAGGGTGTTCTTGTTTCTGTGCAAGCTTCAAAGCCTGTTCTTTTTCTAATCCTTTTAGGTAGTTATTTCTTTTTTTTTTTCTTCTTTCCTTCCTTTCTTTCCTTTCCTTTTTTCTTTTCTTTCTTTTTATTTTTTCTTGAGTGAGACAGGGTTTCTCTGTGTAATAGCCCTGGCTGTCCTGGGACTTGCTTTGTAGACCAGCCTGGCTTCAGATTCACAAAGATCCACCTGCCTTTGCCTCCCAGGTGCTGGGATTAAAGGCATGTGCCACAATACTCAGTTCAAGGTACTTCTTGTCATCCTTGGGGTATTTTCTTCACACCCAGGAGTTATTGGTATTAGCAGAGGTTGAGGTAGTACCCTTGGCAGATCTCTGTCTGGTGCTCTCTCTCTCTTTGTGGTCATCTCTCTGTTACTGTTTCATAAGTTCTAGCTACTATGGTCTTCCTAATGTTTTAACTTAGGTTAGAGTTTCCCTTAGCCATCTCTCCATTTTGGAAAAACTGCTGTGGTCTCACCCTATCTTCTGTTTTTCAGGGTTCATAAAGGCCTCATATATTATCTTGTATCTTGAAAACTATTGTTTCATATATATATATATATATATATATATATATATATATATATATATTTTTTTTTTTTTTTTCCTGGCCATTTAATTGCTTCAGATGAAAGGGAAAATCCAGTCCCTAATATTCCACTTTGGCTAGAAGCAGATGTCTACATTGTTCTTTAAGTTTGGAACACTCAGGAATGCAAGACTATGGTAAGCTGAGTGCTCTTTAATCAGGCCAGGAAAAGAGTACTTCCAACTCAAGTCCAAGGATGCAACAGTTTGAGGAGCTATAGAGCGTTGTACTTTCTTCCTGGATTGTATCAAGACTTTGATCTCAGTTTAGCTGTTTCACTAACCATTGGTGGAGGTTTAGTTTGTTTGTTGGTTGGTTGGTGGGTGGGTGGGTAGTGGCCTCGGTTTCCACTTAGATGCTGTCTAAGTATTTAGGTCACCAAAAACTTCTCCACTGGAAGCAAACAAAAGTTCCTCCATTGCACTTGCAGTACCTAGCATCTGCTCTTGTAGAGAGCCACTACCCCAAAGACACTGTGTTCTACTTTGAAGATGAAGTGCAGACACACTCTTAAAAAGCAGGTCCTCCATTTATTTCAAGGGCAAACAAAACACCACTTAACTGAGCATTCCGGCTGGTTAAATTTAGGACGAAGGAGAAAAAAAAAAAAAAAGAGTCCAGAATATTCTCTGGCATTGAGCCTGGGGTGTTTTTCCTTTTAGAGTGACTTGGGCACATTTTCATTCATGTGGACCTGTTGAGTCTCAGCTTTGTATTTTGGGACGGGAGGTCAACAATGACTGCTTTGTTGCTAAGTCCAGCGGGCATTTCTCAGTTATTAACCTACTTGACCTCTCAACAGCATTTGACGCGGACAGTTCTCTTTAGCACATTCCCTGGCTTTTTCTCTCCCTTCCCTGGGCTTTCTATTTTTGTCCTTTCAGTTGGTACATTGCCTGGTTAGATCTTGAGCCTTCCTCTTACATGGAACATTATCTTTGGACTTTCTTATCCATGCCTGTGGCTTTCCTGAGAACTCTTAAACCAACATTTCTAGCCTAAATATCTCTCCTGAGCATCACCCTGGAATGTCCAGTTGCCTGTGTGCCATCTTCATTTAGAGCCTACAGAGCTAACTCACCTTTAGCAACCTCCACCTAGATAGTTTTATGTCCACTTGGCATAAGCTAGAGTCACATGAAAGGAGGGAACCTCAACTGAGAAAATGCTTCCATACAATCCTACTGGGCATTTTTCTCACTTACTGACCCAGCCCGTTGGGGGTGGTGACATCCCTAGGTTGGTGGTCCTGGGTTCTATAAGAAAGCAGGTTGAGCAAGCCGTGATGAGCAAGCAGGTCAGTGAGCAGCACCCATCCATGGCCCCTGTATCAGCTTCTGCCTCCAGGTTCTGCAGTGATGGACTTTGATGTGAAAGCCATGCTAACCCTTTCCTCCCCAATTGCTTTGTTCATTTGTGTTTATATCAGCAAAAGAAACCCTAACTGGAACTCATGGAAGCCCGTTCCCCTTGGTTCAGGTCTCCTTGCCAAGTACTACATATCTGTGAAGGATACACCTGCCCATTTTGTTTCTAAAGCCAGAATCCCTTGCATTCAGTCTTCCTTCTGGTTTCCAAGTCTTGCCAATGACACTCCCTCCATTCTTTTGGGAGCACTGCTGTGTGAGTCTGGTAGAGGCCTCCTTAGAGTACCTTCTGTTTCCATCCCCCATTCTATCTCCTCTCATGGCTCCCTTCTGCCTTTATGAAAGATGAACAAAAGCTTTCAGGGTCCTGTTCAAATCTTTCAGTGATCACCCTAACTCCTTTTGTTTCATTTCATGGAGCTGGAGCTCAAACCAGGGCTGCATGTATGCTATGCAAGTGCTACAGCCCCAGCCCTCTGTGTTCATTATAGTAAAGTGTGAGGATCCATATGATTTGTCATGTGTCACCCCTCCCTCCCATTCTTTGCTTACTTCCTCAGTCTATGATGCTTCTGGTATTTTATGACCTTTGTAAGTTTTGTTCTTTTTGCCTGCAACCCCTTTATCACCACTTTTGCTTGAATTAATCACCTTGCAGGTCACTTCCTTTGGGATTCTTCTCTGATTTCTTTGTCAGTGTGATCTGCCAAGAATAAGTGAGGTATCAGGGCTGGAGGGATGGCTCAGTGGTTAAGAGCGCTGGCTGTTCTTCCAGAGGTCCTGGTTTTAATTCCCAGCAACCACATAGTGGCTCACAACCATCTATAATGAGATCTGGTGCCTTCTTCTGGGATGCAGGCATACATGCAGGCAGAACACTGTATACATAAATAAATCTTTAAAAAAAAAAAGAATAAGTAAGGTATTAATCTGTGTTTCCAAATGTCACCTTTATTTTCTCTATGGTAACACCCATCTGATACCCTATAATTTCTATATTCCTAGTGTCAGTGTAAGACTCAATCTTGTAGATGAGCAGCAAACATTAGTTGCATCAAGTCTTTAAATTATTGTTTGTTTGTTTGTTTTTTGAGATATATTTCACTACGTAGGCCAGGCCACTTTTGACCTTGCAATTTTCCTTCCTTAGCCTCCAGAGTGCTGGAATTACAAGGATTACAGCTACACACCAAGCTGTTGCATTGAAAATGGTTTGTTTGTTAAGACAGTCTTGTGTAGCCCAGTTGGGCCTTGAACTGTGTGGCTGAAGATGACTTTGAATTTCTAATCTTTCTGCTTCTGTCTCCTTGAATTGAATTTTACATGCTAGCAGCCATGGAGATTGCAAACATACTAGTTTATTCTGGTTGAGCAATGGAGCTTGGTGTAAAAGGTGGCTTTTTGGAGTGGATCTCTTGCTAACAGCTGGCTTATTTCTCCACTGTTCATTTACTGGTTTACCAACCTGATTCAGGCAACAACTCTGCACCTTAGTTGTTTTGCATATATGAATACAAATGCTTGGGTTTCCTAAAGGCAAATAGTAGGGTCAGAGATTTCTTTCATTCTTTTAGAACCTAGTATTTTATGTATTAATTATGTTTCTTGTAGAATGGTATTTCACGTCCTTTGGTGCCTTTGCCTCATTTGTCTTTATAGGTTTGTAGGTTTTTGTTGTTGCTAATATGTGCCATATATTTCATTTTTTTTTACCTTTTTTCCTTTTCATTCAGCATTGAGACCCCGTGTCTACACATGCCAGGCAAGTGCTCTGCCACTGAGCTGCCTCCCTAGTTCTTTACTCATTTATCTTTTTCAGTTAGAAATGTTTATACCTTTTCAGTGGCAAGAGGAAAGTATTTGCTGATTTGCTTGAGATGCGTGTCACACTCTGTAGCCCCCATCCTCTCACCCCAGGAACCTGAGGTTGGAGATCCCAGGCTTGTACCATCATACCCAGAAAAGCTATTTATTTGCTTTTATTCATACCCTGCCATTTGCAAATGTGCAATCCATTCTTAGTTCACCTGTTGTGCACAGACTGGCCATCGGCCAGATTTGGTTTGTTAGGCTGTAGTTTGCCAAAGCCATAATACATTCACTAAATTCAAACTGTCTTTGGATTCCTGGAAGAAATACCACTTGACCATGAATAAGCTGTTGGCTTTGGCTTGTGTGAATTTAGGACTTTTTTACATATTTGTAAACCAGGTTGTTCTGTACAGAGATTTGAACCAGTGGTGTGGAACAGATGTATTCTATTTGGCCTATAGCCTCTTTAAATGAGTTGCCAATATTAAGAAAGTGAGAAGAAAAAAGAAAGTGGAAAATAGTACATTAAAATGGACTTTATTGTTAAGGAATGTATCAAAACCGTGAGCATTTTGGTTCAGTTTTATTCCCTTTTATGTATTTTCTGTATGTTGTGTTTCTATTCATTAACTTCTATCTTTATTTTATTTTTTAGGATTATTAGTATTGTACCATATGCATGCCTGCTACATATGGAGATCAGAAGAGAACATTAGATCCCCTGAGACTGGAATTATAGCCAGTTGTGAGCCACCAGGAGGGTGCTGGGAATTGAACCCAGATCCTCTGGAAGAGCAGCTGGTGCTCTTAAGCACTAACCCATCTCTCCAGATCTTATTCTTATCTTTACCTTTGGATGATAGCTTTCTGTTGCTAAGATTATTTGTCTTTTGTCTTTGTCTAGCCTCTTACTTGGCACTGACAAATTTTCCAGCTTTTTGTTTGTGTTTTTTCTTCTGTTTTTGTTTTGTTTGTTTTATTCTGAAATAATTTAAATTGCATTAGCATCTTCTGTTTCTTAATGGTCATATAGAATGGGCTTCTAAACTTTTTAGACTTTCTAGAATTTTGCTGGTAGAAGTTTGTTTTTGTTTTCTATTTTCTCTCTGGCTGGTGACCTAGTGAACACTACATACCTGCATGTGAGCAGGCATATCCAATGTCAGAGATATAAGTAGACATCTGGACTTTTCTTGCCGTCTTCTTTCTTAAAAGCCACTCATTTCCTCAGACTTTTGAATGTATAAATTTATACACAGTGGTGATACTCAGGGCTGGAGAGATGCTTCAGTGGTCAAGAACACTTGCTGCTCTTAGAGCATCTGGGTTTGGGTGGATCACAACCACTAGTCACACTATCTCTAGGGGATCGAATACCTACTTCTGACTTCTGTGGGCATGAGGCATATTCATGGGGTATATACACATACAGGCAAATACATAGCCATGTAAAATAAAAATGAATAAATCTTTTAAAAAAGGGTTTCACTATCTTGTTTTTAAGAGATAGAGTTTCATGCCTAGGCTGGCCGTGAAATGACTATGTAGCTAGGGATAGATAGCTTTGAACTAGATGCTAGGATTACAGTTGGTCGTCATGGCATCCAGGTTCTATGGTGATGAGGGCTTAGCCCAGGGCTTTGTGCATGCTAGGCGAGTACTCCACTAACTGAGTCACATCCCTAGACCGACATGTTTTTAGAAATAAAAAGTTACTGTCATATCTTAGAATCTTTTTCTTGTTTATTTGTAGTATTGCAGGGGGTTTCTGCTCTTTTGTTCTTCTTTAAAAACCAGACTTTGGTTTTATTGTTTGAGTCTGTTTTTTCCCTTTGAACTTTATCTGTTACTTCCTTTTAAAAATTTCATCTGAATTAGACTTAACTCTTCTAATTGTTTGAATGAATCTCTTTTGTTGTTTTCTAAAGCATTTTGCCTTGGACGTTTGGTAATCCATTGGTGATTTGTCTTTTCTTCTTGGCATGGCACTATTAAAATGCTATTTTATGTTTGGTAGTCCATCTCAGTTCCTTTTCTGCTTACTGTGATAAAATACTCTGACAAGGTCAAGAGAGGGGAGAAAGGGTTCCTTTTACTCACAGTTCCAGGTGACAGCCCATCATTGCAGGATGTCACAGTGCAGCTGGTGGGAGCAGAGACAGTGGGCCACATCACTCCCACAGCCAGGAAGGGGGATCGATGCTCACTGGGGCTTGGTCCCTCTCCTCTTGCTCATTAGGGCCCAGTCAACAGAACAGTGCTGCTCACTGTCAGAGTGGATCTCCCTACCTCAGTGAACCCGGTCAAGAAAACCACTCATAGGATAATCCAATCTAGACAGTCCATCGTGGGGACTCCTTTCCCAGCTGATCCCAGTCTGGTCAAATTTACAGCTAAAATTAACCATCATGGCATTCTAAGCATCCTATCCTATTATTTTTTTCAAAAATATTTTGGCTATTGGGCAAGAAGACTTGTTACTCTGTGTTAGTATGTGTGAAATGTTCCCAAATCAGTCTTTCTAGCCCCTCCTTTTTAAACTCAGGTACATCTGATTCTTATGAAGCCAGGCTATAATCGATCTATTCCTATGGATATGGTATGTGTAGGTGGTATATTGAAGTGTGTTTTGCATATGCTTGTATGGTATTTATGTGTGTTCTTGTGTCTGTGCATGAGGAGCATGTGTAATGTCTCTGTGTATATATGTATGCATGTGTGTTCACTTACATGGAGTTGGAATATTTGTATGACATGATGTTACATGATGTAACATATATAGCTCTCACTGGGACTGCACACTCCTTGCAGGGGTCGTATCTAACTTCTGTTTTCCTCTCACTCTTGCAGGTCTGCAGCACTTTGGAACTCAGTTCCCTGTTTGTGCCCTTCTTTTTAAGCTAGAGCTGTCCATTTTCTCTGGCTGCATGGAGTGGCCACAGCAGGATGCTTTCTTGTCCAGAAAAGATGCCTGCACCCAGACCTACCCACCTAGGAGGAGGATCCGGCGTGCCCAGGTCCAGGGTGCAGGTAAGTCTGTCTGCCAGTGGGTTAGGACTAGGAGGATGGACTGTTCCTGCTAAGGGTGGTATTCACGGCTCAGGGGAATGGGGTAGAGGTAAAGAACAGGACAGGGCTTCAGAAAATACCAGGGGTCAAATAATGCACTGGGCTTTATGGCGTGTGGCTCATTTGCACTTGACCATGTATTTGCTGATCTCAGGTAGGCTTCTCTAGTTTCTGCTCAGTTCTCCTCACCCAACTCAACCCCCATGGCCGGCTGAACTTATGATATCCAATTTCTTGTTGTCATAAATGCAGGTCTATTGTCCACACCTGCTCTTGGCTATATAGCATGTGCGGAGGCTATGGAGGAACAAAGGGTAACGGTCTTCGGAGGCAGACAGGCTTGAGTTTAAATTTCAGTTCTGTCTGTTTCTAGCTCTGCAAGTCTTGGGCAAGCTGCCTTCCCTTTCTGCCTGAGGCTCATATTTCTCTTTGACAAATTGGAGCGAATACTTTTTAGGTTAACTGTGAAGTCTAAATGACATGTGCGTGAATTGCTCAGCTCGGTCCCTTGCATGTCCCTGGTCTTGTCTTGAGTGGCTCACAGAGCCACAAATATCCACTGGCAATGAAGTCGGGACCAGAAACAAACTCTTAACACTTCCCATTTTTAGGATTACATGAGACCAACAGCTTTCTTCCCACGGTGGCAGCAGAGATTTGCAGAGCAGATGTCTTGGTGTGAAACTGATCCCTCGAGGTGTCTCATGAATGTTTGCAGACAAATCCATGCAAGGGTTGACCTTCCTTCTATCTGGCTTCCTGTGCCAGGTTGGGAAGATTGAAAGGCCCTACCCTGCACTGTGTCTGCAGATGGCGAGGCTTGTTCTTCTGTCTGATGTCGCTAGGCTGCAGATGGGAAGCCCCGAGGCTGGATGGAGCAAGCTGCTCCTCTTTAGACCTTTGCCAAGTTGCTCTCATGCAAAAGGAGGCTCAAGAGAGTGATCCAGGCTGCAGCCTGGTGTGGGCAGCCTGAATATGTGCAGTTTTATGTTCCCTGATCCCATGCCCTCATGGCCCACTCCGGAGGGCAGGCACTCCTTCCTTTGCTCTAGGTTGGTCTGGCGATTACAGGTCTGAGCTTCAAAGCAGGTTACAAACCTAACTAATTACAGCCTGGGGGAGCTGGGTGAGCAGGCCAAGCTTGCCCAAGTGGGCCAGCCGGGCGGGCGGCAGGGCCATAGTTGGGTTGGCACCTGCAGCTTGGGGTGCGGGTGCTGGGGCTAGGGTTCCTGAGGGATCACCCGGGAAGGAGCCACCTCTGGTGGCTAGTGGCAGTCCTCCGTTCTCCAGGAGCCCACGCCTCCCCCGAGCTGGCCCGCGTCAGCTAGGTCAGGTGGAAAGCTCCCCATTCAAACCAGCGCGGGCCAATCAGGGGCTGGCGCGCCCGGCCGTTCCAACGCGCGGTGCAGCCGGCCCGGGATCCCGCCCGCCGCCGGGGAGACGCCCGCGCGAGGGGGGACGGCTGAGACTGCTGCCTGGGTTACCTGCAGCCACACAGCTATCGCCTGGGGACAGGCCCTCCTGCCCTGGCCGCAGCGGGATCGCCATGGAGCGCTCCCTGCACCGCGTCTCCCTCGGGAGCCGGCGCGCCCACCCGAACTTGTCCTTCTATCTCACCACCTTTGGTAAGTGCCTCTGGGCTGGTCTGCCAATGGACTGGTTTCTTGGCAATCCAAGCCAGAAAGGCAAGAGCCCACCATGACAGGGAGGCTAGGAGCAGGTGCTCTTTTCGTTCGGACACCTTCTCTGACCCCTTCCTCTAGGCTCAGCAGGTCAGTGGACACCACCTGCTGCAGGCCGCCGCCGCCAGCTGCAGTTGGTTCTGCCTCACTTGGCTGGAATAATCATGCCCCAGTTCATCTTTCAGAGGCCTGCCTTGTAACCAGGGATCTCCCCTTTAGCCAGCTCTCAGGTTAAATCAGGGTCTAGTTACTGTGTCAGCTCAGCTCAATCACCTGCTTCCTTTGGATCAGGGACTAGATGGGAAGAGTTCAGTTCAGGTGGCCTTGCTATCTTGTGGGTCCACTTTGGAGCTGTAATCTAACTTCTCCCCATTGGATATCTAACTCACAGTCAATGGAGACAGGAACCAACTCTTCTCCAAGACAGACCTTAGGAGCACATTAGTGCTGAGGTGAACAGAAAGGGACAGTAGGCCCTAGAAATCCCAAAGTTGCAGACTTTCTGTTCCTCCAAATCCCAGCTGGACAGCAGCTGTGCAAACCTGGGCTTCCAAGGAAACACAGTATGGATTACACCCCTTTCCTAGAGTGCAGACCCGCAGAGCTCTTCATTTCCTCCATGCCAGGAAGGGCTTGTTCCTCCTCTGCAAAGTCAGAACAACTGAGAGGAGGGTCTTTCCCTAGTCAGCGGTGGGCTTGATACCTGAGTGCAAGCCTTCCCACCGATGCTCATTTAACCTGCATATAATGTCTTTATGAAGCGGGAGTGGTTACTGCAAAAGAAGCAGACTTTCCCCAGATTTCAAAGGCAGAACACACAACGAATTGGGCCTTCAAGAGGGTTCTTGGCTTCCCTGCTCTCCAGCTTTTCCAGTACAACACATTTGGCTCTTCCAGTTTGCTCCCCTCTCAACCCACTCCAGGGACGCAGAGGGGGAGAATGGAAAATCTGCAGGTTGAACTCCTAGAGATGGGGCTGCAGTCTGCTTGCTTGAACTTCACTGGTCCTGGTGCTGGAGGAGTTTACTAGCCATGCCTTTGTTGTGCACTTACTTGGTGCATGACATATCCCCAGTGTGTCACCTGAATGGTTTCATTTAAAGTTCCCAAACCCTACAAGCCAATCCTACTGATCCCAGTGGGACATATAGCTCTCTGAAACCAGGGAGAGTTCCAGCTCAGAGGGCCAGGGAGCCATAGCCCTTTTCAGGTCCCCATTCAAAAGTTAATATAACCACTTTAGTTTGCATTCTCTAGGTATCCCCACCGGCTCCTTCCTATTTTTACCAAAATTGACATCGTTCTGTGTGTACAGTTTTGAAACACAGTCCCTGTTGCAGCTGGTGTGCTGTGACTACTCTGCATTCACTCTGTGTTCTTTTGTTCAGCTAATCTCTCCTCCAGACTGGGGCAGGAAGGGTCCAGTCCTAGCAGGGTGTGGATCCTCCAACTTGGCCATGGCTTCCGGGTTAGGAATAATGGCTATCAAATGAATAGACTGCCTGGACCTGTGACTGTCACCTGAGTGAGTGTGCAGGAGGCCGGCAGGAACTGGGAAGAAAGGGGATATGCCTACTTGTTTGACGCAGTTTCTTTTTGGGTCCTTTGGACACTTATTTGAATGCTTGGGAAATGTTTCCAGTAATAGTTCTGTTTCCTGGGTGCCATTTGCCATGGTGACCTTATTGTTGGGCTGCTAATTGTGTGGGCACTGAATGATCTTTGCTTATGGGTTCATGGTGATTCTTGTTAGTGGTTACCAAACAAGACCAAGAACAGTTCTGGACTTAATGTTGTGGTGGTTCCAACAGTAGGCAAATGTTCTACCCTACTGGGATATGTCCCACCCCAACACACAGATTCCCAGGATCCTCTCCCCAATAGTAGGCCTTAATAATAATGAGTAACCTTTAAAAAAACCTCCTAGGGGTATTTTGAACATAATCCAGACTTGAAAGCCATGGATTCCAGGTCAGTTTTGGTAGCCAATGTGGTAGCAAAATATTTTTGCTTAGTTTCTTGGCCTATCCCCCAACATACCTGGTAGCTGCTGGCCTTCAGCAGTGGGCATTACCTCGGAGGAACTGCTGCAAACATTTAGAGGAGGTAAAAGCATCTTTGGAAACACAAAGGGAAAAAAATATTTCAGTCAGAATTCCCTACAGGAAGAAGAGTCTCTCTCCCCCCTTCCCCCACACAGAGTGGGTATCATGAGTACTACCCCTGTTTCCCAAGAAGGGGCAGGTTAAGTAACACTCACTGACTGCTTCATTGCTTCTGAGAATTTAGCGGACTTCAAGCGAAGGTGTATACAAGCTGAGGACTGGACCCAGCTAGTCCTTCTTTATTATAATTTGGTGTTGTGTGAAGAAGTCATTGTGGGTGTTCATGGTTGTATCTTCCAGGATCGTTTTGATCTTATTTTGATTAGGGTATTTGTTAATTCTTTGGTAAGAGTTCTGCTGAGACATAACTCATAAGCACACGGTTCACTCGTTGGATGTATGCAACTTCACGGTTCTGAGTATATTTGTAGAGTTATGCAACTATTACTGTAATTAATTTTGAATGTTTCTAATAGAGAATGTGCCCTTTAGCTTATTATCTCCAGTCCCCCATCCCTTCCTCATCCCCAACCCCAAGCAATCACTACTATATTTTCTGCCTTGATACATGTCATGTTGGGGGGATTTTATATAAAATGGATGCTGTGTTTTTCTATGACTGACTCCTTTCACTTGTGTTTTCAAGGTATGTTCATGTTGTAGCACATAGCAGTACTCCATTTAAAAGTATTTTTACATGTATTTATTGTGTGTGTGCACATTGCCATAGCACAAGTGTGGAGGTCTGAGGACAACTTGTAGAAGTTGGTTCCCTTCTTCCATCATGTGTGTCTTAGGCATGACACTATGTGTACCTATAACCCCAGCACCGGGCGATGGGGGTGTGACATGGAGGCAAGAAGATCACCAGGCCTCGCTGGTTGCCAGCTTAGCCACAAAAGATCCTCAACAAAACTGACATTGTCTGCACATCTTTAGTCCCAGCACTCTGGAGGCAGAGTCAGGCAGGTCTCTGACAGTTTGAGGACGGCCAGTCTGGTCTACAGGGTGAGTTCCAAGACAACCAGGACTATACAGAAAGACTCTATCTTAAACACAGCACAACAACACAAAGCAGAACCACAACAAAAATTGGAAGCTCCAGTTCAGTGAGAGACACTCTCTCTCAAGGGAACAAGAGAGGGAGCAATAAAGGAGAGCAGCTTACATCCTCCATTGTCCTTTGCATGTACGCGTACAGGGCACATACAATAAACAAACACTTAAAAATGTTTTGTAAAGCAGGGTTAGTTGTTTTTTTTTTTGTTTTCTATTTTGTTATTTTTGTTTTTCTTGCTATTGTTGCCAAGTACTCTGTGGTTTTATTTTTGGACCTTCTGATTTGTTTTGTTGGCACCATCCACATACCACGCTGACTTGATTACTGTTGCTTTGTAGTAAGTTTTGAAACCTCAAAGCATAAATTCTTTAATTTTCTTCTTCTTCAGTGTTGTTGTGGTTGTTCTGGGTTCATGGGATTTCTGTATGAATTTTAGGCACAGTTATTTTATATAAAAAAAAATCCAATTCATAAAACTGGTGGAAATTTACAGAAAGCCTTCTTGAAAGGATACTACATTTTTATCTTGCCCAATAAGCCACATCATCACTGTCCCTGGGGTTTCTAGCATCCTGGAACTGGCAAGCGGTCAGGAGAGAGCACAGGGTACCTTTCCTCCAGGGTATCTGGGCTGAGAGATGATGGGCAGACAGGAGATGTGTTCTGAAGGCTGAAGGTAGCTATGGGCATGGATGATAGCACCCATAACTCTTTAGAAATGTCATTCGCACTGAACCTGAAAGGTGACAGCTACGAGAACAGTCTCAAGGTAGGCTGGCTCAGCAGAGGGAAACATGCTTCTGAAGGCAGAGAGGACTGAGGGATGGCACACATTTGCTGCCCATTCTCTTTTGCCATGTTTGTTATGGTCGTGGTATTGACCAGGGCTCTGCCTTCCCGTGGTCTGCCTCTCTTTGAAGCCACAGAGAAACTGAATCTGGTTTTGTTCTGAGAATGATGCTCAGGACAGATGCCCACCAGCTGCTCCCTGTGTTGTGCAGAGCAAGGTCAGGGCTCTGAACTGGAGGCCATTGATGCGTCCCTGCCAACTGCCATCAGCCCTTGTTTCTAGTCCTGTTGCCCCGAGCCTGGCAGACTCATTACACTTGGCTCAGGAAACCCATCCATTTCTCCAGAGCTCATAATTTGCTGGGCAGAGTCCTCAGCGACCATTTGTTTTCCTGTCATTTGCAGCCCATCTGCTTGGGAGTACTGAGAAATTCCTCAGTGTTGCTGTCCATTTCTAGCTCCTTGTTCTGTTTCAGTTCTTCCATATATTATTTTCCAGCCTTTTAAAATATGATGTTTGACACTCATGCAGAAAAGCATCCCTGTGTTTATATTAAGTACCTGTATGGACACACACACATGCACAAACACTCACACACACATACATACTCACACACACTCTTACACACACTCACAATACACTTATACACACACATACACACATACACTCACATACACACTCACACACCACACTCACAATACATTTATATATACACTCACATACCACACTCACAATACATTTATATACACACTCACACACATACACTCATACACACATACACACTCAGATACACACTCACACACACTCACACATACACTCACATACACATACACTCACACACAAACACACACTCACACACATACACTCATACACACTCAGATACACACTCACACACACTCATACACACTCACACATACACTCACATACACATACACTCACACACAAACACACACTCACACACATACATACGCATACACACACATACACACTCACCACACATACACACTCACACACATTCTCACACACATACACCTACTCTCTCTCTCTCTCTCTCTCTCTCTCTCTCTCTCTCACACACACACACACACACACATACACACTCAGGCAAGCATATGGCTTTCATGGGGTGCCAGAGATCCAAACCAAACTTTGGTCCTCACACATAACCAGCACTGCTACTGTTTTGAGACTTATCCCAGGTCCTGTTTTTATTAAGACAAGCTGTTGCTGCATTATATATCTCAGGCAGACCTCAAATTTACAAATCTGTCTCTGCCTTCCGGATGCTGGGATTACAGGCAGGTGCCACTGAGCCCAGCTTTGGCAATGTTTTCATTGTTTATTTTGTGTTCTGGTCAGAGACCATCCTCTGAGTCTTTCAGTTCTTTTTAATTCACTGAGATTTGCTTGCTGGCCAGTAGACCATCCTATATTATAAGAGCCTGGGTGTTCTTGAAGAGAATCTTGCAGTTGGTGGGTGCAGTATTCTCCTACTATGTCGCCTCAGGTCAGACTTGCTCATCGTGTTGTTCCAGTATTCTGCATCTTTGTTATTTTCTGTTTATTCTGTCAGTTATCAAGAGAAGGATTCCTACTATAGTTATAAACTTGTCAGTCTGTCATCATTATTGTCAGCCTTTGCTTTATGCATTTTGAAGTTATGTTAAGAACATACAGGTTTATAATTATTCCTTTTCTGGGGAGTGGAAACTTTTATTTATGAAGCCTTTGGTTGTTATAAGTCTTCTCTTAATTTCTAGTAGAGCTTCAGTCCACGTTTCTTGGCATTGACATAGCTCCTCAGGCCCATCCTTTGCTTGGCCCATCCATTCTTTGACTTCCTGTCCTGTGTCTTCATTCTTTAGGTGTCAGTCTGCTGTGAAATGCAGGCATGGAGGTGTTATCTTTTCTCAGCATTCAGAGGTTACAAAAATGTCTCTTCTTTTGCCTCTTAGGTGCTAGACTCACTGGCAGCCCAGGACTGCCTTTCTTTTAATAGACAGTGTCTTGCTATGCTGCCCATGTTGAGTCTCAACTTGCTACACAGCCAAGGTTGAACTTGAACTCACAACAGGGCCATGTCCTGTGCCTGGCTCTTGGCATTCATTTGATTCAATGTCAGGGACTGAGACTACTTGAAATTGAGCTGCCATTCTTTGAGGATTTGTGCCTGGTTGCAGTTTATCCTGTTTTAAAGGCGCAGCCCTTTGGAATGCCAATGGAAAAAGTAGGGATTCAAAGGAGCCTCATGTTTTATCCAGTGACTTCTGGTCTCCAACCCTGTTTCTTGAGCTCTAAAAGCCAGGCAGAAACCCTGTTCACCTCTTCATTACCAGAAATCGGAGACAACTGTAGAAAATTAGCCTTAATGCCAGGCTTCCACAGATCTGTGTTTGCCACTCCACGCTGTGTACTATGGCGTCCGGGCATGTACATGGAGGTCAGAGGGTAACTAACTTGTGGGAGTCAGCTCTCTCCTACCATGTGGGACTCACATGTCAGACTCAGGCCCTCAGCCTCTGCAGCAAATGCCATACCCACGAGCTACCTTTCTAGCTTCAGAGAGTAAAAAAAAAAAAAAAAAGTGTTTATTTGTTTTATGTATGTGTGTGTGCTTGCATGTGTTTATGTGTACCATGTGCATGCATGTGCTTGTGGAGGCCAGACGACCATGTGGGAACCCTTGGAACTAGAGTTACAGAAAGTTGTGAGCTGTTCCTCCAGTCCTCTCCCCCAAGATGTTTTCTGTCTTTTTTCTTTTCCCTCTCTCCCTTGTCATTTCGGTGGTAGTGTCATTGCATACTGGGTACTTTACACATGAATTGGAAGTGTGTTATGGTGGTAATTCCCACTGTAGACTGGTGGAGTTGGAGTATCACTCCAGGTCTTACAGACCCCCAAACCCACGCTTTGTTCACAGTTACACGCTCCTTATCTAGTGTTTTCTGCCCTAAGTGTGTACCCCTGAAAATGTTATTCGGACACTTAAAAAATAATGCCAGTGTAAAACTGCATGAAAATAAATGATGAATTCCCTTGTGTGTCATAAAGCTGTCAGTATGTATATAAGAGATATCCGTTGTTGTAGAATAACTATGGACAAAAAGGTTGTAGTGTGAGACAGATATGGATATGAGTGGTTCACAAACTGTTGTAAATAGACATTTTGAGACTAAAATTATATGCCTTTTATGTATGATTAAGAAGTAATTGTAGTAAAATGAAAGGAAAAAAATCACAAAAGGCAGAATGACATGACTTTTCTACACACAATAACAGTGTGTAGAAATGAGTATGGTAGAAAACCGTTTGCTGTGAGGACGAAATATTGAGCAAATGTGTGGGTTGTCCTGGCTTAGAGTGGACAGTTCTGCATTCTAGTTCAAGCAGGAATAGTTACAATTGATCACTTTGTTTTGCATGTGTACAGTGTGTGTGTGTGCATGTGTGTGTACATATGTGTGTACATGTATGTAGGCCCAAATGTGGCACTGGTTGTCTTCCTCAGTTGCTCTCCACTTTATTGAAGCAAGGTCTTTGGCTGAACCGAGGAATGCTCACAGAGCTTGGCTAGTCTAGCTAGCTAGCTTGCCAGAGATCTTCTGTCTCTGCCTCTCAAATTCTGGGATTATAGGCAGCAACCAAGCCTGCCTGGTTTTTTTTATGTAGGCTCTGGGGATCTGAACTCTGATTTTCATGCTTGGACAACTGGAGCTTTGCCCACAGGGCTGTCTCCTCAGCCCCTCTCTCAGTACTTTTTATTAAGAAAATCAGACCTTAAAATACAAAAAGTCTTCCGTTCTTAGTTATAATAGTATTTAGTATTTTTAACACTTATTTTTTTTTTCTTCTTCAATTCTTACCAAAAAAATTCACTCAGAATTGAGATCAGACTCAATTGCCCTAATTGTGGAGGCAATTCATTCCAGCGTTTGTTAGCTAAACTGAACAACTTGTATGTCGCTGTTGGTATGAGTCGGGAGCTTGGAAGCAGCTGAGAGGAATGGTTTTTCTCAGGGTTTCTCAAAGGGCGGGAAGCCAAGATGTTAGTCTGGGACTCTGTTATCTGAAGGTATTAAGCAGCTGGAGGTCCCTCCCGGAGAGGGTTTATTCACGTGACTCCTGGCAGGAGGCCTCCATTCCCTGCTACCCATTGTTAGGAGACTTCTGTCTTTCATCACTTTGTCCTCTTCACAGGGCTGTTGGGCTTTGCACAGGCCCCTGGCAGCTGGCTTCTTCCTGAGCGAGCCACGCAAATGTGAAAGTGAGAAAGACCCTAGAAAGGACAAAGAACCAATTCAAAATGGACACGGGAGTTTTCGGTGGTTTAAACATTTAAATTTTTTTGTTTATTATTATTATTATTGTGTGTGCATGTATGAACTCTCTCTCTCTCTGTGTATGTGTGTGTGTGTGAGAGAGAGGGAGAAAGAGAATCTGTATGACACAGTGCATATATAGAAGTCAGAGGACATTTTCAGGAGCTGGCTCTCTCCTTTCTTTCACTGTGGGTTCTGGGACCGAACTCAGACTGTCAGTGGGCCTGGCAAGCACTCGAATTGACTGAGTCATGTTTATGGCCATCTGATAGGCATATTTACTATTTATTTACTTACTCATTTGTATGTTTTTCTAAAGTGAGACTTTTGAAGACAATTTTATTTTGTTGACCCTCCCCCCTTCTCCTCCCCATCTCCCTGCTGTCCTGCTCCTTTCCCACGTGCCCTTCCACTCCTAGTCACAGATATTCTATTACCTGCCCACCCTTCATCTTTCTTCCTTCCTCATGGTTCTTGGTCTAGTTTCATGACCTATATCCACACACATGCTCACATATATATTCACATACATGCGTGCCCTCACGTGTTCACGCACACAAGCATGAGTGCGCATGCGCGTGCGCACACGCACGCACGCACGCACGCACACACACACAGAAAGCCAGGATCTGCATAAGAGAAGGAGCGAGTTCCTCTGAATCTTAGTTACAGTACTCTGTAGAATGATTTTTCCGAGCCATCCATTTTCTTGCAATTTTCATAAATTCGTTTTTCTTTCTGTCGAGTACAATTGTATTGTGTACACATACCATGTTTTCATTATCTATTCCTTTCTTGGTGGACATCTAGGCTGATTTCATTTCCTTGCTATTGTGAATCGAGCAACAAAAACAGATATGCAAGTGTCTCTGTGGTAGGAAGTAGAGTCCTCTGGGTGTATGCCAGAAGTGGTATTCTGGGGATCTGGTAAGTCTGTTTTTAATATCAGAAACCTCCATGCTGGTCTCCACAATGGAGGTAGTGCTTTATACTCCCACCAGCAGCGAATAAACCTTCCTCTTTCTTCACATCTCTGCCAGCATTTGCTGTTCCCTTTGTTTTCTTTTCTCTTTTTTATTGATTAATTTTCTTATTGGCCAATTTCATACATGCATTAGTGGATTCTGATTACTCTCTCTTTCGCTCTCCTCCCGGCTATTGTATTTGTTTTGTTTTTCAAGACAGGATTTCTCTGTGGAACAGTCCTGGCAGTCCTGGAACTTAGATCAGGCTGGCCTTGAACTCACAGAGAGCTGCTGCCTGCCTCTGCCTCCCAAGTGCTGGGATTAAAGGTGTGTGTGCCACTGCCATCCAGCTTTTTTTTTTTTTTTTTTTTTTTTTTTTGTTTTGTTTTGTTTTTTTTTTGTTTTTTTTTTTTTTTTTTTTTTTAATCTCCCTTCCACCTATCAATCCCACTCTACCAACCCTGGTCTTCTCCTAGGTTCATAACGTTTGGGTTTGTGACTCATCTAGTTTAACCAGGGCCATCTGTATGACTACTGGATTGGAACTGTCCATTGGAACCTGGTGGGGTCCCCAATGGGCACAACTGAAGGCAATGGCTTCCCCCTCTCCCTGAATCTGTCAGTAACAAATAGCTCTTCAGCGAAGGGTAGGGTCCCCTAAGCCTCACTTCCATTCATGCCTGACGGTATGAATCTGTGTAGATCTGGTGCAGGCATCTACAGATACTGCGAGTTCAGGATTGTAATGATCATGTATGCCCCAGAGGATGGCATCTTCCAACCCTCTTCCCTGTATTCTGGCTCTTATTTTCCTTCTGTCCTTCCCTCTGCAGTGTTCTGTGAGCCTTAGAAATGGTCTTGTTCAAGGCTGGCCTTTTGTTTTCTGGAAAACTATTGTGTCTGGGGTGAGGCAGAATCTCAAAGTAGTTTTAATTTGTATTTCTCTGATGGCTAAGGATGCTGTACAGTTTGAAAAATGTATATGGGCCATTTGTGTTTCTTTTTGAGAGCCCATTAATTGATTGGCAGGGATTTTTTTTTGATATATTTTTAATTCTTTGTATATTCTAGATATTTATTTTTACAAACAAAGGATTTGAATAGGCATTTCCCCCCAAAGCTGATATACTAACAGTGAGTAGCATGAGAAAAAATGTTCAGTGATATTGGCTATTAGAGAAGTGCCAACCAGAGCTGGATCTGGTGGTACATTCCAGCTACTGAGGTGGCAAATTTGGGAGGGTTGCAAGCTCAAGGCCCATCTGAGCTACATAATGAAATCAAACCTAGCAATTTAATGAGACCTTGTTCCCAAATAAAAAGTAAAAGAACTTGGGATGTAGCTTAGTGATAAGCATTTGCCTAGCATGTATGAGTTTCCAGGTTTGATCTCTACTACCAAAAAAATAAATAAATAAAATAAATTTCCAAACCCTAAAGCCAAACAAGTCAAAATAAATAAACAAAAAGCAACAGGACAAAACAAAACAAGGAACAAACAAATGAACACCCCCCCCACAATGAGAGAAGTGATTAAAGAGAGAAATAATAAATGTTGAGACAATGAAGGAAAATTTGAACATTTGTACATGGTTAGTAGGAATATAAACATCTTGGCCACTTAGGAAAAGTTAAAGATGGAGTTAACTTTTGACCTAGCAATTTCGCTCTGAGGTGTATATCTAAGAGGAATGAAAAACATGCTTACAAATATATGTGTAAGCTTGTATGTTGGGCACAAAACAACTAGTATATAAATGCTCACAGAAACGATACAGTAACGTCAAAACAGAAATAACCCAAATACTTGTCATAAAATGAAAGGGTAAAGAAAATGTGGTATATCTATGCAGTGGAATATTATTGGGCCATAAATGGAATAAAGTATTGATACGTATTACAGCATATATAAATCTTGGAAACATTATGGTAAGTGAAAAGAAACCAATCACAAGAGCACATATGTTGTAAGATTCCATTTATATGAACTGTCAGAATAGGCAAATCCATTGAAATAGAAAGAGAATAGTTGTTTGACAGGGCCTTGGGGAAGAGGGTTACTGAGAGTGATTGGTATTGAGTTTGGAATTTCCAGGAGAAGGAAAAATGTTCTAAGTAGATAGTAGTACTTTGCTACACAATCCCATGAAATGTGCTAAAGAATGATGCATTACACATAGAGCTTGGCCACACAATTCCATGAAATAAATTAAAAAACCAACTTAGCTGGGGGTGGGGATGGAGGGGAAAGAAACAAGAAAAAGGAACCATTAATGTCTGGTAGATCCTATTCTTACACTAGTTACCCACTGTCATTCTACCACATTCAGTTACAAGTCACCAAGTCCGCTCCACAGCGGAAAAGATAAACTAGTCTCTACTTGTATATGTGTATGGGCATGTGCATGTGAGAGCAGGTGCCTGTAGAAGCCAGAAGGAGGTGGGGATCCCCTGGGACAGGAGTCACATGTGACTGTGAGCTGTCTCTGGAACACATCCTCTGTAAGAGCAGTATGTACTCTTAACCACCCAGCCATCTCTCCAAATCTAGTCTCCACTTTTAGACAGGAGGGAGCATCAAAGACCTTGTAGACAAACATTAAACCCATCACAGCAGATGCCCTGGGTCTGATTGCCCACATGTCAACCATACTGCTTGTGTAGCCTGTATGTTCAACTTTTAGCCTTTACTTAACTTGCCTCTTAGGGAGGATTCAAAATAGCAACTGTTCCATGGTGTTTCCATGAGGAATAAAAGCAGTGAGAAGCATCCAGTGATGGTCTGAGAACCCTGTGAAGATCCAGACAGTGTTGCCTGCCTTCTCCCCTGCAGCTCTGAGCACTGGGGTGTCATGTTGTGGCTTGTGGGATGTTGGATCTGAGCTCTGCATGACGGATGGCTTTGCTAACAGTGTGGTTCCACCAAGGTTGGATGCTGATGGTGGTAGATCAGAGATTGTAATGCACTGGCTTTCCAAGAAGAACTGAGAATCCCGTCTTAACAACCCATAGGAACTGAACTCATCTGGAGGCCTGAAAGCTAGTTTATGAGTTTGTGCTGAGTAGACTGGAAGACTCCTCTGGTGAGAGCAGTGTTTCCTGAAAGAAAAGCAGCTTGGGACATCACATCAGCGCCAGATTTCACAGGAAGCAGAGAGTCACACAAAGCAATGGCTCAATCACAATTTTTAACTCCACTCAGTAACCCTGCTGCTTGTGGTCTTCAGCGCTCCTGCTGGGGAACAGCCCTCCTCAGAAAGGAATTGGATGAAGCTGAAGGGAACTCAAGATTCCTCTTCTTCAATCCAGCAGACTCTAGAATTCTCTAGGGTTAAGGACTAGGAGCTGTGTGGCTCCCAGGCCCTGACATCTGCTTGCGGTTTATTAGAAAGCAGAGCTGGTTAACATGCTTCTTTTTTTTTCTGATTCTGGACCAGGGCTCCTGTGTAGATAAGGTGGCTGACATAGGCAAGGAACTAGGAGCTGGCAGGGCTCCTTCTAACCATCCTCATGCATAAAGAGTCCTCACAACTGGAGGGCAAATCTGTAAATGTCAGTAGTTGGTTAGGTTCCATGTACACCCTGCCCCTGATGTGCACTGAAATCATCCTCCCTGTGGCCTTTAACATGTAATAGTTCTCTCTCTCTCTCTCTCTCTCTCTCTCTCTCTCTCTCTCTCTCTCTCTCTCTCTCTCTGTATATATGTATGTATATGATGTGGGATGTCCTTTGTCTCCAAAAATGAGTTATGGAGAGAAAGAAGGCAGAATCAGAGAGATGCCATATAGCTGATGAAGGAGTTAGATGCCAGAACATTACCAGTAAGCCACGGCCACATGGCAATACACAGATTGGTTTAAAAAAAAAAAAGGGTTAATTTAGTTGTGAGGGCTAGTCAGTAATATGCCTGAGCCATTGGTCAAACAATTATAATTAACATTAAGCCTTAGAGGGGGTACTTGGGAACTGGCAGGAGGGATGATTATTTAATAAGTGGCTGTGGGGACCAGCAGGCAAGAGAGAAACAGGTCCAGCAGGACCAGACAAACAGGGAAAAACTCCCAACTACATGTGGTGCCCTGCCTTGGTCACCAGATGATGTGAGAGCCCACAAGAGTATAATAACCACAATGAAAAGACACAACTCACAGATACAGAGCAAAGCAGATGCTGCTGCTGATCCTGCTGCCTTCATCCAGCCATTCTGCCCAGGGGTCAAAAGAAACAACCCCACCATCTCTCCACTGCTTGGTCTCCAACCACACCAAGTCCAAGTGAGAGCAAGAGAGAATGTGCGTGTGTGTGAGAGAGAGAGACTTCCCCTAGCTTATTAGTTGTCATATAGCAGAAAAGACCACACCCTAGAGCTGGTACCCCAAGGCTATAGGCAGAATGAGTTCCCACAACATGTAGGTGTGTGTACTCATATATGAGAGTGCATGTATGTGGGGAGACTAGTTCACATCAGGTATCGTCCTCTATTGCTTTCCACATGATTACTATTATTGCTGTTGTTATAGCTGCTGATGTTATTTTGACCTTGTGTCTCCCATTAAACCTGAAGCTCAATGATTTGTCTAGGTTAGCCAGCAAGCACTAGGGATTTACCCGTCTGTCTCTCTCCAGTACTGTGGTTACAGATGCATGCAGCCATGCCCACCTGTTGTGCACCCTCTAAACCCCCCCTCCCCACTTCAGGAGCTGAGGACTGAACCCAGGGCCTATTGCCTCCTGGGAAAGAGTTAACCCCCCCCACCCCAATCCCTGCTTTTTATGTGAGTGTTTGGGATCTAGACTCAGATCCTCAAGCTTGTGTGACAAAGACTTTTACCAACTGACCCACCTCTCCAGCTCTGTATGACAGTTCTTAGGTGAGCAGTGGTTTGAGGGTAAATTGTTTTAGGATGATTTGTAACACGAAAAAGAAAAGAACCAGAGACTGACTGATATGGGAGTTCAAGCATCAAGATGAAGTTCAGAAAAGCAAGTAGTACCTCAGACTGAAAGGCGATCCAGGCTCCACTAAGCCTTAGACTGTTGCCACACCTCAGTGTGGCTGAAGACTCCTGAGACTTCACTGTTTTCTAGTCCTCAGTGTGGCTGGAGAATGAATACTCGATACTGAGACCTTCTCCTGTCTTATATACCTCCCTAATGCTGGGATTAAAGGCATGTGATCCCAGGTGCTGGGATCATCTTTGTGTGAGTTGTTTCTTTTTTAGGACTGGATCCATCTTGTGTAGATCTGGGTGGCCTTGGACTCACAGAAGTCTGTCTACTTCTTAATTCTGAGTCCTAGGATTAAACGTGTATCATTACCTCCTAGCTTCTAGCTTCTGGGATTAAAGGTGTGTGCCTGGCTTCTATGACTTGTGGCTGGCTGCTCTCTGAATCTTTAACAATCATAAATTTCTGAAGCTTTAACAATCATAAATAATATGTCACTACAAAGATTGTTGCTTTATATGAACCTTGTAGATGCATTCTTGACATATCCCAGACTGGCATGGGCCCTCTTGAGGATATGTATCTGCTGACCCTGGAGTCCAGCAAGAGGTTGCAGCCCACATCTTGCTGTTTTCTAAGCCAGTCTCCCTGAACTGTATCCTGAGAGAGTTTGTCTTCCTGTGGTTTTCTGGTGAGCAATGCCTGCAGGGCAGACTTTCTTTGGCTGCTTCCTTTTGGATGTACAGTGAGCCTGTGCCCCTCAGTCCTGTGCCTAGCAGAATTGGGGTTTGTTGCCCTCTCCAAACTTTTTAAGCTTACTCCTTCAGTAGCACCCCTGGCCAATGGGGACTTTGGCTCTGGGCCCTGGGTAACCGGTATACCCTTACGGATTCTTTGAGCACCCATTGCCAGGATCCTTTGAACATAGAAAAGATGCCCAGCTACAGTCCTGTGGAAACAGCCCTTTCCAACCCCCAACTCCTGTGTGTACACACAACCTGAGGTGATGACGATAGGTCCTCAGCGTCAGTACTCCAAAGCACTTGGCACTCTCTCAGGCCACACTCCTGATTGTGGAGGAAGGAAGCAGGACTATTGGAAAGGACAAAATGAAGGTGGGGAGCATGTGCATGTGTTGCTTGTGTTTTTGTTTTTGCTTTGTTGTTTTCAGAGCAGCTGAAGACTCAGGATTCAACCTGTCATCCCTTTCCCCAGTGGCTCATTTCTTTAGATTGGATATTTCTGCCATCTCCTTGGCACTTTTTTTTGTCCCCTTTATTTTAAATTAATTTTTATGTATTATTATTGTTGGTGTGTGTGATGTGTGCATGTGAGTGTGGGTGTGTGGGGGTCATGGCATGGATATGGCAGTCAGAGGACTACGTGTAGCAGTTGGTTCTTTCTTTCTACTGTAGGCTCTGGGTACCAGACTCAGGCTGTCAGGCTTGTGCAGCCAGCTCTTCTGCCTGCTGACCCATTTAGTTAGCATTCTCTTGGCTTTTTTTTTTTTTTTTTGAGACAGGGTCTCTATAGGTACCTGTATGTGTCTTGGAACTCACTTTGTGGACCAGATTAGCTTCAAACTCAGAGACCCACCTACCTCTGCCTCCCAAGTGCTGGGATTAAAAAAACGTACCACCATGCCTGTTCCCTGTCTCTTGGCTTCTTGAATAAAGCTGTGGTACCTTGTCCTGTGATGGAGGAGGAGGTGCCGGCTGGGGGCTGGGGGTTCTAACAGACTGCTGCACAGGAACTGTGTTGGGCCACAGTTTTGTTCTCCAGCCCTGGTTCTGGGGATCCTTTGGGTTCAAGTCACTGTCTACACCAGGTATAGTAGCCACCAGGCAACATGACTTCAGGGTCCTTGAGTGCTGGACATTTGATAGAGGAGGGGAAAACAGAGGAGGCAGTATAAGCCCATTCTTGACCTAATCCTCATTGGTGAGCCTGGGCCCTTAGGCTCTCTTTGAGTAGACACCCTTGGCAGATCTTATGGACTCATCAGAACTCTGAGCCAATCTTTGACCTAAATAGTGATTCTCAACATGTGGGTCACAACCCCCCCCCACAGAAAATCTCTATCTCCAAAAATTTTTATGATTCATAACAGTAGCAGAATTACAGTTATGAAGTAGCAATGAAAATAATTTTATAGTTGGGTCCACCGCAATGCGAGTATTAAAGGGTCATGGTATGAGGAAGGTTGACCTAGGACCATTCTGTATTTCAACTCCAGCTTTGGCCTGGCCCTACTTACCTCTGCTGTATACAGAAATCTGTGCATTTAGATCTGCCCTCTGTCTCTCACATTCACCAATGGGACCAATGGCTGTTTGTGTATGGGGATATGTCTCCATTTCTGGGAAGGGTTATTGTTAGGGATTATATGGTGTAGCAGTTCCAAGGGCTTTGCAAATAGAGCATGTTTGGACCAGAGCTGACTTTGCACTGGCAGTGGTTTCAGAAACAAATAACATTTCATGCTAAACCTAGATGCCACTGGGTTGGTGAGCTCTGACCCATGACTGCTGGCCACATCTGTTTCAAACCTTCCTCTCCCACCCCACTCTGGAGCAGGCACTGGATCTGCAGCAGATTTCTAGGCACTAGGGAGCCCGAGAGTAGCAATTTCAGGGACCTTGAGATAATCGTCCTGTGGGCTCCCATGCATCCTTTCATCCCAGGAACTCATCACTGTCCAGTATCATCTGAGCATAGCTTGAAGTGCATTTTAACCCTATCATTAGTCCTGTCTCCCAGCCACGGGCACTGTGGTTCTGGGAGAGAAGTGGGCAGTTGGTCCTGGAACTAGAATGGCCCTCCTGGGCCTGTAGCCTGGTCAGGAGAGCAGGAAGAATACTGACGGGTAGAAGGCTGCAGTCTGAATAGCTTGTGGATTGTACCAGTGTGAGGACTGAGGGGTTCCAGGTTACTGTGGTTCGGGGCCTCTTGCAGAATTTCGAGACACAGGACTCCCTTCTTTTTGTTATCCACAGTCTGCTCACTTGTCTTCTAGTCAGTAATGAAGCCCAGGCCTCAGGCGCCAGCCTATACAGAGGACACACACAAACACACAGCTGGGACAGTGACAGGATGTCTCGCTGTGCCTGCCGAAGGAGAAGGACTTTGGGCATCGGGTCTAGAGGAGACAGTCCAGAGCTGGCAGGACCAAATCAGGTCAATGAAAGTTACCAACAGCCCATTTAGATGGAGCATCAAATAGTTATTCAAAAGAGAAAGTGCTCTTCTTATAGGAAGTGACCTTCCCTCACTGGAAGTGACAGGGCTAGGCAGGTGAGTACAAGGGCCTGACCCTGCCCTCAGCCTATGTCCCTGGGTGGATGGGCTCTTGTGACTGTCTGAGACTCTAGAGAGACTGCTAGACTCAGAAGTTTCGCTATGTCTGGGAAGTGATGGGTATGGCTGTCTGTGAGGATGACTTGAGGGGTTTTTGTTTGTTTTCTTGGTTGGTTTATAATCTCCCTGCCTCTGTGTGTGTGTGTGTGTGTGTGTTTATGTATACAAGTGTGGGAATAAATGTGTCAAGACACATGTATAGAGGTCTGAAGACAACCTTGGATGCTGGTCCTTGATTGCACTTTGTTTAAAACATGGTCTCTTGTTGTGCTGGCTAGTTTTCTGTCAACTTGACACATCTGAGAGGAGGGAACCTCAATTGAGAAAATGCCTACATCAGATTGGGTTGTAGGCAAGCTTTAGGGCATTTTTTTTAAATTAATGATTGATGGGGAAGGGGCAGGCCGTTGTGGGTGGGTGTTATGAGCAGTTTTCCCACATTAGCCCCAAATAACACACAGAGACACTGTATTAAATATAAAGCTGTTGGCCTGTTACTAGCTCTGTCTAAATATTAATTCATTTCTATGCATACACCAGCCTAGCTGACCCTAGGGCTTCTGGAGATTCTGTTTCCACCTCCTATCTCCTGTAGGAACATGGTGATTACTATTCACTACTGTGCCAGGCTATGGGTTCTGGAGGTCTGAACTCAAGTTCTCACACTTGCACGTAAGTGCTTAATCCAGTGAGCCATTTCTCCATCTTAACCTAAAGTCTCATTTTATTTTTATTTTATTTAAAATAAAAAGAGAGAAACCAGAAACAAGCAGTCACCAACTCAGGTCTCCATTCTTTGCCTGCAATTTTAGTTATAAAAATGTTGCTGTTCATGGAAGCATTTATATTGTTAAAATAACGAGAGTTGGAAAACAACGTAAATTGGAATTCTTAACTACTTCCATCTAATTCCCATTCCCCTTCCTCCAGGAAAGTCTGGTTTTAATTTGGTGTCCTTTTAACACATGCATGCACACACAACAGGTGTTTTGCTCTCCAATTTGTCCCCTTTAAAAACTGGAGCAATGGTTGAGAGCACTTGCTATTCTTCCAGAGGACCTAGGTTCGGTTCTCAGCACCTACATGGTGTCTCGCAACCATCCCTAACTCCAGTTCTAGGAGATCAGATGCCCTTTTTTGACCTCTGAGGCTCCAGACATGCACAAGAAGCACAGATATATATGCAGGCAAAACACTCACATATATAAAGTAATCTGAAAAACAAAAACAAAACCCTTGTCAATAATATCCCAATGCTAGGCCACATAGAACCAGTCCATGCCATCCCCCGGTACAGTTGTAGATGATTTTATAGGCATATTTCCTTTTGTTCAGTAGCCTTGTGTGCATATATGGGTAGCTTGTCTGTTAGGCAGGCACCTGACTAAGAGGATGCACATATAAATTCCAGTGTATATCACCAGCAAAGGCAACCGGCCCTTCTTTTGGCAGAGGATAACAGTGTCTTGTGCCCTACCCCTTTGGCAGTATGTACACTGTCCACTGTCAGCCCTGGCTGCTTCCCTGTGCAGGGGTGAGCTCCCCATCATCAGTATGGCATCCATCAGGCTGAAGCCCCTGCAGAAGGAACTCCTGGTAGGGAGAGGAGGCAGAACCAGCTGGCTCTGGAGGCCCCTTCCAATCAGAGATTATGCATGCCTTTGGATGGCCTCATGTGGGTGCAAGAACTCCTTTTACCACCGTTGCTCAGTGTCCCTGACAAGAAGCTGAGGTAAAGGTGCTTCTTTTATTGTTTCCTAGGTCAGCTGAAGCTGTCCATTGATGCCCAGGATCGGGTTCTGCTGCTACACAGTAAGTATGGCTGTGTGTAGGCTCACCAAGGGAGGAGAGTGATGGTCCCTTCCTGCCTGTAGCTGGACAGGACATGGTGTCACTATGGTGTCTTTCCTTTTCCTATAGCATTCTGCCATTTGTCCACTGGCAAAGTGGGTGCTCACTTGGGACACTTTCTGTAGACCCAGTGTCTGTCCTCACTCTGAAGTCTGGAGTTTGTATTCTCAGCAGGCTGCAGATGTCTGTAGACACCTCAAAGTTACACTTGGGCCAGGCCCAGCAGGGCCTGTGGAAAAGCCTTCCTAGCTTCCCTGCTGTCTTTTTTTTTTTTTTTTTAATCCTCATTATTTTGTTTATTCACACAATGATGGGCAGCACAATGTTATGGTTAAGGTCATAGCCTTTGGAGCCAAGCCACTAGAATCTGAGTCCTGGCTCTGATGCTTTGCTTACTAAGTAAAGCTGAGCAAACTCAGTTTTCCCCTCATACAGTGCTGGAAATAACAACCATCCCACTCATGGGTTGTTTCAAGGATTAAATGAGTTATACTGGTAAAGCACCCAGCACACAGCAGAGGTGTCCTGTAAGATAAAATGGAAAGCCATAAACTGCAAAGTTAGTGTTTGAGCACAGCCCCTGTGCTAGGGGCTGTGGACCCCAAAGAGAAGTACCTCCCCGTGTCTACGTGGTGCTGTGGGTTGCCAGGGAGGACTTGACTTGCCCATTTAATCCTTTTGTCCTTCCTTCCACTCAGCATGTGAGTGTTTCTAAGCTTCTGATGTGGCCCTTGATGTCTGAACTCTTCAGCTTAGCTTGGAAGGCCCCATCTGTCTCTCAAGGCTTCCTGGCTCTTGTGCAAGACACTCTCTATCCTCATTCTATCTACAGGGTGCCCCACTCCCCAGGAGTGCACATAGCTTGTCAGTGCTCTCTGTCTTGGCACAGGAACGACGGTTCCTGTGTCTATAATAACCTTCCTCTTTTGTTGAACTCCCTCCTCAAACGAACCTTTCCTCCCTCTGGTTTTGCCAGAACTGTGCCTACCCAGGACACCAGTGAGCCTCAGGAAGGAAGGTTGTATCTGCTCCACCCCCAGCAGTGACCCCTTGTCCTTACCCAACTCCAGGAGCCCTTGGTTGCTCCCTGTTTTGGGTCCTCATCATAGCCTGGCCACACTGTGCCACTGTGAGTTTGGTCTGTCCTCCATGATAGGAGTGCAGTGAGGGTGTGGTCAGCGCTACCTTACTGCCATCAGGAAGACCCAGGAGGTCACCAGGCCTGGATCCTGCCCAGGAAAGCCACACCCTAGAGGGGAGGAATATACTCTTGGGGAACAGTAGCTAGGATACAGAACAGAGAACAGCAGGCGCCTGAGGTCCATTGCTCCTGGCCTTAAGGGGCCCAATGTGAAGTTCCCAAGGACTAAAAGAGGGGTGTTCCGGGCCTGCCAGGGTCTCTCTCCAGCTGTGCAAACAGTTTTTGCAAAATGCATCTTGGCCCCTGCCACACCATTTGTCCTGTGTAGTTTGCTTTGGCTTCCCCCCAGCCTCAGCTCTTCATCCCTTCCAGCCTGGCTTCCCAGGCCTCATGCCCCAGACTACTGAGGCTCTGTGTGAGCCAAACACAGGGCCAGACCAAACCAAGGACAAAAGAAAACAAGAGATGTGGGTTCAGTTAGACCTATTACCTGATTGCTGAGGACATCAGGCAAAAGAGCCATTCTTACATTTATAGCGAGCATTCCTATCTATCATCTATCTATCTATCTATCTATCTATCTATCTATCATCAATCAATTTATCTATCATCATCATCATTATTTTCTGTTCTGTTGATAGTGCTGGAGATCCATACTAGATAAACACTCTAGGTAAATACTAACTGAGCCACACCCCAGCCCTTATTCATTTTTTTTTTTTAAGTTAGCAAACATTTTGTACAACAGTTTCTTATTGGCCAGACAGTCTATTAAGCATTTTAAAAACATTTTAAAAGGACAAGTATCATATGAGTGAATACCACCAATAATTCTTGGAGAAATGGAGCTCTCAGTCTGAGAAAGCTGGTAACTTCCTCCAGTACACATGGTTAGTGAATGGTGTGGCTGGCTTCATGCATGGCCTGTCTACCTCTGGATTCAGGCTTGTGACCATTCTGTGACACTGTCCATACTTAGCGCTGTGCCCCTTGGGCAGCTTGGGCTCCCATCCTTGGTGACTGTCTTGAAAGATAGAGAGAGCAGTGGGCTATGAGTCAAGAGACATAGGTTCTAATCTAACTGCCATTCCATTGCTCTGTGATTCTAGTGATTCTTATATCTTTGTGTCCTCCTGGTGGCCAAATTTCCCCCACTCAGTGATGGCTTGGACTGAATACATTTTAAGTTCCCCTCTGGCTATAAGACTTGGGGAATGGAATGCACTCCATGCTGTAGCATGGTGCGGGTGCTTCCAGAGCATAAGGGTGGGAGAGTGGCAATACACTAGGCAGAGATGGACTAACAACCTTTAGTTAGCATGTCAACCAAGAGACCAGGGTTAGGGGTCAGAGTCCTACTGCCCACAGATATGTCTTGTATTTCCATACCCTTCCATTAGTGGGTATATGCTTATGCTGTGTATTCCCACTTACTCACCCTAACCTTTCAATTCTCTCTTAGTTATAGAAGGCAAAGGCCTGATGAGCAAAGAGCCTGACAGCTGTGATCCCTATGTGAAGGTATCTGATGGGACTAGAGGCTGGTGTGGGGTCCTGCGGAGCCATGTCCCTGACAGAAGTCTCAAGGTCCAAGTACACATGTGGGTTTGGGGCCTGAGGTAGTGGCTAGAACCTCATCCACTGGGTCCCTGGTCCTTTATGAGGCCCGGTACTGGCCTAGATCCTTGCTTTTTGACTGACTTGTTCCTCAGGGCTTTGGGCAAGAAATCTTAGTGATCCACATGGTGGGTATTGTGACGATGCTGGTGACTGACACACAAGCTTTCTTGCAGCCAGCAGCATCTTCATCCCTTTCCCTACCAAACTGAAGCAGAATCGCCAGGCCTGAGCAGGAGAGTGGAAGGGGTATCTCTGAAGGCTGGAAGATGTTAGACCCTTGCAGTGAATGGAGAGAAACATAAATGGAAAAGATACAGGAAGCCAAAGGCCAGGGACATCCCAGAGTACTGCAGCCAAGATGCTAGGTGCAGGCCTTATGTTCTCTTCCCCTTACTTCCTGAAGTCCTTCCTGCCAAGAGCTGGAGACAGACTTGACAGGAACAGGCTGGATGCCTGAGGCAGAGGAAGGAGGCCCCCTTAGTGAAAGCATGGCCTTGGGGCTTCCCGGGGAGGGAACAGAATGCCCAGGGGCTCCTGGAGACTTAGAAGGGAGGAGGCCTTGGCTTTGGGGAAACCTTCCTAGTTGAAGCAAGAGTAGAGAAGATAGAGTTATACCCTATCTCCAGAGGACCTATTGCTGCCTTCTTGGTACCACCACCATGACTCCCTGTCCTGGTGTCCATTGCACTGGCCCCAGGCTCCTTGCCTGTGATGGGGACTTTGCTCCATCCTCTTCCCAGGCTCTTTGAAGAACCCTGGGAAGCTTTTAGTTTGGAGCCATGCAGAGCTAGCTGCAGGGCTTAGGTGATGATGTGGCTCTGTGATCACCTAATGTTTTCACTTTCTCCACTCAAGATTTCTTTGATCCCAGAAGACGACCAGCAGTGCTGTCAGAAGACACAGACCATTCCGAACTGCAGAGACCCAGCTTTCCATGAGCATTTCTTCTTGTAAGAGTCGGGAGCAGCCCAGCCCACTAGGGGAGAGGCAGGGAGGCTTTGTCTGGGAAGGTCTCAGTTTGCCTGATCTAGACACAGATCTAAGCAGAAAAACAGCGGCTTCTGAAGGATGCCTTTGTTTTTTCATCCCCTGTGTCCTTGCATCCCTGGCCTGGGCCCAGCAGAAAGGCATGCAGCAATAACATCACTTGGCTGGTTCTCCTGACTATGGTCGCCAGGGCTGGCAGCATGCCCACCCCCACCCCCAAGAATAGCCAGTTCCCCACTGTGCCTCTGGCCAAGTTTTCACCTTCAACAGGAGGAATTTTCCGAGCTGAGGGGCGGTATTACCTGCTCATCTCCCCTTTTTTATTTAAACTCATTAACCTCCCTGAGCCCCAGCTTCCTCATTCCTAGAATGGAGTTAATAATAGTTCCCGCCCAGGGAGCTGGGGACTTTTAAGTGTAACACAAGGCAGTGCCCATCAGAGTGGGAGCTGCTCTTGCTATTACTAGTATTTCCCCCCCATCTCTGGGCACTCTGGGGCCAATGGCAAGGTCATGGACATTTAGTCTTTTCCTGGTAGAATTATAATATTTAATATTTTGGTTTTCCCCACACTTCATGACATAAATTTTGCATGTTATACAAATTTGGACAATAGGGGATGAACAAAAAAAAAAAAAAAAATAGAAAATACACAGAGCCCTCCTAGCTACACAGATATGCCCTGTCAGATCCCTTCGTTCATGTGGGCGTGTGTCTGTGTATGTGTTTACAACACAGGATTGTTTCATACTGGTGTGTCCCAGCCTCCTTTTTGTTCCTAACAATGTAATATACACGCGAAATGACTCATCTCCCACACTGTGGCACTGTATTTAGCCATTGTAGATTCCTTCTCAACTGTTGTAATCACGGCCAGCTCTGTGAGCCTGGCCTAGAGCTGGGCCCTTCTAACTCTCTGATGGTTCTGCTTTGCTTCCTAGTCCTGTTCCGGAGGAAGGTGATCAGAAGCGTCTTCTGGTGACAGTGTGGAACAGGGCCAGTGAGACCAGGTGAGCTGGACTGAGAACCTTCTCTGGGTTAGGATTCCAGCATGCAGTAGGGGACAAGTGCCTTTGGGATAAATAACAGACCCTGAATACACGGAGCTCCCTGAAGCCCTATCACATGGAAGTGATGATTTAGGGGAGGTCGAGACAGTGTGGTCGGCGAACATTTGCTGAGCTCTTGGTATCAACAAGGCTGGGTTTAAGCTCCCAGGGTTGCCAACTAGCATACACAGAGACTCTGGCACTGTCTGGGGATAAATTACAGTGACAGCATACACACATAACCCAGTTCCATAGGACACTGCACTGTTTTCACAGGGTCTACTTTGCTCTGAGTCACTGCTGGAGCCAGTACATACACATGCAATGAGTACTAACCTCATAGAATATAAAGGAGATTAAGTGCATGAAGGTGACTGGGAGGGCTTCATGAGAAAAGTAGAATTTTTAACCTGGGCAGAGAGTAAGAGTAAGACATGGAGAGAAGGGAGGGGCGTTCTGGAACAAGCAAGGCATAAGTGATGAGCAGGAATTACTGAGGAAACAGGGGTAGTTATGGTGGCCTCAGGCGATCATGAGGAGGCCTGGATTAGGTGTGCAGCGTGTTGTGGAGGGCATCCAAACAGACTGATCTTACAGGTGGTGGGAGACAAAGGAGGCAGCTGGGGTTGTGAAAATGAGAGGCAGATGTTATGGTGTGGGGTGGGAGGTGCCGTAGGCAAGCATGAGGATTGGCTGCTAAGGAAAGCCCATGCAAGCATTTACCTTCTAAGGCTGACAGGGCAGGAGCAGAGTGGGGCTCACTTCACAAAGGGCAATATATGAAGCTGGGAGACCTGATAGCCAGTAACACTTGTCTAGCCAGGATAGGATAGGACTGAATGGACCGAAAAGGGGCCCCATGTGAATGAAAATCAGCTCGGTTCTCCAGCCTAGACCTAGAAAATGTTTTGGGGGTTGAATGCTTTTTTTTTGTATGTGTACCATGAACCTAGAGATTGAACCTAGAGCCTTGTACACACTAGATAAATATTCTGCCATTGATCCACACCCCTAACTCCTGAATTCTTCTTAGCTATTGTGCTCTTCTGTGGTTCCATTTAACCTGAAGAGTTTTTGTTTTGATGGAGCCTACTTTTCATCATAGAGTGATGCTCAACAAGCGCTGGGCACTCGTGCGGCTCTCTGGAGCGGCAGTGAGAGAGACTTGAGGGTGTAGGTGGGGGAGGGGGCATCTCACCCATAACAGTTGCCTCACTGGAGTGTTGAGATGAGTCCAGGCCAAGAATGCATTATCTCATTTGTGTACTTTGTGCTGAGTTCCCAGGAGAGGTGACCAAGCCTCAGGGAGATTAGGTCTTGCCCAGGGTCACCCAAATAGTGAATAGTAGAGCTGGGAAGATAGACAGTTGGATCTAAGTTCTGTCCTTGTTGTCGTATTGCCCCTTGGCCCAAAAGGACAGAGTGGAGAGGGTGGGTTTGTGAAGTGAGGTGGTGTCTGAGGACTCACTGGTGCTTTGAGAGGACCAGGTGCAAAGTAGGCCTTCAATAGAGCTCAGGTGGAGTTGGTGGAGGCCCAGCCAGGTGGATCCATAGGTCCTCTAGAGAAGGGTGTTCCTCTTTAGTGCCAGTTGTCCTCAGTCCTGGTTGTACATCAGAGAACACAGGTTCCCAGGCACCACTTCCAATGGCTAAACCCACATCTCCATCAGCAGAACCTGGAGGTCTACACTTAAACAAGGCCCCATGGTGAACTGTTGAAGACAGTTTGGTGTCTGGAATGCTGTTTGGCTTCTGGGACACACCTGAAGGATACTCACTGAAAAGAGATTGACAGACACATGCCATAGATCTAAGATTCAGGAATGTGTTTGGAAGGTGAAAGAGAGAATTGACCGGAACATCATTTGAACGTGGTACTTAGCTATGAGAACAGGAGGGAGGGCCAGATATACCTTTTGGATGGTTGGTGGTGCCACTGGCAGTTCGTGAAGGGGAAGGTGAGATCCTGGTGGCTAGAGCCCCAGTGAGAGAGTGGTGTCTGCATGGTATGGATGCCATGGACCTCCCAGGATGCACCGAGTGGCAGACCCTGGCTTTGAAGGGTCAGTAAATTGCATCAGAAGCACTAAAGGAGCCCGGAGGAGTATCAGAGAAGCAGAGGGACACTCTGCAAGCTGCTGGTGGAGGTGAGGGCTGGAGCTGAGCCTTCCCTGGGAAGCAGGCAGGCAGAGCTGCCAGAGGAGCCGGCAATGCGGGTCACATTTTTGGAAGAGAAAATGAAGCTGGGGAAAGTGAGTCAGCCCCCAGCGAGGCTGCCTGATCAGGGCACTGTCTCCACTAGTTGCCTATTTTGGGAAAGTGAGATTCTTTATTAAATAAAACACAGCCAGCCTCGTGGTCAGAGTCCCAGCCCTAAGCTCAAGAGAGCTGGGGCAGGCTCAGGCAGGCCTGCCCGTGGAGCAGATGCTCCACGGAGGCCAAGGCCATCAGCACCATGCTGGCTGTTTTCAGCCTCCCTGTGTTCTCAGCCTGCTCTTCTTTATCGACCAGAGGAGGCCTCTAAACTGGAGCAGACAAACAGCAACTGCAGGAAACACAGGCTCTTACAAATGCTCCCAAATCAAATTGTTTTTCTCTGAAGGACAGACATACTATTTATCTCTGTGAAAGACCACCACGGAAGGTGGGAGGCAAGTTTACTGAATCATTCTCCTTAAAGCATTTCCCATACATCATCTCATTTAACACATGTTTGGAGGGGTAAGAATTATGACTGCCTTTCTCTTCAAAGGCTTATGAAGGTGTAAGACCTCGAGATTATATAACAGCTGGTATTTAACAAGCATTTATTCTATGTGAACTTTAAGCCCATGGCATGCCTTATCTAATTTAATCCCCACTCAGCTCTTTTATGGGTGAGGAAACAGGCACAGAAAGCTTATGTAACTTGTCCAAAGGGGGAAAAAAATCAGCTGCAGATCCAGGCAGTCAGAAAGCAAGTTTGTGCTTGTAGTCATATCCCAGTGTACTGGCCTGCCTCCCGCGGGTGACAAATGACTTCAAAGCCATTCTCCTTCCCTGTCAGTGGCTTGTTCCACCAACCTCAAGATGTTTCAACACATGTAGTGTGTCTTTGTATAAACCACCCAGTCAGATGTGTAGTAGGCACATTCTGAAATCTGTAGGCAACAAGAAGGAAAGATTCTCCCAGTGGTGGCTGTAGATTCCTACTAGAGACAGGATATACCAAGAAGTCCTGCTGGGGCTGGGGTGATGGCTCTGTGAGTGAGAGCACTTGCTGTGTAATCATGAGAACCTGAGTTGGAATCCCCAGCACAGATCTAAGAAGCCAAGCATGGCAGCACACAAGCCTATAATCCCAACACAGTGGTGGTCAGAGACCCAAAGATGATTGGGGTTTCCTAGTTGCCTGTCTAGCTCTAACTTCACTGAGAGACCTTGTCCTGGTGGGTTACAGCAGAGATGGGCAGAGCAGGGCCCCTGACATGGTCCTCTGGTGTGTGTGTGTGTGTGTGTGTGTGTGTGTGTGTGTGTACATACACCGCCGATCACAGATGCTCGGCATCTTGGCATCGAGGAAAAGGAGCTGTTGATTTCAGTGTATGCCAGCATTTTGGTAGGAGCTGAGGAGAACCAGTGAGTGTGTGAAGGAGAGCCAGTCTCACTAGCTGTGATGCTGTGGGCCAGACTTCCCCCAGCTCTGTGCCTCAGTTTCTTTGTCTGTAAAATGCAGTCATCTATAAAGTTTTTTTCTCCCCAATTTCAAAGTTCTGTGAGTATTAAAAATAATAGCTACTTTCATAAAATATCTTGGTAAGCTAAAAACAAATGATATGCAAGGCTAGAAGGCAGATTTCAGCTTCCAGAAACACAGAGCCCCAATTCATCTTCCTTTTCTCTGCCCCACCCACCTGCCTCTCCTCCAGTGGATGGTTTTCTAGCAAACCTCACACATTTTCATGTCTTATCAGTATACTGTGTGTGTTTGTGTGTGTGTGTACATATATGGCAATTTCTAAAGAAACAGACCCATAGGCATAATCACACTCAGATAATAGTAATCCATCTATTTCCTCGGGCACTTTGAACACAGAGCTAAACTGTTTGGAAGTCCCATTGGATGATAAGCAGAAAGGCATAACGAAGCATCTGATATCATTTAAAGTGCTTTCTGAACCTGTAGCCAGAGAATAACCTTGGAGAAAAATGTAATTGTTCCTCTGAAAGACATTTGAAAGACAGTGTGAAAGACTGTTGTAGAAGACTATTAATAGATTTTTTAAAAAAAAATTATATATGTCTAATTAAATAATGGACTCTTCTATGATAACAGTAGCTGCATATATCAAAGGTCTGCTTTGCCGTATGGCAGGCACCACCCTTAGTACTCTAGGGACAGCCTCTCCTCTAGCCCTTTTACAAACAGGATCTTTGTGCCAAGTATAGTGATCTAATATCAGATAGCTTATGACCAGTGATGGGTACTTAGCCCAAAGAAAAAAGTGAATAGAAAAACATGTACTCAATTTAAGGCATCGCACTTGAAATAAAGATTAAATTATATAACCATATGATACAAAATAGTTCAAGGTTCTCAAATGAGCAGATTGATGTGGCTTCCCCAAAATGTAATGCTTCGTCTTGCAGTAAGCTGAGCACTGTCCTGCCATGTGCTCCATAAAGTCACCTCTGAACCTCTGCACTTTTTGGTCCCCTCTCTCAATGCTTTTCCTCTCACTCTTTCTGGCTCTGCTCATTAGAGCTCCTGCAAGCCTCCCAACCCCAACTGCCTCTTGTGCCTTCACAATTTGTTGCCCGCACCGTTCATCTGTCAATCTCACTCCATCTTGTGCCAGGTCCTGTATTGCTCTCTTGAACTGCTATTTAAATTCCTGCCTATTTGTCTTATTTCCTTAATACTGGGGCTCCTTGCCCAGTGCCTGCCAACCACGGGCATGATGGATTCCCCCATTTGTCAAGCCTTCGCTGAGTGCAGAAGCCTGGAGCTGAAAGCCTTGGCAGTCAGCAGTGACCAAGGCGTGGTTCTAGAGCCTCTTCACAGAGGAAAACTGCCAGCCTCTCCTACATGGAATCAAGTTGGTAAGCCAGCTCGTACCTTGCCGTATGCCTAGGCTGCTTATATAAGCAGTTCTTCCTCCAAAGGGTTTTCAAAAAGCAGCCTTCAGAAGTAGCTAATTGAAGAACACTCAGAGAGAGGTTCCTGCTTGTGGACATTAATTGTGACAATTTACTCTGCCTGAATGATCATGAAATCACTGGAGGCCCCTTAGCAGGAAGCAAAGCTCAAGGGAGGCTATTAACCATTTAGCATTCTCTAAGCGCCAGGGAATAAAAATTCCACTCACAGCAGAGTAGGGAGAGGCAGTGTTTATTACAACTAAACCCCCAGCCTGGAGATGTGGAAGACTGCAGTGGTGGCCTGTGTGAGTGTAAACTGTGCATCACCTCACTACCAGCCAAGGGGCTCCCACATGTGCTGATGAGAAAAACAAGCTTGCCAGGGGCGCGCTGGCAGAGCCTCCAAAGGCTGTCCTCATGCTGCAGCTATCTGGGTGATCGCTGCTTGTGGGAGTCTAGCCTTCCTGTGCCACTCTGACCCCTTTCCAGGAGGGAAGGATATTTGTTCAGAACAGTGGGGTAGGAAGGTGAAGGGCTTTTTCATAGGGTGACCGTATTACCTTCCTTGAGTAGTTTATTAATGATAGGAGAGGACAGTGAGGAGGAGAAGCCCATGAACCACAGCTGGAGACGATGCCAACCACTGCCATGAAGAGGAATAGTTGGATGAACTCTGAGGCCCCCGTCTTGTGGCTGTGGTTTATAGCATATAGCCAGGCGGGCTGCCAGTGTTGAGGACCAGTCTGCAGTACTCTGTGTCCTGTCCCTCACTTGACTTGGCCGCCTGAGCGAGGCTAGTTTTGTTGTGCTTATAACTATCAGATGGCAAGCTGCCACCCTTTCCAGAGAATCCAAACAATATGTATTTGTGGAGGCTTCTCGACCTCTGCTTGACCATGGGTGGGCGCCTTGCAGAATCCCTGGAGAGCTTTCCTTGAACCTGCCTTGAACCAACTGGGTTTAGATCTAGGCATGAGTTCTATCTATAACTCAAATTTCAGGCAGGTTTTTGGGCAGCCCTTTGATGCTCTGTTGTTCAGAGTTACCTCCCGGGCCTGGCCCCTATAGACCAGCTTTCTGGGAGGAACAGCTACAGGGAGTTTACTATGTCCATCTTTGCTTTAACACTGTCCCCTCCAGGACAGGCCAAATCCTCCATCTACGTGGGCCCTACAGATAGTAAAAAACTGCCAGTGTTATGCTCCAATCTAAATATGTGTGATGTTTCTAGATAGTAATTAAGCCCATCTACAAAGAAATCTTGAGTTGGGAGCTGTAGAAAGAGAAGACCAAACAAAACAAAAACTCACCTAAATATGTGTGATGTTTCTAGATAGTAATTAAGCCCATCTACAAAGAAATCTTGAGTTGGGAGCTGTAGAAAGAGAAGACCAAAGAAAACCAAAACAAAACCAAAACTCACAAAAGGCTCAAGTATCAGGGTTAAGTGAAAAGCTGTAAAATAATAGATGTACTTAAAAATACATTTATACACTGCACCCCCCACCCCATTGCAAAAGCAGCAACTATTCCTGTGAAGAATTGAAAATCGCTAACAATTCCACCTACCAGACACAGCCATTGTTTTTGTCTTGTAGTTCTGTTTCCCATGAAACTGCAGCTTTCTACAGGTTCTTTCCTGTGACAGTAGCAAGCTTTGGTGTTTCATTAGCATCAATCGATGCTATCATTATTAAAAGCTGTTAATATGTTCCTGATGGTTGGACATGTCTCTAGGCACTTTGAATTCCTGTTACCCGAGAAGTCCAGCTTGAACTTTACCCCTAATCCCAGGTCTGACAATGTGTGAGGCCTGACCTTGGTTCATGCTTGCCTGTCCACTGACAGTTGAGTCAGTGGTATTATTGTGGGTCATTGTGGCTTTTGTGTGTTGGGTATGTCTGGAACTTGGTCTCCAGCCATCTGAGAAATGCTAAGGTCCTGCTCGGATGTGAGGCAAAGCTATGTGAGCTGAAGTCCCAAAGCTTTCTTTCCTCCTACTGCCTGTCCCCAGCTGAGGTGGTGGCTAAGATCAAGCCACAGCACCTACTCAGCGCCAGGACAGCTAAAACACTCATGGTAGTCCTGAGCTCCTGCAGCATCAGAGAGTGCAGCATTTGCCCAGGCCTAGGATGCCCAGGGGAGGGGATCAACCAAGCTTGGTGTCTTCCTCTGGAAACTGAGTAGAACTCTCTGCTCACCTCACTAAGTGGGAAGGACAAAGGGACAGAAGCAGGTGGAAGTGCCCTTGGAATCCACATGTAGACTGTGGAACATTTGACAGAAGACTTCCTTGAACAGACAGCAGGGGACTTACTCTCTGCTCTTCTAGGCAGCGTGCACTCATCGGCTGCATGAGCTTCGGGGTGAGGTCCCTCTTGACTCCAGACAAGGTGAGTTCACAGGAAGCACCTGGAGCAATAGCCCACCTAGGTTGGCTGGTATAGTCACACTGGCCCTGGAAATGCCTGGGTTGAGCTGCTCTCTGATGTTGGTAGCCTCATTTATAGACTTTTACTATCACTGGGCTAGGTAAGGGTTTGGGTCCCCTTCCAGAGTGCAGTTTGGCAGCCCCTAGGCTCCCTGGGAAGTGCCGAATCTGGTAGATTCCAGAATGCCAGGAAATATTTTGGCAAGTCCCATGGGATATGGCTACTTCTAATCTGCTGTGGGTGAGGGGAACAGGCACCCCTGGTTCCCCTCTACAAGGGTGGTCTTTATCTGTCTTCTGGGTACAGGAGAGGGCAGCACTGGAATTGATGATGTCCCTCTCAGGCTGGGTGAGGACATGGGCTCAAAGGAGCCTTCCTTTGGGTCACTGTGACTCACCTGCCCTTAGTAGGCACTGCAGCCCCAAACCGGAAGTTCTGAAATAGGGATGTGTGCGTGTCTCACACATCTTGAGAATGTCCTTGTGGTCTGTTTTGTGTCCCTGCCACTAAGCTTTGTGTCCTGGAATGAAGTCACAAGATGGCTGTGTGGAGGTCCTTTTGACCTCCTGGCTTCAGCCTTGGCTTCCGTCTTTTCCGAGGACCGAGAGAAGGTGCTTCTCATGGAGACTTGCACAGAGGTCTGGAGTATCTACTTTTGCAGCCTCTCTGCTGCTCTTCACTCTTTCATTTTTGTTCTGAAAGCAAATATTTAACACACACCTACTGTTTACCAGGCTCAAAATTAAGTATGTCAAAGAGCCTGGCTGGAGGCAGGAGGCAGGAGGCAGGAGGCAAGAGGCAGGAGGCAGGAGGCAGGAGGCAGGAGGCAGGAGGCAGGAGGCAGGAGGCAGGAGGCAGGAGGCAGGAGGCAGGAGGCAGGAGGCAGGAGGCAGGAGGCAGGAGGCAGGAGGCAGGAGGCAGGAGGCAGGAGGCAGGAGGCAGGAGGCAAGTCCATAGTTCTCCAGCTCTAAGAGGATAAGGGAGGACCATTTCTGTCCAGAGCATCAGGGAAGGCTTCTTGGTATAGGTGGTAGCCTTGGGGCAGGGAGGCTGGACCATCTGCTTCTGAGGAATGATGTCTAGCTGCAGTTTTTGTTGTTTGTTTGTTTTGTTTTTGAGGGGATAGTGGTACCCTGGTCTGTTCCCTCTGCCTCTTTGGTCTAATCATATCAACCCTTCCCTCATGACAGGAGATCAGTGGCTGGTATTATCTGCTAGGGGAGGACCTGGGCAGGACGAAGCACCTCAAGGTGGCTAGGCGGCGGCTCCGGCCCCTGACAGGTGTGTATATGCCCCTTGAAGTTCCTGACCCTTACTGAGTGAGGCATGGGTCTTTGCCTCCCTGGACTTCTTTCCAGTGCTTATAGGACCCCTGCCCAGGACATCATTAGCATATGAGGGACTTTTCTCAGAGTTTATGCCACCTGGCTTCACACAGATCGATCCCCTTCCTCACTCACAGAAACGTCATTACTTCTCAAGTGTCCCCTTCCCAGGCACTATGTCTCATCCTTGCTGACCTTGGGGATCCCACCTCCGCAGATGCGGTTTTAGGGCCTGCCATGAGCTTGAGGCCCAGGGCTTGGATTTCATGCCCCCTCAGTCTTGTTCTTTTCCTTAAAGCCCTGGCTCCTGGGCCTCTGTTTGCTCTGAGCCTTGGCATCCTTCTATCCTGGAAGCCAGGAACGGCCCTGACACTCTGAGCCCTGGCTTGTTTGTGCATGGGCCCTCATGCCAGTAGGAACTTTCTGACTCAGCTTTTATCACCTTCCAGACATGCTGTTGAGAATGCCAGGAGATGGGGACCCTGAGAGTGGGGTGAAACTCCAGGTAGGTGGGGACATTCCTGGTTGTGGGGCTGGTGGAACCTGAGCATGGCTCCAGGCATTTTGTCAGCCTCTTGACCCAAGAAGTGACTGTGAAAGAGGGCAGCATGTGGTGTTTGGAACTTAGCCAGTCATGCATTGTGAAGGAGGATTCTTGACTTTCCTAAGGTGTGTCTTTGGAAAGGCGTGCCATTGTCCTGTATGTAGATACTCACGACCTTTACAAGGGTGGGAGAGAGCCAGCAAACACAGATGACTGGATCTTTCAGAATTTTTGACCTCTGGAAACAGAATCCTCCCTTCCCCCCCCCCCAGGTCCCCAGAACTACTGTTTCTCCTAGAACCATGGTGGTGTCATCTTCACAGGTTAGGACTGCTGGGGCTGGGGAGTAGCCATAACTCTGAATCTGAAAGTTATGGGCTTCAGGCTTCCTACTAGCTTTGAATCTGGAGAACATTATATAGGGATTTGGAAGAATTGTCCAAAAGTTACTCAATCCCTTTGGAGAACCTGTCATGTTGACTTATGGTTTTCTTTAACTAGAAGAAGGAAAATAAAACTCCCAGGGATCAATTATTCCCTTGGGTGCTATTGTGATCTAACTCTCACCACCTCTGTGAGGGGTGGGGGGGTTGTCACCACCCCACCTTACAGATAAGGAGATACGCAGATCAATGGGTGTCATGTCACTGTGGCCATACAGACAGCAAGAGGTCGATAGCCCCTCTCAACAGGGTGTGTACTGTGCCGAACTGTCTCTAGAGTGTGAAGACATCATTGAGTAGATGCTGATGTTGGCATGCTTCTTGAACTCTTGCCTATAGATGCATTGCCATCCAGGAATCCTCGCCGTTGACTGCACTCATCCATTCCCTCATACACTGTGGGGTGGTTACCCCTCTATGGATCCCAGCCTGGTGCTGGGTTCTGGGACAGAGCCTTGGTTCAGCTCTTGTGGGACATACTGTTCAGAACACCACTGCCCAGCATAGTAGCAGCTTTCTGCCTGTGGCTTCGAGAACTTGGCTGTAGCAAGCTGGCCTGAGAAACCCAACCACAACTTCTATTTCACTTCAGGACATTTGCCATGTACAAAGGTCTAGCTCCCATTATAGAGCTAGGGTAACTTGTCAGATGTGCTTTCTATGGCTTTACTAGGATTTAAAAGCTTCCTCTAGCTTTAGGGATCATTTCCAAAGATCTCCTCACTCTCTGAGGGGGTAGTGACAATGGAGCCACTTCTGGGAATTACTTCGACATCGACACTGTTGGTCTCTAGGTAGCTTGTGAAAGACCAACTTTGTGCTAGACTCTGCATTTTGTCTCCTATCACTAAGGATACTGATCTCAAGTGCATTGGATTTGGGGGCTTATGTACCCTGAAGATGTCCATAATGCTTAGCAGAGACAATGATCAGCAGAGGTTTGGGAAAACAGGAGGTCACTTATTCAAATCCTTCATTTGAAAAATTTAGAGATGTTGGTTACCTGCCAACGATCACTTGACAACCAAATCAAGTAACCGCCTCTGTTCTAACATGAGTGAGCAGGTGGACTTATGCAGGGGCTCCTAGGAGGGCAGAGGGGGCTGGCTTCGTTCTTCACCACTCACAAGACCTGATCCTGGGACTACAAAGTACTTGACTGCAGAAACTGGGTTCTAACCTGGCATTCAACTGTAACCTCTCTTGGCCTCTATTTCTTTGTTAAGATGTGGAGGCTGGTGCCCCCATGGCTGGGAACCCACTTGCACATCTGTGTGTCATTAGTCCCTCTACACAGCCCACTTTTGTGAAAGAAGAAGCTGACTTTGCAGTAGCTCCTGAGTGCCCATCACTTTCTGCGTGTTTTGTGTTCCCTGACTTGGGTATAGTGCTTAGGGCATCCCAGATTGTCCCCACTGGGTTCGTCCACTGGATTTGCTCTCGGGGACCCTGAGATTTTCAGGGAGGTGTGCTGTTATAGAACATCTCGTGTTTTCTGCTTGAGTTTCCTTCCCTCCAGCAGGCAGTGAGGGGTGTTTGTGAGAACACTGGACTCACAGAGTGGCCCAGGGCAGAGAATGCAGCCAGAACAAAGGCGCCCTCTCCCAGCCAGGCCCAAGGAATACTAACTAGTTGACAGGAATTTTAATATAAAACTCTCCCTCTTCCTTGTCATTCCGAGATTTCAGGAAGCCTTCGGGCTTATCTGCAGAGGCACACAGCACAGACAGGGCTTGGGGAGGTGAGAGGTGACTTCCTGCCATTCTTCTGTGGGACGGGCTTCCCAGAGCGGTCATGCCAGGCTGACGGGCGGGCGCAGTGAGAGCTCCCGCTGCTGGGGGGAGAGCTGGGTTTTCATGGGTAGGCAGCTGAGGCAGGACCCGCAGCCATGAACCGCTTCAATGGGCTCTGCAAGGTGTGCTCAGAACGCCGCTACCGGCAGGTGGGTGCCTGACTCCCCTGGGGTCCCGTGTGGTTTGTGAAGTCAGGGATGGGGGCTCATCCACATAGACTCTCTCTCTCCAAGCCCTTTTGTGCCTCCTCCTGTCCCCAACATTTTGATGTGGGGGGGAAAATCGAGGCAGGGGCTGGACCCATGGCTCTGACCGCTACCTAACGCCGGGTGTTACAGTCAGCTGAGGCCAGTTCTGTGGTCCTAACCATTGGCTGGCATCCTTAATGAGATGATTTAGCTGATTTTTTGCTTCTATCACCTGGGGAGGAGGTGATTTTTTTTTTATTTTTATTTATTTATTTTAAAAAGGCATCTCAGCTCTGAGATGGTTTTGGGGCTATGGTGTTTTGTGACTCCGGAGAGCTACAGTATTGCTGACTTTCCTGTTTCTGGTGGGCAGTCACACCCATTTTGTCTCTTGTGTGTGTTGGTGTGTTGGTGCTTCTGCGTGAGATAGGCTATTCTGTGTGTGTATATGTTTTCCTCTCTGCTGCCTTGAAATGACTCCACATTCTTGTGGCTTTAGAGTCCAACTTCACTGAGTCTGCCTCTTAGCTTCTGGGCTGGGAGGTGGGCAGAGTCAGAAGTGATGGTAACCGTCACCCCTGAGACTCTTCTAGAACTAGGTTTTTCTTTCTTTCTTCCTTCCTTCTTTTCTCTTTCTTTCTTTTTGTGACAGGGTTTTTCTGTGTATCCCTGACTGTCCTTGAACTCAGAGATCTGCCTGCCTCTGCCTCCTAAATGTTAGGATTAAAGGCACGAGCCACCACCACCCAGCTAGGACTTTCTCTCTTATAAAATAAGAATGGGTTGGGTATAAAAGTAAAAGAAACCCAGATTTGGGTAGTGTCCAAGCTGAAGGGAGCACACAAGCACAGAGAAGGCCCTCATTACAATCTAGGTCCTAACTCCTTAGTGTATAGGTCACAAGGAGATGCCCACAGGGTCCTCTGCACCTGCCTCTGTCACTCAGGTATCCAGATGTTCCTCCCAGCCTTACCCGGCTCTCAGGTCCTGCCCTGCTGTCCCAACCTATGTTCCCTTCTTGGCTGCAGTTAGGTGGTGGGGCAGGGTGAACACCAGAGGGAAGCTAGTGAAATCCCAGGTGCCCTTGGGCCAAGGAGCCAGGAGACTGGGATGTGCTGGTGGTCAGAGTGGGACCTGGTGCACACATGGACTGGACCCACAGCTCGGGACTCAGAGTAAGATGTCCCCTGCATTAGAAGCTAGGGGCAGAATTGAACTCACTAAACTTTGTATGGGACCAGAGCTCTAGTCCAGCTCAGTCCCCTTTAGCTGCCTCTCTTGAGCAGTTCACAGTCCCTCGTCCCTAACATAGGAGTAGTGAAACAGAGACAAGCCTATGGGAGTGTAGGACAACTCCTATGAAGTGCTTGGCTTGTGTTTGCAGCTCACCTCTAGGGAGTGGCCAGTCAACGCTGGCAGCTAGGGACAGGAGTCCAGGTGTGACAGAACTTCAGCAACTAGACAGGTGCTGACATGGCTGAGACACAGGAGCTGCTGAGGTCCCAGAGTCAGGAGGGCACAGTCTCCCTCCTTGAGCCCAAGGTCAGAGAGGCGGGGTGGGGGAGCATTCCCAGCCTTTGGACCTTGGTTACCTTCTCTGTAAAATGGGCTTGCTGACGCTGTAAACTTGGGCTGTAGTGATGGACAGACTGTTTGGATACCACTCTCTTCATTCCTAGAGGTCATGATGGCCAGAGCGAGCGAGGTTCTGCTTCCATTACAGTCCGCTCCTCCCACAAAGCCAGGCGTCGCTCTCCTTTCCTTATATTTCCTCTCCTGCCACTCCTTTGCTTGCCAACAGGGTGGGATTGTTCTCTGGAGTGGCACTCAGAGAGGTAAAGAGGCTCCTGTCCCTGCTTGGACCAGAGCTCCAGAATTTAGAAACACATTCATCTTCAGAAGCTCACCCTCCGGAAAGGAGAGATCATCCTCAGTACCCTGTGGTGTAGGCTTGGGGCAGGGCTGGGAGGGTGCCTGTGTGGCGTGGAGGGTTGGGTGCAAGTCCCCTGTTAGCCCCACACAGTGGTTCCTGCTGTCTTCTCTGGGCCTGCCGTGGCCGGGCCACGAGAGATCTGTCATTCTTCCTCAGTCCACATTCACTCCTGGCTTTGTTTAGCTTTCTTTCTTCCCACTTTTTTCCTTCTCTTCCTGTCTTAGCTGTGTGTTTTCCCAGAATTCTTATGGGAACGGGGTATTTTCCTGCCCTCTCTCCCTCCCCCTTGTCTGTCAGATTTCCTGTTTTACAAACTTGCTTTGAATCCAGGCCCAGGACTGGTGGGAAGCAGAGCGTCGGGGACCTTTGGTCACCCTGGGCTCCTGCCTGCTCCCCTTCACTGTGCCCGGCCTTGGGGTATCATCAGGCGCCCAGCCCTAAGAGACAGCAGGCTCTGTCAAAGGCTGGTGGCACCCTTGACCCAGCCCAGGCTCACTGAACTGTTTTCTTCCTCTTCCTGGCCAGGACACCTCCTCTTGTACCTTGTTGGGAGCCACCCTGTTCTTGCCCTTTCCTGGGGTGTCCTGGGACTCCCTCTGAGATCGTCTTCTGATCTAATCATCTGAATGAGCCAGTGGGCCATGCTGCACACAGGATCGTTCTTTTTGATTTTTGAAGATTTTGTTTTAAAAGTTTTTTTTTTTTTTAATTATGTTTATATGTGTGGATAGGTGTGTGTACATGAAGGTGAGAGTTGTTGGGTCTCCCCTGGAGCTGGTGTTACAGGTGGCTATGAGACTCCTGACATGGATGCTGGGAATAGAACTCATGTGCTAGTATAGCTAAGCCGGCTGTTCTCAACCAGTGGGGTCGAGACCGGTTTAGAAGGTTGAACGACCCTTTCACAGGGTCGCATATCAGACATCCTGCATATCAGATATTCACATTACGATTCATAACAGTAGCAAAATTACAGTTATAAAGTAGCAATGAAGGTAATTTTATGATGGGGGGGGTCACCATAACAAGAGGAACTGTATTAAGGGGTTGTAGCATTCAGAAGGGTGAGAGCCACTACACTAAGCCATTTCCAAAGCCACAGATGTAAACATTCTTTAGGTGGGATGCTTGTCAGCGCCCTAACAGACAAAGCTTTTGCCGAACTCCTGCCGTGCACAAGCATGGTGTCTGGGGTCACACAGGTCTGATTGCTATACAGTTCTATTTTGGCCTCTGTTGCTTGTCATGGCCTACTTTACTTTGGAGAGATTTGTGTGGCCTTGTCCTCTCTCATAGCCAGAGACCAAGTGCCACCCTCCCCGGGTGTACCTCAGCAGTGCATGACATACAGCAGGAGTTGGATTAGAGAGTTGGTCTGCAAAAAAGCATCCAGATGGAAGGGTCCTTGGATGGAACTTCCGTGACCCTCCCATGCACGTAGCCCTGTGCAGGCAGAATGAAGCGTGTGGCTAGTGCTGGTTTATCCAGGAGGCCTTGGCTCTGCCTGTGCCCACCTCCTCTCTTGGGAACTCTCCTCCTGGCTGCTGGGAGGCTCTGCTCAAGCCTGCCTGTGCCCGTGAACCCCAGCACTCTTCCCCTGACACTGGGCCATAGGCTGAGAGAGTATGTCCTGTTTTCCCTCCCTGGTGTTCTGGGAGGACCGCTACCTGCTTGGCTTTAATTGTGGGCCCCTAGCACAAGACAAACTCTGGGCTAAGATTCCCAAGACCTCCATGGGAAAGGAAGCTGAGAGGGAGGCAGGCAGCCGCTGAGGTGTTGGGACCACAAGGGGCAAGGTTTATCCTGTTCCCAGATCCTGTCCATTCTGCCCTCCCCTTGAGCTCTCAGCAGCTTGTTCGGCCCACAAGTCGGTTAAGATGCTGGGTCTCAGATAGGGACAGAGAGTGGCTGCTTGCTCCTCAGGTCTGGTTCCTGTGGAGAGGAAGGTGGTTCTGGGTGGGGCTTAGAGGTTTCCCAGGTTCAAAACTCTGGAGTAATTGGGCAGGGCTGTGTCCTAGATCACTATCCGGAGGGGCAAAGACGGCTTTGGTTTCACCATCTGCTGTGACTCTCCGGTCCGAGTCCAGGCCGTGGATTCTGGTAAGTGAATGGCAAAGGATGCCAGCCCTACCCTCCCATCAGGCAGCTGGTCTTTGCAGATGGTCTGGAGCTGGAAGGGGCCTCACACTGGACCAGGGGCTGGGTTTTCGAAAGGAAAAGAATAATATTTTTAAATGACCCACAGATGAATCTGAAGTTTATGAAAACAGACCCATGATTTATTTTGTTTGTTTTATCAAAATGAAGATAGGTGTTATATTTTGATTCCTGGTGGTTTCTGAAGAGGAACTAAACTTGAATTGTGATGACTAATGAAAGCCATTTATGAATGTTCGTCCTATCTGCCCACTTAACACTTAGAAGTAGACATTCCTAGCTGGGTGTGGTAGCTCATACCTGTAGCCCCTGCACACAGGAGAATTCCAGAATGAGATAATGGAAGTTCAAAGCTAGCCTAGCCTATATCACGGTACTCTGCCCCTTATCAAAACAAAACAAAGCAAAATACTTTCAAGCAAAACAAACAAAAAGCAATAAGAAAATAAGCAGAGGCCAGAAGGTAATTTAGTTGGTACTCACCTTGCAAGAGTGAGAACTCTGCAACACACACACACACACACACACACACACACAGAGCCAGGCACACACACAGAGCCAGGCACACACACAGAGCCAGGCACACACACAGAGCCAGGCACACACACACACACACACACACAGAGCCAGGCACAGTGGCTAATGTTTGTAATTATACTACTGGCAAGGCAGAGAAAGGAAGATGGTTGGAACTTAGTGGAGTAGCTTAGTTAATGGGTCCCAGGCCAATGAGAGTCTCTGTCTTAAAAGAGAGAGACAGCGAGACAGAGAGAGTGCCTGAGGAAAGTCACTTCTTGTATAGAGGTTGTCTGTCCTCTGGCTTCTATATGCATGTGCACATATGTTTCTCCCTCCATCTCCCCCACCCTCTCCCACATTCACACAGACACACAGACAGACAGACACACACACATACACACACACACCCCTTCACCATCACCACCACCAAAAAAGATATCACTTCCTTACTGTTCTAGGAGACCCTTAGAGAGGGATAGCGGTGGCGTGGGGGTGGGGGTGTAGCTAGGGTGAGGGAGAAGGTGGCAAAGGATACCGCCCTGGACAGCCACCTCGTTCTCAGACAGAGCAACAGAGAGAAAGGGGGCAATCCTTGCCCTCGGTCACTAGGGAAGCGAAGGACTCAGGCTTTTTTTTTTTTTTTTTTTTTTTGTCCTTGCAGGGGGCCCAGCAGAGAGGGCAGGCCTGCAGCAGCTGGATACCGTGCTACAACTGAATGAGAGGCCTGTGGAGCACTGGAAATGTGTGGAGCTGGCACACGAGATCCGGTGACGGGGGCTGTGGGCGGCGGATGGCATGTTTCCCCCCACCCAGCCCTGGGCACACTGCCTTGCCCTGTTCAGCTCTTTCTGCTCTCTGTCCAGCTGTGAGTGGTTTACATCGCTCCTCAGGGATGCGTTTCTTGGCCTGGAAACGCAGGCAGGTTCGGGCTCAGATGAATGCTGATCCCACAGCAAACAGCAGGAAAGACTCTAAACAGACCCGGTGATTCCTGCCATGGTTGGGGGGGGAAGGGGGGCTGGTTCCACGTCAGCTAATTATGCTACTGAATGGCCGAACCCTTTGTTTAAGGGTGTGTAGACAGCGTAAATGTTTCAACTGCACGATTTAAAGTTTATTCTGTAAAATATTTGAGCCACTTGACTCTGTGGGGCAACACCCTCACGGTCCCTTTTCCTCTGCTTCCGCAGCAACTCCATGGCATTTGCTTGCTCTCACTTAGCTTTCTTCACTTGCTCTCTGCCCTGCGGGCTTCCTACCCTCACTGGCTCTGGTTTCCCCAAGTCTGAACTCCTCTCTGAAATTTCTAGGAGCTGTCCTAGTGAGATCATCCTGCTCGTGTGGCGTGTGGTCCCCCAGATCAAGCCAGGGCCAGACGGTGGAGTTTTGCGACGGGCGTCCTGCAAGTCCACACATGACCTCTTGTCACCCCCTAACAAAAGAGAGAAGAACTGTACCCATGGGCCTCCGTCCCGTCCTGAGCAGCGCCACAGCTGCCACCTGGTGTGTGACAGCTCTGATGGGCTGCTGCTTGGTGGCTGGGAACGCTACACCGAGGTGGGCAAGCGCAGCGGCCAGCACACCCTGCCTGCACTGTCTCGGGCCACCACCCCCACCGACCCCAACTACATCATCCTGGCCCCGCTGAATCCTGGAAGCCAGGTATGGATCGCTGGATGTGAAAGGGCACTGGGTCCCCCGTGGTAAGCTAAGCATGTCTCCAAAACAGAAAGTTGGGTTGTGAAGACACCTCTGTATGGTAATCTCACCATCCCTGTGGTCCATGGAATGTACTTTAGAACAAGCTGCCAAGAAGGGAGCTGTGGTCTCTCAGAGGGCCGCAGTTTCATGGTGCACGAAGCCTTTTTAACTCTATTCCACCTTAAGGGAACACTGAGTTTCCCCCGTGCCCTATGACACTCCCTCCACTTGCCATTCCCCAGGCCTGTATGCAGCCACCTGCTGGACTGCTCTGCCCATTCTTGTGACTGAAGCTCTTGCTTTTTCCCTTGCAGTTGCTCCGGCCTGTGTATCAGGAGGATGCCATCCCTGAAGGTGAGGTGTCCACTGTGCTAAGCCCTCTCAGTCTGGGGAGACAGCTGAGATCAGCTGAGGTTGGGGGCTCAACTTCCTGCTCTGAGTTCAGAGGCCTTTCTGATGGAATTGGGGTGACCCAGCATATTGATACAGAACCCTTATCCTCCTGGTACCTCCTTCCCCTCACTGAGTGAGTATGTATCTCCTTAAAGTCAGAACTGAGGTGGCAGAGGGGGAATCTAGTGCCTAGTATCATTTGGCTGTTATCCAGTGTTGCTAAGCAACCGTACCTGTTAGGGGCTGTAGATACCATGCTTGAACCTGAATGGAGAGCAGTCCTGGAATGTCGAGCTGTGAGGCCTGAGGTCGCAATCTGCACAGTGAGACTTGAGTCTCCTCACTTCACCTAGAAAGTAGGGTCAGTGATTTCTGCCCAGGGGCCCTTCTGGAGGATTCTGCAGAGAAATGTTGTGTAGTTGCCTGCATGCTGAAACATGGTGGAGGAAAGCCATCGCTGAGCCCTGTAGATGTCCCTGCTATTTAATCCATTCTTCTCCATTGGTGTACATATTCTGGTCAAAAATGGAATCTGGCATAAAGCCGGAGCCCATGAGGGCTGCCCTTAGGCCCTTGTGCACCTGCCACAGAGCCCTAAGCCAAAGTCTGGAAGGTTGAGGCCAGCCTTGCCACGTGGCCTGTGAGCCCACCTTGAGTGTTATTGAACCTTTCTTCAGTGCCTACAGGATACCCTGGACCATTTTCCTTGAGAGTGGCCTTTCCCATCTTCTCTCAGATTTCTTTCTGTGCTGTTTCCCTCCATTAGTGATAAGAAGATGATTCTTAAAGTGAGTACTTGGGCCTTTGAGGGAGAGGGGGCTCCCATCAGGCTCAGGACTGCTGATGAAAGGCACCCCCTTCTTCTCCCTGCTGGGGCCTGTGGGCAGTTGGGCCTTGCCTGCCGGAAAAGAAGCTGTGCTCCTCCTGGGGAGGATCCCGATAGTGATTCAACAGTAAGTGTCTAAAAGCTTTTAGTGGGCACATTAGGGCAGAGGAAATATGTCACTGCTAAATGGCGACTTTATTAGGGGCAGGGCTGGGCTTGGTCTATTTCTGTGGTCCCTGCATCAGACCCAGGGCCCATCAGGCAACAGAAACTTGATGGAACTTTGGCAGAGTGGCTAAGGAGAATGACTCCAGTTGTCTGTAGAGTTTTGAAGGCAAGTCACTGAGGAAGGGACCTGGAGAGATGTGTCACCTGTGTGGGTGTTTGCACGTGGGCTGAGAGCTCTTTGACCCTTTCCCACAAAGCTCCAGAGATGCCCATGTGGTCAGTCCTAAACTGTCTGTGTTTTTACTCTTCTCTAAAAATACAATGCCAAGAAGGGTACAGTCACCTAATCCTCAGGGGAAGGAACAAGCAAGGAAGAGAGGGGATGGTGCCACTAATAACAGTGGCAGTGTTTTGAATTCCTTCTGTCAAGATTGTGTTGTGTGTGTGGGGGGGGCATGTTTGGATGTGTGTGGGTGTGCATGTATGTGGAGACCAGAGATCAAACCCAGGAGCTGTCAACCTTATTTTATCGAGACAGGCTCTGTCACAAGGACCCGGGACTGCTGATTGAGCTGAGCTGGCCAGCCAGTGAGCCCTAGAGATCCTCAGTGCTGGGATTACACACACATGCCCCCTTGCCTAGCCTTTTACCTGGGCAGTGGGAATTAGACTCAGGTCTACCTGGTTAGTGCAGTAAGTACTTTACCAATTGAGCCATCTCCCCAGCTCTGTATCAAGATCTTGACTTTATTTCATTTCTAGTTCAGCACAGTGACCCTTTTAGTATCAAAAGATAATCTTTTCCCATTCTCGTGCCTTAATTCTTTATAGCCCCCAATCCTGAGTTCAGAGGTTAGGACTGTCACCAGGGTGCTGGCCTTTGATTCCTCTCGCCTGCCATGAGGTGGCCTTTCAGGAGGGAGAGCTCAGCCATCCTGCTTCGAATAGCAGGGACAGAGACAACTTAGCCATCTTGCATTGAACAGGGCCTGAGGCCTTTCTGGAGCCTAGAGCACCTATCTGGCTGTAGTCGGCATATGTCCCAGAAAAACTGTCCTATGAAGGCAGAATGACCTCAGATTCGCCACTTCCAGAGCCAGAGGACTGCCAGGGCTCGCCTCTGAAGTTGGGAGCAAAGCCGTGTAATTACTGTGTTTGGTCAATGAAGCAGGTGCTAGAGGAAAAGGAGATGATACCGGGTGTAGGCCAGACAAGAGGTGGCAAGTGGAAGTTTACCTTCGTGGAGCTCAGCAACCGGGCTGCAGTCTGGATTGTTCTAAAAAACAAAAAAGGATAACTTGGGAAATCAGTTCTGGAGAGCCACATCCTTTGCCCAGTATCTCCAGAGGGGAGTGGCAGTGTAGCTTTAGGGAGTAGCTGCCACCTAGATAGGGCTGGTCCTGCCTGGTGTCGGTTACCAACTGAATGGCCTTGGGCAGCTCTCCCACGCACCCCAGGCCTCATTTTTTCTTATCTGGAAAATGGGACTGAGCTGTCCCCTCCTCTCTGGAAGCAGAGAGATGTGTCAGGTGGCTAATTTGTGATTCTTGATGTCTAAGGTGAAGATTCTTTGACAGCCAGCACTGGGCCTAGAAAGAAAACGAAGCTCTTGTAAGTCTCTACTTAGAGCCCAGCACCTGGATTTCTCCACTGTGGACTGTGTCCTTCCTCCCTTCGTTATGGCCTGGTTGGCTTCAGACCCTACTTGTCTGATCCAGGCTGTGCCATGTCAGCTCAGCCTGTCTACTTCCAGACTGTTCTGTGACTTCTCTCATGGCATGCTTCCAGGCCTGGTGGCCTTCTCTGTCGTGCTACCACTGATGGCTGGCATAGTGTCGGAGATCATCCACGCTTCACTAGCATACCAGCCTGGCCCTCCGAGCCCCATTTCTCATGGGGTCTTTTAGCGAGTTTCTACCTGACTGCCCAGACCAGGAGAGGCAGGAAGGTATATGTTCTCTGCTTCAAAGCAGAGAGAACTGTCTCAGATTGGGAAGGAGCTTGCTATGTGTTGCACAGATGCACAGGGTTCCATGCTGCACAATCAGCTTCTGGCTTAGGAAGTCATCGCTCATGTTCAGGGGTGTCTCGTCCAACTCAAGTCTAGCGCGGGTCTCGGGAGACAGGTTGGATTTTTCCAGTGGAAGGCCAGGCTGCTGCACAAACAACCTCTCAAGTCCCAGCGCCAGGTCAGAGGAGAAGCTGGGGTAATTCCTTGCCTCTGTGCCTCCTGTCCCCATCTGGTTACCTGTTCTTTGTACTGTCTAAGCCACCCCAGAATAGGCAGGAAGTGGTTTGAGTTGTAGTGGTTTGAGTGCTGCCACCAGACTGTGATCGCTGGTCACTTGCGGGGGGTGGGAAGGGTTGACATGTTTTTCTCACCTCTCTGTGAGAAGGGGCCTTGCAGGTGGGGGAAGGAAGCAAGTGTGAAACCCTCTGGGCTGTTTCCTCTGTGCTGCGGCCTTGCGTTGGTGGGGAGCTTCCCTGAGATGTTGCTGGGTCACCCAGGTTGCAGAAAGCTAGGGGAAGCCTGGGCTCTGAAACCCAGGCTGAGCACCTCAGTCAGGGAGAACCTGGTGGGTTTCCCCTGGCAGCAGGAACCCTAAGAAGGAGCCTAGGTGTGTATGTGGGAGCCCCATCACTGGGGCTTGTTCCCACTGCCTGCCTCCAGAGCACACACACGTGCCACTTCTTATTCTAGACAAATTGATGGTGGTGGCCAGGTGGGCTCCTGCTACCTTGGCTGACAGAAGGTGTGGACCCTGACATACAAGGGCAAAGCACCCTGTCTGCCACTATTGCTGGGAGCAGAACTTTGTCCACAGGGCCTGGGAGGTGATGAGCAGGAGATCCGGGTTGGGATGGTAATGGGAGGAAGATCTGGTGCCCTGCCACTTGTGAAGCCACCTCTGCTCCCATTCATGTTCCATGTGGGACTGCAGGCTCAGTGGGATCAGACCTGAGGTTTTGGATAGGAGCAATTTCTTGATATCCACTGCACTGTGGTTTTGTTGTTGTTGTTGTTGTTGTTTTGAGATGGGATCACACAGCCTTCTCATGCATCTTGTCATACGGCCTAGGCTGTTCAGCTTTTGAGTTCCTTTGCTTCGGGTTCCTAGATTCTGGGGTTCTTGGCATGTGCCAGCATGCCCGGACAATTTCTTGGTTTTCAAAAGTGCCAAGCTGATAAATGGATAGGTTTGTTTTGGTGCCTGGGTCACTGGGGGTGGGGTGGGGGTAAATCCACTTGTCACAGTTGTAGGCTGGTGACACCTTCCTAGCTGTGGAGTACTCTCTCTCTCTCTCTCTCTCTCTCTCTCTCTCTCTCTGGGTTCCTTAAGGCTGAGACCAGCTGGAGTGGGGTTCACTGACTGGGTCTTGTTCCTTATGGGGAGGGTCCTTTAATGGATGACTCATTGTCCCCTACCTCTGTTCCACAGAACCAGGGACTACCACTAAAGGGAAATCGTACACGGGCCTGGGCAAGAAGTCCCGGCTGATGAAGACAGTGCAGACCATGAAGGGCCACAGCAACTACCAGGATTGCTCAGCCCTGAGACCACACGTCCCACACTCAAGCTACGGCACCTATGTAACCCTGGCCCCCAAAGTCCTGGTGTTCCCTGTTTTTGTGCAGGTGAGCCTGTGGCATGCCCCAGGGTCTCCTCAGGAGGAAGTGAGCACAGGCAGGGATCATCCAGGATCCAGGGCTCCCTTTGGGACAGAAAAGTGGCTTCATATTGTGGAGATTGTCAGGGAAGCAGAAGTTTCCAGAGGCTGTGCAGAAAAACACAGAGCCATGAGAGGATCCTCTCCTTTCCTTCCCAGCTTCCTTACCCTCTGGGGCTGGGAAAGGCGTGGCACAAAGTCCAGCACTGCTGTCAGCCGCCTCATCCACAGGAGTTAATGTTTGAGGGAGAGCTTGCGTGGCTAGCCGCTTTGCGCAGGCGCACACGCCGGCCGGCCAGCAATCACCATGCAGGAGTCACACACCTCTTCCCTTTCTTCTCCCACTTCTTCATTTCCTTCCTTCCTTCTTTCCCTCCTCCTGTCAATGACTTAATCAGCATTCCGTTATGGCATTTTCGAACATAATTTGTTTTTCTTTATCCTTCCCGATCCTCTTCCCCCACACCCCTGCCCCCGGTACTTTTCTGCTGTCGTCATCACCTCTTTCTCACCTTCATGTCGAGTAAGTTCTGTTTCCCCCTTTCCTCATCAACTCTTCCCCCTGCTTGTGGTTCCTGTTCTGGTTAGATGACCCATCCCTCCACCCACATGGGTACATATAATAAAAGCATTTAAAGGTAGATTCTGTATATGAGAAAGCACATACTATATTTGTCTTTCTCAGTTGGGACACCTTACTTAATGTCTTTCCTCGATCTGTCCATTTTTTCCCCCTGCAAACACTGTAATTACATTTTTTTTGTTTGTTTTTTTGTTTTTTGAGAGAGGGTCTCTGACTATTCTGGATCTCACTATGTAGATCAGGCTGACATTAAATTCTTAAAGATCCACTTGTCTCTCCTGACTTCTGGGATTGAAGAAATGTGCCACCATGCCCAGCTTAAATTAGTTTTTAAAATTATAGAAACTGAAAAATTTTTAATTGTGAAGTATTCAAGTTGGGTAGAGGTGGTACACACCTTTAATCCTAGCACTAGGAGGCAGAGGTGGGTGGATCTCTGAGTTGGAGGCCGGCCTGGGTCTACAGAGTGAGTTCTAGGACAGCCAGGACTACACAGAGAAACCGCGTTTCAATAAAATAAAACAAAACAAAATAAAAATAATCAAGATAAAACACATAAGTAAAACAAAGAATTCGAGGATGAATACCTACCAAGGTAAAGGACAGCCAGCAGCTGTCCACACAGAAGTTGCTTTACCTCTTCCTTATTTAGTGCCCCCCTCCCCACTGGAGACCACCGCCACCCCTGCCCCACCAGCCTGGCTTGATGACCAGACTTGCTCTGCTCTCCATCAGTTTTCCTGTCTACTTATGGATACCTAAGAGGTGTCATCATTCAGCCTCCGTTTGAAGCTCCATCCCTGCCAGAGTGCATAGTTGATGTTTGTTTCATTACCTTTCTATAGCCCTTTGATGAGCTCAGGGACTTGGGGGCCATGTGATAAATATGTACATTCCCGAGGACAGGTGCTTTTGGGAGGTCAGCCAGAGTTTGGGTGTGCTCTCTGAGCTGGACTGGACAGGGTGGCAGGATGAGGAGTTTGAGTAGGAACTGGTTGCTGGGGAGACCAGTGAAGTGAGTCAGTTTGCTCAGCCTGGGACCTGAGCAGGGCAGGGACCCACTTGACCTTGAAGAGATGTGAGTGACCAAATCTCTTGGCATAGGACTCTCAGGCTGCCTCCTGGGCCTGTCAGCAGAGACCTTTCAGTGAGGCTCACACAGGACAGAGGAGGGCTGGGAGGGCCTAGGAGCCTGTTGTGGGGGCGGGTACCAGGGGGAGGGCTGCAAAGACTCAGGCTGTGGCTGAACTTCCTGTAGAGAGAGCAGCTCTTTTGGTCAGGCCGGGCTGCGCAGGGCTGGAGCAGAGCCTTTCTGTTTCCACTGTGGGTGTGAGGGGTGCGCAGGGTCAGGGGTAGGAGGGGGGCGGGCAGTCTTGTCTTCTCCCTGTGTAAGAGAGTTCTCTGATCTGGCTTTGGCAAGGGGACCTTTGCACTCCCACTCAGCGTGATTGGTTTTCAGCCCCTAGATCTCTGTAACCCTGCCCGGACACTCCTGCTGTCAGAAGAGCTGCTGCTGTATGAGGGGAGGAACAAGGCTTCCCAGGTAAGGCGTGCCCGGCCCAGCAGGCTTTCCTGCCGGATTTCCTTGCCTGTTCATTAGGCCCCTCACTTTCTCTCTGCAACTTCAGGATGGAGACCTGAAACTCATTCCAAAAGCCTTACCAAGTGCGAACCCAGCTTTTGCTTGCCCACTAGTTACAATAGCAATCTCATTGCCGGTCAAAACATACCTCTAGTCCCTAAAGACATCTCATTGTTTATCCTGAGCCCCTCTAAGGAGGAGAAGATGGCAGCTTACTCCAGCTGAGACAGTACCCGAGACATTTAAAGTTACTGGCCAAAGCACATTGTTAGAGGGATGTTGGAGTCTTTCTGTATGAACCCATCCCCAGACCCTCTTCTGAGATCTCAGTCTATTGGTACCTCTAATAGCCCACCACTTCCCTACCCCCACCCTCCCACCTCCCTACCCCCAACCCTGGCTCTAGCTCTGTCAGCAGGGGTCAGGGAGGGAGGGCTTGTGTCATTCTTCCTGGCTGGGAGAACCTATCTCTGGCTGGGAGAACCTCCTTCACCCACACAATTGGCCGGGTCCCAGCTCAGTCCTGGGATGGAAACAGTTTAAGAGACATTGGAGCCCTGGGATCTGGCTGTGCTACTAGTAGGTCCTGGGGTGAGGGCAGAGTACTTGCTGCAGCTCAGGCCCTGGTGCAGAGCTGGTTCTGCTAGGGTGCATGGCTGTTTGGATCTGTGGAAACATCAGGAAGCTAATGGCAGGAAGTCTAGATCTAGCTCTGTTCCTGGCTTCTGGTGACTGCTGCCTTCTGTATCAGTCTTTCCATCTGAGTAATGGGTTTGTGCATGTCTGAGGCAGAGGGCAAGCTCCGAGGTTGGCCTCTTGCAGCCTCCTTGTCCTGGGCACTCTGTGTGACTAGAGCTACAGAGGAAGTTGGCTTGGCTTTTGTTTTGTTGTAAGCAAGCAAATCAGAACACCTATGTTCCTAATGAGTACTGTCTCTTTTATGGGAGACTGCTTGTTTCTCCGGTGCTGATGATTCTGATGAAGATGGGGCCCTTCACAGGCTTGTTGTGCATGACCCCAGGGCATAAGGTGCTGGAGCAGTCAGTCATCAAAGATTAGCCTGGGACAGTAGCTCCGTGTTTGTTGTCTTAGGCCAAAGAAGGTCAGTGGATGCCAACTCTTCAGAGTATGGGAAGCAGAATGCAAGCTTTACTAAAAAAGGTTACAGACAGTGAAAATTTGAGGGAAACTAAGCAAACCTTCTGAGAGCTTGTGTGTGTGCATGCACGCGTGCACGTGTCCCAGGGAGGAGAAATCCATTGGTTTTCCTTCATTTAGCTTTTATGAAGCAATGGCAGAAACTTGAAGAAAGCTGATGTAGTCTCTGTTGAGGTTGGTTCGTTCTCTGGGCTGTCATGGGACAAGCCGATGGAGAGACCACACACTCTATGCCTGTCCTCTGGATCCGACCAAGGAGATGGGCCGTTCATGGCTCATATACTGGTGCCCAGTTATGCCCAGTTATGGGTGGTTGAAGGCTTGCTCTGTTCATCTCTGACTTTAGCTTTGGTCTTCTCTGGGTTCCTGGTCACTTGACTTGGCCAGCTACCCTCCAACTTTGTGGGTATCTCAAGGGCTGTTAGCTATGCTAAACTTCTCTCGTTTACAGGGTCAGCTTGACCATGGCAGAGGGTGTTAACCCTATCCCACCCACCAAGTCTTTTTTGGTTACCTCCTTGTCTATGGGGTCTCCTAGGAGGAAGTTTCTTGCTAGAAGCCATCCAGGCTTACAATTTGGTCTGTCACAATCAGCTGCATTAGAATCAAGGATGGATGAAAGAACAATGGTCTCTTATATAATTCTCTCAGGGACTCCCAGAGCCAGCCAGCGGCCTGCTATGACTGGCCCAGAGCCCTGTCTCTCCTCTTATCTGGCCAGCTTGGTTATCTCATACCCAACTACAAGCCCTGACTTCTGATTTAACTCTTAACTTTCCTTGCAACCCCAGTCTCTGTGCTCACTGCAGCATATGCGGACACCCTTGCAGCCTTCACCACAACCCTTTCCCCTTACTGCCTGCACAGAGCTTAGCTCCTGCACCACTGGGGTTGCTGACACCACTTCTGGACCTGTCTTTGGAGAGCTTTGTTAGGGGTTTCAGCCAGTCTACCTCCCACCTGCTCTGGTGGGAGAGAAATTTCAATGGGAGATGGATCCAGGTGGCAAGAGTGAGCAGTCCCTTGGGACTGAGTTTCCTGCATACATGTGTGTGGCAGGTAAGGTGTGCATGGTCAGAACTAGAGAGTTGTGACTGTATATCTAGTGTATCCAGAAGAAGCCAGGTAGGGATAGCAGCCACCTGGAATATACTTGCATGTCTAGTATACTGTTTCCTGTCTTGCTCACTATTAAATCCACAAACATTAGGCACTTAGTGTATATTCTCATTGCTCATGTACGCTAGATGCCTGATCCCATGTTACACACTTGATCCCAATTAGCCCTGCAGCATCCTCACCCTGGGAGAGGAGAAGCACAATAAGGAAACTGAGGCTTCCGTGATGTTAACCAGGATCCAAGAGTTTCAAGACTGGCAGGGAATGGAACCAGGATTTGTACTTGGTTCTCTGTCTGGGTAACACTTTTCATGGTGCTTTTGGTATATTTGTTAAAGACAAAGGAAGGAAAGTAAACTATAGAAACATTTCTCTCTCTCTCTCTCTCTCTCTCTCTCTCTCTCTCTCTCACACACACACACACACACACACACACACACACACACACACACACACCTTGCATCCTTGCCTGCTGCATCTTTGGAAGCTGAGAACTAAGATCGAAGGAGGTAGTTTGAGGAAAAGAAAATTAAGTACATCCCTTCTCCTTGAAGTATGATAGCAGCGACATAGAAGGGCTTTGGTATCATCTCATGTGCCTCTAACTGAAAATGGAAAGTAGCAATCATGGGGCCTTGGGAAGCTTCTGAGAGCTTTAGCCCCCTTGAGCCCCAGGGAGTCACAGATTCTAGTTACTTTTGTGTCACTCTCCAGGGAATAACTTTTCCCAAAGCGGTTTCTGGATGAGCATGGCAGCCACTCCACAACAGCAGAGTCATTAACCGGATAGTGCTAAGCAGTTGAGCAGTTGGGCATTTTGCATTCCCTGAATGTGTCCTCTACCCCCTAGCATCTCTTCTCTGAGTAGATTGATATCAGGGAGCAGCTCTAGTCCCACAGCACAAACTGCTCTCTCCCCTCCCATCCAGAAGTCATAAACTTGCTGATTGCACATCCAGATCAAACCGGTATTTTGTGGTGGCCTTCTTGTTTGTTTGTTGTTTTTGTGTTTTCAAGACAAGCTTTCTCTGTGTAGCTCTGGCTGTCTCAGAACTTGCTTTGTAGACCAGGCTGGCCTCGAACTCAATCTGCCTGTCTCTGCCTCCCTAGTACTGGAATTAAAGGCGTGTCAAGTTTATGGCAGCTTCTTATACTCACATTCTGACCACACTTCTGGTCATTGAGGATTCAACCAGGCCTTCTCTAGGTTCCAGGAATAGTATGAGGCCTGAGATGCCACACCCTCACTCTCACTCTCACACTGACTCATCAGGTTTACCATTAACTAAAGCACCAAGGTGTTGTCTATCGACCCAGCCTCATGGCCCAGTTCCCAGGAGAAGGCTTTGGTTAGGGTCACTAGGAAGAAGTTACCCTCCAAGTTATAAGGATTCTGCGACTAAGTCTTGAAACTCTGGGAAATGTGTGTGTCCTAGAAGCGTGTGAGAGGAAGACTCAAGGTCTTAGAACCAGTGGTTGAAGGCAGCAGGTAACTGGACTGTGGAGATGGGGTCACTATGGGATGCTGGGGAGCAGGGTTCACATGCTTTGCTCTGGCATGCTTGCCATCAGCCTTGCCTTCAGCCCTGTGCCAGCCCTGACCTTTGTCTGACCGACCTTTGGGGGAAATTTTCTCTCATGCCTTAATCACTTCCTGTCTAGACCATATTCTCAGCTCTGGGAACCAGGCTGGGATAGAGGCCTGGGGTTTTTCACACCTTGTTGAGGCTCCTCCCACAGACTTCCTCTTCCAATCTTTCTGCCAGCTTCCCTATGGGTCTGGAGGTAACAGCCAGACTTCCCTGATTGGGGGACACGTTTTCGTGGGGACATGAGGGTTTGCCTAGAGCAGCAGCCCCTTGACTTTGTAGACCCCTCCTCAGACAATCTATTACTGTTCTTGATACTCTGTCACTTTCTCCTCTGCTGCAAGTACAAAACCACTTCCCTGTCTAATGTGAGCATTGGGAACAGGCAGACTTGAGGAATGGCCCAGGCTGTGTGGCTATGGAGAAGTCACTTAGTTTGTCTGAGCTGTAAAGGGCAATGGTATTGTTTAAGGAGGATTTTGTAAGGCAAGCGTAAGTATCCAGCGACTGGGATACTGTATGGAGATTGGGTTGGACAGGGTTCACTGTTAAGATTCCTTCTAGCCAAGAATTCTAGAGCTTTTGCGTTTGGGACCTCTTGGAAGGGGACATAACCCTGAGATAGCCTACTTAAGGACATCCCTGAATTGTCTCTGTGGGCCATCATATATATATGTGTGTGTGTATATATATATGTGTGTGTGTGTGTGTGTGTGTGTGTGTGTATGTGTGTGTGTGTATGTGTGTGTGTATATGCATACATGCATGCACACACACATATACATATGTGTGTGTATGTGTGCTTATAAAGAGAGAGACAAGCTCTTACCACATAGCCCAGGGTAGCTTAGAGCTTAGAGCCTAAGCTGGGATAGCCTCTAACTCTCAATTCTCTTGCTCAGCCACCAGACCATCAGGATTGTACATGTATATAACCATGGCCGGCTTTTATTTTTTTCAACTGCAGAGGCGCCTCTGAGAACATCCTTACATGTTCATGTTTATATATTCTTGTACTTCTGTAGGGGAGCCTCAGAGGTGGGACTGTGGGAATCATCTTTAACAGCTTGCTAGCTCAATATCAGCATGCGGGCTTTTTAAGTTTGGTTAACAAATCACACACTGTGTCCTCCAGGGTGTGCCAAGCCCTTCAGGCTGGTTCTCCTTGCTTTAGAAAAGATGGCATGTCAGGTTTGGCCTCTCAAAGAGGAGTCTCCATAGTTAATAATTCTTTATTATTATTGTAATTATAGAATCTGAAATAGGACTGTATGACTTTAAGGAAAGGCTGCTGTAGGGCAGACAAAGGAAAGAACAGGGTAAACCTTAGTGGGCATAGAGAACCAAGTGGGTTTTTTTTTTTTTGCATAAAAATATGCTGAGCACATCTGTCAGTTTACCTATAATGTCTAAAAATAGCCTTTCCTTTGTTTTTGGAGCATAGAGGAGATTAGCGATTATGTACAAGCCTGTACCAGAACATAAATAACCGCTGTTTGCTTGAACCAATTTCTCATTGGTATACTTCAAAAATATCTGTGAGAAATTTGGTAATGTTACTCCATGATGCTTCCCTTCACAACATAGAGGGCTTGTAAAAACAAAACAACAACAACAAAAAAGCTTGAAGGAGTCAGGTGTGGGGTGAGGTATGGGGACACCCCCAGTCCTGAATAAGGCTCTTCTAGAAAACTAAGGGACAAACTGGCTGCCCCCACTGCAAGGCAGGCCTCTGTCATTGGCAGGGTCACACTTGGAGTTCCTTCTGGTTCTGCCTGTCATGGCATGGGCGTGTTTCCTGGACCTCCAGGGGACCTTGTGGCTCCCTGCATCCTGGGGGACAGCAAAGCAGACTGTGTTTGTTCTTCCCCTGAACAGGTGACACTGTTTGCCTACTCAGACCTGCTGCTCTTCACTAAGGAGGACGAGCCAGGCCGCTGTGATGTCCTGAGAAATCCCCTCTACCTCCAGAGTGTGAAGTTACAGGAGGGTAAGAAGGGCCTGGATACCCCAGGGGCAGTGTGATGGCCAGCTAAGGACTTTCTAGAAACTTGTCTGCCAGTTTCAGTGGGACGCTTGAGAATGTGCTGTCATGTCTGCCTGGGGATGGCAAATTTCCAGATGTCACACCCTAAGCTGGCTAGCTTTCCACTATACCTTCATCTCCGCAGGAAGTTTCTATCCTAGGGATCCAAGGAGAAGGGCAGGGAAAGCTTTGGACTCTAAGACCTGTGTCAAGCCTTGGGGAAGTTACTAAAGTCCTCTGAGCTCATTTCCTCTCTGTAAAGCAGGATGATAATAGCACTTCAGAAGCTTGCCGGGGTTAAGTTAGGTCATTTATGTAAAGGGCCTTGCTCCAAGCAGGTTCCCAATAGAGGCTTCTTGACAATGATCTGTGGACACTCCTTTTTAAGCCAGTGTGTGGGCCTGGTCAGAGTCTTAGGAAACTGGAGCATACCTGAACATCAGCACCAAGCTGGGAATTTCTAACCCAAAACTTTCCATGGCTCCCTGGCCCATGGGGGACCAGGGAACGGAAAGCCAGCTGCGGGTATCTGTCCAGCCACAGGGTTTGGCGCCTGAGGTCTCAGCCCAAAGGGGCTCGGTTTCCTCTCCCAGATTATGCAAACAACAACAGACCTGTGTGAGCTCAGGGCAGCAGGGGCACGGGGAGGAAAATATTAGCCTCGAAAGAATTCTGTTTTGGCGGGTTTTGCTCCAGAACTTCCTGACTGCTTGCAAAGCCATCCTGTGTGCTTGGTGCCCTGGCCTCCTTGAGAACTGGCCTCCCCCTGGGAAGTCCTTCACAGTCTTCCCTCTCTAGCTCTGTCCTGCTCAAGGATGAGGGTGGCTACTGATAGGAGAACAAGAGAGGCCACTAAGGGGAGAGCAAGACACCACCCTCAGGGCCAGCCGATGAGGCAATGGGAAGAGCAGACCTCTCAGCATCTTGGGCACTGGCTCTGGTATTCCAGATGGTTCCTCTTTGCCCTCCAGTGACTCTGCACTTGGCTTCTTGCTACTCTCCCACCTTCACACACACACACACACACACAAGCATGCACGCATACACGCACGCACTCACGCACGCACACAGACATGCACTTGTGCGAGCGCTGCTTCCCATAGCCAGCCTGGCTTCCTGCCCTGTCCCCAGCTCAGCTGAGCTGGGACCTGCTTAAACTGAATGGGTACCCAGCAGAGCAGTTCTCAGTACCATGCACTAGACACACCAGGGCCTGAAGCCTGATTGCTGCACACACTGAAGGTCCAGGCCCACAAGCCCAAATCTCTTATTGGCTCGCCCTCCAGGGAGTGGGGGTGTTCTACTTATAACCTCTATCTGAATGCCCCCAGTTCCCATGAGTCACCAGTGGCTTCCTGCCAGCTCCAAGGTGAGAGGACTAGAAGCACCTGCAGATGGAACCCAGGGGGCTTCTGGGAAAAGTTGCCCAGTACTCATATCACCTTGCACCCTGTTGGGGGGAGGGGGTAGAGGCTGGGGGCTGGCTGGGTTTCCCCTCCTGAAGCCCCAGGTCCTGGGCTTGAAGTTTGAGGGGTTTAGACACACTCTCCTACTCCAGGCAGTGATGTTCATGGTGAGTGGGCTGAGACCCTGTCTGCCCGTAGATGGTGGGACAGCTATATGAAAGCTAAGGGTCAACGATGTCAGAGCTAAGGGTGGGTGACCCAGGCAGCCCATCTCAGGCAAAGTGATCATGGACATGAGAGCGTATGGGGTTGGAAAGGGAGATGTGTTCCTGTACTGGATTTCCTGGGTAGACCACAAGTCTGAGAGGGTTTGAGAATGACCTCTGGGGAGCCTGGAGCTGCTGGGATGGAAGGAAAAAGGCTAATTGCCAGGAACACTCAAGGTACATGTCCAGGCACCAAACGGAGCCTTTGTACACACCCTCTCCTGCTTTCCATGGACTACCAAAGTCCAGTGCCCCCTTCTGCAGCTGCCAGAGTCACAGCTGTGGGGCCCAAAGTTCGGAGGCTGGTGCCATTTCCTGGCCCCTCTCACATGCCCCAAAGAGGCTCACTGCTACAACAAGCCAGGCTTTTAGGAGGTCATTTGGGGGTTAGCAGTGTCTGGTGGCAGAATGATCTCTAACTAGACTCCCAGGTTTCTTCCCACCTTCAAGTCAGTATGTCTGCAGATTTTAATTTCGGTGGTCAAAAACTTGTTAAAGAAGGGAGCATCCAGCCTGGCACTCAGTGCTGCTCCCTGGCAGGACAGAATCCAGCCTATGCCTGGGACCAAGGACTCCCTTGTGACTTGTTTGCTAGGGTCTGCTTCAGCTTCTTAACCATATTCCTAGGACTTAGTAAGGAGCATAGCATACATGGGTGACCAATGGATGGCTAAGAGGACACCAGAGTGCTGTCTTAGTCTGGCAGCTGGGGTGTCTCCTCCCGCAGAGCCCCAGACTCAAGGTCACTCCTGCTGTGACTGCCTCCTTCTGTTAGCTTCTCCCAGGGTTCATCAGGATTGAATGGCAATGTGATGGGAACAGGCGGAGAGCTGGTGCTAACAATTGGAACATCTCCAGTCAGCCAGGGCCCATTGTGGTCTCTTCCTGCCACTGCTGCCCGCTGGTTTTGCTACTCTTTGTGTTTCTGCCTCTCTGGCAGGCAGCATCACGCCCACTGTGTGTCTTTCTGGCCTTGCCTGTTCTTAGACATGACCTGGAAATGTCTATCTGACTCATGGCCTCTTCAGGCACACCGGGGAGCCGGGATCTCAGCTTGGAAACTCAGCTGCCTCAGCCCCAGCTGCTGGAATGCTTGCTTGACATTTTCTAAGATGTCCTCCATGTCCACCTCGGTTCTGGCCACTTCAGTGAGAGCTGTGAGGGAGACCTTAGCCAGCTGGAATCACAGATGTATGATATAGGATTAGGAATCCAGGCTTTGTGGGTATCTCCTTGTCTTGGATTCAGGTTTCAGCTCTGCCAATTAATGTCTACGAAGTCTGCTGTCCCTCCCTGACCCTGCCTTTGTGTGTGGAGAACGTAGACAAGAGCTCCCTTGGCCAGCCTCCACTAGTGGAGAAGGTTTGGTGTCTTTCAAACCAGTACAAGATGTTCTCTGGGTAAACGCTCCATAGGCAGACATGGGCTGGGAGGCCTTCTCTGGCTTCCATCTAGCCCATGATTAGGGAACCTCCTGCATGGTCTATGCATTACATACATGGTGGCAAGTAAGGCCCACTGTGGAATTAAAGGCTCCTTGATGAATTCCAAAATGGAAGAGACAGGAAGAGTGGTTCAAAGAAAAGCCCCATGTCTGCTGTGTGGGTGTCCTCTTCCAGCATGGCGGAGGCGCTCTCTGCAGACACCTCCTCCCAGGCACCCTCAGCTCCCTCTGCTTGTTGTGCTTTTATGAGGCTCTGAATCATGCTAAGCTCTGCTCCCCTGCCATCCTACTGTCACACTGCTGCCAGCACAAGGCTGTGATGTGGAACAGACGCCAGGGAGAGTTTGCAGCAATGCAGTGATGCTGGAGGGGGCGGGGCTGGTGTCAAAGCACGGAGTTGCCATGCATCAATGGTTCCTTACATAGGGACTGTCTGACAGTGTGTTTGTCCAGCCTCAGCTCCCATGTCCCCAAGTCTTTCATCTCTTAGCCTTCCTCTGTACTTCTAGAGCCTCCTCTCCCCTTATTACCTGCTCCCCAAGCCCAGGTTTCTATTACTTTCTTACTTGGATTATAGTGACTCTCCTTTAGACTAGGGTCTGCTAGGAAAGGTTTCAGTATGTTTTCTTAAGCAAAAGAAGCTCCTCCCCTTGTCTCCAGCTCACCAATACAAGGAATTCTTAGAGGCACTGGGATCTATTTTCTTAAACACTACAGATTTCTGAGGCAGGGTTCTCTCCCTCTTCAACCTGTCTCCAGGTGGGTAGAAATAGAAAGATTTAGTTCAAGTTCAGAGTGGACCTCCATTTACTTATGGGCTATTTTGTCCTGGCTCTTCATGGCAGCTCCTGCCCCTTGGGGTGTGTCCACTCTCTTGCTTGAGGAGGTCTGGTTTCCCCTGGTTAGGTCTCTACTTCCTGCATTTTTAGAGCTTGGCTTGATATACAATCTGATTTTACTTTGTAGGCTTCTCTTCATGACAGACTCTGTTTGGTTTGATGGGTCCTTTGCCTTAAGCGTGCTTTGAAGGGGTCCTACTGGAGCTTTTGGCATTTGAGAGGCATGCTGTGCTGTGGTTGAGTGTGAACCATGGAACTGGGCTACAGTTCCCACTGCTTGGCTGAGTAACATTATCCCCTAGGTCCTCTGTTCTCACATGAGCCAAGGACGCTAGGGGCCCTGCCTCCTGGTTGTCAGGAGTGAATACAGGAGTAAGTACTCTCTCACAGCTACTCTTAGCCCCTGAGTTGATTGGTAAAAGCATTTGGGGCAGCAGTTGGCTCAAATCATGATGGTACTCCAGGGTCCCTGAGACTTTAAAAAGTGCTTGCTATTACATGTGTTGGGTGGTTGCTTTCTTCAAAAATTGACACCCTGCTTGGTTAGGCTACCAGCTGGAAGTGCAGGGAATTCCCAACCCTCCAAGGCCTGTGTCCAGATGAGTACTTCATGGAGAGTGTGGCCAAGTCCTGAGGAGAGGCTGAAGTGAGCAGGCAGGTGTCCTGGTGGGGTGTTCGTGCTTTTCTGTGCTCACAGGCACATCTCCATCTCCATGCCCATGGCCACACTGTCCCCACTCCCAGCTGTCCCCACCTTCCAGAGTTCCCTTCCTTTCCACCCGGAGTTCTCCCACAGTTAGACTTCCCAAGAAGGGAAGGGAACAACCCACATCCCTCCCTGTTCTTGACAGTTTTGTAACTGGTTGAGTTTGCATTCTTACACCAGCAGCAACACCCTTAGAGAGTGTGGCCATGTCGAAAAGCTGTCTCCCAGTATGCATAGAGATGGGACAAAAGACTGTCCCTCCTTGACCCATGCTTCCCTTTGTGAGGAACAAGGTCAATTCAAGAGTGAAATGACTCCCTAATGAATTTCAAAATAGCAAAGGCAACAGAGTGTTTAAGGCAGAGGTTCTCAACCTGTGGGTCTCGACCCCCTTGGGTGTTGAGTAGCCCTTTTGAGGGAATAACATATCAGATATCCTACATATTAGATACTTACATTATTATTCCTAACAGTAGCAAAATTAGTTATGAAGTAGCAATAAAAATTTATGGTTGGGGGGGTCACCACAACAGGAAGAACTGTATTAAAGGGTTGCAGCATTAGGAAGGTTAAGAACCACCGGTCAAAGAGAAACCTCAGAAATGTGCTGCCTCTATGGCAGAACTCTGGGAATTCTGGGAAGAAGGAGTCCTTCTGGGATACAGATAGCTCCCTATACCTGGCCATTAGAGGTCAGTGGGTTTCCTTCTGGGAATGGGTTCCAGCATTCCCATGTCAGGCTGACCTGTAGGCAAAGCCTTCCAACTGTGTATCACTTGGATGAGTGAGTTAGTGAGCTTTACTCTGGAGACTGCTCTGGTCCCCACACCGCCCTCTCCTTCCTCCTGTTCGGGAAGGCACCACACACAGCCTCCTGGGCGAGATAGTTGGCTGTGCCCAGTGAGGCTTTGACTGTGTAGTCAATTCTAATGTGAATCTTCCTTTGTGTTCTCTTCAAAGGTTCTTCAGAAGACTTGAAATTCTGTGTGCTGTACCTGGCAGAGGTGAGTCCCTCTCTCCAATTTGGAGGAGAGTAGAGTGTGACCCGAGGAAAGAGATGAGATGAGACTTGAGGTTGGCCTCCGTATGATCTTGCAATGACTCAAGACAAAGTCAGGAACAGTTTCTTGCTCTATAGAACACAACCGGCCTGGTTACCTCTCTGTGAAAGGGCAACTAAACAGATGGTAGACGGGATAGTCCTGAGACACCCTGCTTGGGACCTCGGGTGTCCCTGCACCTGTAGGTGTCCTGAGGGCGTGGCCCGACAGCTGTACATTACCCTGTTTATTTATTTACTCCATCTTCTCCTGGAGATGGCCCAGCTCCCACGCTTGCCTCTTTCACCCTCTTTTTCCAGGAAGTGCCACTCACCACCCCTCCTACAAAGGCTTGTCAGTGTTTCAAAGGCCTTGAGGTAATTGTACCTTCACCTGGGCCAGACAGCACACGCTGAAGCAAGCACCACGTGTCTGTGTTTGGCTCAGAGTGATGCCCACGAGAGGGACTGACACGCTTGATCTCTGAGTAGAAGGTCATGTAGGCTCAGACAACTGTACCTTTTCAGGAGCAAAACCAAGCGAACAGTTTTTTGTTTTGTTTTTATTTACATGTATTTATTTATTTTTGCTTCATGTGGTTTGGTAGATAAAGCAGAGCTTTAATCAGAGAGGTCCTTGGTGATGAAAAATCTGAGGGCCACGAAGTCATCCAAATTCTCTTTGGTTTTCAGCATAATTTTCTGTTCCCAGCCTTGTTCTGCTGACACGTGGCATCTGTCCAAGCAAGGCCCTCTGCTGCCTTGTATCTTGCCAACTGTCCTGGGAACCTGTCTATGTGTTTGGGTAACAACCATACGAGAGGAATACACCTTTCTGAGAAGGAAAAATGCCATTTGGGATTGAAAAGCATTCCTAGCTAAGATAATAGGTGTACATCTTTGAACAGACCCCAGGAACAAGAAAGTTTACTGAAAATTTCACTTGAGGGTTGCTAAGAGTTGCCAAGAGGCAGTAGACAGTGTCGTAGTAGAAACCAGGGCTCAGTAGCCTGAAAATAGAGCTGTGGGCAGCGGAGGTTCTGCACAGCCCAGCCCACGCACAAAGGTGGCTGGCAAAATTCCTACAGCACTTGAGGGTGTTCGGTTCCCCAGAGCCAAGTGAGTGGAGTATAGACAGCAGATATACTGTGACAGGGCTGTGCCCACTGGCCCCTCCAGCTTCCCGTATGTTTCACCAGCTTCTAAAAGGAGGTTCCAGGTTTCTCTAACAGCAAGAGAGCTTCCTGCCAGACTGGTGTTTTGCTTTCCTAGAGAAAAGCCTTTCTGCTCGTTGCATCTGAGATCTCTTTTCTAGTTCTCTAAAGATTGGCTATTGATCTGAGTCCTTGAGTTTCCGGAAGGCACCAGGTGACCCTGAGGGACCAGGAGAGTGCAGCTCTTGGGCAGCTGGGTGCTAGGAGCCTCTCACCTTAATGGGCCTGCTACTAATGGAGGGCTAGCCTGTGGTGCAGAGAGGACCACACTGCTTGCTTGCTTGCTCAAAGCCCTGAACATCCCTGACACAGGGGATATTGGGCCCCATGGAGAGCCCAAACAAATCTTAGTTAGAATTTCTACCGAATAGTCTGTTCTCCATTGTCTGATATCCAAGTGGTACCCAAAGAAGAACCCTGGTGAGGATTTGAGGTTTTGAGAGGGGTTTTCTCCCTCTGTATTCAGAAAGACACACTGTCCTAGGAGACAACAGCTTTGTCCTGGGTTACCCTAAGCAGTCTTTTTGTTTTTGTCTTTCTTTTTTTCTTTTTCTTTTTTTGTTTTGGTTTTGGTTTTGATCTTTTTTGTGAGACAGGCTTTCTCTGTGCAGTCCTGGCTGTCCTGGAACCCCATCTGTAGACCAGGGTGGCCTCGAACTTAGAGATCTGCCTGCCTCTGTCTCCGGAGTGCTGGGATTAAAATTGTGTGCCACCACTCCTGGTCTGCTCTAAACAATCTTAAACCCAAGGACAGGTGTCCCTCAGTCTGAGAATCTGTGGGATGCAGCCCACAGCTGGCTTCACAGCAATGTGAAGAAGATAGTTTGGGAATGAGGAGGATCTAGGTTTGCATCTTGGCCCTGCCATTTCTTGAGTGGTCGTCTGGGGCAGGTTACATACTCCTGACATAGGCAGTGAGGTCGTCTTTGCAGGCTTGTAATGTTAAAAGGAGATTCAATAAGACCATGCGTCTAAAGCACTCAGCCCAGAGCCCGGCACTCAGCATGCTTGGCAAGTGGCGGCTAAGTAGTAATTAGATCAGAGAGGGAGGAGAGGCTTTTCATGTTCATTTATCCTCCATTAGAGGTTTCACAGATGATTTAAAAGGACAGCTAGGTGGACTGTCTCACTTCCCAAGTAACACACCTACACGGTTATACAGGCCCGGCAAGATCACAGGTTCTGGATTCCGTCGGGATCTCCTTAAGATTTGGCCTCTCAGAGCCTTAGTCTTCTCATCCCAGCAGTGTCTTTCTTGCCTACCTGCCTCCTTGGTTATCATTATCAGGAGAGAGTGAGATGGAACATGCTTGTCATGGCTTCAGTTGCTGCTGAAGCTGTTTGGAGTTTTACAGAGATTAAAATCAGTTCTGAGCAAGGAGGTTAGGAAAGATGTCGGTTTTAAAGAGGCCAAGAGGAACTGAGAGTCTGGTTGGATTTGAGGTCACAGTTATGTACAGGGGTCCCCTACCTAGTGCTGTGGGATCAGGTTCATGCAATTGAAAAGCCTGTGTTTGGTCATGTACTGCGCTGTCAGAAGGCAGTGCCTCTGAGGGGACGGCATGGGTTCCTTTAGGGTGGCTTACAGCCTTGATCCTGGCATCTGATATTGAAGCCACTGAGTAGGTCAGAATCGAAACCAACTAATTGGGTCATTTGGAGCTCACACGGAATTATGACAGATGGTTCACATGTGGGCCCAGCCAGGCAAGCAATGAGGACTCGCAGTTTGGACAGATTTGAGCAGGTAGGGATTTAGCCTCTCTTCAGGGAGCTGGCTCTCTGGCTTGGCTGAGCCAGTCTTCGAAACTCAGGCTCCTTCCAAAACCATTTGCCCATCTCAGACAGCCCCTCCTGGGGTTAGATCCTGGGTGCTGAGGAGGCCTTCTAAGTTCTCCAGTATTGTAGCAGGGTTAGTTTCAAGCTGTCAGATGCAGTCCTGTCCTTTGCTGCTAAGACTGACAGTAAGATCACTGTCCCTAATCCGGGATGCCACTCTTGGAAGCTCTGGGCTCAGTTGTTGGCTGCAGTGACTTACTGAATCCTAGGTAATCGTTACAGCTGGCCTGGTGGCTGTCCCAGGGCCTTCCTAAGAAGTGTTTTCAAGGATGTCAGTAAAATAGAATGACCACAACAGTTCCCTCACAGTTGTTGGAAGGGATGTCAAAGCATGGCGGGGGAAGCACTTGGTGCTGTGGAAATCAATTCAGGATTAGGAGCCGGGACTCTGGCTGCTTCCAAGAGGCTTTCCTCATGCCTTTATAGGGAGAGAGTAGTAAGCTGCTGTGCAAAAAGCTGCTAGTGACCACGACAGCTAGAGAGCCCCCTGGCCTACATATAGTTCCTTCTGATGGCATGACACTCCTGCTGCCTCCAGACTGTGAGACTTGAGCAGTCCTGCCAGCAAGGGGGGGGGGGATAGAAGCCTCACCAGGAGGTGACATCTTCCAGAGCTTGGAGATGAAATCGCTGCAGGTGGCTCTCCCTAGCTCGGTGTTTCTCTCTGATTCATTGGATTTGAGGCTCAGAGAACCCTTGGCCATTCAGAACATTGGTTTTCCCCTTTCATAAAGGGGAGTAACAATCCACACCCCAGCTAGGCATGGTATTACATGTCTGTAACCCGGAGGTAGCAGAAGGATCACGTGTTCCTGGGCAGCCTGGACTGTGCAGTGAGTTCCAGGACAGCTCGAGCTAAAGGACCATGAGATCCTATCTCAAAAATCAAGGGCTGAGAGTAGAGTGCTTGCCTAGCATGTGCACGAGCTTGGGTTTGATTCCAACACCACAAAAATAAAATAAGAACAAAGGATCCACACCTTCTCTGCTTCGTTAAATTGCCCAGATCAAAATGAAATCACTGATGACAACAGACTACAGTGTAAAGTTGGTAAATTAGATGGTGGGAAGTCAGAAGCCCATAGGATGACGTAAGAGCAGGGCTGGGAGGCTCAGGCTGGGCCATGTTTGTAGAGTGGTGGCCTTTCCAAGCTGGAAAGGACCTTCTCTGTCCCTCCCACCAGGAGAACATACAAGACGGAAGCAGGAGGCCTACTGCTCACTGGGCTTCCCCCTGGGGAATCTGAGCCTTGTTTGGCCTGCAGCAAGTAGGAGTGGTCCGGGAAGTGGAGGGACCTGACTTTAAGTGGAAATGCATGGGCTTGCCATCCTCTCAGCTCCCTCTCCCTCTTGCCCATGAGAGGATGGATGGCAAGCACTCCAGGGACATAGGATGGGAGGTGTCCCTGCCCTGAAGGTTGGATGCTGAGAAATGGCCATACTGCTATGTGCTGAGGTCTGCCAAAGTCCTTATTGCATCTTAGCTCTGGGGTGGAGGCCATGCCAGCGTTTTACAGAAAGCTTCTGACTCTAGAGGTTGGCAGCTGGGAAGTAGCCAAGCTGGCTTTCAAACCAGGCCTGAAAAATGGAGAGGCTGGGCCCATGCATGGTCCTTCTCTCCCAGCTCACGCTCTTGCCTCCTTGGTTGAGTATTATCACCAGTGGGGTGAAGAACTTGTTATCTTCTGGTCCCAGTGCCCAGTGGGTGATGAGGGGCGGGGACAACAGGTCTCTGAAGATCCTGTGGTCTCGGACCTACCCCACCCTGCCCCCTGACTCAGGTGCTGATGTGACTGTCTGGTACTGTGTCAAAGCTTCCCTGGGTCTGTTGACACCATGGAAGTACTTCCAGGCAGCCAGAGCTTGCCAGGGTCAATGCTTACCTGGCATTGTGCTAGGCCCAGATGAAGGTGGCCTTCTAGGTGTTTGTCGTCAGCAAGATTCAAATGGCAGTCAGATTAACATTGCACAGCTGCTGATGTGAGACCCAGCTCAGGTGTTGGATAGTGTTAGAGGGCTCATCCTACACTTTCCGAAGGGACTCCCGTTCTGTTGCTGTGTCCATCCAACCCAACTGACCTTGGCCTGTGATCTGAAGACGGTGCCATGAGAGGAGGATGTTCCGTGGTGGTGTGGTGTGTGTGTGTGTGTGTGTGTGTGTGTGTGTGTGTGTGTGTGTCACAGGGAGGGGGGGGTCCTGTATCCATGGAGCACCCGCTCAAGGGCTTGGTCCTTTGGCTTCCCCACGTGATCCCCAGCTGCTGCCTTGTGCTGCCTGCTTCCAGGGTGACCTCACCCTCTGGCCTGTAGCTCTCCACAGGCTTCCACTGTATAGAGAGCCACTGCCTCCCCCACCCACCTACTCAAACTGTGGCCTCGTGGCTCCCAAATGGCTGCTTCCCTGGTCCTCTGACCACCTACCTCAGTGTCGCCAGGGATTGGCGTGCATTTGTTGTTCTTAGCTGATGCTCTCATCCCTGATGTAGCCTCGCCCTCTGGAGCCCAGGGGATGGGCTTGGGCCCTGGAGCCCCTTGAGTCAGGGAGCAGCCCTGACCACCCATTTCTCTCTCTGTTCTCCCTGACGTCAGAAGGCAGAGTGCTTGTTCACTTTGGAGGCTCACTCACAGGAGCAGAAGAAGAGAGTGTGCTGGTGCCTGTCAGAGAACATCGCCAAGCAGCAACAGCTGGCCTCATCGCCCCTGGAGAGGAAGGTAAGGACTCCGCCAGTGGCCGCAGCCCTGGCTTCCACCTTTCCCCTCTGCCTTTAAGCTTTGGACCTGAGCTGGAAGTCATCCCTAGCTTAGCCCCTGAACTGGGGCAGTGGGCTTGGCAAAGGTCTGTGTTCGAATGTCTCTCCACAGGTTTTTCTGTGGGTCTGTTTAATGGGTTTGATATTGCTTGCAGAAGGAATAACAGCCAAGCTGAGCATGGGCCATCAGTTTTCAGCTCCACTCTCCGGTTTGCTGATGGCAAGGTTTAACTGCCCTTCTTGCTGCTGGATAGGCTGCGCCCAGGGGCAGCACACTGCTGTTAACACTAGCCCAAGGCAGACATAATTGAGGGCATGTTTGTGGTAGTAGAACACCTTGGTTTGATGCTTGCCAGAGCCAGGTGGCACTGACTTTGGATTGCTGAGGCCTGGGACTTGCCAGCTGGAAGGAACATCAGGGACATTAAAGATGGCCAGTGAAGGCTGAGCTGGACCAGTACAGCTTTGTGCTTGGGGAGTAGAGGAGATGGGAGCCGGATAACAGTGTTCTCCTTTGACACTCAAATGTCTGCCACAAGGTCCAGTTGTTTGCCCACTGTGAGTCATACAGGTGCCTTTTTTTAATTATAAGTACTGGCCGTTTGGAATTTGGGGTGGTGGCTGCAAAAGCTGCTGAGGTGGTAGCTCTGTCAGCTCTGGGAGAGAGGAAATGAGAGGGGCCAGAAGCTTGCCAGCCGGTGGGCCTTGTTGCTATTTGATATGTTCGGGCTACCAAGCCGGGGCTGTCAGAGGGGCAGTAAGTGATTGGAAGCGGTGCTGGCAGTCCCTCCTTCCTTTCAGTGGTGGACAGTGCTCTCTAGCACACAGGCAAGGGCGGTGGGGATCGGAGAACTGCACCATGCTGGACTCTGAAAGGTGTTTGAAGGGGAGAGACTGAGTCAAACACTGCTCCTGATGGCCAGTGTAACTGTGGGTGAGCCCCTCTGTTGCCCCATGCTTTGATGGCTCCATCAGAGGGGCCAGGGGTCCCTCCTTTAAGGATTGCTGTGGGCATTAAATGGGAGAGCGTATGCAGTTCATGGCATAGCGCCAAGTATGTAGTAGGTATTCATTCAACAAACACTAAGTGGAGCACACTGTTCCCCCAACCCTATTGCAGGTGGCACTGGCTGGTCCCCACCATCACAGTCCTCCATCACTGTGACTATACACAGACTGCATGGATCTGCACTGGCTGCAGTCACAGTTCAGGCCACTTTTTCCTTCAGCGTTTCAGCACCCCAGTCACCCAAGCCCAACGCGCAGGCTGCTCTTTCCTTTTCCATAGGCTTTCTTCCTCTCACCTGGGGGAAGAATGCTCTGTGCTTGGGCCCCAGAATTTGCTGGCTCTGGAGAGCCACAGCCTCTCAGTACCTTGGAAACTCTCCAATGTAGGCTCACCTGGGAATGCAGGAATACCTGAAGGCATGCTGTCTCAGAGAGCCTCTGGGCCCTGCATGGCAATGGGCTTGGTTGGCTGACCCTGAAAGGGTCCCAGTCCCTGACTCACCCCTAATATGTGGGCGTCCTGGAGAGGCAACAGACAACAGACTGGACATCTTATTGCACCAGCTCTGTAAGTTAGTGTGTTGTTAGAGAGAGGCTGTAGGGGTGCAAAAGAGGAGGGTGTGGTAGCTGGAACAGCTTTGGAGGTATGTTGTGTAGCTGAGACCTAGGCCCCGCCAAGACTTAAGCATCTCCATTCTCCTGGGGAGGTAGTTACTGCACCACTTGGCTTTTGTGAGGCATCCCCCTGGGGCGGCGCGGGGAGGGGGAGCAGTGTTTTGCTACTTGACCCTACCCAGCCACACCTCCACCATACCTACTTGAGGAATTTTAACAATGAATTTCATGAGTCACTTACAGAGTGCTTCTTGAAAGAAGTTCTGGTAAATCTGATCCTCTCTGGCCCTCTCAGTCCAGGCATGCTTCAGCAATTGGCATGACTGGGCCTACCTCTCTTCCACCTGTACTTAGCCTCAGGGTGACTGTAAACATCCTTCCCAAAGGCTGGCCTTCCCCAGGCTGGCCTTGGAGGATACACTCCTCCAGGGGAGGAGCAAGAAAGCTGAGCAGTCTGAGGAAGCTGGCTCTTGCCTCTAGGCATGCAGGTTCTGTTGGACCAGTGCTGGGGCTCCAGCCTTTCCCCTTCTGTTCTCGATGTGAACACTCTGCCTCCTGTGGAACTGAGGACACTGTGCCTAGGCAACCTGTCCCCTTCCAAGGCCTCTACAGGGAAAGAAGGGCTCATAGAGCAACTGTCAGACTCGCCCCTACCCCTTCCTACCCCAGCGCCTGCTCCTCTCCATCCTGTTGCTCACCCTTTAGAATGGTCACAGGCAGTGATAGATGCAGTTTGTCCTGAGAAGGACTGGTGGTGCTTACTGTGGGGACACAGGGGGAAGGAGAAAGTGAGTGTAAAGAGCAGCGGGCAAATGTGTGGCATTACCTGCAGCACAACCCTATGGCAACCACTCCCTGCAGTCGGAAGTCACCTGCTTGGTCCCTTCTGCTTTGTGATCCCCAGAGGCCAGGGACTGGGGCTAGCTACCTCTCTTAGGAAAACACAGGCTGGAGAGTTCTTTCTCTTTCACAGCTTCCTGCGACATATGTGGGAAGGGGAGGAGAAGTTCTCTGGTGTGGCAATGTGTGTGTGTGTGTGGGGGGGGGTCCTAGCACTGTGTGTGTGTGTGTGTGTGTGTGTGTGTAGGTCAGAGGTCTATATCAGGTGTCTTCTCCAGTTGCTTTTCACCTTAGTTTTAGAGATAGCATCTCTCACTGGAACTGGAGCTCACTGTGCTAGGCTGGCTGGGCAGAAGCTCCAGTGATCTGCCTGTTTCAGCCACATCTCCACTGGGACTCCAGGAGTACACTGCCATGCCTGGCGTTTTATGTGGTTGCTGGGTCCCCAAACTCAGAGCCATATGCTTGTGCAGCAAGCACATTGCCCTTGAAGCCTGAAACCATCTTCTCCAGCCTCCACCTCCACCCTTCGGAGACAGGGTTGCCTGTAGCCTAGACTGGCCTCAAACTCCATATGTAGCGGAGGATGACCTTGAACTTTGGGTCTCTCCTGCTTCAACCTCCCAAATTGATTACGCACGTGTACCACTATAGCCAATTTGTAAAGTTCTGGGAATTGCACCCAGGGCTTTTCGCATGACAAGGACATACTCTTATCAACTGATTTCCATCCTCAGCCTTTAATATGTTCTTTCTTTTCTTGGGAATAAATTTTCTGCCTCCTGTCCTGCCCCAGCTTCTCTCTCCTGCTCAGCACCCATGCTACATCTTTAGAACTCTACCCCTCTTGCTTCATTACATGTCCCTGGAGGGCACCCTCCTTTCTTCTGCCTTTGATAACATGCACCAGGCTCCCTCTACTCTACTCCTAGCCCTACTGCGATGCTTCTGATTAGATCTACTCAGAGCTGGTCCATGCTGTGGCCAGTGAGGCTTAAAACTCTCAGGGTCTGGCTGATCTGTACAATTTTGATCAAATATACGTGATGAATGTGTCTTCTGTATCCAGCATTGCTTTAGATTCTTTGGCGGCACAGAGATGAATGTCCCCTCATCTGGGTCCTTATGGACTTCTAATTGGAAAGGGATGATGTGGGCACTGGAGTGGTGGTCCAAGCATGGGAGGCCATGCCTGTAGATCTAAGAGTTGTCCACGGGGGTCCTGACTGTTCATTCATGGTCAACAGTGAACCTCCCACTGGTCACCCATGTAGGTGCTTCTGGACTGGGCTCTAGACCCTTCTGAACAGAGTAGGCTTATTTCAGTCTTCAGGGCCTGAGGATGAGAAGGGTACGTGGATCAACCCTATTCTCAGGTGCATGCTGGGCTCTTTGGAGGAATTTATCATATACTCCCCTTAGCAGTCACAGGCTATGGATGGAGACACAGGCATGGCAACAAATAGTTGAAAATGATTGCATAGACATGTGAGTTTGGGAGAACCACTTATTCTCCCTGAGAAGATTTCTCATCAGCAAAGTGGATGGGGTAGCCAGGGCCATTGTGAGGGTCAATCTGGAGCTGTGTAGGGTTTTGTGGCATGCAGGAGGTCCCCAGTGAACCACCCACTGTGATGCTCATCATTGTCTGTCAGTGTGACTACATTGGACAATTTATTGTTAGTCTTGTTCACAGAGGTTGACACTGGTCCTCTAGCTCATGTGACAACTGTTTTTTTTTTTTTTTTTGACAGTCCCTCATAGCTACCTGCCAGATTCTAGAGCCCTGACAGGAAAACTGAGGCCTCCTGGGCTTTCTCTAGCTGTATGACTTCCTGCCACCTAGCCATCTCCTCTGGGATGGCTGGAGATGGGTCTTGGAGGTGCCAGGGACTGTCTGAGAGCCTTAGAAAGAAGCACAGTCAGGTTGTGGAGTCAGGCAGTCCTGAGCAGAGTGGACAGCGAGCTAATTCCAGTTCTGTCTGGTTCCACAGAAACTTCACCCTTACGGCTCTCTCCAGCAGGAGATGGGGCCAGTCACCTCCATCAATGCCACCCAGGATAGAAGCTTTACCTCATCAGGACAGACTCTGATTGGCTGAGAAAGCCCAAGGGCCGGACTATGCTTCTGGCAACTTAACCCTTTTGGGGCTTCCCCTACCACACAGTAACCTCATCTCAACTGGACCCGAAACGGAAGAGCAAGATGGTGGGCCTAGGGTCATCTGGAGGGAGTGGTTCCAAGGGTGTGTGTGGACTGGCAACAGGAGGAACAGTGGTGTGAGAGACCCTGTGAGCTTGTGCAGAGTGGTACCCAGAAGTCCTGGATGGAGAAGACTCTGAAGCAAGCACCCTTCAAGCAGAAGGAGGCTGAATGGCACGTGGGCACCTTCCTGGGCACAGCAGGAAAGAGGGAGAGGTCACTCTAATGGAGGACAATGCCTGTGACCCATTCCTGCCAGAAGATATGTCACCTTCCCACTCCTGTTTCATCTGGACACATTCACTTCTTCTCAGTGGATACTGGGGGACATCTCCTTTGTGCTAGTGTCTGTGCTAGGGGATACTGTGCTCCCATCAAGATTACAGCCCTCCCAGTTCCGATAGGGAGAGAACATTAAATAAATCAACACCAATCCATGATCACACACTGGGAGAGTCTGTACAGAACAGAACCATCACAGATGTCTTCAGAGAGAGCACTGTGTCTAGTTATCTGTGAGGGGTGATGGGGAAAGACATGCGTGTAAGCCATGTAAGCCGCGGCCTATGGGATGGAAAGCAGCCAGCCAGCCAAAGACTTCGGAGAGAGCATTCCAGGCAGTGGAAACAGCACAAGAAGGGATGAGAAGGGGGTGGGGGCATGATGTGTTGAGGACTAAAGGGAGGCTAGTGTGGCTGCAGATTTGTGAGGAGGAAAATGGAGCCAGGCCACACTACTTGGGACATATATGTTTGTTGATTCCTACATACAGAAGGCATCTATAGAAGGGAGGGTGTCACAGACCCCTCAAGTATGTGTCTACAAAATCAGATTACAGCTGAGAGGGGCTCAGTGGGTGTGGGGCTGGTTAGGGCTCTCTTTCAGGCCTTCAGGTTAGGGATGATGGTGACTTGTTCTAGAGGGTACTGGGATGGTAGGTATTGGAATGCTAGGCTCTGGGATAAGGAGGAGTAACTTGTTCAACCCCACCGGCTCTCAATCTCCACTGGGTCTTTCTGTCTCAGTGATGTGAGGTTTGAGGCCTCTTTCAGTCCAGAGCTAGGGTCAGTGCTGAGCTGAGCTTTTGGGAATGTCCTTGCCACTGTAATAGTAAAGCTTCATTTTTTTTTTCCCAAGATGGGAAAGTTCATAGTTGCCCTGCCCTCAGGCTCCATAGAGATCATCTATATTAGTACTAACTCTCATGTTGAGGGGGTTTACAAGAAAGCCAGGGCCTTACACTCAGAGAGCTTCCTTTTTCTTCTCTTCCCTTATTTCTTTTCTTTTATTTCTTTTGCTTTCTGTGGGACTTCTAAGGGCCAGGGTCAAGGAACCAGGGCTAGATGTAGCTCAGCAACCTCCACAGAGACAAAGTAAAAGGTAGTCTGTCCAGGGCCAGTGATGGGAGCTGGGCCTGCTCCCTGTCCACCTACCTGGGGATCTGGGCTGGTCAGCTCACACAGCCTTCCCTAACCGCAGAGATCCAGCATGCTAGAATACCAAGGCTGTAGATTAGAGGGACATAGGCTACAAGCTAGAGAGTATTTGCACATCTAGGTACTGGGGGCTCAGAGACAGAAAGCTGCAGCGATGGCCAAGGCCAGAGAAGCCTCAACCTTTAGTCGTGTAGATTCTTGGGAAAGATTCCTGTGCTCTTATGAGTTTGCTAAACTGCCAGGGCCACCTGAACCCATAAATGGTAGCCCCTTATTTTCTGTTTCTCTTCCTTCTAACATAGGAAAAATGAGAGCATGCTACTGGGAAATAGGGTGAATCTGTAGGTGTCAGGCTAATACCCAGCCCAGTGTGGAATGATGCTGCTTGGCTTGGTACAGGGATATGTAGCACCACACTGCCAGCCAATGTTTGGCTCACAGTGTCTGTGCAGACAGCAAATGACACTTTGATTTCATTTGATTATCTTACATAATGACCTTAAGGGGACCATGAGGCACAGGAGAATCGTCAGTCTGGGAAATCAGCAATCTTGTCTCTCCTGGGTCTAGGGACCTACCTCTATCCATCAGCTAGAAGACAAGAGCTCTTGGCTCAGAAAAACGGAGGATCGGAACATAACACCCATCCCCAGAGAAGGGCTGTTCTCCCCGATAAGCCCCTGAGTAGGGCAGATTCTCCCATCAAGCTCCCAGGCCTACTTGCTGATGGAGAAGAGAACAGTCACTCACTCAGTGACTATGGTGAGCCATAGCACCATGACTGTCTTGCCTCGTGAATCAATGCGACAATTAATTTGGTGTCACAGGCCCTGAGAAGATGAAATATGACCTGATGGCCACCGCTCTTCAGTCCATCCCAGCTGTTCAAGAGAACGAACAAGCTCTCAACACTGCCTCTGAGAGTCATAATCACGGGAAACATGGCTGGGCTCCTCCCTGCCACATAAATCACACTAAGAAGCACACAATGACCTCTTTCCTGATGGGCCAATTGTCTTGGGTGGTGTCTTTGGTCCCAGAGCTGGGAGGATGGGAGCACAACCGCTTTATTGTTGTAAGGCCATCTGTGAGATTTGAATACAAAGTGCCTCTTTTAGTCTCCTACGTGTTCTTGGATCCCATTTCTGTGTCTTGGGCTCTGAGCCTTTTGAAGCTCATCTCTCATATGAGATGTCATGCCTCAGTCTTTGTGGCCCTTTAGAAGCTGTAACCAATGGACCTTTTGGGGAGGATGATGCTTATTTATACATGTATTGTTATTGTTGTTGCTATAACATTAATTTCCCCTCTGACGTTTGCCATCAAAGCCCTTACTAACCGTAATAAATTCCGAGGTGCCGAAAAGGGTCTCCAAAGTAGAGGCACTGGCAGTTTTGCCATGTGATTGCATACCTACAGTGAGAACCCCACAGTGAGCATGCAGTTTGGACATGGCAGTGGGATCCCTAGCTTTGTCTCTCCTAAACAGACTCATTTTGAGAAGTTAAATGACCTGTATCAGGCAGCTGGTAAGAGACCTAGTCATTTGTCCTTTGAGGAGGCAAAGGTGTTTTGAGGGACAGAATAAGAAAGGTAACTCATGAGCTTCCAGAAGAGGCAGGAGACAGTTATGGGTGTATCAGACATCTTGGCCCATTCCTCTGAGGAAGAGTGCTTTCGGAACCCATTAAATGAGACACATTATTTGCCACCCAATAGAGCATTGCTTTCCCTAAATGATGGCCCAGGCTAAAAAAACAAATCTATTTCCACAGGATTTTGCAAAGGGAGAACTAATCTCCTTAAACGGGAGGCTCCAAAGTGCTGAGTGCCCCCTTTCCCTTCAAAGTCTGGCTTTCAACAGGATCATTGGTCACCATCTTGGGACTTTGCAGTAAAGGAATGATGCCAGAGGCCGGGAGGAGTAGCTTAGGCTCCAGTCTGCTAGTGTGAGCATCAGTGAAGAAGACAGGAGACTTTAACCCAGGCCCAGTGGAGGGCAGGAGAGGGCCTGCCTCTGCCAGAATCTGTGCCTGGGTTTTGCTAATCCTCTGGTTTAAAATGTCAGCCCTAAGTAGCTAGGAATCAAAGGGATCAAATTTCAGCCTCCCGGCTCCCCTTCCCACCCCCTCTCCCCACAGAGCATTCTTTCCTCCAGCTCCACTGTTTTCCAGGCTGCCTCTAGCCCTCCCGCCCTCCCTCCCGCTGCTGGGCTGGCTGTGGGCAGACTGCCTTCTCCACTGCCATGCTCTCCACGTGGCCATCTTTCTTTCCTTCTTCAGCTCTTAAGGAACAGAGAAGACCCTGCCTCTATGCCCTATCTTACCTTTCTTTTTCTTTCAGTCTAGTCTCTGAAGAGGGTCACTTGCCATGCCCTAGCCCCTAGCTGTTCCTAAATCTTTGGTTCAAGTGAGGAATGCACAGCAGTGCTTAGATGCTGAGCACTCACTGTGAGTGGCAGCCAGTGCCTGGCCTAACCTTCCTTGTCTCTTTTGATCCTCGATAGAGTCTGCTGTGGTATGCTACCCTCTTGAGAACCAACTCCCCGCTCTACTCAGTTTATAGATGAAGATGCTGGGTCTTAGAAAAGTTAAACCTGCTTGATATCACACAGCTAATATGGGCAGCCCTGCTCAGAGGATCTGCTATATTATTTTCTTCTACTGTTTTCTTGCAACCACAGACCCTTCCAATTGGGAAGCACTGGCGGGGCTGGGCAGTCACAGTCTTGCCTAAAGGCTATCCCAGGATCTTGAGTGTAAAGCCTGGACCATAGCTTGACTCTCCAGGTTCTCCTGGCTACATGGGTGGGAATGTCCTTTCCTCCCCAAAGACCTTGTGCCTTTCTGTGGGCAGGGTGTTCCTTGACACTGTTGTCTACCTTCAATGTCCCTGATGGATGGCTGCAGTCCCCGGGGAGACCATCATGGCTTAGCATCTCTTTTAAGACACTTTCTGAGGAATGCCTCAGAGGGTGCTACCCCTACCCAAGCTGTATTTGCCAGAGGAGTGTGTTCATCCTTAGCATGGCGCCATAGTTCTACCTCACTTGCAAGCCTACGAGCTCCTTGGGAGCGATGGAGGCCCTAGTCTAGTTCATCTTCTGTTCTGTTGTTGGCTGACCCATAGGAGATGCTCAGTAGATGGTGTTGAACTGAATTCAGCTGTTCAGTGGGACCCTCCTTCTATTCTAGAATGAAGATGAGGAAACAAGATCAAAAAGGGGAAGTGACCTCTGTGTGCAGGGTCATGAGCAAACCAGTGTTAGAGCCCTGGGGCCAGAGCTGAGGCTCTCTGGCTCAGCTTTTGTATTCTTGCTTCACAGCATTGCAGATACCAGCAGGCCCACACCCCACTTTATCTATGATGCAATCTGACCAGGTTTGCATTAGGGCAGAGGGTTAAAACCCTATCCCTGTGCTCACACAGGGATCCCTGGAGGAAAGAAAGCTCCATCAGAACTGCTTCTTGGTTCTCTAAGTCCAAGGGCTCTCCCCTCTCAACAACCCCTTTGCCTTTGGGAAAACCAAAGTAGGATTCAGAAGCCCTGGACCTGAATACTGACTTATCTAGTACTTACTGTGTGACCTTGGACAAATCACATCTCTGATCAGCTGTTTCCTTACAAAACAAAAACAAACAAACAAACAAACAAACAAAGAAGAAAAACAACCAAAAAAAAAAAATATGAGGAAGCTGAATACAGGTGGTCTTCAAGGCCCACCAGAATGCAGACTAACCATATTGATTGCCATAGAGTAGTTATGCCCTTCAAAAAAGCAGGAACCAGTTCAGGTTCCTTATCATAGTCACTGTTGGCTGGCATACAGACCCATACCCAGACACATGACACTGAGATTACAGAGTGAAGGATGGGCAGTAGTGAGCACCTCAGGACTCTGGGAACAAACAGGTTAAAGGAAGAAGGAAGGCAGTTAGTGTCTTAGGCTTCACCTTGAACTAGGAGAGCATGGGTGTGGTTATGTGTGAGCAATGGGCATGGTCAATAATCTTCACTCCCTCCTGGGTGCTGTTCAGGTCATACAAGAAGAGGTTCTAATTGCAGACACCTATGTGAGAAACACTTTCCTACTTCCTCTCCATCCCAATGTTCCTCTCCCAGGCTGCCCTGGATAGCAGTTCCATTTGTCTCCCAACCAGTTTCCTCTGTGGCTCTCTGCCCTTCACTGTGCTCAGCATTCTCTGGACTCATGCTTGACTTCATGTGTGTTTGTGTGCACGTTTCCTTCAGCCAACCCTCCTGCCGCTGAGCCTCAGGATCACTTTCCAGAAAAGCTGTTGGTGATAAACCTGCTCTCTCTCAGTTTCCAGCGTCTTCTACAGACCTTTTCAGAAGCATCTTTCCATTGCAGTTAATATCAGTCATTCACTGCTCAGACAAGGCAATTCAAAACACATTTTTTAACAGAGGACTTTTAAAACCATTATTGCAAGAAAACTCTATTCTAGTGGTCTGCCTGGCTGTAACATTAGGGGTTGTATAGGCTAGCCTAAGATATTGGGAAAATGCATCCTGAGACTCATATTCAACTCTTAGAAGTCTTTGGGAACATAATCCAACATATATATCTTAAAGTGCAGAACATAGTATGTATGCTGAGTAACTGAAATGTTGTTCAAACTGTAGAATGTGGAATTGAAAGTCTCCCTTATCCCCCAGGGAGATCGACAGCTTAACAAGCAGATTTGTAGAGAACAAGACCAGGATAGAGACTAGAACTTGGCCAAGGGTACATAGTTGGTGACTTGAAGGTCTGCCAGAGGGGATACAGATGGTCTTAGAAAGCAGTGTTTTTCTCACTGAGCTGTGATTAGGAAGCCCCCAACCTGGGAAACGGTGGGAACTGTGTAGCCAGCCCCCTCGGTGATGGGCTGACAGCATGGGGCATTATCTGGTCAGCAGGCATGTCTACTGGGCACATTTTGGCTGGAAGGGAATGAATGGGCTGCAGTGTTTTACCTGGAGCTGGGCTGTGTGGAGTGCAGTGGGGGATGGCAGAGACACTCTGCTTCCTGTGGCCTGTTCTAAAAATAGCAGTGGGAACATTGCTGAGGGGAAGAGGAGGGGGCTCCTTGGGAGCTGGGTGGGGATGCCTCGCCCCTTCCTCTTCCTGTCAGGCCTTCTGTGAGGAAGTCCTACAGGTTCAGGTTCACAGAATTCAGATCTGGGAAGGTCCTGGAGGCCTAGAACTGAAAAAGGACTGTTCTGCAGTCACCAAGTCTGGGGACAAGGTTCCAGAAGGTGGGCTCTTTTCCTTCCTGCTCTTTCAGAGGGCCACCTCAGGTCTCATAAGGCCTCTCTTGTGGCCTTGGGTGCTCAGGGCCTGGGAACTCCTGGGACCGGATGTGGTCTGCCTTCCTGAGAGCTGCCTGCCAGGCGAGGAGCCCCCTGGCTGGTCCACCCTGTTCCCTGACCTCAGCCAGCTGGCCTTTAGCACCATACCTTCCCTTTACTGGTGTCCTTTCCTTGCTGTCCCCTCCTGTCACTTCCTGCACTGTCTTGAGGCAGCCAGCCTGGAGGAAAGAGGACCTCATGGCCTTCACACCTTCTCTGCCCTTCCTAGGGACAGGCAAGGGCAGCTGAGGGACCTGCAGAACTGCAGAAATGAGGCAAGATCCCATGCAGCCTGCATCTACTCTATCCTGCGGTGATGGGAGGGGATACGCAGGATATCTCTTACAATGCCTGACAAGAAGTAGGTTCCCAGTAAGAAAAGCAAACATGGAGAAAATTAGTAGCGATCCATGATGGTCTCTCCATGACCCTCTACCACAGCAGAACAGAAAGGTGAAGCCTGCAATATTTGAATCATCTTTAAGAGTTAGGTGCTTGGGTCATTTTGAGTCTGTACTACCTACAAAACCCTGAGATAAAAATCCTTAGGAATGAATCTTGGAATCCCCTAGGATCCATTTCATGTCTTACTTAGTGTATTGTTTGACTCTCAATAAATATGTATTGACAAATATATTTTTTTTTTGGAATTAATTTGGGGCAGTACGATTTCTGGATCAACAGCTGTGTGTCTATAAAGTGGGTTCTCACTCCAATAGCTGGATCACTTTTCAGCATGGCTGTGCCGATTTCTAATGCCATCTTAATTGAACTGATCATCTTGTTTGACCTCAGTTTAGTTTCGGTCTCTCTCTCTCTTTCCCAGTGCTAAGGATAAAACTCAGGGCCCCGTGTATACTAGGCACACTCCAGTGTAAGATTTCCCATTTTTAATACCGGAAGTCCTACTTCCCAGGAAACAGACATCTTAACAAGAGAACTACTATGTCCCTATACCTCCAGTGGCACTATATATTGTTACATTAAACCATCGTTTGTAGATTTATTTATTTTATTTTATGTGTGTGTGTTGCTTGTGTATATGAATATGCACCTACGTGCATGCCCCTGCTTGCAGAGGGCAGATGAGGGTGTCAGGTCTTCTGGAACTAGAGTTACAGATGGTTGTGAGCTGCCATGTGGATACTAGGAAACAAAATCAAGTACTCTGTAATAGCAACAAGTGCTCTTAACTTCTGAGCCATCTCTTCAGACCCTATTAATCCATTAAAACATAAAAATAAAAGGGCTCCCTCTGATGACTGGAGTCCCTGGGCATGTATTTACATGCCCTTCAGTCACTTAATCGCCTTGTTGGGCAGTAGTCTCTTCAAGTCTTTTGTCCATTTTTTTTTCCATTGAGCTGTTTATAGTTGAATTGTCCGTTCACTAAGAGATCTTTATATAATAGGGATATTTGCACAGTAACCTTTCCTTTGAAGTTCTACACCTTGACTTTAGTTGGCTAATATTTTTGCCTCAACTTTCATTCTCATACTTCTTTCTGTACCAGGCACCACACCGGTCCTGTAAGGATATGTCTTCCCCTTGTACAACCCACCCTAAGGCTGTCAGCCAGCCTGGGGCTCCATTTGATTTTCTCTGTAGCTCCTAGAAGCTGTTGAAATCATTTGTAGATGTAGCTTCTGATTGTCACTGTTTTGAAACACTCCATCTATTGAGTTTTAAGTCCCCTCTAACTCTTGATTATGTCATCAGTCAGGAAATCTCCAGACATCCTTGCCACTTTCTAATGATACACCCATCTTATCCTTGACTTCCAGGCTTTCAGTCACTGTGCAGAGAGCTTCCTTGAAGCATTTTACTAGAAGCATCTATGGATGTTTCACTTTCTTGATTCTTGTAAGTCTGGAAATGTTTGGTCCTATGCTAGAGTTGGAGCTTGCTTGAATAAAGGACTCTAGATCAATGGTCCTTTCTTCTAAGAGGCCTGAGTGTGCTCCTTGCTCTCATGTCCTTACTGTTACACAAAGAACATTGTTGACACGGCTTTCTCAAACCCCCTCATGAAACAACCGGGATTTCTCTTCCTCATCTTTGGAATTAAGAAATGTCCCCAGAATCTACTCATTTGTTCTCTCTTGGCAATGGTTTTCCCTAAGCCATTTCAGTCTAGACACCCATCTTTTCCCTCAGCTCAGAGACATTTGCATTAAATGTCTTTGGAATTGTGTTCCATGTTCAATTTCTACTTCCTGAAATAGCTACTGCAAATAATAATTAATAATAATGCTGCTAAGTATGCAGTGTGCCTTCCTTCTGCCATAATATGTAATATGTCCAATACTATTGTTTTTATTCCCACTTTATTACATTTTTGTTCATTCAAAGATTTATTGGTAGTAACCCAAACTTGGGACCAGCTCAGATGTCCTTCAGTGGGTGAAAGGTTAAAGTGACTGTGCTGTACCTATCCCACAGAATGCCACTGGGTTAGGATTGTTGTTGCTGTTCAGATACCGGAGAGGAACAATTTAAGGGACCAAAGATTTGTTTTGCTCACAATTTCAAGGGGTTCAGTCCATCATAGTGGGGAGGATGTGGCAGAGAGAAAGGGGAATGAAGAGAGGGAGGGGGACAGAAGATGGGGAAGAAACAAAGGAACAGGGAGGTTAGTTACCACATTCTAATCCCTGTCCATCAAATTTAACCCCCAGAACCAAGACTGACCAGTACAGTGCTAACTGTGCAAGGGAGCCTAGAATGATGGACTGAGTTACTGGGGGATACTGAGGCCTAGAGAGAGAGGGACACATCTATCAAAGGTTCTCCAGTGGATTTGGAGTTAAGATCATCTATTCTTTTTATGTCAGTCTCCTTTCTCAGGCATCATTTCTGTCCCCAGGACTCCTGCATGGTTTTCTAGCAAATCTCCCACTGTGTACTCCTGCCCCCTTTGACATCTCTCTAAACAGCAGCCAAGATGACTCTTTCTGTTGAACAAATCTCATCCCTTTCTTGTTACTGAATGTTTTTTGAGTGACTGCATGAGTGACCAAACACTTTTAGAGTGCCTTGTGTGCTAAGGACCAGTGATCTATCAGTCAGGAATTCACCCGCTGCAAGAGACCCAAACCTACCCCAATAAGCTACAGCCCTCAGATGGAATCCACTAGATTTTGGAGGGCAGCTTTTTTGTGTTTGTGTGGTTGGTTGGATTCATGACCTTGACCAGTGTCACTAATAACCAGTTTCACCCCCTTCACTGCTTGGTTCTACCTACTTATTGATGGCTTACTCCCTCTGTGATGGTAGTAGATTCTAGGAGAGCCAGGTTATGACCATATGATTTGACTCCCTCATTTTAGCAACGGTGCTGAATCCAACTCCCATTGGCCCATGTAGGATCATATGCTCATCTCAGTCATTGAAGAATGTAGGGTGGGTGATGAGACTGGCTGAGGCCTGGGTCACAGGCCTGTTTCTGGAGTCATGTGACTCGCCAGAGTTGAGTATGAAGGAAGGAGGTGGAGGCCCTCTGATGGCAAAGAAGGGTGAATGGAAGCTGGTTAGGCAGACTCTCAGCCATCCTCAGGCACGGTCCTCATTGCCACAGAGAGCTGTCAGTCTCGTGTGGTACAAAGACAGTTGGGGGAGACACAGACAGCAGCCAGTTCTGAGCAGCATGGGAGGAATCAGCTTTGTCTGGCTGGCCTGGTCAATGATGTTAGGAGAAGGGGCAGGGGTTTGGGGTCTGAGAAGGCTTGTTCTAGATGAGGACCTTAAAACAGGCCAGTGTTGGTGCGGGGAATGAGGAGGATAAAGGGAGCATGAGATAAAGCTGGAGGAGGGTTGGGGTGAGGCCGTGGTGCCGCCCCTACAGCCCTGTGATAAGGACTTTGAACTTGGTTCCAAGGGCAGTGGGAGCTGCTGGGGCTGGGTTTGTGTGGTAGGAAGCTCACAGTGGCCTCCTGAGGAGGGAACAGGGAGTCTTCTGGAGCTATTGCCCTCCCACACTGCTAAGGAGAGATGATGGTGGCTTAGACCAGAACAGAGGCACTGTCTCAGATGGATAGGAGGTGAGACCTACATGCTTTGGTGATTGGTGGATGGAGGGCTTGGGAGAGGGCTAATGCTCCGAAGACTGTGTCAGGCACATAGTTCAATGCTGGTCATACACTGAGCCCAGGGAACAGTGGAGAAGGGAGAGTTTCAGTGACCAGCTTACAAGACCACTGTAGGAGGTAGTGTGAACCCCAGCTAGTGAGTTCTCACAGAACAAGGCTGGTTAAACCAGAGCCTCTAAGCAGAGGAGGCAGGCCCTCTGCAAAATGTTCACTGGGTGTGATTTGTTACAACTGGCCTGACCTAGACTCCATTCTGTTGGATGTGTCCTTTGAGCCCATGCTCAGCTGTGGCAATGAAAGGTTGTTGTGGGAGTTTCCAAGCTCTGTCATTTTACTACTGAGCACATTGCAAACCTGAGATAAGTTAGGTCCCTGTGCCATTCTGCAGACTAAGTTTTGAGGGGACTGGTCTAGATCAAGCCCAGTGCTTATCTTGGAGACAGGACCGCTGAGTCTCAGAGATGGGGTTGTCTTCCCTTCTGAAGGTGGCAGCAAAGTTACTGTGTCCCTGCAATCTCCTCTGCTGACCTTCTGCTTTGATGGCCCGAGCTCAAGCCCAACTGTCCAAGCAGAGGGCAGGCCCCGGGGGGACTGCAGGAATGAACAGCTCCTGGCAGCTAACATCACAGGCCTGGATCTCCCCATGGTTCAGCCTGCTGCTGAACACTTCCCAGGAACTCAAGCTGTCAGGACACAACCCAGCCCTGGAGCTGGGAGAAGCATAGTGGGTCAAGGATTGCTCCCAAAACTTTAAACTCTTGGGCCAGCATGTAGACAATTTGGGTGGAGCCAGGGAGGGAGATGGCACAGTGCCTGGCCATGCTGTGCCATGACAGCTACCCAAGGTCAGGCCAGCAATGTGCATGTGACAGCAAAGCGTGTTCCAGGCAGGATGCAGAAGTTTGTTGGGGTTGCTGGCAGTCCTCTGGGATAGCTCCAGGGGGTGACCTTTGGCTTCCTACTTGCAGCCCATGGCATGGGCTTCATGTTTGTGGCTGGAAGCGTTGTCATTGTGAGTAGGGCAGAGTCTGGTATGGTGCTCGAGGTTGCTGAGGAAGGATGGCAAAGTGGACATTTAGGAAGCATCAGATGGAGCCCGGGCCTCAGAACCATTTCTCCTGGGACCCAACGCAAAACCAGCTTTCAAATCAAAAGGAGTACGAGGTAGTTGATTGTGGAGCCAAATGTGAATGACCAGGGTCTGGGAAAGCAGACCCAAATACAATTTAATGAGGTTTTGTTGTTGTTTCCTCCAGTAAAAGAACAGAGAAAGCCATTAATCAAAGCTCTTTCCAAATTCATGGGTAGAAACATCAGGTGGACAGGGGAAGTCTCTGCCTTAGGCTTCAGATGCTGCTGGGTGCCCTTAGCCTTAGGGTTGGTGGGAGGCAGTGATTTGTTAGTACATTCTGAGAGGCTTCATCTGATAGAAGTGGACAGTGGATGGCTGTTAAGCGGAGGAACAATAGCTCAAGACAATTCGGTTCCAAGAGCTTCAGCGCTCCAAATCTCTGCACGTTGTCAGCCTTGCAGAATCTTTAACACAAGTGATTGGACCCATTGGAAGTGTAAGCTGGTCACAGCCTGCTGTCCATAAATGCTAGTTGTTAGGAATATAGCGGCACCAAATGTTATGATAAAGTGTAGAGGGGACCTTGGCAGATTCCATGGCAGGCGAGGGTGAGCCAAGCGAAGGGACAAACACGCCAGGCAGCCAGAGCTTAGCGAGAAGTTTTATTGGAAAGGGAAAGGGGGAGAAGGAAAGAGAAAAGAGGTAAAGAGACACAGAGAGGACAGACGAGAAGAAGGAGACAGGGAAAGTCCTTTTCTCCCCAGGGGAGCAACAGGAAAGAGAGAGGGAAGGAGTGTTAAATGGGTGGATGGGGGGGTCTGTCTTTTAAAGGGGTCCTTTGCACCTGCATGCAGACTAGTACTCATGGAACCCTGGGCTGACCCAGGGTGCTGCCTGAGTGCATTCTGCCAGGTGACAGGGGCAGGCCAGTGTTAGACCTGAATCCTTACAGTAGTGATGGCCAGCTGTCAGCCCACTCCAGCAACTGTTAGGCCCTCCCATTACCCCTCAACAGATAGGATCACAATGAACTTCCTGTTGACACCAGCTCTCCCAAGGAGGAGGCACAGAGACAACCTGTTCCTCGCAGGCCATGAGCAGTGGGTGTGACAAATGTGAGCACCGATGCTACAGGCAGGGGCTGGCCTGCCATGTGATTGCCTCTAGGGCCCTAACAGCAGAGTAACTCACATCCTCTCCTACTGCTTACAAAGCCATGTACCTGCTCTTCTTAGTAGCACATGCCTTGTTAGGAGGACGCACGCCACAGGCGAAAGGGTGGGAGAAGACAGAGCGTGCACGCTCAGGCTCCTGGTGTAGGGCTCTGGAGAGCAGGGCCTCGGCAGGGTTTGAAACCAGACATTAAAGTTTCTTCACTGACCCCATGGTGGGAAAGGGCCTTTCTTCACTGAATCAGTAGACCCCCAGTGAGTTACAGCCCAGAACTCCATAAATGGGCCAGCACGGTATGGGCATGTTCAAATGTCATTCTCAACCCTCCCCCTCCCCCGAGGTGGAATCTGCAGGGACGAGGGTTTCTATCTTCACGTGGCTCTTGACAGGATCTTGGGACCATGAACTGAGACAAACTGGGCATAACACAGGGGGTGCTGGAAGGGAAGGTATGCACAGTCTTGTGACAGTGAGTGTTGTAGGGAGCAGCCCGTGTCTGGCAGCGTGCTGTATCCTCAGGGCCCTGCTGTACTTCCTTAAGAACCTCTCTGGAGCTTGGGGAGCACCACCTTTCATAAATGGAGGTGGGCCCTTGCTGAGCCTCCCTGGTTCTAGCCCTGGGAGCTCCTGCCTTTGCTTCTCACTGTACTTGTGAATGCAGCTGTTCTCAGGCTCTCAGAGAATGTGCCTGAGGGATGTGATGGGAAACTGAGCTATCACTGCTGTGTTCCTGCTCTCGTTGGACATCAGCTTTGTGAGTGCATAGCCCAACCCACCCTGTCTGTAAAAATGGCCTTGGTTCCTTTTATTCCCCATAAGATGAGCGCTGAGTGCAATTATTAAGTAACTGGTCCCCACAAGGGTGTTCTGCATCATGGACCCTGCTAAGGATCCTCTCATAGTCTTGTGCTTATGTGTGCTGGTGTGCATGAGAGACACGGATGGGCAGGCAGGGTCACAGTCAGAGACACCTGCAGGGAGAGGAAGAGGCAAGACACCTGTGCTCTGTTTTAGGGTGCTGGGGTGGGGTGCCTAGAAGCCAGGAGGGCAGGGCTCCTTCTGCCCAGTTCTCTCTGAGCTGCCATCTTAGGAGCTTTCTTGCTAAAGTGGGAGCAGCACAGGGTGGCTGCCAGCCTTCCTCTGGGAGCAATGTCCACACAAGAGCACAGCCAGGCTTCAGGGTCGAGCTCGGTAAGGACACGACTGTTACTTGAAATACTGGGGAAGCACTGTGGTGAAGAGTAGTTAACTCAGTGTCTTCAACCCTGGTCCTCACAGTTACTGAGACGGTCAACTCTGAAGCCAGGATTATTCCTGTGTGAGGCGTGTAAGAGATCCTACCACCCTAGATACAGGTGAAGCTTAAATGAACGAATACAGGCAAAGTTCCCAGCACTGGGCTTGGACACAGAATCTGTGTTCACAAGAGCAGAGCCTAGAGTCTCTGGACTCTGAAGACGGGCAGCTTTTAGCCCCATTCTCCGGATGAGGAAACCAAGGCTCAGAGAGGCAGGGACTTACTCAGGGAAACCCAACCAACCTGGACTGGAACTAGAATTGGCCAGCTGTCTCTTGTTGAGATCACATTGTCCCCTCTCTTGGTTGCTGTAATGGGCACTTCTTAGCCATGATGCTGTAGGAAGGAAGCTTAAGTCCTCCGTCTACCTCAGATTCCTCAGAGTTTGGTGCACCAGGTGTCTAATAAAAACGTGTGTCCAGCTGTGCTGGAAAATGATGCGAGAAAGACTGAGTTTGCCACTCCCTGACCCTGAGGCAGCTGCCTCCTCAGTCAGCTGCACTGACTGCAAGACCCTGAGTTCAATTGCTGCTGTCCACTGGGACAGAGCAGCATGGGGTGGGGGTGTGACAGGGGAGCCTTGATGATTGGCAGCCTCAGCTTTGCACTGCCCCAACCCTGGGAGACATCAGGATGTGTGTGTGTGTGGCTCAGGGTGGAATCCACTGAGGATCCCAGAGTCACAGGTGCTGCTGGGAAGGATGGGCACTCCTCCCTCCACAGCAGTGCTTTTGGAGACTAGCTGGGGACCTAGGGCATGGGCAGCAAGGGACTCGGGGATGGCAATTTTAGTTGAGTACAAGCCAGACTACAACTAGCGCACACTTTCTGCTAAAGGATTGTCCCGCGGAGGACTCTTTTTCAGACATCCTTGGGGGAAAGTGGTTTAGGAAAATCACAGGCTTTTCTGTTTGATGGAAGCAAAAGAGTCAAGCCTCCCTTCTGAGTGGCGGTGGCTGGCTGAACCGGGTATGTTTGGGAAGGGCGCTCACAGGAGGAGGAGGAGGAGGACAAGTAGGAGGAGGAAGAGGAGGAGGGACGGGTGATGCAAGGGTTTTGAAAAAAAAAAAAAGGAAAGAAAAAAACGCTACCTCCATGTGGGAGGTGGAACCTGGTCATTTGGTTCTGCTTTTCCCAGCAGGTACCGCTCCCCTGGGGAACTTGGGTAAGTCCATAAATAGCTCTACTGACACAAAGGAGCTCTGTCTGGGGAAGGCAGCCGCTTGACACGCCGGCCGGCTGCCCGCCCGCCCTCGGGAGGAGCCGGGTGGAGACCCGGGCGGGTGGCCGGCAGCAGCTGCAGCTACGAGTTGCCTGGGTCCTTGTCGGAGTGCGCTGGGTAGGTGCCTTGATGACAAAGGTGTGTGTGCAGTGGTGGTGGGCAGTGGGAAGGTAGTGCTGTTGGAGACACCCCATGTCCCTGTTTCTATTGTTTCTTCCCCAGGGCAGCCATTGAGAGACATCTTGCAACCAAACTGGCTCTATTCTGTTCTGGTGTGTGTGTGTGTGTGTGTGTGTGTGTGTGTGTGTGTGTCTGTCTGTCTGTCTGTCTTAGGGGGCGGTAGCCCCTCAGGAGTAGGGGGCAGGCTTCCACTGTGCGTTGTTTCTCCTTTTCCGAGCTAGCCAGCTAGCTTTCTTTCTAGGAGAGACAAGGAATGTTTGGTGACCAGTTGGGACACTGCATGGGGAAGGAGTGCATCGCCAGCAGGGTTGGCTATTGTGTCAGGGATGCTGGCCACACATCAGGAGGCACTGGGGATGGCAGTAGATCCCCGGGCTGGGGAAGAGGTGGACTCCTAAGCCTGTCTTGGGGAATTTCGCTAGTCTCCGAGGTCTGCCTTTGGGAAAAAAGCAGGCTTGCTGTGTGCCCCATGAGCTCAGAGCCACCTCCCTACCCTGCCAAGGGAAGAGCCTGCACCTGCTTGCTTGGCTCCAGCTGAGACCCGTTCACTCTCAGAGCCAGTCCCTGTAGGTGAGTAGCAGAGACCAATTCTATTCTCAACTTGGAGAATCAATGTCTTTACTATTGTCTCAAAAGAACCCTAAGTCTTGGGCTAGAATGGGACCTTGAGCCCAGAGAGGCAAAAAGCCTTTGCTAAGTTCAAGAAGCAGGTCTATGACTGAACCAAACCAGGTTGAAGGACCTCTGCCTCCCAGAACAGCGAGGGCAGAACAGGACACATGGGAAGCCATTACCCAGCCCTGAGCTACAGGATCCCACTTGAGTGGCATTATTTGCTCAAGACTCCTGACTTAATGCATAGCCACCAGGCTCCTCGGCAACTCTGGAGAACTGTTTCCCACCCGGATGGTCTCTGGCTTTGTACTGTGGGCACTTCGCTCCCTGTTAGGGTGGCTGGAGTGGTTGCACTTCACCAATGCAAGAGCTGCAGCGGCTTGCTCATCTGACACTGGCAGAGTCCAAGTTTCCACCCAGGCCCTCTGAGTCCTCTGTGCCCAGCCAAGGGCCACCTCCCTGCTTCCTCAGCTCTAGCATGTGGCATGGCTTAGACCAGGGCGGGGAGCCTCTAGGGAGCCAAGTTGCAGAGTGGGGACACACTCAGACCCAGCCTGGCATCCGAGAAACAGAAACACAGTGAGGGTGGAGGCCGTTGAGATAGTGATGACAACCTGTCGGGAAGCCTCCAGGGCTTTGAGCCAGGATGGTCCATTAGGCTCCTGATTATAGGTACCAGTTGTCAATGCAAGTACCGCGCTTCCCAGCTTGCCTGCCTTTCCTCCTGGCTTTTGTACATAGCCAAGAAAGCCCCTCTTCTCTATTCTCTAGGTCTTAATCTCACCTAACTTCCATACCTAGAGTTAATATGTCTGTCTGCTGCTGGTGCCATCTCTAGTGTTTGCTTTTGTCCTATTTATGCAGGATGTGGGTTTTATTCATCCCTTAGTCACTCACAAGCCCAGCTTTCTCCCAGGGTGTGGTTGGAGAGGAGTGTTTAGATCCCCTGTCAAGCTAGGATGTTTTTTGTTTGTTTTTCCCTGAAGACCATGTTCTGATATCCAGGTCAACTCAGACTGTCCATCCTATCTCTTTGACTGGCAAGAGAGTGGGCACTGCCAGGAGAGGCCCTGGCTAGGAGATCCTTAGGAGGAGCCGTAGTCGACACATCAGTGTGATATTAGGTGGACCAAGGAGTTGAAGGCTGGGTCTGGTGGGAAGTGAGGCAGAGAGAAATTTGACTTAAGCCTGCTTAAAGCCATAGAAAGAGCCTACTCAAGGGTCATACTATGCTTGGTGGTGATCATACCATAGTCTGGCCATTGATGGTAGAAGGTACAGCCCTGAATGGATCCATTGCAACATCCATGCACTGTCCTTTGCACAGACTATAGGGGCTTGAAGCTCAACTTCCTGGACCACTTTGGACTGGTCATTGCTTGGACTAGATCTTGAAGACTGGTTATCTGCCAGGGATCTGCCTGGCTCTCTCAGAAGAGGCACATCTGGGGAGGGAGGGCCCATGCCCAGCCAGATCCCTGGGGAGCTTAAATGCTGCCTCCTATTTGGCCTCTGTGCATCTGGAGCTGGTGGTGTCTGTTTCCCTTCTGGATAGAGAAGGGATTGAGACAGAAATGAAATGTTCACCTGAGGTTATATGGAACCCAGGACTCTGGTTGCTCAGTCCATGTCTCTCAGGGTATATGAACTTCATCTTGGAGTACTCTCTTTTAGACTCCCCAATGTCACACTCCTTTTGGATTCTTGGGCTTACTGATTGAGCTTGCTAATCTCTAAAAAAGCAGAGTGTGTGGTAGAGAAAGTCCAGGAGATGCAACTGTTCTCAGACCTGCTCAGTGACTCTTTGGCAGATTTACCTATTTTTCTAGCTCAGTTCCCCCCTTTGGAGCAACCAGGGATTGGATTTGATATTGGTAGGCATGTTCCAGCCATTGGATTCTCTGGTACTCTGTAGACCTAGGTCCAAGAGTCAGGCAAGGCTTAGCTAAGAAGCAGCCTCTGACCTCACTGCATCTCACTCAGGCGCCTCTGGGTAGAAGCTTTCTCATGCAAGCTGCAACCCAGGCCCTGGCTGGGAGGTTTGTTGTTGTTTGTGGAGCCTGTTCGTTTCCAAGATGTCACTGCTCAGGGAAAACCATCATTCCTCCCAGGGATAAACAAGGCTGCTTATGGCTCAGCCCCCTAAGTCCTGGGAGGCTGGAGCCACTCACAGCAGGCCAGCTGGCCTCAGTCCCAGGGAGCTGATGCCCATCTGCCCCCCTCACCTCCTCCCATCCTGCAGAGTTGGGTGAAGGGAGAATGCACCACTAGCCACTTGGGAAATCAGAGGGTCAGGCACTGAGGAATGGAGAGAAAGTCCCTGGTGGCCTCTTCCTTCTGATAGTAGTTTAGGGCACCCACTACCCCAGATGGCCCAGGGTTTCTCCCTTCTGGGCACAATGACCCAAACCCCTGCCAGAGAACTACCCAGGCCCGCAATTTAGGGAAATGGGCTGTGTGGTGATTTACAGGGGATTGGATGGAGCATTCACCATCTGCCCTGACACTTGTTGGTACGTTAGCCTTGGTGTGACAGCAGAACCTAGAGACAGGTGGCAGAGGGTGAGGGGACATAAGGGGTATAAAGAAAGGGCTGTGCAGAGCCTCTGAGGGACAAATGGCTGGTAGGAACCTTGAGACAGGATGGAGGAGGTTAGGGAAGAACCATAGAGTAGAAGCTGCCATGGATGGTAACTGGTGTCTAATCAGGACATGAGACCTTCACTCAAGAGACTAAAACCGATAGAGTTCCCAGTTGGGATAGAAGAGCAACTCAGTTCTGTCTTTGCCGCTCTCCTTCTCTCCTCCCCTTCTCTACCTCCAGCCCCCTCTCTTTTCTCTCATTCCCCTCTCCTTTCCTGTCATACCTGTTAAGTTCCTTTGTGTAGAACCCTTTCTGGGTCTTGGAAGTGTCAACATAAAAGGCTCAATCTGTAATCTCAGACTCAGGCTGGGTAGGTAAGGGACAGTGAGATGGATATGTGGGTGGCCCACTGTCAGTGCCCTGGAGAAGCATCTGTGTGGCCTTGGAACATCAGTGAAGCTTCCCATAAGAGTGAAGCTGTCTGCTCATGTGTGTGCATACCTCTCCAAAGAGCAAGAATCCATCCTGGTTTCTCCACTTCCTTCCTATGGAGCCCTAGCCACGTGTTCCTCCTTATCTCCAGAGGCTGTCTAATTTGTCTTGTAGGGGTGTAGACTCTGGACTTAAGGGCAGTGACCCCATTTCACAGTATGTATCTCTCCTGCCTGTGGTTCCTCTGGCAGTTGTCAACCTCACTGGTCAAATGAGATGCAAATGCAAAACTCTTAGATGAGGAGGACTCATGCCTGTGGATTCCAGGTCATCTCTTGGAGGACCAGATGTCTTGTTTCATAGGTGGCTGTTGCTAAATACAGCCATGTAGGCGAGGTGCTTAGGATGGGGGGACTGACACAGAAGGTGATGGTTGGGAGGGTGCAGGCAACAGCTTTTTGGAGGAGAATAGTTGGAATGTGTTAGAGAGGTATGTAGAAGGTGGAGAGCGGAAAGATCTAAAGATCTACTGTCTCCAGAAGACACTGGCGAGGATTTTACTTTGTCTTTAAAGTGAACTTTTAAATCAAAGCCTAGTGTACTAGAGAAAGATGACAGGGATACAGCTGGTGGCTGGCTTTTCACCAAACAAACACACCCATTCGGGTCCAGAAAGAAAACATTCCATCCAACACACTGGGAATGTTCCAGTTTGCCCTCAGTCTCCGTGGTCCTGGTTTCTCTCACTGATTGTTTGCTTACCATGCACTTTGTATAGATGGGACCCTTGAAGATGTTCTGTCATGCTGACTTCTTCCCTCAAGCATTTTCCTGGTGATTCACCAACATGTTATTTCAAAATTTATTTTGTCCATTCTATTACTATTTAGTGTGTTTCTCTAGATGCATATCTCGGTTTGCCCCTTACTCCACCTTTGACAGATGTTCTTGGGTATTTCTAGTTCCAGTTTGTTGCAGGGATTTCCTTGAACATGTCTTTTGAAGCACATCCATCTTTCTTGGGTATACCTGCTTTGCAATAACTGACTCACAGAGCTGTATATAATTAGCTGGGTAGATGCCATCACAATTTCTCAAAGCGTGATGCCAATGCACCGGCTTTCAAGCCAGGTATGACAGGGCCTGTTGCCCCTTGTGCTCAGCAACACTGTTGCTATAAGATATGGTGATACATACCTAATTGTGTTTTTAATTTACGTTTCCTTGATGACTCATTAGGTTGTGGGCCTTTACATATGCTAATTGCTCATTTGGATAACCGCTGGCAGAGTGCCTGTTCAAGCTCTTTCTCACTTTCCTATTGGAGCATGTCTTTCCCCTCCCCCACAGGTTTGTGAGAACTTGAAAAGATATTCTGGATGTGTGTTCCTTATTGGATAAAGGTACTGAGAATATGCTTCCGAGTCTGGGGCTTATCTTTTTATTCTTGTCAGGGAATATTTGAAGGAAAGAGGTTCTTGACTTTAATACAGTTCAATCTGATAACTTAAAAAAAAAAAGAAAAAGAAAAAGAAATGGGCTCCAAGTTCAGAAAGTGAAGTTCAGAAAGAGACCCTGCGTTGCCAAATCAAGTGAAGAACAATTGAGGAGGGCAATAACAATGTCAGGCTTGGTCCTCCACATGCCCACACACGGATGGTCACCCAAACTCACGTGTGTCTACACACCTGCACACACTCATGCCGTGTGTACGCATTCAAAGTAAAAAAATATGAACAAATAAAACCCAGTACAGTGTAACTCCTGCATCAGTTACCCCATCTGTGTGGACATCAGTCAGTTTGGTTATGAGAATTATTGTTATATGGTGTTGCTCTGGGGATAATGACAAAGAAGAAAAGTCTATGCATTTTCAATACCGATGAAATTAAAACGATTTTTTTTTCAACCTGTGGTTGGCTAACTGCTCAGACATGAAATCTGCAGATATGATGGGCCTTCTGAAGTTTTAATCGCTTTGTGTTACACATTTAGACCTGAAACCCATCTGGAATAGATTTTTCTGCACGGCATGATGGAGAAGTCCAGGTCCATCTTCCCAGTGGAGATATGTAACCCATCAAAAAGACAGCCCTTCCTCACTGTGGGACATTGTGACCCTTGTCAGAGGGCAAAAGGACCAGACACAGACACGTGGCTGTGGGCTGAGCTTTGGAAGGATGGATACAGGAAGGCATTCTGGCATGAGAGCACAGGTGTAGAGTACCCGAGAGATTGTGTGCCTGTGAAACTGTGAATAGATCGGGTTGGCTGGGGTGCTGTGGAGCTGGGGAAGAGGAGATGCGTTAGTGGTGATGTCTGTGGGAGCGAGCACTCCCGTTTCCTACAAAATGCTTGACCATCAGTAGATTTAGCCACCTCTAGGGGTTAGAAGGTTTGGAACTGAAGACTGATTAGCTCAGGTTTGTGTGAGACTGAAGGGGTGAGGGTCCCATGATGGGGACAGTTGGAAGATGGTTTTGGAGCAGACCCAACCAAACCCAGTCCAGCATCACCCCTCCTAGAGATGGTGGATCTGTTGGGACTCAGTGGTATGAGGCAGGCATGTGTCTGAGGGCCTGTCAAGGTGACCTTCAGCTGCGGGGCTGCAGCTGAGTATAGGGTCCAATTGTATACTCTGGGCCTTCTATCGCCTCCAATATTACTCACCAGGGCCCCCCAGAGCCATAGGCCCTGAAGGTAGAGGAGCAATGCAGACAGATAAGGCAGATATCCTGGAAAGAGGGTGGATCTGTTTCTCCATCTTTCAGTCCTCACAGAGGCCTGGCCATGCCTCAGGTCAAGATCTGACCCGTCCGAGCCGGCAGACATTTTGGGAGAGTGATATCCAGCGGAGGAGTGACTCGGCCTAGGTCTCACAGGGAGCCTCAGGGACTGAACCCAGGAGAAGGTTAGGGGTATAGACTGCCTGCCCCCTGTGATTCTGAGGCCTTTGGTACAGGCCTCAGTTTTCTGCCTTGAGCTCAGCAGCTGAAAATACTCCCATTCTAGACTGTTATAAGGATCAGAATGTGCTAAATGCTGTGTCCCAGCACTGAATGCTGGGGCGTGAGCTGGCAAGTGTCAGTGATGGTGATGCTGATAGGTCTAAGGATATGATATGATTACAGGGTTTGTAGGTGCTTACCGAGCACCTGGGCTGAGTCAGGCCCAGGTCTTGTGCTGTATGTGGATTGTCTCCAGGACCTGCTAGGATGTGGAGACTTGGCCTTTGAGTCACTATGTTTTACATAAGAAAGCCCTAGCCTTGAAAGAAGTCAAGCAGGCCACACTGATCTTAGAGGAGGTGAAGATGGGATTTGAACCTCGATTTGCCCCACGTCTTCACCACAATGAACTTCTGTCCCATCATTTCTGGCTTTCAGAGCCCCCCCTGTTCAGTGAGCTCTTGTCTAGTGAAGTGTCGTTTGGGGTTGGCCCATGGCCCCCACCTGTGAGCAGAGGGCACCTCCGCATGCTGCACACACACTGCTGTGCACACTGCCTCCTCCACCCATCGTTCCGTGGCACACTGACTTCAGCACGTGACTAGGAGATGGGTGTCAACCCCAGCTTCCCCACCTACTCTCAGTTGCCAGCCGCATGACCACAGTGTTGTTTGTGCCCTTCCCTGGGGTCTTCTTGGCATGGCTTTTTTTTGTTCCTAGAATAGGAACCTGGAATAGGATGGTGTAGGAAAGCCTTATTTGGAGTGGGTCCTGGGAAGGAGTTGGTTTAGGAGGGTCTCTAGGTATGTCTGTCTCAGATCCCTGCCCTCCCGTGCGTGACCAGTCACTTGGAGCAAGGGCAGGCCCTGCCTGTGGTACTGTTCACTGTTGCCCAGCACAGTGCCTGCCCTGCGGGCACTCAGGAGGAGTCCTTGGAAGGAAGGGAGGAAGAAAGGAAGCAAAAGACAGCAGGCAAGACCATGATGGAGTAACAGAAAGAGAAGACTTTGAAGGGTGTGTGTGTGTGTGTGTGTGTGTGTGTGTGTGTGTGTGTGTGTGTGCACGCATGCCTGTGTGTCTGTGTGTGCACATGTAAGTGCTCTACATGTAATAGCTCTACTGTCTCAGGTCCTCTTCCTGTGTGTCCTTGTGAGCCACATCTGATTGTTCCCTCAGATGCCCTGGCTGAAGGACTCTAGATAACTCTAGGCTCCCTTGCCAAGGCCTCCCCTGTGCTGTCTTTGTGGTCCAGGCAGGCCCTGCTTTGTCTCATGAGGACTGGAGCCCTGGCTCATCTCCTACCCTCACTCCTCAGAGTTACTCAGCAAATGCCTACAGAGCCCAGTCACATGCCAAGGCCTGTGCCAGGCACTAGCGCCAAAGCCCAACGAGACCCATCCCTGCCCTGAAGGGGCTAGGTCTCTGTGGTGGTGGTGGTGGGGTGAACATGGGTGAAGGACCAGGTCATCTCTTCCCTACCCGTCCCTGCCTCAGGGGCTGTGGAAACTCAGAGGTAGGTGAGAGAGGTGGGCAGGACTCTCAGGGAGGGAATGAAAAGCGGTAGGATGGGACAGGAGACTATGCTGCTGCTGGAGACAACTCAGAGCACCAATGGTGGCTCCACAGGGCAGGGCCTGGGGATGTGCGGGAACCAGAGCCTTACCCTGAAAACTGCCTGCGTAGTGCTGGAGGGATCAGGGAAGTGGGTCTAGAGATTGTGGAAATGGAGCAAAAGGATGGTGGTGGGACTGGGGATTGTTAATCGAGCACTGTTGTTCACCTGCTGCAATGACACACCTTTGCTGTATTCACTCACTTTCAGCAACTCTAGGAGGGTCAGGATCACTGGCCGCCTTCCGAAAATAAACAGACTCAGAGCCGAGCTCAAGTGACTTGCCAAAGACCAAAAAGCAAATAAGTAGAGGAAACTCTGAGGGAAGAGGGATGAGTAGGTTCGGGCATGGCCCCATGAGCCGAGTGATGCTTTCAGAGTGAGGTTGGGACTCCCCAGTACACCCAAACCCCTGCCCCATCAAAGCACAGGACCTTCTCCAGCAGTCTATGCTGTCCCAACTGCATCTTGGTGTCCCCGATCCTTGGCCTCCCCCATTTCTTCCTCCATAAACCTCACTGCTTAGCTGCCTTAGCTCCCACAGCCCCGGGACAAGGCTGGGGTAGAGAGAGGTCAGCCTGGGTCTTCATCCCAGTCTCTCCTCCACAGACCTGGCACCTCTAAGGCAGGGTTGTATTTTGCTGCTGGTTGGCTCCGGTACCTGGCACAAGCCTTGGCACGTGTCTGGGCTGTGTAAGCATTTTCTGAGTTACTCTAGGGGATGGGGGTTAGGGAGTGAGCCAGGGCCCATCCTGACAAGTGAAGGAAGGGTCTACCTGATCACTAGGGAATCCTAGAGCCCTCTATCAGGGATCTTCTGGTGGAGATCCAATGGAGGCCCATAGGGTTTTCAGGGCTATAGAGTTGAATTGGGAGAGGTACTGGGGAGTCACATGAGGATTCTAAGTTCAGACTTCCACAAGACAGTTTTCCCACTATAGCACAAAGAATGGCCAGAGGGATCTGAGCTGCCGCTGGGAATGCCACACCATTTGGATGTAGAGAGAATGGATAGATTCTTAAAAAAAAAAAAGCTTTGATTTCTAGCATAGTTTTGAGAATTAAGCAGAAAGCATATTGTGTTCTTCTTTGCCCTCCGTCCCCTGGATTCAGCCTACCACTTCTCTGAGGGTTGCCTAAGGGTTGACGAGGGACCGCCTAGAGGATGTGGGTGCCTGGCCCTGGGTTTGGGGTGAGGTGGTAATGAGAGACACAGATGAGAGAATGACATACAGGACAGCAGAATGACACCAGGAGCAGCTGGTGGTGGCATCATATAGGGACTCAGAGAAGGATGGATTCAGAATACATTCAATCTGGGATACAGGAAGCCAGGGGACTGAATAGATTGAAAGTGGTCTCCAACTCCATCCCTACACTGCATGCCATGTGCTCTCCTGAAGCTTTTTTGAATAAATTGCTCGGTGTGCCTCTTCTGAGTAAGCCTTCCCTGCTCTTTGTGCCATCAGCAAGGGCTCCCAACACCCCATTCCTCCTCACAGTAGGGTGGATTTACATTGCAAGCTGTGGCTGGTGTTGTTGGTTTTGTGCTTTTTGGAGTGACAACGTGGTTGATGACTGTCCTTCCCTTGCAGCCAGAAAGCATAGTTGTATCCATGGAGCCTAGGACAGTGTTTAGCTGTAGAGCCTTGGGTAAAAGCCACCTGTGGACTCTAGCTCTGGAGAGGGAGTGGCCTGAAAATGTAGAGGATGTTCTAGACTGGAAGTGCATGGTATACGAGGGAGGTGCAGAACTAAGATGAGGGATCTGGAACAGATCCTGATGGACAGGCAGAGTAGCCTACGATGAAACAGAGCAGACCTATGGACCAGTCAAAGGACATCTTCAGGCAAGTTCCAAGGGCAGCAGTGTTGGAGGTGGTCATGGCTACCCTTTACTGGCTACCAATGTGGCCACACAGTATTGAATTGTGGACACATGACAGCTCATTTATTTTTCTTAGCAGCACCATGAATAAGTTGTTCTTAATACTGTATTGTAGCAGAGGCAACAGAGGCACAGGACCCCTAAGCCTGAGGTCCCTCAGCCGCAGAGAATGAGGCCACCACTGTGAGGCCTTGTCATTGTCCTCCCAGACTTTGATGAGGCTGATGAGATGAGTTGGGGGCCAGAAGACAATGGTGTGGAAGGCTAAGCTGGCAGCAGAGGTGCAGTTGGGGCTCTAGGCTCTGTGCCCAGAAGGCAGAACTAGAGGAGCTGGATGGAGGGGGCTGGGTGTGGGTCAAGTGTCTAAGCTTTGTGGAAGTCAGTGTGGAACCAGAGACCCGGAAGCTGGAGGCCCATGGACCCGGAAATCCTTGAAGGGACAACCCAGTACAAAAGTCCATAGCCCGGCAGGAGTGCTGAGGGCCTCCCCTAGTCTTAAACAACTTCCTGGCTCCAAGAACACTTCGTGGCTTCTCTGCACCACGGCAGAGAAACACAGGTAGCCGGAGATCCCATAGTTAACATATGCAGAAGAGGACGGCAGCCCCACTCTGCTGGCTTTCCAACCAGTGCTCATTCTGAAACATTCTGACCTTTGTGAGGGGCACCCTGAAACAGAGGCAAACGCCAGCATCCCCATTCCCAGAGCAGGAAGTGGCTTTTGAGGGCATCTGCTGTGCCTGGCATCTGATGGTGGCAATGAGTCATGGGCGTGAGAACCTCAGGCTGCCTGTGGGGTCAGCGGGGATGGCTCCACAGCCAGCGACTGTATGGTACTGGGCAGGTCACCTCCAGCAGCCCACAGCTACCTCCGAAACCCAGTCGCTGGTGGGGGTCTGGGGTCAGAGCCACAGCTGGTATGAACGAGAGCTCCTGGCCATCATTGATGCCACCCTTCCTCGGACTGTTACAAGCTCTGGATCGCATTTGGGAAGGGATTTGATTAGGCCCTGGGCAATGGCTCCATTTAGAGGTCCTGGCTCATTTCCTGTGGCTGCTAGCAGGCCAGGCAAAGGCAGAATTAACCCTGCTCCAGCCTAGCCAAAGAAATGATGGATGAAAGGAAGGATAGAGACCAGGAGGGATACAGACCCTCTCAGGGGGCTGAGGGCAGCAGTAGCCTGTGGAGCTTGGGACCTAATGACTTGACAGATCAGGCTAGTCTCCCCGGGGCACCCTGGCTGGATTCCCATCACCCCAGCTTGTTGCAGCAGCTTTCAAATCAAATGTCTCCAACTACCTGCACTTCCTTTTACCGGAGCGCTCAACACACCCCTCGTCTAGCCTTCATTCTATTTCTTCCTTGAGGTTTCTATGATGACTTATTCCCTGCTGCCCTACTGCCTACGGACAAGTGAATCTGCGTGTCCTGCCCTCATGTCTTCCCAGCACTGCCCAGAGCAGGCTTGACATAGACAGCTCTGCCCATGTCACTCTTCTCTCTGACAGGACGGTGCACACCAGCAGTTTATCCTGAGACCCCTCCCGTCACTCCACACTTCTGGGGTCCTCAGGTCTCCTGTAAGCTTCTCTAGAGGATGCCCTCAAGCCATGGCCACCCTAGCTAGCTCTCCCAGGAACGCTGGCCTGGCCAAACCTGCCCACTGTGGTCTCAGTACACACAGATCTTGCCTGGGAGCTTGGCACAGAATGCAGAGCACTGACTCTGGGTAGATGGGCCTGGGGCATGGGGAGTGCTCCTCAGCCTGGGACAGGAGACAGGAGTTCTAACCCTGTACAAGTCTCCACTCTCTTAGCTGGTTCTCTCACCACCTCTGCTCCGTATCTGTAACAGAGACCATTAGTAGTTGCCATCCTGTCTCCTGGGCTAGACACTGTGAAGAAACTGACAGGGGCATTGAAGCTCACAACAACCAGCTTGGGGAAAGCCCTTCAACCCTGGGTTACTTCCTACTTCCTAGCTGACATGGGGGGGCTGGGGACAGGCACCCTGCTGCCTGTCTCCTCCTGGTTTTGTTTGGTTTGGCCTCAGACTAGGCCTGCCTCTGTCAACTCAGGCAGGCTGACTTGCATTTCTGGTTTGGGGCTTATTGTTGCACTTTCCCTGAGGGGATGAGGCGGGCTCTGTGGACAGGCACCTGTGGGAGAGGAAAGGGGAAATTCACTTGACTCCTGGGTTAGTGTCATTTTGTACCAGGCCCCGAGGGCACCCAGCAGCTATTTCCTCCCATCTTTCCCCAGGACTGAAGAGGCAGGTGGAAGCCAGGTTATGGTGGAAGTTGGGGCGGGGTAAGTGTGGGGGCCCATGATCTTGCTGCAGTAGAATTTGCTTTTTCTGTTGTAGATACTGCCTGGCAGACATGGGTTTGAGACCAAGCTGTGATCAGAAGCAGATATGTGAAGGGTAGAACCAGATTTGGGTCCTGGCCCCAGCCTAGTGTCTGACTTGTACACGGTAGCTCTGGGACAGTCATTGAGGCAGACTGTTCAAGACCCTCAGGTGTCCTATCTATCCCTGGGTGGCCTCTCTTTCTACTTGAGAACAACCTGGAGAGGTAGAAGCTTCGCCCCTGAGTTTTCTGGCATTCTTGGAATAGGAGGCTTGGTACCCCCACCAGAGGCAAACTTTGATTCTGGATATTTGGTTGTGTTTGCTTCTACAGTTTTGTAGGGAAGACATGCTTTGAATTCAGAATTTCCCTCTAGATCTGTCGTTAACACTGTACCCACTGTCACCATACTCTTATATTTCTTTGTAGTGCTTTCTCCTGGTTTGTGACTTGTGTGGCAGACATTCCACTTCAAAAGTGGATACTTGGAAGCCCAGTGACTGCTGAACAATCTTAGGGTCACCTCTGCCCATCTCTGGACTGATCCTTTCTGTCTAAGTCGGTGGTTCTCAGCTTTCCCAATGCTGCGGCCCTTTAGTACAATTCAGGATGCAGGTAGACCTTCCTGGAGAAGGACAGAGGAGTGGTATCTCAGTTCCCAGGAGCATCAAAAATATGTGTTTTCCAATGGCCTTAGGTGACCCCTGTGAAAGGGTCGTTCAACCCCATAGGGGTCGTGACCCACAGGTTGAGAACCGCTGGTCTAAGCTGTGGGGATTTAGGGTAACTGAAGCTTTAGATTCTTAGGGATCTCTGAGTAGTAGCCTCCTGGCTGGCTCCAGGAAGGAAGCTCCAAGAAGTCACTGGTGCCCATCGTTGGCCTGGGAACCACAGCCTTGGGTCATCCCATAGTCCTTTGATGCTTCTGTTTCCTCCCTCTACTTGAGGACACTTTCATTTTCATGCACCTGGATGTGGCTCTTCCCGCCTTGCGCTTTCACATCCCCTCTGATGCTCTGTCCCGCATGTGCAGCATCCTGAAGCTATCCGGAACCACAGATGGCTTTCTTAACTCTAGCGGAGAGGTCTAGCTGGAACTTTATTGTGGTCACCATCTCCAGGCATGGCCTTTTTGTCTCTGGGAAGCTGGACAATAGTGGTTAGGTCATTGCTCTGGGGGGTTTAGCTTCCTTGTCCGTCAAATGGCCATCATGATCTCTATAGCAAGAGATCAGAACTTGTATGCTAGGGTACCTTCTGTTGGAGCTCTCTGTACCAGTATGCTTTGAACATACATTCCCATGCGCTAAAGCTTTCTAGGGCATGTGTGTATGTGTGTGTGTGTCTGTGGTTTCCTCTTCCATTAGTTTGGTGTAGATATGGCTGTTTGAAGAATGAAAACTGGGTTCTAAGTAGATCTAGCTGTTGTATTCCAAGCCTTTGAGTACAGTCAGGCCTCACTCAGGCCTGAGGCCTGCTTCCTGCTGTGACAGTAGAATGGCGTTCTCTGTGTTCTATGGACACTACTTCCTCTGAGACAGCAGCATCTTACACTCTTATTAGAGGACAGTGTCTGTCTTTGCAAATGTAATCTACTGTCAGAACCCAGTAGGAATTCCCAGGGCTCCTTCCATTGTGTATGAGGCAGGAAATGATGCCTTTCTTGTCTTTTTCATTCATTCGTTCGTTCGTTTATTTTTTAAATATCTGGGGTTATCAGGTAGATAGACAATCCCTCAATGAGGTCCCATATATCTGAGACATCCGACCATTCCAGGTATTGGGCAACATTTGAAAGCTTTGGTTTTCGTTCAGTTGACTGGCTTCAAATATATACGTAACATTTAGAGCAAGTTCTTGTTTGGATGATTCACTTAGATCCTTGTTTTAGTTGTTGTTGGTTTTGATGTAGTGACCCTCTGATGAGATTCAAGATTGTTCCTCATGCTAAGAGTTCCAGCTTGGTGGCTTGGGTTTGGTTCTGGTTTCTGAAGGCAGAGACTGCTGGTGTCTCCTTTATACACACAGGCAAATAAGGACAGTGATGCTTCCCATGCAGAAAGAGGACATCTGGGCTGGCATGGTCCCCACAAACCAGCCAAGCTAGATAGAGCTGTCTTCCCTCAGTAACCAGTGTGCTGAACATAGAGCAGGTTTGAAGCTAGAGGATCGTATAGCCCAGTCCTGGGAGTCTTGGGCTTCTGTCTGGCTCTCAGACTGACTGTAGGATTCTGGTATTGGTATCAGCCTGTGTGGTACTGGCTCAAACATAGAGTCTGGCATCTCTGAGCCTCCTTCCTTTTTTTGTGATGCAGATGTTTGAGACAGAGGCAGATGAGAAGGAGATGCCCCTGGACGAGGGGAAGGGGCCAGGTGCTGAGAAACCCACACCCATCAAAGACCTCTCTCCAGGCCAGGAGCTTCCTCTGGGACAAGACCTCCCACCCGGGAAGGACCCCTCTCCAGGCCAGGAGCTTCCTCCGGGACAAGACCTCCCACCTGGGAAGGACCCCTCTCCAGGTCAGGAGCTTCCTCCGGGACAAGACCTCCCACCTGGGAAGGACCCCTCTCCAGGCCAGGAGCTTCCTCCGGGACAAGACCTCCCACCCGGGAAGGACCCCTCTCCAGGTCAGGAGCTTCCTCCGGGACAAGACCTCCCACCCGGGAAGGACCCCTCTCCAGGCCAGGAGCTTCCTCCGGGACAAGACCTCACACCCAGGAAGGACCCCTCTCCAGGCCAGGAGCTTCCTCCGGGACAAGACCTCACACCCAGGAAGGACCCCTCTCCAGGCCAGGAGCTTCCTCCGGGGCAACACCTCATACCCAAGAAGGATTCTTCTTCGGCGCAAGAAGCAGCTCCTGGCCCAGAGTCACCATCCGGTGAAGACACAGCTACCTGCCAAGAGCCCCCTCAAAGTCTAGAAATCCCAACAAGCAAGGACCCCCCACCATGCCAGAGCTGCCCTCCAACCACAGAACTCCCAACTTGCCAGGACCTTCCTGCCGGTCAAGCATCTATTCCTAGCCAGGACCCTCTGCTCAGTCAAGAGCCCTCTGTCATCCTAGAACCTTCTGCCTCAGTCCAGAACCTCCCACCCTCTCAGGAGTCACCTCCCAGCCAGGGATCCCCACCAGAGAAAACCCTTGATGAACAGACCATCAGCTCCCGGGAGCTACCAGGAGCCAGTGCAGCCATACCTCCAGCCTCCAGGCCCAACTTTGTGATCCCTGAGGTGCGGTTGGATAGTGCCTACAGCCAACAGGATGGGGCCCATGGGGGCAGCTCTGGTGAGGAGGAGGATGCAGAAGAGGGAGAGGAGGGGGAAGAAGGGGAGGAAGATGAGGAGGACACCAGCGATGACAACTATGGGGACCGCAGTGAGGCCAAGCGCAGCAGCCTGATTGAGACTGGCCAAGGTGCCGAGGGCGGCCTCTCATTACGTGTGCAGAACTCGCTGCGGCGCCGGACGCACAGCGAGGGCAGCCTGCTGCAGGAAGCCCGTGGGTCCTGCTTTGCCTCTGACACCACCTTACACTGCTCTGATGGCGAGGGCACCACATCCACCTGGGCCATCCCTTCACCCCGCACCCTCAAAAAGGAACTGGGTCGTAATGGAGGCTCCATGCACCACCTTTCCCTGTTCTTCACTGGACACAGGAAGGTAAGATGAGGAATTGGGGGCAGAGGGAGGGTAGATACAAGGGATGGAGAGTGGCTCCATACCACCCACCCCCAACACTCCTTGGCTTCCCAATGAACCTTCTGCCCATTTGATAGAAGAAAAAACCCACTGAGACCTCAAGGTACCAAGATGTTCTGTTCTCCCAGCTCCGTTGTCCAGTGGTCTCTGCTGAAGACAGAGATGTGGTTTGGTCCAGATCATTGTGCATTTCGATCTAAAGGCCCAAGATGGTAACTGGAAAAACAGAGCATTGCAGGGCCGAGGAGATGACTTTGTGGGTAAAGCACTTGATTGAGTCCCCAGAACCCACACAGAGCTAGATAAGCTAATGTACCTCTGCAATCCCTGTGCTCCTAAGGCACGATGGGAAGCAGATGAGAGGATCCCTGGGTTGTCTAGACTGGTACCAGCAGCAGCAAACAATGAAGAAGAACCTTGTCTCAAACAAGGTAGACATGAGGACTGACACCCAGGGTTATCCCCTAACCTCTACACCCACACCCCTTCCACATACACACACATACACACAAATTAATATTACGATTCAGATCTGGCCCAGGCCTAGCCAGAATAGAGATTTATTATCTAACAACAGAGACAGCATAGGCAGTTCACACCAGCACATTAATATGCTCACTCGTTCTGTGCCCATTTTGTATTTTGTACCCATTTTGCAGATGAAAAACCTGAGGCCCAGAGAGGTTGTCTAACTTGACGCAGATCAAGGTATATAGTTTACAAGTGTCTGAGCCAGAAGCAGAGCCTGATTCCAAGACCAGAGCTCTTAAGAACGCTGCTATTTGCCTTGTGTTTATAAACAGGCAAATCAGTGTTTATGGTGTTTCTGCTTTGTGCCAGGCCCTTGCTCAGTGCCTTAGCAGAGGCTGCATAAGCCTCAGGGTGGGGGAGAGGGGGCAGGCTGATGTCAGCTGGGGAGGAGAAAGAAAGAGCTCTCCTCGTGGGCTGGAGACTTGGCCTAACGGAACAAACCACACTGTGGCCTTTAAGTCCAGCAGCCAGTGTAAGCCCAAGTTGTATTCCTTACCTATGGTGTGGTCTTGAGTGAGTCACCAGCTCCTCTGAGACTTTATTTCCTTCTCTGAAAAGTAGGGCTTAATACCTCTCTGTGTCCCTGAGTGGGTGACGATGAACTGGAAGAGCCTGGGGCCTGAGGGCATGATTGACATCACTTTGGAAGAAGCCCTCGGGGAGCTCTGCTTCTGCTCCTTTACTTGGAGTGCATTCTCAATGCTAAAGTGTTGTTATGACAACTGTATGAGGCTAGGTGGGAGCACGGCCGATGCTCAGAGATCTGAAAGTTCAGGAGAGACCCCAGGGCCTGGGACTGTCAAGAAAACCTAGAAAAAAATGCCCTCATCAGGGCCTGGAAGGTCAACTACATTTAGGACAAATTGAACGTAAGACTAGAACAAAGTATTCCTGAAGCACAGACACATGACACCGCCATTCCCTAGCCAAACCCATGGCAGACATCAATAATGGATACCAGCTTACTTTGACACCAAGTCGGGACATGGCCTCCAAAGCCTTCTTAGCCAGCCATGGTGGTGCATGCCTTTGGTATAATCCCAGCACTCAGGAGTCAGGGGCAAGTGGATCTCTGTGAGTTCAAGGCCAGCCTAGTGTACAGAGTAAGTTCTAGAAAACCATACAAAGTGAGTTCTAGGACAGCTGGGGCTGTTACATAGAGAAATCCTGTGTCTAAAATCAAAGCAAAGCAAAACAAAACAAAAAACTAACGAACAAAAATACCTGGACCAAAACCTTCTCATCTTTGTAACCACCTGCATTACTACAGACCTGGCATTTTGAAACCCACTTTCTGCAGAACCGACCTGAGCTTTGGGCCTGGACACTAGGACTGAACCTCCAGGCCTTGGGGTTGCTTCTGTTTCCTCACCTGTAAGTTCCCAGAGAGGGTGTCACCTTGCAACTTTTCATCTCTAGCCCAGCTCTCTGGTATCAAAATGTTCAGGACTGGTACCCAGACCCTGCACTTAAACGAGAGCTCCTGGGATTGTGACACTTGTCTGAGCTTGATGACCACTGTTGCCATTGCCATCTTAGGCGATGGGCACCATTAATTACCGTCTTAGGCCAGTCCTTGGAAGAGAGCCTGGAACCATGTCTCACCGAGATAAGATCTCAGGCACACACAGGCACTGGCTATCCTTTTTAAAAAGGGGCAGCTGAGGCCCAAGGGCCGAACCACCTCCCTTGGGCTTTGCTAGCCTGCCTCTCGCTAACCCCTCCCTTCCTGTTCTGTTTCTTCTACCATCCTTGCTCCAACCCGAATATTTATATACAGGGAACTTAACACGCATTCATGCATGCATTCCAACTTGCCCCTCAGTTCAGGTGACCCCATCCCAAGGACAGATGTCCCCACCTGGGGTCTGTGGCAGCTCCCTCCTGCCTCAACTTAGTGTTGCCCAAGGGTTCCATTGGTATCTTCCCATCTCTAACCCTTCCCCATCCACATCACTTCCTTCCTCAGGCTTGAGTGACTGAGCTGCTAGGGCCCTCAGAGGCCATGCCTAGCCTGTGGGGGATCACTCAGCCCTGTGGCTTCCACTCTAGCTTCTGAGTAATTCATCATTCCTGTCCCTTCCAGCCTCCAGCTTCAGTCAGAAATCCATCCAGGGCAGGGAGATGTGAAGCCCAGACTAAACAAGACCATGGTCAAACAGCATTCCTCACTAGCAGAGGGCCTTGGGCTAGTCCTTGCCGACTCTGAACCTGTTTCCTCATGGAGTAGTTATGGTACTAATATTGCCAAGGGCTGCCGGGAGGCTCAAGTAGCTGGATGCAGGAGCTTAAGGCAGGGCCTGGCACTCTGCTCCTGGCGGACCTCTGGGAATGGTTGTCATGCTGCTGAGGTGGTGGTGGTGTGAGCATGGCAACCAGGTTTTCTTTTCTTTTCTTTTCTTTTCTTTTCTTTTCTTTTCTTTTCTTTTCTTTTCTTTTCTTTTCTTTTTTCTTTTCTTTTCTTTTCTTTTTCTTTTCTTTCTTTCTTTTTTTTTTTTTTGTTTTTGTTTTTGTCTTTTGAGACAGGGTTTCTTTCTTTGTGTAGCTCTGGTTGTCCTAGAACCCACTCTGTAGACCAGGCTGGTCTTGAACTTACAGAAATTTGCCTGCCTCCGCTGTCTGAGTGCTGAGTGTGACACCACCAGGCTCAGCAGCTTTACCCTCACATGCAAAGCACCCCATGAGCCTTTCTGACCTTCATAACTCCACAGCGTTGCTGCTTCTTTATCTGAGGTAGGGTCTCATCCTGCATAAGTCTCTGTGTAATGCAAGCAGACCTTGTACTCAGACCTTGTACAATTCTCCTGCTTCAGCCTCTCAAGTGCAAGGATTGCAGGCCCCGGCCTGCTGTCCCTCCTGCTACTAGAGTTCTTAGTGGGAAGGGCTGAAACTCTTTTGTCCCAAGCCACACACAACCGTGGCTCTGCCCCTGGACCCCACATGCCTCATGCTGATAGGCTGACAGAAGGAGAGGGGCGTGTTCTCTCATGGTCTTTACCCTCCTGGCTTGGGCCTGGCTCTCTGGAGTGAAGTGGGCAGGTGTGGAGACAGATAGACCCTTTCCAGTCTCAGTTCTGCCTCCTCTCTGACTTCGAAACCTTGGGCAAGTCACTGCTTAGAGCATCGGTTTTCTTCCTGTCTTCCCTGGATGCATTCAATTCTAGGTCAGAGAGTTTAAAAGCCCGAGCACGGCACAGTCATCTTGTGGTGACGTGACAGCCAGGAAGGCCAGGTGGAGCTGCTGTGACCTTAGGCTGGCCACACATGTGCTGCTGTGTGGCCAAGCTGTGTGGCTATGAGCACAGGCTACTCAGGGTGGCAGTCACATTGTGGTCTCCACCCACGGCTGCCACCCTGCTCATGTGCCCTGAGCAAATTCTACGGTAAGTTCATGTCCTAGAACCACACACACCTTGCAGACTGCCAGCTTGGACTAGTGGCTTCACAGGTCTAGACCCTCTGAGGTCTAGAGAGTAGGGAAACCATGAGGCTCTCCGGTGGCACATTTACTGGGCCTGTTCTCTGTGTGGAGCCCAGCTGGTTTATGGCGCCCCCTGCTGCCGAACCCTTGGAGGCCTAGCACAGGGATGCGCAGTTGGCCTCTGGTGCTGTTCCCTGCCCTCCAGGTGATTCTGTGTGTGAGCCCAGGATCCACCACTGACTTAGACACTTCAGCCTTGTCTGGCCATTCTTTGACCTTGAGAGAAACACAGGTGGTGGCCCTCCTCTGGCTCCGCTTCCTTCCTGCCTCCTTGCAGGGTCTGTCATGGCTCCTGCCAAGGTCACAGGTCAGACAAAAGAAGACTAAAATGCTCTTTGTCCCCGGAATGGGATAACACTTTCTGAGCTTCTATTTTCAAAAAGCCTAAAGATGTTTCCTATGTCTAAATTCCCCATGTCTACGTAAGTTTAATGCACAGGACCCAGAACACAGCCACACATGAACACACAACCTCAGAGTCAGGCCAGGACCAAGAGGGGGAATCAGCTAGGGTCCTGTTCAGAAAGGAGCCTGCTGGGCTTTGATGCCAGTCCCCAAGTCTCGGCATCTTACCAGCTCAAAGAGCCCAGGCAAGTTATGCTGCTCTGGGCCTGTTTCCTCGGCTGCAAGCTGGGAAAAATAGTAGTAAATGGTACTACAGACTTTATCACAGAGCCTGGTACACAGTACTTGCAATGGTTGATGTGCATCGACCATCCCCCATCTCCACCCCTATGCCTTTGTGGACTCACAGCAGCGCTGTGAGGTGGGTTCAGTTTCGACCCTCATTTTACTAATAAAGGAAGCAGACATGGCAAACAGATGGAACACAGCTAAGGTCAATTAGCTAATAGGTGATTGAGCGAAGACTGAAATCCAGGCTGTTTAGAAGCTACATTCTTAATCATGACTGTAATTATAGTGGTAATGACAATAAGAATTATAGTTATTATTGCAAGAGACTGTGAGCTCTAGGTCCCAGAGGTGGCAGGGTGAGGCCAGGCCGGCCCCGGGGATCCTTGCCAGAGCGCAGGAAGGGCCAGTGACTCCGGGCTCATTTCTGTCACCTTTCTCGGCAGGGCAGGGTCATGGAGGAGGGGTAGGGACAGGTGGAAGGGGCTGCCCTTTGGCAAGCTGGGCCCTGAGCGGCCTAGCTGCAGATGGAGGAAGACGAACTTGGGGGCCATGCTGGCACCTCCAAAGACCCAAGGCTGCTTCCAGTGGGCACATTTAAGAATCACTAGGGCCCGGCAAGTTCCTGCTTTTCTGTCTTAGGTTTTGCTCTCCCTGGTTGCAGCCCTCTCCCATCCCCTTCTCCTTTTAATGTCTAGGTTTCCTAGTTGTCTGAAAGCTGAGTCCAAGGGCCAGAGATTCCCAGCCCACTGCCCTGCTCCTGGGCCTTGACTGGTCCCTACTGAAGATGACCCCACCCCACCTCCAGTAGTGGAAGGAAGAGCCCATTTCCCAGCAGTACAGAGACTGGGGGTGGTGGTTGGCGGGAGTGGTCCCCAGGCCCATTGTGTGGGGCTGATAAAGTGCGGAAGCTGAGGTTAGAATGGGAGGAAACCCAGCTCCCTGGGCCCTTTCCCACGGGTGGGGGCTCCAAGCATTGCTGAGCTAGCCTGGCGCAACTGCAACCACAGCCTGTGTCTCTGTGGGACAGCAGCAGTGAGCTGTTGAGGGCACCATGGGTGCCAAGACTGTCTGGTTGGGAACCCAGACTTCATCCTGGTAAATCTTTTGCCTGTTTTGGCAGGTAGCTCACCCTAGGTCTCTGCTGTCATCTAAACAACCAAAATTTCCTTTTCAAGTTGGTGTAAACAGCACACGTGCTGGAGACTGGCTCCACACCACGTGGTGTGTGCCCCCGGTGCACGTACACACGAGTTTCCCGCTCTGGTGTGGCCACCAACTCAGGAAGGAGGCAGCCTTTCCTGAGTCTTTCCTTGGAAACATTAGCCTTATGCCATCTTGGCACGTGAGTGAATGCGCCCTCTGGTGGACAGGCCTTGACTTACACAGGCTTAGCCTGTCATTTAAAAGCTCCGTGTTCTTTGGGTAATTGACTGGGATCCTCTGTTTACTTGTGGAATTACTAGGAGGATTAATGACATAGAAGCTAGAGGAAAAGCTTGAGGCAAGTAGGAGATGAAGGGTACCAGGAGAGAGGGCCTCTCATGCAGGTACAGTCCAGGCAAGGGCAGAGGGCTGGGGCTGTAGAATCTGCAGGAGGCAATGAGACATGGGGTTGAAATTTCCTGCCCTGGATCCAGCAGTGGGGACTCCCAGATGCATTGTCCCCAGTCTACGTCCCCTTCTCAGATGCTTTCATCTGACAAACTGGACTTCGTGCGCTCCTACCACGCTGGCCATATATGAAGGGGACCAGTCTGACTGAGGCTTCCTCTGGAAAACTTGGATCCAAGCTGAGGAGGGTGTGGACAAGCCATTTTGGGTGTGATGGGGACATTAAAAGAGATAGAGAGAGTACAACAGGCTTCCTGGGGACAGTGGCTTCTGAGCTGCTTGGCTGAGGTCTCTCAATCTAGATCTTACCCTAAGCTGGATCTCAGAGGAGGCAGAGACAGGAGAGTCACCAAAGTATGGGAGATGACAGAGTGACTCTATTGGGCTGGGGCAGAGAGGGAGGCCTCTAAGACAGGTGCTGGACTGGAGATCAACTGACTGTGGCAACTGGTGTTAACCTGAAACTTGTGCCAGGTTCTGTGATGAATACTCTGCTGTGGGATGGAATTTAGATGTATCCCAAGAGCACCAGGGAGCCCTGGAATACTTTAAGACAAGGGGATGGTCTCAGTCTCCGTGAGTGTCCGGAGCTAGCCATTAGGGTCTTGGTTCTGGAAATTAACTAATGGAGGATTAGAAAGTGTCAGTGACAGGCCAAATTACACAGCTACAGCAGAAGCCTGGCTGGATCCCTGTTCACCTGCCAGTCAGGACGCCTGGAGTGGATGCTCTGTTCCCAGTGACAATTGTCACTATACTTCTTCCCAGCAGAACAGGAAGAAGCTGACTGCTCGATCTGCGAGCTCTGCCAGGGCTGAGCCCTGGGGCTCTGCAGGCTGCTCACACGTTGCTGGAGCCTGTGCCTGGATTTGAGCAGAAGCCCCCGCCCCCCTGATACCCAGACAGCATCGTATCTCTGTTTTCTCTGCAGATGAGTGGGGCTGACCTCGGGGATGATGATGAAGCCTCCCGGAAGAGAAAGAGCAAAAACATGTAGGTTGGGAAGATCCTGATCGTCGTCCCCCTGCCCAGGGAGTCTCCTGCCATCCCTTTTCTGCCCCATACTGCTATCCCGGATGGGGGGTGGATGGGGGAAAAGGAAGGTTTGTACCCCCACCCCACCCACTCCCCCAAACAGACACTAAAAAGCAGTGAGATGTTGAAGACCCAGGGTCTTGAATATGTATTTTCTCAGAGATAGACAGGAACCAAGTAGCCCTGTCCTGGCCTAACCTCTGAGCCAAACAGTGATGTAGAAAAGTCCTTGGCACACAAAGAGCTGAACTGACATTTCTCTGAAGTTCCTGAATGCTAACAGTCTCATGCATGACCAGGAGGGGGCACTGTTGGCCCAGCTACACTATACCATCCTCTGTAAAGTCAGTCCAGGCTCCCTACACCCTACAGTTGTGAAGGTTTATTTCTGGTGCCAGTTACAAGGTGTCTGGGTTGTGAGGGATGGTATATGTGGGTGGTGTGTGCTTGTGTGTGTGTGTGTGTGTGTAGGGGGGGTGTAGATGTGCATGTGCATACATAGGTGTGTGTGTGTGTGTGTGTGTTGCTCCTATTAGGTTTCCTCAAATCTTCAGTTTGAGGCCCTGGAGACTGGAGGAGCACAGTTACAGGGAGTAGTCTGTGGGGGTGTGACCCCCAGAGGGAGCACATTGCCCCAGAGGGACGCCACTTTCCCTGCAGGTTCAGTAGCATCCACAGATCAGAAGGAATTAGAACTGGGGAAGAGGACCAGATTCTTCCCAGGCAGGATGCCTTAGTAACCCTCATCTCTAGCACAGACCTTGCCTGGAGCCCACTGCTCCGTGAACCCACTTTCTCCAACTTCCATGCCCTCTCCTGTTTTTAGCAGCAACAGTGGGCTTTCTCTCAGTCTGCTGCTGGAGACAGTAAAATGTATGAACAGCAATGTTCTTCACAGACACTCTCCATTTAGCTGCAGTTTGTGAGGATGAGAGCTGCTGTGGGGATACCTTGGTGGTGGAGGGTGGAATCCCCCTCACTCCAGCTTCCTGTCAAAGTAGGCGTGGTCTTTTGAATGTCTGGAGTTCACATTCCTCAAAGCTTAGACAGGACTCTAAGCGTCTGATATGAACACAATAGCCGGAGTATTCATTGTGCCGGGTTCTGGGTTCTATATGCATTACGTAGGTGATCTAATTTAAGCTTTGCCATTACTTCGCATGTCCTTTTTATTTGCTATACCCTCATTTTACAAAAGGAAGCAGACTTATGAAGAGGTTGGTTACTTGTCCAACCCCATAACAAGAGAATGGGGACCAGAATGGGATGCCAGTCTGCTCTGGAGTTCCCATCCTTACCCAGGAAGCTGCTGGCCTCTGGACTTCTTGGTGTTATCTCACTGGCTTGGAACCTGCATCAGGGTCTCATCTCTGGGCAGCTGCTCCTGAATCCCAGGACAGGTGTGACTGTAGCTTTTTAGGACCTAGCACCTTTGTTCCAGGCTCATACATATGCCACCTTATCTGCAAAACACACACACACACACACACACACACACACACACACACACAGAGAGAGAGAGAGAGAGAGAGAGAGAGAGAGAGAGAGAGAGAGAGAGAGAGAATACCCAGGAGGTGGCAGGAGTATCATCCTTGTTAGATACACAGGGAATTTGACCCCTGGAGCAGTTAGGGGACTGGAGACCTCAGATTGGGGGAGCTTGGCCTTGACCTCAAGGCTGTCGGTCTCCATTGCTGAGCTGCTAACCTCCACCAGGTATAGTGCCACACATGATCCCAGAGGTCCTGGGCATTTAGGATTGGATGGCTTCACAAAGAGAAATTCCATAAACTATCTAGAAAATTAATTATTTAAGTTTCTTGGCTTCGTGACTTTGATAATGTAAACTTTATTTGCATCTTTCATTTTAGCCAACACTTTGCACCTTCAGAATTACGGAGAACAAAAGCCAAAATGAAAAAAAGATTATTCAATCACAAAACTAGATATGCATAGAAATTAAGTAAGCCATCAAATGATTCTCCCCTTTCCCCCCAAGTTTGTAGTATTTACGATTTAGGTTATGCAAGCTTTGAACTACCAAGACTTTTGGGGCCTCTTGTATAGCAGAGAGGATCCTCTCTGATGCCAGTGAGGAGCTTGCAGGAGCTGGCAGAGAACCATGGACTAGTGCTGTGAAGTAGAACAAGGGACCTTTAACCCTTTTTTCACCAGCAGCTTCCCGAAGGCTAAAATCTGCCTCTGGGAGGAGCAGCCTGGCTAAAAATGGTTTTTGGCTAAAAATAGCCGGTTCTGCCACCCTGGTGGGCAGACTCTCCTTCCCTCCCTCCTTCCTGCCCAGCAATTTGCTGAATTGCCCCCCTTGTTGCCACGGTAACAAGGGAGGTGGGTCACAAATAACTGGGTCTGGCTTTCTGCCTGGGGCTGGCCCCAGGGGCTGTCCTTTACAAACACATGCCCCTTTCACGCTGCCTCTCAGGGTTGGCCAGGAGAGCTGTTTTTCTCTGCTCCCCCCTCTGGTCCCTCCCATTTCCTGGCTCCGCCTGTCTGAGTCTCAGCCCGGCTTGTGCCTGGAGTCCAGTCATCCCAGCCAGGATTCCAGAGAGAGAAAGAGAGAGAGAGACAGAGACAGAGAGAGACAGAGTCAGAGACAGAGTCAGAGACAGAGTCAGAGATAGAGTCAGAGAGAGACAGAGAGAGACAGAGACAGAGAGCAAGAGAGTGCAATCCAGCCCTCCGCAGCCTGCAGTTTGCCTGGAAGCCTAGGAACCCTGTGGCAGGCAGGAGCCTGAGGGTGCTCAGTTTATCCCAAGTCGCAAGGTGGGGGACTCTTCAGAGATGCTCAGAGGCATGTACCTCACACGCAATGGGAACCTACAGAGGCGGCACACCATGAAGGAGTAGGTGCCCCTCGCTCCAGTTTGCAGCCTCCTGCACCTCAAGTTAGCAGGGGTGGTGTGGGCCAAACTGATTAACTCTCCTCTCTGCTTCTGCCCCCAGAGCCAAGGACATGAAGAATAAGCTGGCTATCTTCAGGCGGCGGAATGAATCTCCGGGGGCCCAGCCAGCCAGCAAGACAGACAAGACGACAAAATCCTTCAAGTAGGTACCTTCTGCCATCCTGAGACTCTGGTGATCACTGGCTTTTAAAGAGAGTGACTGGGCAGTGGGGTTGGGGGACCCTTTGTTCACTGGATCCTACTACAAGGTGAGGGAAACTTTTGTTTTTGGGGAGCCCAGTATCTAGCAAGCAACTCCTTCCAGAAGGCCAGGCAGGGGTGGTAGGGGCTAGAATTATCTTTGGCTTCCCAGCTGGATGAGGTCCTTATGCATTCCTACCCTCACCCTTTAGGCCTACCTCGGAGGAAGCCCTCAAATGGAGCGAGTCCCTGGAGAAGCTGCTGCTTCACAAATGTGAGTAGGGGCCAGCCACTCTGTCTCACCACCCTACCCATCTTCCCATAACTCAACCTAGAGAGTGTCCACCAGAAGTGCCTTCACAGTTTCCTGGTCCCAGTCAGGTGTCGCTGCTCTTAGAGAACAGAAGGGCACACCAGGGCCCTTAGTTTGGCCTTTGGATTGGCTCCTGCCAGCCCCTCCCTACTCGTGAGAGCTAGCCCTGCCTGCCAGAGGCCGTTGGGACCTGTGTGCTCAGACCATATCCTCAGAATAAGGGCAAACATTTCCACGTATTGAGGGCTCACACTGGGCCAAGTGTGCCTGGTACCTCCAGGGCAGGTTCCCTATGATCTCCTAGGGCTCCAGGAGATGGGTTGGATAATGCTTGTTTTACAGAGGAAGACACTAAGGCATAGATGTGGAGGACACCAGCCAAAGCCCCAAACAAGATACTCACAGGGCTAGGGCCTTGTCCAAGTGCATCGTCAGTCTTTGGGAGCTGAGACTCTTACTGAGTTCTCAGCATGTCCCCTCTCAAGGCTCTTGGAGGGGGTGCAGCATGTGTGTGGGGGTGCTAAAGGCAGGCAAACCTGGCTGCACCTCTCACCCTGGCCTGGTCTTCCCCTCACAGATGGCTTAGAAGTGTTCCAAGCCTTCCTTCGCACTGAGTTCAGTGAGGAGAACCTGGAGTTCTGGCTAGCTTGCGAGGACTTCAAGAAAGTCAAATCACAGTCCAAGATGGCAGCCAAAGCCAAGAAGATCTTCGCCGAATTCATCGCGATCCAGGCTTGCAAGGAGGTAAGACTTTAGGCTAGGATTTTGGGTCCTCAGCCCCTCTGGCTCAAGAAGTTTTCTGTGACTAGAAGGCAGCCAACAGCTCAGGAAGGGTAGAGGCTCCAGTAACTCTTAGCGTTTAGTCTGCCAGGTAAAGCAGAGAACAGGAAAACAGTAGCTCATAGCAAAAATGGTCTGGCTCGGTACTGCCATGTGACAGGCACGTGCTGAGCTCCTATGTTTAGTTCTATTATGACCTCTCAAACAACTCTGAATATTATCCTCATTTTAAAAACCAAGAGTCTGGGCTGGGGCAGTAGCTCAGTTGGTCAAGTGCTTGCCTTGCAAGCATAAAGGCCAAAACTTGATCCCCATGCAACTCAAAAACCAGGCATTGTGGCATGTGCTTGTAATTCCCTCTCAGGAGGCAGACAGGATGGTTCAGTCTGTGAACCCCAGGTCCCCAGAAGGAAAGGTGGACTGCATCTGAGGAATGACAGCCGAGGTTGTCTTTGGCCACCATGTGCAATCATGCACGTGGACACACACAGTCACCCACAAAACAGAGCATCTTAGAGAGCCTGATCAGAGACTTCATTCCCATCGCGTGCCCTCTGTGTGTGGGCACTCCGGCATGGTTCTCATGGCTCTAAGGATAGATAGAACCATCTAGCCCACATATAGAAAAACTGAGGGACAATGTCCCCGAGTGAGTCTCTCAAGGTGCTGGTCCACGAATCTCCACAGTCTGGCCAGCCCTAGGAGTTGCGTTATCAAGCGTCATAAATTCTGCCACCCAGCAGCACGTGACTGACCCAGGTCTTGAGGCCCTTTGTAGTGTCACATGGCTATAGTGGACCCATTGTTTCCTTGGCATTTGGCCTCCAGACAAGCAGACCTGACCATGTCCCTCTGTGACTCCTCAGGTAAACCTGGACTCGTACACACGAGAACACACCAAGGACAACTTGCAGAGTGTCACAAGAGGCTGCTTTGACCTGGCACAAAAACGTATCTTTGGGCTCATGGAAAAGGACTCATACCCTCGCTTCCTCCGCTCTGACCTCTACTTGGACCTCATTAACCAGAAGAAGATGAGTCCCCCGCTCTAGGGACCGCCACTATCCAGCTCAGCATTCACACCAAGCGGAGGGGGCTCCCTGCCCACCCGCCTCCCTCCCCTGTGACGGAGGGGGCAAGCGAGCCCCCAGAGGCTGTGTCTCCAGACAGACAGATGGACATTTGGATTCGCGGCCTGGACTGAGAGAGATCCAGGCCACTCCAGGAGTAGGAGGACAGGCTGCATCAGGTCCTCAATGCCCCGGTACGAGGGGACCAAGGGCCCTGACAGGTCAGGGGCCCCGGTGGAGCCAGATCAGGAGCTGTGGCTCCATGCTTTGGAGATTCGGAGACTTCACACTGACCAAGTTCTTAGAGAACTGGCTGGGGGATCAGGAGGCCCAGGCCTGGGCTCTGGGGCTATCCTGGGGGCTGTTGGGACTCACAGCTCAGATCTTCCCCCATTGAATTTTATTTATTTAAACAGTAGTTGGATGCTTGGCACATGAACTGTAATAGGAAACCCTCGCCCTGTCAGTTTTCTTAACTTACAAGTGCAATATCTTAATCAATGCCTTGTTAAAGCCACCTGTGGAGGTGACCGCCATCCTACAGTTTCAGGGCATTTGCTGGTCCCAGGAACCAGTGGTGGCAGCTGGGTCTTCTAGACTGACAAGGCCTTGGCGGTGGTGGGGGGGATGCTGCAGAAATCTGGCACCCCCTGGGAAGGTGTCCCCCAAGAGATCTGGGAAGGCATAGTGCCCTCCGGCCACACCGTAACGAGCGCTGGAACAAATAAAAGGCCTGTGTTATTCTCATTCTTGGACTTCTCTGTGTGTCCCTAGTCTCTAGCCTTCATGGGTAGCTGGCCTGGGAGGTTCCCTGTCGCCCCAACAGCTACTTCTTTCTTGCTACCCACCGATTGAGCACCCGGAGGGCAGACACGCTGCAGCACTGGGGAGGGTTGCTTCCTCTGCTGGGCCACATGCTGCTGGGGATCTTGGCATTTTCCTCGTTTGTTCAGAAAAGGACAGTGAAGCAAGTTAGGTGACTTGGGTAGGGTCCTTGGGCAGCAGGTGACAGAGACAGTCTAACTGAATGAAGCCTGGTTGGCCATGAAGATTGTGTACTGAGATGGCAGCTCAGTGGGCTGACTAGCTGCCTATGGGACCTAGTCGGTTCTTCCCTTTTACCCTGCTACATCCTGCACTATTAATGGAATATTCAGGTACCCTGGGATGGATGAAAGAGAGATGAATGGGGCCAAAGTCTCGGGTAGCGTGGCAGTAGCTCAGGAAGAGGCACAGGACATAGGACTCCAGAGTTCCTCTGAGGCCTTGGGCCCATCTCTCTCCTTTGTGTCCTGCTTCCCCTCCCATGTAGTAAAGGGTACAAATGTAGAGGGAGCCTGCTATAAAGGAATACTTGAGGGTAGTATACTCTTGCCTAGACAGAGAAGACCCAAAACCGGAGCCAATATGATACCCAGGCAGGCCCTGAAGCCCACACATTCAACCTCATGAGGCATGGTCCAGAGTAACACTAGCTCTTCTGGGAGACTCAGACAATCTCAATAGAGCAAGTACATGAGAGTATAGGTATAATCCCCTAGATCCTTTTTCTTGCCTGGAGACCTGGGCTCAGGTCTGTCCAGCAGGGAGCTGGAGATGCAGAGGACATGGGCCTGGCAGTCACTCTCTTCTCGGCCATGCTATGTCTGCCCCCTGCACAGGGAGAGCTGCCAATACCCATCACAAAGATTGGGGGCTGAGCCATGCAGGATGCCTGGGTAGGGCATGAGTTTGAGGGGGCCCATGGTGGTACTCCCATTGCAGACCCACAATTTCACTTGACAGGAGTGTGTGAGCCAACCACCTGATTTCTGCACCTCTGCAAAGGCTACACCTTGGGCCTGTCTTGGAAAGACCATCTGGACACTAGGCTAGTCTCTCTCTTTACCAGACAAGCGCCATCAGAGTCAGGCGTGGTTATTCTGTCTCTACAGGCTGTGTGGGTACTAGAATGATACAGTCCTGGGTTGAACCCTGCTGTTGCTACCAACCCCTCTCTAATTGGCCTGTCACTGGGGTGGGGGGGCTCTGATTCAAGTAGGGAAGATGCCGTGGATGACTTAGCTCCAGGATGGAGGCCTAGTGAGCCAGTGCATGTGAGGGATTTGCCCTGTACCAGGCATAAAGCAGGGACTCCACCTATGTTGGTAGTCATTTTGCTCCTCCAGGAGAGTGTTGGGCCCTGGAAACCTAGCAGTAGGCCTAGTCAGTTTGGCTTTGTAAGCAGTGAAGGCCTTTCCCACCACAGAGCCTCATTAAGGCTGAACATTTGGGGAGCAGGGCTGTATTTCTAGTGGAGAGCAGAGGTGTTTCTCAGGCTTCTTCCAGCCTGAGTTGGAAGAACTGACACCTGAGCACTGCAAAGCCACTTCTCCTTCCTCCAAACTGTTGAGAGCAGTGCTAGACCGGAGCCTAGCACCCTGATGCCCTGCTTGGCCTGGCTCCTCTGTGGCTTGGAAAAGCCCCTGGCTACACACAGAGCTTCACCATCCTCTTCCATGGGGTTCCAGGGATGCAGCCATGAGCCAGACCCTCCACCTTCCAAACCCAAGTTGCCATGGAAACCAAAGTCCAGGAGAACAAAGTCAGGCAGATGGAATTCCCATTTCGGAAGGCCCATGGCCTGCTTTCCATGACTCATGCACACCCTGGTTCCTCTGGCTGCAGAATGTCTTTGGCAGTGTGCGGAGCAGCTGGAAGCCAGACTGGAAAGGCTCTGGGTTCTCCTGTCCTGGCCCCACCTGGACTCCCTGCTGGGTGTTTATATGTGTTTGGGCAGACTCTCCTATCCTGTCAGACTTTAGCGCCCTCACCTGTAGAGTGTTTAGGACCAGCAGTCTGGGCTAGGCAATGTGAGTCCCATGCTGGAAAGACCTTTTCTGCACATCCTTTCACACAGCCAGGAAGACCAAGGCATGCCCTAGCTCAGCCAGGGCCTGGAGTCAGCCTCTCTCAGTCCCTAGCTCTGCTTCCTCTTAGTCCTGACCTGGGAATTGGTCTCTCTCTTTAGCCTTTCTGCCTTGGGTTGTGTCCCAAGGGTTGGGACTCTAAGCAAAGCTGTACACAGGGTCACTGGTGGGTGGTCGTGGCATGGGTATGAGTCCTAAACATAAGCTGTTATTGGCAGTCATATTTGGGATCTAACCAGCCCTGAGAGAATGGGGAGATTTTCTTCTCAGGCCCCTGATCCTTGTGTAGCTGGAAGACACAACCAATGTGTCCCCAGGACTAAGTCAGAGACGGCCTGTCCCTTGCATAGCTGCGCCTTAGCCTGGCTGGGAGCAGCTGAGGTCAGCTAGAAGGGCAAATGGGGAAAGCTCAGCAGTTGCCACTCTACGGGTGCCTATGCCAACTCAGTTGGGCTCCATGTGGATGAGTCAAAGACCTCTTGCTTGCTTGGTATGTAAGCAACATATTTTCCTGTCCTACCCTGGCCTGGGATATCCAGTATCCCTAAGCTCCTCCAGCCTGCAAGAAACCAGCTGATCCAACCTGCCATCCCATGCTGGGGCCTTTCCTGGGTTTCTGCTTGCATTCCTTCCCTGACAGGGACTTCATTATTTCCTGAGTGTGTGCAGGAGGGTCTGGGAGCTTCTTGAGGTTGCTCAACTTCTGTCCATCTGTCGTCAGGATCCTGAAGCAGGTCATTGGTAGCCTGTAAAGGACTTTACTCATAGACTCTCTGATTCTAAGCCTCTCTGATGAACCTCTCTGTCCCTTATCCAGATCTTAGGCTAGCACCCCAGCCCCAGGCCTGTTTTTGCCTTAGAATTCTGGATGCTTACTTAAGCCACAGACTCTGAGCTCAGAGGCACACCTTGTTTGCTGTTGTTTTGCTTATAGTTGGCAACATCTGCAGAACATCTGGCTTTGCTTGTCCCCTCCATGATTGAGCTAGGCAGGAAGAAGAGGTACCCAAACCCCCTGCCACATTAGTGCCCTGGGGTGATGGGCTTCCTGAAGAAAAGCTGTGGGACTGTTTCAGGTCAGTTCAAAGAGAGGATGTAGTCAGCGAGGGATGGTAGGACAGCTTGCAGATGAGAATAGTTCCTTCTACTCAAGGCACACTCTGAATGTGGTGCGGTCCCCACCTATCCTCACAGCAGCCTGGGGCAGAAGCTAAGGATTATTTTCATCCCATAAAATAGAAAGTGAAGGTACTAGGGAATGTGGGTGAGCATCTTGCTGATGGCAGTACTGGGACCCCAGTTTCCAATCCCCAAACCCTACCTCATACAGAGCAGGAGGCAGAGAAGACCTTAGGGAGGCAGCTTGGTCTGTAGCCCTCGGAGAGACACAGAGAAGATGGAGAGGTGGCTGGGTCACAGAGGAACCAAGCCTCCAGGTCTGGGCTCAGTGTTTGCTTTTCCTCCTAAGTTCTCAAGTACCAGGAGCTGATTCTATCCCTAGAGTTTGGTGCATTCCAGGCCAGGACCAAAGTGGCTAAGAACAGGACCTTTGGAGGACAGTTGACCTGGGTTGAGCCAGGTTCATGTACTATGGTACTGTGACCTTGGAGAAGTCACATCACCTCTTTGAGCCCCTGCTCCCCCACTGATGAAGAGAGAGGGACAATGGATCTCTGCAACATGAGAGCAAGTGTAAGCTTTCTGTGAGGACTGGCTGCCTGCCTCCCATTCCAGATGCGACTTCTGCCCAGGACCTTTGCATACATGGCTTCGCTACCTCAATATGCTCAATCCTTAGTGTTCCAGTGACAACAGATAGCAGGTTAACATGGATGGAGGGCTAGCTTGTCTGACTTTTCTGTCAGCAAAGAGCCACCACTGTAGCTGCTATGGCAAGGTGTCATAAAGCCAGATTCAGAAGCCAGGCCTTGGCAACTCACCCACGTTGATGTCCAGACTTGAACAGGTTGCTTCCCTTTCCTGGCCTCAGTTTACCCTTTAGTATGTGGGAATGGTGCAGAAATAGCATCAAAAGGCAGCCATGGCAGGCCCTACGTGCAGAGTGCACACAGGGGAAGTCTAGCAACTCTAAACTCACGAAATCTCTGACTTCTCGGTAGGGAAAGGGATGCAGAAGTGAGCGTAGTGTGCACATGGCACCTGGGGAGTGGAGGCAGGGAGGCTCAGGAGCTCAAGGTCAGTCTTGGCTACATAGCAACTTCTGGGATAGATTGGAATACATGAAACCTTGTTAAAAAAAAACAAGCAAGTAAAAACAACTCTTAACCCCCAAACCAAACACAACCTGAGGCACAGAGTCTGTCTTGCCCTTGGGGACTCGGGAAAGAGGAATGGGTTGTGATGGCTCCAGGACCATTACAACCTTGAGCTCAAGGCTGTATTCCATCCCTCAACCCTATTTCTGAAGCTTGCTTTAGCTATCCCCTCTTCAGGAAAGCTTTCCCAGACAGTTATATTACCTGCAGGAGGTCTTGCTGTCTATTCAGAATGGCTGGGGTCTTTCCTTCCTTACCTGTCACAGGTTGTAACTGCCTGTCCCCATGAGTTCATTTTTGTTGCTGTCTCTCCTTTTCAACAGTAAAGTTCTTGGGAATGGGTTCCCCTTTCTGTCTTACCCTTCATTGCATCCCCAGTCTTATCACAGGCTTTGACATGTGACCAGTCCTTAGTTGGTGCCTATTTAATGGCTGGGCATGTTACTCAGTATGTGGGCTGAGGACAGGCTCAAACTTAGGAATCTGAGTTTAGAACATATGTAAAAAGCAGAACATAGCATACATGCTTGTCACCCCAGCACGGGTGGTGGGGGGTGGTGGGCTGGGAGTGGGGTGGGAACTGAGGCAGGCAGCTCCCTGGGGTTTGCTGGTCAGTTCCAGATCAGTGAGAGACTATCTCACTGATGCACTATCTCAAAAAACGAGCTGGTGCATGACACCTGAGGCTGACCATGGCTCCCATTTGCCCACACTCTGCAATAGAGCTCGGAGTTCTGCTGTGAGTTATAGGAACACAAGACATAAAGAAGAATCTCCCACACAGAAAGCAAATGGAGGTGCCCACAGCCCAGGGCTGGCATGATATTTCCATGGGCATAACAGACCTGAGTTCCTTCTGTTTGCTGCTTTATCTTCTAAAAATGCAGCATCTGCCCCAAAGCTACCAGCCCTCAGGGTGAGGTGAGGGGGCTAAAGATGGGTAAAAGGTTAATGCCAGTTATTTTTTAGAAGGTGCCCAGATTGTCACATGACACTCCTGGCCTTAGTCACATGGCTACGCTGAGATATAAGGGAGGCTGGAGATTCGGACTTAGTCCAGAAAGCAATGTGGCCAGTTTAAAACAACAACAAAAGCAAACAAAACAAAAACAAACAAACAAACAAACAAAAAAGAGGTTTTTCTGGGATTCTGAAGTAATCCAAGGGGAGAACAGATATTGAAGGACAAGTAGCCATCTATCACTTGACAGTGGCAGCTACCTATTCATTTCAGGCTGTGGAAGTGGACGTTTTCCCGTCAGCTACTTATACAACAGTACTGCAGAAAAGCTGCCTGCTCAGCAGTTTAAGAAGCCATTGCTTCTCCCACAAGCTCTGCATGGAGATGTAGTTGGCTGATCCCGAAGGAGCTGGGTGGCTGGCTTCTCTCTGTGGCTGGACACAGATCCGTGGTTGTGACCCAGCTCTCCAACACAGGAGCCAGCATCCATTGTCCTGGGAAAGTTCCCTGCAGGGAAAGCAATGTTTTATTTTAATTTTTGAGGTAATTATACAGTCACAGGAAATTACAAAAATAGTGTAGAGAAGTCACATGTACGCTTCACCTAGTATTCCCCATAACTACATCCTACATGATTATAGACCAGTATCAAAAATGGAAACTGACATTGTATAGTGTGTGTGTGTAGAGTTGATGTCAGTTTGTCACAAGTGTAGATTTGTGGGACCACTACCACAGTGAAGATACAATGACACAATGACAAAACAATTCTGTCACCACAAACAGCTCCCTCAAGGCCTTTTATAGCCATACACATCCCCCACCATCTCACTAGAAACCGCTAATTTGTGTTCTGTCCGTATAATTTTGTCATTTCAGAAGGTTACATAAATTGGATCATACAGTGTGTAACATTTAAGGTATTCTTTTTCCATTCAATATCACATCTTTGAGATGTACCTAAGCTGTGGCATGTATCAGTCAATTAGGTCTTTTTATCGCTGAGTAGTAGTTCACAGTGTGGATGTGACACAGTTTGTTATTTACCTTTTGAAGGACACTTTGACTGTTCCTAGTGTTCGGTTATTCCATTTAAAGCCACTACAAGAAATCATGTGGAGTTATATGTGGTTGTCACTTCCCAATTCTCTGGGCAGATGACCAGGAATGCAATTTTTGGGTCCTGTGGTCAGTGCAGTTTTAGATTTTAAGAGACTGACAAACTGTTTTCCAGAGTAGCAGCCCCATACCACATGAGATCATTTCTGTGCCCTTGGCAGCAGGTGAGGTTGTCCTGTATCTCTGTTTTGTCTTTGCTGTTCTGGCAGATATGTGGTAATATTGGTATTAGCCTCAGTCCACATTTTCCCAAGGACCAACCAGTGATACTATGCCTTGCTTCAAATACTCACCTGCCCGTTGGCTATTGCCCATTTCTAATTAGATTGCTTACTTTGGGGCTGTTGGATTTTGACTATGCTTTATTATTTTAGTCTTATATTTTAAAGGCAGAGTACAAAATAATGAATTTCATTATGACATCTTCATAAATATGTATCATTGTATGTTTTTCCTATTTCATCTCCCTCTTCCCATGTACCTCATATGTGAGAGTACTTTGCATGTGCTATGCATGTTCTTTGTTGAATATATCACTGGCAAATAATTTCAGTTTATAGTTTGCTGGTTCATTCTCCCAACCCTGTTTTTTGCAAAAGCTGTTAGTTTTGATGGGTCCCAGTTTGTCATTTTAAAAAATGGATTGTGATCCTAGTGCTACATCTAAGAACTTTTCCCTGAGATGCACAGCTTCAAAATTTTCTCTAATGTTTTCTTCTAAAAAGTTTTGTAGTTTAAAAATTGTTATTCTTGATGTATGTGTGTGTCTATGTGAGCATATGTGCAAATTTATGCAGGTGTCTGCAGAAGCCAGAAGAGGGCCTTGGAGCTGGGGTTACAGATGGTTGTGAGACACCTGCTGTCAGTGCTGGGAAACAGAGTCTGGTCCTCTGGAAGAGCAGCAAGAGATCTTAACCCCTGAGTCATCCTTCCAGTCCCCTAAAGGTTTCATAGTTTTGTATTGAAATCTATGATCCGTTTTGAACTAACCACTGGGTGCTAAATATTATATTGAGTTTAAATCTTTTATGCGATCTCTCCAGTACTGTTGATTGAAAAGATTCCATCCTATTGAGTTGGTTAAAGAAACAAAGCCAGCTTTACGGGGGCACCTACAATGGACAATTCAATGATCTTGAGGGGAGGGGGCGTTTGCTTCAGTTTTAGTATTTTCAGAGCTGTGCAGGCACTGTTGCAACTAACTTTAGAACACTTTCATCATGTCCCCCAAACGCCTTCCTACCTGCCATTTCCTTCACTGAGTCTACCCCCTAATCTGTTCTATCTCTGCAATTTGCCTATGCGAACATTTGGTGAGGATGGGATCACGCACTCTGTGGCCTCCTTCACATCCCCTGATGGTTTAAGGCTCAGTGTGTTGTGACATGTCAGCCCTGGGGTTCTTTTTATTACTTAATAGTCTTCCATTGTCTACAATCACACTTTACACACGGCACTGGGTTTTTATGTTCCTTCATGGATGCCTGGGTTGTTTGTATTTTATTTACTTATTTTTTTTTCCAGTTGAGAACAATGCCATGATAAATATTCATGTGCAATTGTGTTGTGTGATCGTGTTTTCCATTCTGTTGAGGACACGCTTAGCTGTGGAATGACTGAGTGAACTGTGCATTTATTTAATCTCCCAGCATCTCCTATTCAGTTTCTCTCCATCTTCACCTACACTTGTTCTAATGTCCTTGTTGCAGCTGCCATCCTCGAGAGTGTGTAGCTGGCCGCTGGGCTGTCTTTGTTTTCTGGCAGGGATTCATGGCTTTCCTCACACTGGTCTACTTCTGAGCTCTGGGTTTTCACCCTTCCACCAACAACACACAGCCTTGACTGATGGGGCACACTTAGGAAGCCTGGGGTAGCGATTCCTTTTTACTTTTTCTTTATTTAGTGTGTTGTATGTGTGTGTTCCTGTTGTTGGTGCTCAAGTGAGCAAGTGCATGTTTTCGAGGCAGAATTTTTCACTAAACCTGGAAATCGCTAACTCAGCTCGACTGACTGGCCAGCAAATCTCAGGGTTCTGCTGTCTCCATCTCCCCAATGCTGAGGTTACAGACACATGCTGCTATGCCTGGCTCATTATATGGGTGCTGGCGATCACACTCACATCCTCTGGCTTGTGTCCTTACCTATTTATTTATTTATTTATTTATTTATTTATTTATTTATTTAGAGACAAGGTCTCATGTAGCTCAGGCTGACCTAGAACTCATTACATAGCTTGAACTTCTGACTTTTGTGCCTCTGTCTCCTGAGTGCTGGGTTTACAAAAATGTACCCATGCCCAGTTTATGCCGTTCTGATGATCAACCTCAGGGTTTTGTGCATACTTGATAACTATACATTTCTTTGGTAAAAACAGTTTTAGCTGCTCTGGTTGCCTTAGTAGTCTGTGAATTGGGAGATACTCTAGTATACAAAACCCTCTTGAGATCTTGATAGTAATTTCTTGGGAACCACATTTTGGTCTGTGTGCTGTGGTAAGCCTTCCAATCTATGAGCATGGAATGTCTCTATCAAGTGAGACTCCTATTTCCAGCATTTGGGACTTTTCTGCACTCAAATTCGGTATATATTTAATTACATTTATACCCATCGCAGTTTTCTTTCTATTGCTGTGAATAAATACCATGACTTAGGGGAGAAAGAGTTTATTTCATCTTACAGTTTGTAATACAACATCCAAGGAAGTCAGGGTGGGAACTCGGGGCAGGAGCCTGGAAGCAGAAACTGAAGCAAAGACCATGGAGGGATGAATGTTGTTTACTGGATGGCTTTCTACATCAGTTTCAGCTCCTTTTTGTACACAGCCCAGGCTCATCTGCCTAGGGATGGCACCACCCATAGTAGGCTGGACCCTCCCTGCTTAGCAATTAGCAATCAAAAAATGCTCCTCAGACCAATCTGACCAAGGCAATCCCCAAGCTAGACTTCCACAGATAACTAGGCTTTGTCAAGTCTAGTTGAAACCAGCTAGAATACATCCGACCCCAAGAGAGAAAAAAAAAACCCACAAAAATATCTTAGCAGTCTCCAACCTCCAGATGCTTTGAGCTTTTCCAAATATTCATGCAATTAGAGACTATTTGGTTTGTTCCTTTCTTCTCTGGTTGTCTTTGTAAACACAGGCTCTATCTAGTCTTTAACTACCAAACAGTGCAACTGTAGCTTTTGTAGATGATCTTTATTTATACAGGAGATTATCTTGTGCTAGGAAGGCATGGACAAAGTGTGTACGTGTGCCTGCCTCTGTGGGTGTGTGTACGAGTACATGCATATTTGCACAGCTGTATGAGTATATAAGTATGTATGTGTGAGTGTGCCTCTGTGTGTGTACGGTGCACAAGTATGTATGTGTGTGTGTGTGTGAGAGAGAGAGAATCTGTGTGTGTTCAGTGTATGTGTGTGTGAGTGCAGGATCACACGGAAATCAAAGGACTGCCCTGGCCTTCCACCTTGGCTGAGGCAAGGTCTCCTATTTGTTACTATACATTTCAGGCTAGCTTGAATTTTCACAGATTCTGTCTCTACCTCCTGTCTCAACATAGAAGCACTGAGATGTTAGATGAACAACACTGTATCTGGCCTCCACTGGAATTCTGGGGTTTCAAATGTGGGTTCTCACACCTTGTGGCAAGTGCTTTGTTCTCTGAGCGATCGCCCTGAATGGTGAATTTTTTTTTTTCTTAACTTTATTTTAGGTGTGTCTACTTACATTTCTATTGCTGTGAAGAGACACAGTGACCAAGGTGTCTTATAAAAGAAGATGTTTGTTGATGGGAGTTCACATTTCCAAAGCATTAGAATCCGTGACTATCATGGTGAGGAGTGAGGCAGCAGGCAGGCAGCATGGAGTGGGAGCAATAGCTGAGAGCTAGCTGACATCCTGACCCACAGGCACAAAGCAGAGCTGACTAGGAAGGGTGTGGGCTTTTGGAATCTTAAAGCACACCTCTTCCAACAAGGCCACACCTCCTAATCCTTCCCAAACAGTTCCACAGGGACCAAGTGTCCAAACATGTGAGCCTATGGAGACCGTTCTATTTCATATCACTGTGAGATGCATGGGTGCTTGCTTGCATGTATGCCTGTGCATGTATGTCTGAAGGGTATTTTTTTTTCTTGTGCTGCTGCCTTTGGCATGCTCACCCCAGAAGTGGACTTTAGCTCCTCCCCTGGCCTGGAAAAACATGCTGTGGGCCATCTGCATCCTCCCCAGCTCTCACCTTCTACATCGAGGATTGGGAGTACTGGCTGGAGAAGAGCGAGGGAAGGCGCCCGTGGTGATGTTTATAAGTCCAGGAGAGCCTTGTTTGGTATTCAGGGTCCTCTAAAGGATCTTCAGCTGTTCCCTAATTCCCTTCTGCCTCTCAGTGCTGTAACTAGCCCCACCCCTCGTTCTGCCGCCCTGCCCCTTGAGATACCTCCCTTTCCTAACTATACCAGCTTGTTTTTGCAGGCCCTTCCTCCCAACCCTTGGCAAGTTGACCTAGCTGACCTTTGAACCCTGAACTCCACCAGGCTCTATCCCTCAGGAGTCAGAGCCAACTTTGGATTTTCCTTTGAGCACTCTGTGATGTGCATTTGGGCTCCCGGGTCAGGCTGACCTGGAAGCTGGCCAAGCTGAGCTTCACCAGAGTGGTGGACAGGAAGAGCACAGGCACCTCTTGACCCCAGAAGCCAGATAAGCTGCTGAACCCAAACACTCCTGGGCTATTTTTATCTCACTGGTTCCCAGCAGGGCAGGCCTGGCCTGTTCAGGGTCTGCGGGGAGAACAATGAGCCTTTGAGGCTTGGCTGGGCCTAGTGAGGCCTGAGAGGAAGGCAGCAACTGTGAGAGCGGAGCTAGGGCTGCACAAGCTGGGCAGAGGCCCCCAGTTCCTGCCCACAGGAAGAACCTCTACTCCAGCTCCTGTCAGGCTTCCTGCAGGGCCAGCTGCTGGCACTGAGTGATACAAGAAGGCTGGGCTGCAGCAGCGGCAGCCCTACTACCATTCCCAGAGTCCTTTCTAGGGTCTGAGCAGAGCCTACAAGTCTTCATGTGTCTATCAACCTGGCACAGATGGTGACACTGAGGTCCTGGCGCAGAGAGATCAGAAACACGCACTATACAACAAGAGGAGGATTCGGGATTTGAACCCAGCCTTCCCTACTCCTGTGAACACCTAAGGGCCTCCTCTCTCAGGCTTCCCTGAGACCCTTGGACCACAGTTGCTCCATTATAGTTCTGACTCCATGAATGACCTCAGACTAGTGGCTTGCTTTTCCTCTGGCTGCAGTGGAATGGGCAGAGCTTTCTGGTATGGCTATGTGTAGCAGCAGGTTAGGTGGGTTGTTGCTCACCAGCTAGAGAGATGCAACCAAGGGGCAGCACCACGCCTGTCATCGCGCCTTTGCCTGCGTGCTTTAAATTTGCTGTGCAGGAGAGCAGCAGCAACCCTCTCACCTACTGGAAGGTGCACACAGTGGGGTCCCAGGCTCCTTGATTCACAGCCAAAACTCTCAACAGCCCTGGGAATGGAGCATGAGAGGGCACCGAGACAGGAGAGGGGTGTTAGTATTCAGGTATCTGTACCGGCCTGCCCTTAGGGGCCTGACAAGATACAATAGATACATCCTCAGCTGCAGCCACTAAGAGCACCCCCTGTGCACGTTTGCTACATTCCTCATAAAAGGTGGGCCTTGTCCACCTCCCAACTCTCTTCCTCTTCCCCCACTCTTGTCCCCAGGAACTGGTCTTTCTCTCTTCCTGCCCCCTTCTCTGCCCCTTCTCTCTCCTCTTCCAATAAACCGTCCATGTGATCTGTTGTAGGGGGCTGACTTCTCTTCTTGCATTTTAAAAAATTATAACAGGGGGAGCTTCCAGAACTTCCTCCAGGTCAGGTTCTCTCCCTCAGCTGCTGAGGAATGGTCTGTGTATGAGAGTGGCCATGCCTGACCTTGGGTCTTGTGGTCAGGGTTGGGGCACTCTGCACTATCTCTCAAACCTCAGGAAACTTTGTCACGGAAATTAAGCCTGTGCTAAGGCCTTTGGGAGTGATGTGGGATGTGGGGTGCCTCTGGAGAACAGCTGTTGGCACCGTGAGCAAGAAGGGCCGAGGAATGGGCACTCGAGGGCACATAAACTGGGGCGGAGCAGAGACCATGCCAGGACAGTGGCTTCACACCCCCCATAGGACAGAGATGACAGAAAGAACTGGAGGCACTAGGCAGTTCCTATGGGAAGAAGGTATCCACACGGACCTGGAGAGACAAGCATCAGGGACGACTTCTTGTAGGAGATGCCAACTGGGGAGGTCTTGAAGGGTGATCACAGATTGCTGGGGATTGGTGGGAGGGGATGGCGTTCCAGAGCCTCTGTAAGAGCAAAGGCCTGATGTTTCTGCAGGTCTCAGGTGACACCATGCTGAGTGTTCACCTCCCTCGGGTGCCGGACACTAATGAAGCTCTTCCTGCAGGGTGTAGCAGGCATGTGGAGTCAGGTGGCGTTCTGAAGACATGCAGTTATAGGAAGCCAATGCTGGCCATGTGGACATGGGATTGGAACATCCAACTGAAGACCAAGGAGTTGACTCCTCTGAGAGGAGCCTGGAGGCTCTGAGAGGAGACATGCTTTCAGGGAATGAGGCCAAATGGTTGGTGTTTGGTGATTTCTCAGGGTGGAGGGCAGGGGTTTACATGCCACTGTGGGCTGGATCACAGTGCCAAGGGTACCAGCGAGGGGGTAGGGAAGGTTGTCGCAGTACTGCTCAGGTCTGACTCCGTGTGGCACTGGCCTCATGGCCTCCTATTCGTGGAAGCATTGGATATCAACTTTCCAAGAACCGCTGTTTGTCTCTCTAAGCCTCTGCTGGGACACAGAGAAGCTTAACCTTTGGTTCAGTCATGCCTAGCTTATAACCCACGGCTACCCAGGGCAGTTGGGGACAGGAACAGGACACCCATCAATCAAGTGCCTCTCTCGTGCCAGGCCCATGTGGCTGATACGCCACATGCTCACCCCAAATCCTCTATCCCTCCCTAGAGGGAGCGGTGGATATCCCCACTTACCAGTGGAGGAAACGGAGGCTCTGGGTGGGAGGAGGGCCAAGGGAGCCTCAAATCTGGATCTCTTTCTTTCCACCCCAAAGCCCAGCTCCCAAGAAGTGCTGGAGGTCTCCAGCTGGGCTGCATCAGTTCCCAGAAGGTTGGAGGTGAATCTGGCAGGAGACGGAAGAGCACCGGAAGGAAGCAGGTGTCTGGCCTGCCGGCTGCCTGGGAAAGATGGAGAGGAGAGAAGCCCCATAGCCTTGTATGATCTGCAACATTACCTCCTACCTCCTCCTCACCCTAATTCCAAAGAAAGCCAGCGCCCTCAGGGGAGCCATGTGGCTACACCCCTGAAGATTGCCCCAATGGCTTTGACTGGATTTCAAAATGAAGACACACCTCTCTTGGCTGCAGTTTGTCCTGGTGGCTTCCAGGGGTCTGCCTTCCTTTCTTCCCTCCAACAAAGCAGAGCATTGATAGCCCCTCGATGGACCAGTAGGAGGGGGAACTAGGCTACATTCATAGAGAGGCCTCCAGAGGCAGCTCTGGGAGCCTTTGCTGGGCTGCAAAGGTGGCTACTGGAACTAGCATGTGTCTCTGCTGTCACAGCATTTCTTACTGTCTGGCTTTTTGGCACTTGGTGCTTTGAAGGCCAATTCAACCACAGGGAGGAAATGACTGTGTTTTCCTGTGGAGACTCTGGACTTCTCTGAGCAGAAGCTGTGTTGCCTGCTGTTGTCTGGACTGAGGGGTTTGGGGGTGGAGTGTCACCAGAGGCCAAGAGCCTTCTGACCTGGGCCAGGGCAGGTGGGAAGCAGGTTTTTGAAATGCTATTCCCTTTTCAACAGCCTCTACCTGTCATGCTATTTAGCTAAGAAAGATATGGGAAATATGAGCTGGGGAGAGGTGAGGACTATGGCTTCAGTTCCAACTGAGCTCTGGCTGGTACCCAGAATGGGCCCTAGTTTCATCCATATGAAGCATGAGCATCTGATCCACACAATACACACTGAAGACATAGCACTGCAAAACACCATACATCTGTAACACCATCTATGCCACACACAGGACCCACAGAAACAAGCCACTGCACATAACACCCAGTGCTCATGCATATTCGCACAGACACATGTATACACAGATGTGTGCACACACGTACACACACTTGCAGACCATCAATGCAATTAGCTCCTTTTAATTGAGCAATTACATTTTAATAGAAACTCTACAGAGTTCAGTGAAGCTTGTAAGGAGCTGGGATTTCATTCATCCCCGTAGCATCTTTGGGTGACTGGGAGCCAGCTGTGCACTCTTGGGATGATGGTGAGCCATCTGTGTATCTTTGATTCCCATCCCAACTTGTGTGAATCTGATGGATTCAGGCACCCAGTGGGAACATGGCATGGCCAGAGTCATAGTTCAGACCTGGAGTGGGGGTACCTATGATGGCTAAAGTTAACTGTCAATTAGGCCTCTGGGCATGATTGTGGGGAATGATCTTGATCGTGTTAAATGATTTGGAAAGGTCTATTTGGGCTGGAGCGATGGCTTCGTGGTTAAGACGGCATACTGCTTTTGCAGAGGAGCCAAGCTCATAGCACTCCCCTGTGTCTGGTGGTTTACAACTGTCTGTGACTCCAGGTCCAGGAGATTTGACACCTTCTGGCTTCTACAGGCACCTCTGCCCAGGCACACAAAGACCCTACATATACTTTAATAAAATATAGAAGTCTTAAAAGGGAAAGACCCACTTTAATTGTGGATGGGACCCTTTCCTAGTGTGCAGGCCAGGGATCCAGGGCTGTATAAAACGCAGAGGAGAACGGTGTACCAGGGTACATTCTGTTCTCTCTGCTTCCTGATTCTGGATGGAGCCAGGTCCTTCATGTTGTCCTGCCTTGACTTCCCTGCCATGGGCTGGGAGCTAAAACAAACAAGTAAACAAGCGTTTCTCCCCGAAGTTGCTTTTGTCAGAGTGTTTTACCCCTATTCAGACACATTTTTTTCTGGTGGCACTTGGGACCCCAATGGCCCCCAGTCCGTTCAGCTCCTCCATCATTAATCTGGCACACAGGCCCCCTTGCCTCCACTGTGCATGTGTGCACGTGTGTCTGTGCTTTGTGGGAGACAGGCATGGTGTCTGCATCCCTGCTCAGCCTGCCCATGAGCTCATCCACTTGGTCCTCTCCTGGAGGAGTCTCCTTTGGAGACTTCCCTGCCAGCTCCGCCCATCAGGGCAAGCAGATGGGTAATTGGAGCAAGTCCTCCTCTTGGGTCAGGAAAGAAAATATTCCTTTTCTCCCCTTCTCTCTAAAAATATGCTCAGGGCTTTTTTGAGTCTCGATGCAATAAAAAACAGCTGTGGCTCCGAACACCCCCGCAGCCTTCGCCTGGGGAGATGGAAAACATAAACAGGCTCTGAAGGCAGATCGGCGCGTGTCCCAGCACTGGCTCGGCTGAGGTGCCTCTGGCCTGGAGTGGCTCCCCAGGGACTCCAAATTGTCCTTGTTTGCTTGTCCTGGTACGGACACTGGGCACAGAAGCTACACATTCCTTCCTCTCTTAACTCCATTATTGATGACGAGGCAGGCATTACTTGAAGGAACGCAACTCTTCTTCCCAGCTGTACACAGAGCTAGTCTGAGAGCAGCGTTCTCTGGTGGCCAGAAGGAGGGAGAGGTTGTGTCTAAGCTGGAGGGGCTTCCTGGAGCAAGTGATATTGGGATGGCCTTTAAGGGAGGAGGCCCAGAGTTGGGGACAGGAAGTACTTCGACGTGACCAAACAGATGTCAAATCAGGGAATATAGAGTTCATCTGGGGAGATAGGATGAGACCTTGCATATTGGGTGAGACGTTCATTAGGTAGGTGATGGGGAGCCATGGAAGGTGCTTGAGCAGTAGAGTGATTTGTGTACAAATAGACTTCTTGGAGAAGGAGGTCTGCTTCATTAGAGGCCCCGGGCTTGGTTGATGAGTTCCTCACAGGAGCCGTGTCTTCCCCATATGTTGTCAACAGGGTCCTCCAACTGGTCTGACTTCCTTCATAAGGAGCCCTCCTGGCTCACAGGAGTGAGCATCAGGGTAGATACTCCAAGGTTGGAGGTAAATGCAGGTAACAGACTGCAATGGCCTCAGACCAGGAAGCCCAGAGAAGGTGATGCTGCTGGAGCTTTCAGGGATTCCTGAGGAGCCCGGAAAAACTACAGTTCCGCATCCCAGCAGCAAGCCAGCCCAAAGCCCTCACGTGAAATGTGTGCTTGTTGACTTCCATGTTGCTTCACAGTTCCTTCCCTGGGCTTGCATGAACCTCTGAGTGTGCCAGCTGCCTGATGGCGGTCCCTGCGGCAAGGGCCCCTTGTCGTTGCAGTAGTCTGTTAACATCCCCTGATCAACCCTCAGGTCCCCAAATCAAGATCTCTGTCTTCACTTGTTTCAGTCATGGTCCCCTCCTCGATGCCTTTGGTCTGAATGCCCCCTGTTGCCTCCCTCTGCTGCCTCTCTAGGCCACAGGACAGCCTGGGGTCCCCAAGGAAAACATTAACAACGGTAATGCTGGTAGCATCTGGAGCACATCTACTGAGCACAGCTACACCAACTGGACAAGATGAGGTCTTTATTTCATGGGGACCAGATTCACACATGTGTCCTGGATGGGTCACCTCCCCTGGCCTGTGTTCTGACTCCACTTAGTGGTTTAATGGGTGTGGCTTGGGTTTGGGGATTTTTAAAAAATAAGATTCCCAGAAAATTCGTTTGGGAACCACTGGTTTTCTGAAGAAAAATTTTCTAAAGGCCTCCCAAACCCCAAACAAAAGCTTTTATTGAGATTTAATTAACATACCACAAGTTGCACACACTCAAAAGATAAAATTTGATAAAGTTGTAAAAAGCCGCCTTAACTATTTTAATACTGAGTTCATTAGTTCTAAGTATAGCCATGCTGTTGTGTAACTGGTTTTCTAGAACTTTCTCATCTTGCAACACTGGGACTGTAGGGCCCTTAGTTGGGCACAGCCTCCAGGAAGCACAGCTCTTCTTTCCGTGATGGTTTCCCTGCTTCCAGTCCTGGAGACTAAGTCCACTGAGCTGAATCCCACTGCCATGTTTCCTTTGTGAGACAGGATCTCTCGATATTGAAGAGGTTGTCCTTAACTGAACTTATACTGCAGTCCAAGCTGGCCTTGAGACTGCAGTTGAGTTTGCAATCCTACCTCAGGCTCTTGAGTAGCTGAGATGACAGGCTTGTGTTACCAGAACCTGCACTCCCCCCCCACCTTTTTTTTTTTTTGAGACAAGGTTTCTCTGTATAGCCCTGTCTGTCCTCGAACTCCTGTATCTATAGATTAGGTTGGCCTTGAACTCAGAGATCTGCTGCCTCTGCCTCCTGAGTGCTGGAATTAAAGGTGTGTGACACACCACTCTGAGCAGTTTCTTTTTTCTTTTTCTTTCATTTCCTTTTCCACTTTTTTTTTTTTTTTTTTTTTTTTTTTTGAGACTGAGTCTCACTGTCCTGGAACTCCTTATGTAGATCAGGCTGGCCTCAAAATCACAGAGATCTGCTTGCCTATGCCTCCCAAGTGCTCTTTTCCATGACTGAATATACTGTATACTTCTTCAGGTAGAACGATTAGAGCATATGCCTTCATGTTTGTCTCAGGATTTCCTTCCCCTTTAAGGCTGAATAAGGTTTTGTGTGAGTGATTGAACTTTCTCTACCCACTCCTGTGTTCCTGTCTGTAGACGTTGCCTACATCCACCTGGGTCATTGCACGCCCAGATGAACACCAGAGCACATGCCTCTCTTCTAGACTGAGCTCTCAGTGCTTTGGGTCTAGACTGGGAAGTGGCTCATTAAATGATACTCCTGGCTTTCTGGGGGAAGTAACTACTGCTTTCCCTAATGGTAGCACCTGTGTAGTTCCACCCACAGTTCCCAAGCAGTCTAGTTTCCCTAGTTCTTTGCCAACAGTTCATAGCTTTCGGGTTGGGTGTGGTACCCCTTCAGGTAAGAGTGAAAAGCTATCTCTATGGTTTTTATTTGCATCTCTGTAATGATTGGCATTCTTTAGTGTCTTCCCTTGTGCTTGCCATTTCTTTGGAGATGTGAAGGGACTTTTATCTTGGTGTAGCTTTGTGGTTCAAGGCTTTCACAGGGTGAAGTACAGACTTCCAATGGCAGGAAGCTATGTCCCCCTCAGACCTGAAGAAACAAGGGAAGAGCATAGGACACTGGGCTCCCTGGTCTCCTGCTGGGTAAGATCAGCTAGGCAGAGGGCTGGGATGAATATAGGGGGCAAAGAGAGACAGAACTCACAAGAGAGGGCTATGCTGCTCGTGTGTGTGTGTGTGTGTGTGTGTGTGTGTGTGTGTGTGTGTGCTGGAGGAGCCTGCAAGTGTGTGTATGGGGATCAGCTGTTGACATCGGGTGTCTTCCTCAATTACTCTCTACCTTGTTTTTTGAGACAGTGTCTCTCATCGAAACTGAAGCTTTCCACCTAGGACTAGATCCCCTATTTCTGCCTCGGCACACTAAGATAGCAGACACCTGCCTCCACCCTGTCTTTTCACATGTGTGCTGAATAGCCAAACTCAGGCTCTCAGACTTACACAATACTTTACTCACTGAGCCATATCCCTGACCCCACCCCTCAGGAAATGGAGAATGAAGCTTGGCTCTGCGGGTTGGTGTTGTGTGGTAGAAAATAAAGGGGGCACGAGAAGGGAGAAGGGCCCTTCTCATTCGTCTGGTTCTGACTTCTGTCTCTCAGTGGCGGGCACCCCCAACTATTTGCTACAACTGACCAGACAGACTGCAAAGTGTGTGTGTGTGTGTGTGGCAGGCGGATGTGGCAGGAGGATCTAGCCAAGTCGTCAAGCTTCAGGTTCCATGGGAGACCCTACGTCAAAAGATAAGACAGAGATGGCTAGTGAACAATGCCTTCTACTCCACTGTCTTGTGACTAAGCTGGAATCCACTGGTGAATGTCCCCCTTCTCCTAGCATCCTCTCCTCCAGTGGCAAGCCAGCACAGCTTAGTTCTAAAAAAGTCTCCTCAAAGACAGGGTTCTGTTGGTAAGAAAAAGCACACCAGCCCATTCTTCTCTGATACCTGAACATAGTTGCAGACTAAAGCTCCTAAATTGTCTCTGTGTGTGTGTGTGTCTACAGAGGTGCTTATGTTGTTTTATTCCTGACACTCTCCCAGAGACTCTTTAAATGTGGCTGGCCTTACTGTTTCATCAATAAACTCACGACTTTGCTTGGCTCTAACTTGTCCTGACATTCTTTTATTTGATGTTAAGTCAGGAACCTAACTGGACCTGAGCTGAGCACCCCGAATCTCTGACGAAGCTCACTGGGTTGCCCTGCTAGCAGTAAGATACATTTCCTGCTTACAAGTGCCAGTTGGGCCTAGATGAGGTTCTTATTTATGGGCTGCCAGCCCAGGGCTTCAACCATGAGAGCAACCTGGGACGAGCAACTAGAATGTCATCGGTGGAGGAATAGAGTGCTTTAGTAGTGACTTCAGTTGGAGCGAGGAACTCTGGGAGCCAGCCAAGAGTTTGAAAGCAGATAATTCTTAGGAGCACTGTCCAGTCCCAGATCCAAAAGCATCTCACCCTCTTGCCTTGGTGAGACTCTCTCATGGGAGGCTGGGGCCTGACACTGTGGGGAATGCATCTGAGGTCCTCAGAAACTCATGTCCCCAAAGTTCAGACCCCCCAAAAAATCACTCATGAATTTTCAAGAGGTCTGGAAGAGCACCCAAGACATGGCTCTGAGATGTACTTAGGGCCCCCAGATTATCCCCACCCCCACTTCACAGATGGGGAAACCAAGGCCTGGAGAGGAGCAGAGCAATGGCTCACAGTCACCAGGCAAGTCAGAGTTGAGCTGGCCTCTGGCTCACTGTCCCCCCCCCCCCATTCTGCCTGCCTCCTTGAGCATTCCAAGGCACCATGTAACAGGAAAGGAAGTGTCAGCAGGCCCAGCTTCACCACACACAGCCCTCATGCTTGCAGCCAAACTCCATGAGCCTGCTTTTTCCAGATCAGGATGGAGACCAAAACCAGCATTTACTTTTATTTCCCAAGACTCCAGTCAGCAGTTTTTCTCTGAGCAAAGTGCTCAGAGGCCCTGGATGTGCTCCTCCTGGGCTGCCTAACATCTTGAAAGAGCATGCCATGGACCCTGAGCCACAGCATCTTTTTCTCCCATCCCCCTCCTTTAACTTCTATTGAGTTGTGGGCATATTGTCCAGGATGCTAGAAGTTCAGATGTGAGTCAAGGTTTTGTCTCTAATATGCTGTGTGAGCTTTAGTACACCCCACCCCGTTTCTGTACCTCTCCCACTATCTGTACCAAGAGAAAGCAGGAGGAGGCATGTCTCTGGGGCCTTTGCAGGCCAGGAGGCCTGAGACAAGCCTGTGCCTTAAGGTGGCTGTTACAGGAGAGAGATCCACTCTCTCCTGTGCCTAAAGGGTGGACAATCAGCTCTCTTGGGTTCCTCCCCCAAGCACAGTATCCTGACTCCTGCTCTACCAGGAATGGAAAAACCTATATCTGCCAATGACCTCACTCTGGAAAACTGCAGAGGGCGGGCCCAAACTTCTTCACTCCAGGGAAGTGGCTGAGGGAAAGGTTCCCAGCTGCTAGCAGGGCTCCAGCACCTCACCAGTCTCAGAGAAACCCCAGCCCATGGGGAAGTTCACAGCTCTGAACATGGGGTCCTCCCTACTCCACAAGAGGTGGATATCTCACTGGATATCCTAACATTCTTGTGGCTTTGCCTGTGGAATTGCAGAGGTTCCCGGGTTCCAGGTTCACCCCGGGAGGCTTTCCGGGCCCTGAGAGCCACAGGTGGGGACTGAGAAAAGAGGAAAGGAGTAATCCTGACTGATGCAGAGGACATTAGACACATGCCTGTTCCTGGAGATTTGTCATGTGGCCTACCCACCAGCCCAGAATCTTCTTGGTCTAGAGTTGGGGAGAGTGCCCTACCCTGTGCAGTGTGCAATAATGACAGGCAGCATCATAGTACCTGCTCTAGTGTGTGTTGCTAGGGATGGAAGCTAGGGCCTTTGCACATGCTACACAAGTGCTGTACATCTGAGCAACATCCTCCCCCGCTCTATTTACTCCACGTAGACTTTAGAGTAAATACTTAACCACGGGGCTGTCACTGCAAGCTGTAACTGTTGTGCATGTGAATAGCTTGAGCAGTTTTCTAACTTTGCAGGTCATTTGTTTAGCCCCTGAGTGTCTCTTACGTGAATAGATCTTTGTGTCTGCTTGTTTAAGCTTGTTCTGCTTTTATTTTTCCACTTTTAAAGATTTCTCACTCACAAAGTATCCACAGTTACATATGTGCATGTACAATGTACACAAGTGTCTGCTTATGTGTATGTAGGTATGTATGGTGCATGGATGTAAGAGTGCAACTGTGTGCATGTGGAGGTCAAAGGCCTCTTGGTGCTTATGGATTGGCAGAGTGGCTAGGCTGGCCGGCCAGCAAGCCCTAGGGATTCTCTTATCTCCATTTCCCTAGCTGGGATAGCAGGAGGCTCACCTGGATTCTTACACAGTTGCTGAGCCATTTCAGAGGCCCCCACAATTAGTTCTCACGGTGTTATCAAGACTTCTGGAGGAATCCAATGAGCAGAGCATCCCCTTGGTAACTGTGTATTTGTAAGCATTAATAAGTGACAAATGAGAAGATTCTCCCAGTCAAAGGCACACACCTGGGTGCTTGTTTGTGCTGTTGGACATTGGTTTTTGTTTTTTGTTTTTTTTTTTTTTGTTTGTTTGTTTTGTTGGAGGATATTTGACCACCCTGTGAATCCTGAGTTGGCATTTGGGTTAATTAAATAAAATCAATCTTGGGTCATGAGGCTGAGTTAAAAGCTAGGTGACCAAAAGTAATCACAGAGCATCAGAGGACATCTGGAAAAGTGAGAGAGACACAGGAAGTAGTAGTGAGGATTCTGAGTAGTGCATCATTTTTTGTTTTGGAGGAGTGGAAGGATGGGCTTTGGGAAACTCCAGCAAGGAGAGAAGGTTAACTTGTTGTTACTAAACCTCTCTGAGCTAGCAGGCTTTCACCACAGACTTTGAATGTCAAGTCTTATTTATAAATAGAACGACTGAGATTTAGGTAAAGCTACCTTTAATAGCAGTGACAGAGCCAGTGCCTGCAGGAACAGAATTCCTGTCAGGCTGCAGCCTAAGCCACATCGCTGCCAGAGAAACAGGCTGGTAACTGCGGAGCTGCAATTAGTAGCTGAAATAGCAGTAGAGTAAGGCGCAGCCACTGTGCCAAAGATAAAACATTTGATGCACAACATGGGGCATGACCACATAGGCAGAGAAGTCACACCAGCCAGCTCTGCGGCAGTCACCACCTGAGCGTTTCTGCACAAGGACCCACAACAGTCAGCTGCCATAGAGCAACTAAATGACTTAATGCCTGTTGTTAAAAACCACACTGCTCTGGATGACAGAACAGCCTGGATAGATAAAGCAAAGTTCTCAGGAGAGACCATAAAACAAGTATTTTGGCAAACTTCTATAAGTAATCAAAGACCAAGCTAAACATACAAATAAATGGCATTTAAATTGAGGGTTTACTAGACAAAGGGGCAGCTGTAACAATAATTTCACCAAAATCTTGGCATCCAAATTGGCCTCTTCAGGAAATAAATGCTCAGCTTTTAAGAACTGGAATTTTGTCTCAGGTAAAACAAAGTGCAAGATGGGTTAAGAACAGATAGGAAAATTAAAACCATATGTGGCTAACATAGCAGTGAATTTATGAGGATGTGATTTGTTACAGCAATGGAAAACAGATTAACATTCCTCTAATCTTGGAAACAAACCATAAAGTAATGTATGCTTCTGAGAAAATGTTAAAAGACATTAGCAAGAACAGTCCCCAACCTCTCAAGTTGTATATAAGCAGGGCATAATAGCTGCTGATCTTTCAAAGGTACCAACAGTTATACCTTTAAAGTGGACAACTGACAAGCTGTGTGGGTGAAACAATGGTCTTTGACATGAAAAAAATTACAGGCATTAGAACAGCTGGTACAGGAGTAGTCCTTGGAATTCTTATATGATTTGTTATTAAAAATATTGAAAATAGAGAATGTTAACAGATTTAAGTGCCATAAATAAGGTGATTTAGCCAATGGGCTCTTTACAGCCTGGAATTCCCAAGCCTTCCTTATTACCTAAGGGATGGTCTATTATAATGATTGATTTAAAAGATTGCTTTTTTACTATACCCTTATAAGAACAGGACAGAGAAAAATTTGCCTTCACAGTGCCTACTTATAATAACTCCCAGCCTTTAAAAAAAATACCACTGGTAGATTCTTCTACAAGAAATGTTAAACAGCCCCATCTCATGCCAATATTTTGTACAACAGCCATTAGAACTAATTTGTAAACAGTTTCCTTCAATCTATAATTTACCATTATATGGATGATATTTTATTGGCTGATTCAGACACAGATATTTTAGAAAAAAATGATTGACGAAGTAAAGAGAATTTTAACTTGTTGGGGAATCACAAATTGCTCCTGAAAAAAAGTACAAAGATGGGATCTTATCAACTGCCTAGACTATAAGTTTACAAAAATTCAACTGCAGAAAGTACAAATCAAGAGAGATAAATTGCAAACTCTTAATGATTTTCAGTAATTGCTGTGAGATATTAACTGGCTGCAGCCCACAATTGGATTAACAACTCAAGAGCTGAGTAATCTATTTTAAAAACTTATGAGGTGGTTGGGACTTAAATAGTCCAAGAAAATTATCATCATGGCCGAGAGAGAATTGGCTCTTATAGAAAAGAAATTATGGGATGCATACGTGGATCACTTAGATCCAGATCTTGATTGTATTCTGGTTATTTTACCCTTTATGCGTTCTCCTACAGGTACTATTGTGCAGAGAGATATTTTTTATCACACAAACAGCAATTAACAAAATTAAAAAAAAACCTATGTAGAAAAACAAAATTAAAGACCAGTGTAGAAAAGATTTCTGTTCTAAATGGAAAACTGAAACTTCATCAATTAGCAGGAATAGACCCAGCAGAAATTGTGGTATAAAGCTGAAATTGCCTTATTATGGGCAGAAAATGAACATTTGCAAAGAGCTTGCAAAAATTTCTTGGGAGAGATTAGTGACAAATATCCGAAAAGCAAGAGACTTTAGTTTATAAAAAGAACTAATTGGATTCTCCGTCATAAAATAAAGTGAACACCAATTTCTGGAGTGCTTATGTTCTATACTGATTGCAAATAAATCAGGAAAGGCCGGTTATAAGTCAGGAAAGTGCCTTAAATCCTTTATTATTCAGTTCAGAAATCAATATTATATGTTATTCTCATGGTATTATTTGATTTTTCAGAACCTCTTAATATAGTTACTGACTCTCAATATGCAGAAAGTTGTTTTACATATTGAAACTGCTGAACTTATTCTAGATAATTCAGAATTGACTTTGTTGCTTATTCAATTACAATAAGTAATCAGAAATAGAAGCCATCATTTTTACATAACATATATCAGATCCCATACAGGTCTGCCTGGTTCTCTACTACAAGGTAATGATGAAATCAATCATCTACTGGTAGGGAATGTGCTAGAAAGCTCAGAATTTCATCATAAGAAACACCATGCTAACATGTTTGAAGTAACATGTTTGAAGAAAGATTTTTCTATCACTTGTCTAGCAACAAGACAAAGGAATTACAAGGAAATATCCTACTTCTTCCTTTTATAACCAAACTCCATTACCTGCTGGAAGTAACCCAAAAGGTACAAATGAAAATTGGCAAATGGATGTGTTTCATTTTTCAGAGTTGAAAAAATTAAATTATGTGCACTGTACATAGATATACATTTAGGATGTCAATGGGCAACTGCTTTAAGTTCTGATTCTATAATTAGACATTTATTAGAAGAAGTCCTGGTTATTATGGGAATAACTGTCCAGACAGTGCTCCAGAATATGTCTCTAGTAAAATGAAAGTTTTTTTTTGTTTTGTTTTTTTGGCATATTACAACATAGAACATATTACAGGTATACCACACAATCCTACAGGACAAACAGTTATAGTAAGATCTAATTGTACTTTAAAAGCTATCCTTAATACACAAAAAGGGGTAATAAAAACCTTAGAGACAGATTAAACAGTGCTTTATTGAAAACTCTTGATTAGGAGTGGTGATAGTTCACCAAACATCTTGGTAATTCAATCCAAACTAACTTCTAAGACTTACAAATGTCTTTCATTTGATCAGGTGTAAAAATAAATAACAAATTTTTATTAAAAGATAATACTTTTTTGCTTGCCATAAAACAAAAAAAAATCTTAAAAAAAAAAAAGATATAATCTGGCAAAAAGGAACTTCTTAAAGTTAAGGGTGGGGAAGGGCTCTGTTTTAGTCTTTCCAGGGGAATAAAAGCATCCAAATATGCAAGCTGAAGATCACTGGACTAATGAGACAACTGAAGAAGGACAAATCATCCACAGAAAAATGTCTCAATAAAAAGATTAAAATTTGACTCAATGATATAACACATTTCCAAGGGGATACAATTTCACAAATCTTTCCAAATATTTATTTCTGCTGCTCTCTACTAATAAAAAGGCAAATAGTCCTTTTTTTTTTGTCTTAAGTCAATTAAAAATCAAAGATGGCTTTGCAATTCAAGTGTGGATGTCTCCTCTTCTAAATTCAAGTATACTTGTTAGAGGAAAATCTCAAAATCTCAAATCTCTGTCTCATGCCAAAAGACCCACCTGATACATGGAAAAGAAGAAAACCAAAATTAAGGGACTATTCTATTGTCACTAATTTAATAATCTGTTGGCTTTATTTTGACTATTTAAAACTTTTCTTAAGGTATAGATATTACCTCTGAATTAATATGATTATATATAAATATATTAATTATCAATTTTCTGTCATGATAGTAATAGTCATATAGATTACTATTTCTAGAAATAGGCTTTATTTTATTTCTTGTACATAACTTTGGGCTTAAGTCTGAAGCAGGTAACTAAGAATTAAGTTTGTGTATCCTTGTTATACTTAATAGATTGTGGTCCTTTAATCTCTAAGAGATTTTCTGCATATGACATTTAAAATGTTTAAGCTGTCTGCAGTGAACCTGACCATTCCTAACAATGATGTTTGAAGTGTCCAAAAGGATATGAGGCCCTACAACAATTCCACCTGGTTTGTCATAATGCCATTAAGCTGAAAAAACACCGCCCAAAGATCAGCTTTGAACTACAAAATGCTCAGGAAAATTTCAAGGTGGCTAGCTGAGATGGTCCAGCCTCACAGACTACTCCAGCCAGGACTTCAGGTAAGCCCTGCACTTTCCCATTACACACATAGTGGAGAATCAATGTTACAGTTAGTTTTCCATTATCTCAACTTTCTCAGGGGCCCTAAACATGTGGTCACCCCAGACAACAAGAAGTAATTTTAAGAGTATGATACCCACATGCCCAAAAGGTAGAGGGAATGGCTTTTGGTCATTTGGTGGGTTATAAATGTTTGTCATCATTTAGTAGGGTTGGTTGCAAATTGTTACTGGTCCTGGTAAGGGAGGAAATTAAGCAAGAGAGATTGGCTTCAAGGATCTCTTTCTGAAAAGAAAAAAGGGGATGTGGAAAAGATAGGATAAAAGGGTTGATTATTGAATTCACTTTAAATTAAAAAGCAACTTTTAATCTCCAATATTTTACACTGATATGGAATTTTGTATATTGATACAAATTTAAGATTATTTTTGTTAGAACATACTCTATATATGTTTCTACTCTTTTAAAATATATTTTATATATTAAGGTTATTTTTGTTATACTGTATATATATTCTTTTTAAGGTATTGTATCTGTACACCTCATTTAAAAATGTAATGTATACTTAAGGAATATAGATTAGTAGTTAGTCATATATAATAACCAGGCCTATATAATAACCAGTTTAGAGACCTACAGAATATAACATTTAAGCTGTTTTAATATAATAAGGCTTTTCATGACAGTGAGACATGTCTGCTCCTGGCATTACCAATTTACTTCAAAAAAAAGAGACAAAGAGATGATAGGAATCAAAGAACCTCCATATGGAGTTTGGTTTTGTTGTGTCAAAGTTAGCCTCTGGGCAAGAAACTTCCCTTGCCTTGACTACTGACATTATACTGTCCAAACTGGATAGGTAGGGCACAAAAGAAGGCAACTACAGAACTTTGTCAAAACAAGGTAGGATTGTCCTTCAAAATTCCTGCTTCAGAAAAGTTTGTCATATATTCTAGGCCCGTAGACCCAAGGTGAATTCCCCAGTGTTGCAGAGAAACTTTGGGTGATTGTCCAGGTAGCCAGCTACCTCTGTCATTTCTATAGTTTTGGAAAATATTTGTTTGCTGTGCATTTCCTGTTTACTCCCGTGATGTGGGATGATGTTCACTGTAAAGATTTGTCACTTGTATTGGTTTAATAAAACGCTGATTGGCCAGTAGCCAGGCAGGAAGTATAGGGAGGGCTACCAGACAAGGAGAATTCTGGGAAGAGAAAGGCAGAGACTCACACCAGTCAAATGCAGAGGAAGCAAGATGAGAATGCCTTACTGAGAAAAGGTAACAGGCCACATGGCCAAACATAGATAAGATTTATGGGTTAATTTAAGTTCTAAAAGCTAGTTAGTAATAAGCCTGAGCAATAAGCCAAATGGTTTATAATTAATATAAGTCTGTGCATGTTTATTTGGGACTGAATGGCTATGGGACTCGACAGAACAGAAAATCCCATTTATACTCGGGTAATATTATATCCTTCTTGGGTATCTCATGGAATTGAAGATGAGATAGTTATTATAATTACAGATTTCTTTGTTTCCAAATTCAGAAAAGAAACCCACAAAAGAGGTATAAAGTGGGTAAGGTTGAAAGGCATAAAAGTTTAAATTGCTTATCTAAGAAAATGTTTTGGAAGTCTAAAAAGATAGTTTGGGATTGGTAATACAAATTATGATAGACAGTCAATTAGGTACCAAATTCTGGACTTACCAAAATAGAATATGTAATGGAGTGGGTTCTCTGAATTAGACATATACAAATGGACTGGACATTGTGAATGTAATCCTTACTTAATAATTGTTCTTATTGAATGTAATGTTCCTGTGCTAGAGTTAAAACCTTTCCTTATTAATTACACAAGAAGAGGGAAACATTGAGGGGTGGGGGGTGGGTATTCAACCATTCTGTGAACCCTGAGTTAGCATTTATGTTAATTAAATACAATTATCCTTTGGGTCAGGAGGCTGAATTGGCGAGTAGTTGACAGAAAATAATCATAGAGCGATGGGGTGGGGCATCTGGAAGAGATAGAGAGACTTGGGAAGTAGTAGGGAGGGATTTGACAGTGGAAAGATGGGCTTTTGGGAGATGCCAGCAAGGAAAGGAGGTTAGCTAGTTGTTACCCAGACTCTCTGAGCTAGCATATTTTCACCCCAGCCTTTGAATCTCAAGTCTTATTTATAAATAGAACGATTGAGATTTAGTTTAAGCTACCTTTAGCGGCAGCAACAGAGCCGTTCCTGCCAGACTTTGGCATGCACAGCCAGGCCACTGCCAGAGAAGCAGGCCAGTAACTGCAGAGTTTCAATTGCTACCTGAAATAGCAGTAGATTAAGGAATAGCTACTGTGCTGAAGATAAAATTGGTTTTTCTTGTAAATTTTCCTTCCACTCCAGAAGCCTCCTGGTAGCCCCCGGAGCAAAGCGAAGAACCAACATAGACACGTTTTCCCTTGTAATTAATTAACGATACTTTGGGAACTGTTTCGCTTCTGATGTAGTAAGGCCTTTATGTCCTCTTCATCTACAATCGGTGTTAGCATCCAGGCACATCTTGCCCCGCCCCCTTGGGGACCTGGCAGAGTGCATGCATAGCAAGCAGTACCCTGACTCTGTTTGCAGGCCCAAAAGGGCCCTTTAAGAGACAAGCTCTGCCCACTCCCTCTCTTCCTGATGGATGTCCTTAGGAAGAGGCAGGCAGGTTCTTCCCGCCCCCCCCCCCAGGCTCTGTCTCTGTCTCCCCCCCTCTCTCTCTTTCCTTCCCTTCCCCCAGTAAAACTTCCCACGTGAGCTCTGTTTGTATGGCGTGTTTTGTCCCTCACGTTCTGTGGAAACATTCTGGTTTGGAGAAACTGCGCCATCCCTATCCAATGACATGTGACATGCAATCTCACCGCTGGCCTCCTTAGTGTAAGGGAAAAGGACCAACTAAAGGAACACGCCCCGAGTAGAGCCAAAGAAGCACACTGTGGCCTCACAACAAGAACCACAAAAATACACCCTGACCCTGAAACCAGTGCCAAAGAGACACACTTTGGCCCTGAAACTAGAGCCAAATCTGACCCTAAACCTATGCAGAAAACTAACCAATCCCCTAGCCAGTGTGAGTTCAGGGACTGAAATCCGACCAATCCCCACCCTGGAAATCTCTCTGGGAAAACTCTGCCCCTAAGGATCCTTATATAAATCTCGTGTCTGTTCAGCCTGTGGCTGTCAGGCTGCCCGGAGGTCCTCTGTTACCCTGGCAGAGGGCAGCCACTCTCATGGATGTCCCAATAAGTCTCTTGAATGAGGTTTGGGTGAGACCTTATTTCCCTGAGCAGAGGCTCTCAGGGAGACTGAAGACAAACTGTAACAACTTCTCCGGGGAAACCCTCTCCTGCCAAAGCAGAGCTGATACATTTGGGAAGCTTTCCCTGAAGCAGGGCTGTAAGCTGCTATGCTTACTGTGACCTGTGGTATTCTTGTCCCCTGATTGCCAGAATACCTTTCTTTCCAACCCAGCGGTAACACCCAGTATTCTTTGGCTTCTGAGTACCAGATTCGCTGTCTATCCCTCTGAGCCGTCAAAATGCTTACACTTAGGCCACCTGGGCCTGTCAGGTGCTCTAGTCAGGAAACTTGTAACTGGGATTCAGAACAGGTGAAATCCACCTATGGGGAGCTGAGTTGCAGGCCAGGTGAGTCTGGAGCTGCGGTACGCAGGAGCTATCCTGGGCTGTGGCTAGGCAGCCAGGAGTCAGGCTGTGTGACCTCTAAGGCAGAGTGCACAGAGTCCGAGTTGGTGGGAATACAGCAGCCCAAAGGTAGGCTGGCCCAGTGAATTCACACTGTGAGGGCCAGGATGGGGTATGGCTGAGAATGATCCGAAGTCACACTAAGAACAGGCCTAAGCTAGCCCCCACTCTGCATATCTGTTCTGTTTCCTTGGCAGCTGTGACAAGGATGAAGATGGTAGGCTTGTCCCCTCCCTCTGCCATTCCACCTCAGCTCTCCTATTTATTGGCAACTTTGGGGGTACACATCATGGCTGATGTTCTCCGCAGGGGTTCACTAATGGATGCAAGAATCTGAGACAGAGAAACCATATTTATGGAATCTCTGGGCAGTTTGTAACTACTACACTGCTTTAGGATGCTAGCCCAATTATCTTTGTTTTAGAGAGGAGAAGATAGGCTCAGAGAAAGACAGGTGACATAGCCATCAGAAACAGGGCTACCTGTCACCAGAGCCTGGGGTCTCCTCTTTACAGCAAGCTCGACAGGGAGGCAAGCATAGGCCAGGAGACAGGGTAGGCAGCAAGATGTGCTTGTTTCAGGGAACCGTGCAATGAGAAGGCCTTGGGAGTCAGAGCTGAAGGTACTATCCTGTCAAGTCCACACCTCTTTCACCTCCTAACATGGGGTTAGCCTGGTGACCCCTAAGCTGCCTCTGGGCTGAGAAGGGTCAGGTCCAGAGGCCCGAGGCATGAGAGCTTCTTGCCAGTGGAGGATTGTTACCCATTGCTTCAGAGGTCCCAGCTCTGCTCAAGCTGCATGAACTGCATGCTTTAGTTTCACATCTGTGAAGTGGGGAAAGTTCTAGATGCTTCTCTGTGTAAATATTAATGAACCCTGTGAACTCAGTAGGTATCAGTACCCCTGTGCATTGGTGGATTAAGTACTGCTACCCATGTCCCTTGCCCTGTAGCTCCCCAGGGCTGGTGAGTGTCTGGAACCTCTTGTCCCACTGAAACTGCAGAGCAGCCCTGAGATCTAGCAGCTGGCCCCTTAGGCTCATTTCCTGGGCAGAATGAGTTCATGAGCTTGAGACATGACACACTGGCTGGCCTCCCCCACTGACCACAGGCAGCTGGGCCATGTGCTAAAAATATCCAGTTTATGAATGGATCCAGGGAGACTATCCCGACCCCACACTTATCTCCAGTTGTAAACCTACTCTGTGCTCCCCATAGGGTTCTCAGTCCAGCTGGCTCACTCTGATCAGCCGCCCTGCGATGGAAGGCTGGGGGATGCTTGGCACAAGCAGGGGGTACCGGTCCTTTGATAGGTAAGAAGCCAGCACTCCCTCGTATGGAGAGGGGAGGGATGACGGGAGCGAATATAAACGAATTAAATTCCCCTTTATGGTAGAAACAGACCCCTGTTTGCAGAGTTCTCAGCCAGGGTAGAGAAGTAAACTTGAGGCTAAGTTTTGCTAATCAAGTCCATCCCATCACTTGCTACCCTGGAGAGGGCTTCTGGGTTGGTGGGCTAGTGAGTGATGAGCCTCGGATATCTTTCCTCTCTCATTGGGAACAAGCTGTGACCACGCCAGAGATGGGAAGTGGGGCCAAGCTCCCATAACAGCAGGTGCAGAGCTGAAACACAATTGGGAATGCCTAAGGGTCACTGGGCGATGGACCAAGCCTGGGGTGGAAATAGTCTTGGGGAAACTCCTAGACTCACTGCAAGCCACAGGCTCCTGGGTTCCTGGGTTCTTCCTTTAGTGGTGGGGGCTAATGGCTGATATCCTTGAGATACCAGACACGGGGGAAGGCCACCATCTCAAAGGGGGTCCAATGAAATTAGGCCATTGGTTGCTAAGATCCGTCCCAGGGTCCCTCTCCTGGAAGATTTGCTCATTAGAACCTAGGCTGTCTGAGGACAGAGTTCTGAGGAGTGGGAATAGAGGAACAGGTAGGCTCAGGAATTGAGACAGAAAAAGACTTGGGGACTCAGGGGTATGGAGAGTAGTGGGGATTCAGGGGGCCACAGAAAAAGGTTAAGATATAACTGATTCCCTCAGGGATCCTGTCTTAGAGATCAGAACGGGGAACGGCTGCTCCTCAAGGCTCTTAGGGACAGCCATTCCCAAAGGGGTCAGCCAGTGGCCCAACTGCCTTTTATAGGCCTCATGTGGGGCTGTTGGGATCTGGGAGGTTGAGGCCTGTGGTGGTGGTAGAGTTGGGAATATCAAAGCTTCAGAAACCCAAATATCCTGGAAAGGTCGGAACCCCCAGTGTCATACAACCTAGGAAACTCATAGCATCTTGGACTCCGACATTTTAGAGTACCGGGGGATTTAAGCTTGGGGCTCCTTGAGCCTGAGAGTGATGTGTGTCCCCTTGGTGGGCATTTGTCAGCACCTTTGACTGTAGGAGTTTAAGAAGTTTTTCATTTTTAAGAAATAAAATCTGGGAGTTGGTTATGGGTCCTGAGGATGGACACAAGCTGTCAGGCTTGCCAAGGAAGAGGTGGTTTTTAATTGTTTGTTTTGTTTTTAAAACCCAGTGAACCAACTTGCTGATTTTTGTTTCTTTTATGACATCATCAAATACTAATATTCACTTGAGCATAGGATATGGAAATGGCCTACTTTTGCAGGTGGGGAATGTGAGCCCCAGGGAGGGTCCATCATTGGCTTAGAGTGAGATCGGTCAGAGTTGGATCCAGGCTTCTTGCTCCTGAACTTGAGTGCTGACCGCAGCACTGCATTCCTCGAGTGTCCTCTCACTTCCAGGGTCCAGCCCTTCGCAGTGGGGCAGTGGGTCCTTGAGTCAGGCCTGGCCACACGCCCAGAACTGCTACATGATTGAAGAACGGGCTGCTGCGGGTCCCTTCCAGCCAGTGGTGCATAAGGGACCGAAGCCTTCTGTCTCACCAGGGCTCCCATCCAGAGGGTGGTGTCCTTCCTAGACCTTCTTCATGCTCCCTGTAGGTGCTCCAAGTCCTCAGTTGCTCTTGCCTGCCTCTCTCAGTCTGCCTCCAGCTTCCTGTGGCCCAGCCTGTGTTTCCTGTGAGCTCATAGCTTCTGCAGTCCATCTCCCTGCTTCCCTTACAGAATCTCAGCCTCACTGTCGCAACTGGCTAACACACTCCATGTCCCTCAAAAGTAGGACTTGGGTGGCTGGGGACTCTTGCCAAAACAGAACCTGAGTTAAATGTGCTCTCACCCTGAATCCTAATTCTGTGACACCACTCAGGGTCCCCATAGTCCTACTTAAGGCTGATGGTATCTCCTGGAGTTAGCTCAGACCCCATGGATTGGGCCTCAGTCCCACAGCCTGTTTCCTCTGCATCCAGCACAAGGCAGGGCCCGCCTTTAGACCTCAGAGAATGACCATGGGTTGGGGTTTCCGCAAACCGTTTGTCTACAGCCATGCTCGTTCTTAACCTGCTTTTCTGAGGACACACTTAACCTGCAAAGTTATCTAATTCAGGAACAGACTGCATGCTCCTGGGGTGGGCTTCTGTCTACTTCCTTTGCTTAGTACTATGCAAGGCACCTTAAGTAGACCTGGCCAGGCTGACAACTACCCCATGTGGTGTTCTGGAATCACAGATGGTCACACCGCACAAGGGCAGAGAGTTAAACATGATAGCCAGCTATTCATGTGACAGAGGCCCGAGCCTAGAGTTTGGGCTAGCTTGGGCAATATAGCAAGACTATGTTGAGAGCGAGGGAGACAGACAGAGAGAGAGAGAGAGAGAGACAAAGAGAAATAGAGGGAAAGAGAGGAGGCAAGAAAAGGAAGGGAGGGAAGATGAGAAAAAGCAGCAATAATTTGAATATTTAGAAATTACCAACTGAAAATACACAGTTGTAATCTAGAATGGAGTTTCCTGGTCCTTCAGTCAACCTAAAAGCACACAGGAGCTCACAGTCAAATTAGTCACCAGCAGGGAAGCAGAAATCAAAACCACAGCGAGGTGCGAGGTACCCTTTCACACTCTCTGGGATGGCTATGAGTTTTTTTTTTTTTTTTTTTTTTTTTTTTTTTTGAGAGAAAAGAAAACCATCAGTGTTGGAGAGGATGTGGGGAAGCTGGAGACCTTAAACAAGGCTGGTGGGAATGTAAAACTGTGCAGCCACTGTGGCAAAGAACCCGGCCGCCTCTCAGAAAGCTAAACATAGAATTACCACAATCCCAGCAATTCCACTGTGAGGTATGTATTAAAGAAAGGAAAAACACCACACAAAACCTTCCACATGACTGAGAGGATCATTTGCCATTTGTGAAATGTGCGGGTGACTCACATGTTGGTCAAGTGATGAGTGGACAAAATGTGGCACATCTATGTAATGGAATATTATTCAGCTCTCAAGAGGAACGGTGATTCATTGTAACACGATGAACCCTGACAACACTAGGCTTTGTCAAAGCAGCCAGGTTGCTGCTGCTGACTCCATTGATGTGGCTTATCCAGGAAGGAAAATCCAGAGAGATGGGAAATGAGTTTGGTTGCTAGGACACGGTGTGTGTGTGTGTGGGGGGGCGGGGCTCCAGAATGGATGGCTTTGGAGAACGGCAGTGTCCTGGGACCACCAGGCAACAGTGACAGTCTCACACACAAAGAATACACATAATTCTAGAGGGTGACTTTCAAGACTGTGGGGGGGGAGAGGGTATGTCACATCCCCATCTGGCTTTGGGGAAGAGGCAGAGGCAATCCTTATAAGCCACCCTGCCATGTGCTTGTAACAGAAATCAAGATAACTGCTTACAGATTTGTTACTGGGTGGAATTATATGTTATTTTCTTTATTTTACCTTCATGCTGTTTTGACTTTTGTCTTCTCTTCCTTTCTTCCTTCCTTCCTTTCTTCCCTCCTTCCTTCATTTCTTTCTTTCTTTCTTTCTTCCTTTCTTTCTTTTACTTCTTTATTAATAAAAAGATGATTTGGAATGTATCTTATTCACTGTTCTATTGCTGTGAAGAGAATCCGTGACTAAGGCAACTCTTACAAAAAGCATTTAATCAGGAGCTTGCTCATAGCTTGCTTACATTATGGCAGGAAGCAGACAGGCATGGTGTTGGAGCAGTAGTTGAGAGCTTTACATCCTCATCCACAGGCAGAATGCAGAGAGAGAGAGAGAGAAGCCGGGGTAGGGGGTGGGGGAGAGAGAAACTGGTCCTGCATGGGCTTTTGAAACCCCAAAGCTCACCCCCAGAGACACACCTCCTCCAACAAGGCCACTGCTCCTACTCCTTCCCAACAGTTCTATTCCCTGGTGACCAAGCATTCAACTATAAGAGCCTATGAGGGCCATTCTTCAAACCACTACAAAGGTGAGAACCTGTAACCCTAGCACTCTGAAAGTTGAGGCAGGAGGCAATGAGTTTGAGGCCCGCCTGGGCTACATAGTGAGAACTAGTCTAATGAGGGCAATATAGCAAGATTCTGCCTCAGAAACATCAATCAATCAATCCACCCATCCATCAGTAATAAATGGGTCAAAATAAGTACAGGGGCTGGGGTTGTATCTCAGTGGCTAAGTGTGTGCTTAGCAGGCTCAAAGCCCTTGGTGAATCCCCCAGTCTTCTGCGTAAGTTGAATGATGGGAGATGTCGTTCTGTATATATGTTTCTCAAACTGGTTAATGAATAAAGCACTGTTGGCCAATAGGAAAGGAAGATAGGAGGGACTAGGAGACAAGGAGGAAAGAGGAAGTAGTAAGGAGGAGTCAAGATGGAAGATGGAGAGAGCAGAACGCTGTGGAGATTAACAGAAATGAGTTAATACTTAAGACAGAGCTAGCCGATAAGAAACAAGTAACTGGTCAACAGTATTATATTAAATACAGAGTCTTGGTGTATTAATTGGGGCTGGTGCAGCAGCGGAGCAAGACCAGTGGCGGGAAGAAAACCTTACTCCTTACAGTTGAATAAATAAAAATAGCTTTTAAACCTACTATTGTTATTCTGCTAAAGGACCATAGCAGTAAAATGACTCCTAATGACATACCACTGTACTCACAGATCAGGGGGCCTTGATCAGCACTTGTCAGAGACGCTTCCTTTTGCAGAAGATGACAATTAACACAAAGATAATGCAGATGGGGGAATTGGAGCACCCAGTCCTTAATGGGATGACTTCAAGTGCCTCCCCTCAGGGCTCAGGGATCAATGTGGAAGAGGAGACAGGAAGATTGTGAGAGTCAGAGGGGGAAGGATGACCCCAAAGAATCAGTGCCTTCAGACACAAGGGGACTGATCTACACATACACTTGAAGACACTGTGACAGTACAAGACCTACACAGTTTCAAACCAGAGCCCCCCCCCCCACACACACACAGAAGGGAAGTGGACACAAATGCTATCCATAACATGATGCCTGCTGGCCAAGGGGAAATCAGTTTTTCCAGTGGAGTCTCATGAGAATATCAACCACAACCCAAGACAGGCCCCATGCTCAAGCAGTTGGCCAACACAAAGGACTTCGTGGTTTTTGTTTTTATTTATTGTTTTGATACATCTTTGTCTTACTTTTTGTTTTGTTTGCTTTTGTTTTTGTTAGACACACACAGATAGAGACAGAGGAGGGGGGACATGAAGTAGTAGGGTAGGGGGTCAGTGGGGATCTGGGAGAGTTGGGGGAGGGAAAAACATGATCATAATACACTGCATGAAAGATCTGTAATTCTGTAATTACATTTAAATCCCTATCTCTTGCTACTCTTTTTTTTTTTTTCTTTCCTTCCAGACCGATGGGGTCTGGCCTTCCTCAGACCCCATTGGTCCTGCAGCCATGGTGAAGGGAGGTGTGCTGAGGTACTCAGCTGCCTGTCTAGACAATGGGGGCTGTGGACAATGGATCTCAGTCCCCACATGGATCTGGCTCAGAAGTGCAGACTTTGCAGAGGAAATGCCAGAGAATGCCTTGGACCTGGACCAGGAAACAGTCGGGAGGCAGAAGGTTGGTGAGAAACTCCCTGAAGAGAGGCTCAAGAGACCAGGGGCCTTTTCCCTGAAGGAGTCACAGTCTCTGTTCCTTGGGGCTAGGGCTGGGTCAGCTCAAATGTTCTGGGAACCTGAGGACAGGGCATTCTGGGTGAGGTCTGGAAGGACCACCAACCTCAGCCCACATGGTGTTTCCTAGTGTGTCCCTTCAGACCTGCCAGCACACACCTAAGAGAATCTCTGGGGGAGGCCTAGATCTATGTGGGGCAGGGTATTCATGGAGTAAGGGCAAAGGTAGGGCTGAAGGGTGACTCTATGTGTGGGACCCAGATAGCAGCTTTATGAGGTAATAAACACCCCTTCTCCGTGTTCCACCTGGTCTGAGGAACCCCACATCTTCCAAGGGACAGTCTTTCTCGGTAATCAGGAAGAAGCCAAAAGGTTGTCTTGGTGGATGAATCAAGATCCATGATGGTGCAGCCGGGGTGCCTGGGTGACTTTGGCTACAGTGAGCAACCAGGGAGAAGCAGAGAAGGAGGAGATGCTTGACAGAGCACTACCCCATGGTGGGTTTGCTGGACTCTGTCCCGCTGAGCTTGGTCTCAGCAGGTCTCAGCAGGTCTCAGCAGGTCACAGACCCTTTTCCACTACTCAGGCCAGTTCCTGAAGGTGGACTTCTCACCCCATTATAGTGCAGATGGAGACACACAGGCCCCAAAAGGATAGTTCTCACTGGGTCTCTGTGTCCCATTGTGGCCTCTGGTCCCTTTCAACAGCACAGGAGATGCAGGACATGTAATGAGGTCCCCATCACCAGGTAAGTTAAAGAACTTCTGCCCTAAGGAAGAACAGACAGGTCCCTGCTCTAGGTCAGCTCTGGAACTCATTGTGGGCCTTGAGGGGAAGCCTGTGGGAATCGCTGGTTTGCTTCCAGGCCCAGGGTCACAGGATTAAGGGTCAAGCTGTGCCAAGGAAACCAGCAGATCTGGGTGGCCTTGCTCTGTGCTTATCAGTTGCGGGGAGAAAGGTACACTTACACCCAACTCGCAATGCTTTACTTTCCTCAAGGCTCTCCTGGTGAGGCCACCCACAAGGGGCACTGTGCCCTGGAGGTCACAGACTGTGACACCAAACAGGGGCACAGAATTCCAGGAGAAAGCTGCTGGGGGAAGGGCCCTGACTTGTTTCCTGTAGAAAGCCTGGTCCTTCTGCCCTGTAGGGCTAACTGGGGGTGAGGGAGGCGCCTCAGGAGCCGTGGAGCTCCCAGAGGGCAGGGGCTGCATTACCACATGCAGGAAGTCAGGAGTGTCCTGCCCAGCCCTCTAGATGACCTTCCCATGCTCCACCTGCCCTTGCATCCCTGCAGGGAGGTCGGAGGTCAGGAGAATCTGACCACCAGGTTCCTCGGAATTTCCCCCAGCCAGGAAGGCCCTGAGCATTCCCCTAAAAGGCCTGGCAGCAACAACTGGGCTCCCAGAGTCCAGATGACATCAAAGAGGACGGAAGCAATCTGGCCAGCGCTTCCTGGTGGAAGGTACCAGCAACATTCCTAGCTGTGAGGTAGCTCAAAAGAGAAGGAGCAGCCAGTCCCACAGAGCCCCAGTGTGGGAAAACAGCTGGAGACAGCAGGGATTAGGACTCTGTCCATGCCTGGCTCACCCAGGAGGGTTTGATATGGGCTGTAAACAGGTTTTTAAGGAGGCTTCCAGAAGCCTCTGAGATAGGGGAAGGGTAAGGTTTCAGATCAACACTGGAGTTCTGAGCTGCCTGCCTTCCTGGTACTGTTCTTGCATTTTGGCAGTGGGTGTGGAGTTTCTGTTTTCTGTTTTGTGGTACATACTTAGAGAAAGAATCTGAAAACTATGGTCAAAGTAAAATAAAAATCAAGGTTCAAAGTACTGTACATACGCATGTGTGTGTGTGTGTGTGTGTGTGTGTGTGTGTGTGTGTGTGTGAGTGAGTGTGTGTGGCACTTCATGGCGGGCATGAAGGAAACATGATCCAGTACATGACTGTTGGTGTGGACTGTGGGATCAGAGAGGTTATGCCACTTTCCCAGAACCACACAGCTTTCAGTGGGCTACTTGGCTTCATCCTTGTGGAATGGAAGCTGAGGCAGGTGGTCCAAGTTTTCATTCTTCTGTGCAAGGAGCTGAGCCTGGAACAAGAGAGGAGACACTGTTTTCACAGTTACACATCCCTGTGCCCGGTCTGAAGGAGGCCCCTTCGAAGGGGCAGGACAATGCTGCTCAGATAGTGCTGCAGAGGCCAGACGGAGGGCTGATAGGAATGTCAGCCGTCACTCTCTGTGGGAGTGGCTGGACGAATGAGGACGTCTGCCCCAGCTCCAGTCACAGAAGGGTTCACAGTGGCAGGAGGGCCCTCAGAGTCAGGGCAAGGAGATAGTTAGGGACACTGGCTTTGCAACCAGCTATAGCTGGACTCCAACCCAACTCTGAGCCTCAGTTTCCCCAACTGTTCAGGAAGGGTGATACCACTCTCCTTGTAGGGAGGACATATGTGAAGCATTTGATCCCATGGTCAGAGCAGCAGATGTGTTCCCAGAGGGAGCTGCTGGTCTACCCCGTGCCTGGGCACACCCTTCTCTGTGTGTTCCTGGCCTCGCTTCTCCCAGATAACTCTAGGGGTGCTCTAGGAGGTCAGGGCTTTCTTGGGTAGGGTGACCCAGGCCTGGTCCCCACGGAGATCAAATTCCCAGCTACTCCATGGAGCCAGATAAACACAGGGGAGACAGCGTGGCTCCTTGGGCCGCCCGCTAACTACCAGATTCCAAAGCCACGCAGCTGCGGCTGCCCACTGTGATTGTGCCTGGCTCCAGTGTCCCTGGCCTGCTGCTGCCACCCTCCTGGGACCCTGAGGCCTGGGCCAGGAGGGTGGGGGAAGGTGGGGCTAACGTTGGCAGCTGTTTTCCAGGCAAAAGCCTTGCCTTTTGGAGTTGCCTTTCACCACTGTCCTCTGGGGCTGACGTAACTGGACCTGTGCAATTGACCCTGGACTCTAAGGACACCCTACACTTGTGCATCTTAGCTCTCTACTGCCAAGGCCAGTGGCCGCCACTTTATAAAGTCTACATTCTTCTGTTCTTTGTTTTTACTTTCTGGAGCAAGTCAGCCTGTATTTATTGACCATGACTGTGTTTTCAGCATAGATGAGAGGTGGAATTCTGAATCCTTAATGAGTTTATAATTTGTGCCTGGTGAACTCTTAGCAACCCTCCAAAGCCCAGCTCAAATAACCTTTCCTCCTTCTCTGCAACTTGTCTCTGGCCACTCCCCTCAAGAGTGCTTGTCACAGAGCCAAGTGACCTTTCAACCCAGAGTGTGGAAGGAGACTGTGGCGTTTCTTCATGGGTTGGGGCTTCAGTTGTGTCTCTGTTCCAAGCACCTGATACCTTTGAGACACAGATGCAGGTGGACTCTTCCCATAGGCAGCACAGAAGGGCCTAGACCACCCCCCAAGGCCAGGACTGCAGACTCTAATTGGTGTTTATTTGATGCCTGCTGGTCTCCCTTCCTGGAATGTAAATTCTGTGGGGACCTCAGGAGTCTGGTGGGCCCAGAACACTAGTGAGTCAAGCAGGGCTAGCGCCCCTCGTCCCTCTGTTAAAGCAAGCACCTGTTCTGCACTCTGCCTCAGTTTCCCCAGGCTTATCTTCTTTCTCTCACCCACGCCCCTCCCAGCAGTATCTTCTTTTTGCAATGCCTCTAACATATTGATTTTTTAAAAAAAAATGTCTTATGTAGAGAGAAAAGAATCCAATTTGCCCATTGTTCAGCAGATGTAAATCAAGTGCCCCTCAGCTACTTGAGTGAGGGTTCCCAGCAGCTGGAACCCCAGCATTCCCTCCCCTCTTGATTTCTGCTCCTCTTGTTTACCGAGTGGTGTTGCTGGTTACTTGGCATTCTGAAAACAGACAGATGCAGGGTTGAATCTTGGAACTCTCCACAGGGCCAGGGCGTTACACCTCACAGCTCCCATGTGTTTGACATCTGCAACCTGATGCCCCTCACATAGCTCCTCCATCCACCCTCCTCACATGTCACCCTAGCAAACAATGTCATGTGTTCATCTAACGCACTACCCACACACGCTGCCCTCTGTTCTCCTGGGACCCTTGTGTACTCTAGTTCTACTGAATGTCCTAGGTCTTGGGATACACATTTCATCACTTTGAATAACTACGGCCAAACTAGTTTGTGAAGTGTTTGTACTCATTTTTACTCCCCCCCCCCACTTCCAGGGGGAGTTCTCACTGCTCCATGGTCAACACTGACCAGAGGACATTGGCTTTGGGACAAATTCGATTCCAGGGCACAGGACAATGCTTTCTAAGAATGACTCAGTGTCCTGGTGGCAAGGGTAACAAACCCGACCCTTGTCCTGCACCACAGAACGAAACAAAAAACAAACCAAACAGAGCTTCCATACGGCGCTCTTGTTATGCACTGTCTGGAGTCTTCGTCTCTGTTGGTCTTACACATGTATTATTTCTTTCATAGCGATTTTACTTTGAGTTTCTGTGACTGGTACCTGTGAGCACCTGTTCAGCTTACAATAGCTATCTCAATTTCCTATTGTGGGGAAATATTTGTCTCCTTTCTCCTTAGAGTTCTTTGGATGGATTCTGAGTTCTTTGTTTGATGCATTTTGGGAAATCCCCTCTAATCCCGAGGTTTGTTTCTTTGTGACTTCAATGACGATCAGACATCTAACACATTTTTAAATAGGTCATTATTTTCCTAGAGGCTTAGTGCTTGCTCGTGTGTGTGTGTGTGTGTGTGTGTGTGTGTGTGTGTTGTAGTGTGTGTGCACGTGTATGAACCACCCCCTTCATGCCCAAGGAAGCCTAGTGTCCTGACCTATCATGTTCTACCTTATTTCCATGAGACAGAGTCTCCTTCTGAACCTGGAGCTAGGACAGCAGGCAGCAAGACCTTGCAATGTTCCTTTCTCCAACCCCATAGTGCTGGGGTTACAGGTGCTCACATGACCAGCCTGGCTTTTTACATGGATGTAGAGATTTGAACTCAGATCCTCATGCTTGTCCACAAGCTCTTTAATCATGAACCATCTCCCCAGCAAGCTTAGTGCCTTTTACAGAAACACTGCCCCTCCACCCCCAGGCTAACCTTTGAAGTCTTCTCAATTCTTATCATAGATCTATGTCTCCAACAGAGGGTTTTGTTTTCTGGAGTGGGGTAGGGGGTCAAGTTTCACTTTCCTTGCCTCGGGTTGTCCAACAAACCCAGCCTCATCCTGTCCCGCTGTCATGTCCCCAGTGTCCCCTTAGCCTGGTGTGCTTCTGAGTTCTGTCTTGTGCATTGATGCTCATTCTGGCACCAATATCATGCTTTGATGTTGGCCTGAAATGAGCATAGAGTAGAGACCAGAGACTGTGGATGTTCATGGTGTTAATTTTCACACACTGTCTTCTAGCCTGGAGTGAATCTCCCAATTAAAACATCGTGCTTATGCGCGCGCGCGTGTGTGTGTGTGTGTGTGTGTGTGTGTGTGTGTGTGTGTATGTGTGTGTATGTGTGTGTGTGTGTGTGTGTGAACACATGTATAATCCAGCCAACCACCCTGTGTCCAATTAAAGAGTCTTCATTTGACTCAGGTAAGAGGAAGGTTGGCCTTGTAGACTGTTGTGGAAGGTGTCACAGACTGTGGCCCCCAACAGAATCCCTCCATGCAAAGTTTTCTAGGATGGTTTTAGGTCAGCTAGTATTCCCTGTATGAGCTGAAGTAAGCCCCAGCTTTCATAGACACTGAATTTCTCCAGGCCACCTATGGGATCAGCTTACCCAATATCACCTCCAAGAATCCCTTCATGACCTACCAATGTGGCTGGGGTCTGGCATATTCCTCTTTCAAAGCCTGGTCCCCAGCATGATGCTATTGGAATCCTTGCCCTTTAAGAGGTGGAGCTAGAGGGAGGTCTTTAGGGGTTTGGGAGCAAGGAGAAGGGCCTTGGTTTTCCCTTTCTCTATTTCTCTCCCCAGCTGTGAAGTGAGTGTTTCTGATCCACCCTGCTCTCCTTCCACAATGCACTGCCTCCTTACAAGTCCTAAAGCAATTGGGCTAGTTGATCACAAATGGAAACTTCCAGAAGTATGAATCTACTCATACCTTTGTTAAGCTATTATCTCCAACATTTGTTACAGTTTGGGACAACATGCTTACCTACTAAGTAACCTCCACCCCTGTCACTGTCAACACTGACCAGCCTTCCTGCACAACTGACTGGATTTGCCCCTCCTATAATGTACGTGGATGGCACCATGCACTGCCTTGTGTCTTTCCCTCAGCACACTGTTCCCGAGGGTCATTCACTGAGTCTCAGTGGCTTTCTTGCTATGATTACAGAGTCATAACCCTCTTGGGAAAATCTACCCCAGTCTGTTCAGTCCTCTTGATTGGCATCCCAGCTTGGAAGTCTTAGGGATAAAGCAAATAGAAATACTTATATTCCTGATTGCAGGGATGACAGGCATGTGCCTTCTGTAAGTTCATTTTTCTGTCTAGGTTTAATTAGTATGATCCTTCCTTTCCAAATGTGCTTTTATAATCACCTGGCCTTTTCTTTTCTTTTTTTTTTTTTTAATCCTGCTTGGATTTTGACTAGGACAGCGTGGAACATGGGCCAGGCAGAAAAATTCTAGTGATATTGAGACTTTTGATCACAGAAAATGGCATGCCTCTTCATTTCTTTGTCTTTGATGTTTCTTAGTTATGCTTGTAGCTTTTTCTCACACTGATGTTTAATGTTCTGTGTTAAATATATCCCCCAGTGCCCAGTGTTTAGTGTTCTCATGCTGTAGTGCTTTCTCCCCCAAATGTTTGTTGCTGATACCTAGAAACAAAATTAACTTAAAAACTTTATCTTGGATCACGTGACCCCGATGAACACATCTTTGTGCTGATAGCTCTTTATTGATACCTTGTATTTTCTATGTTTGTGATTATTGGTTTGGGAGAATTTTTAACAAATCAAGGTAAGTTTACTTTTTATTGTCCAATAACTGTGCATTTATTTCCTTTTCCTGCCTTATTGCTTCAGCCCGTGCCTCTCATACACTCCTGCATCACAGAGGGGATGACAAGCAATTTGTTCCAGTGCCCGTGAGAAGGCGATGTTCACGGTTAAATATGAAGACTAAGGTTCCCTCAGATCTCTTTTTACCAAACTGATACATTTTTATTCTTGAGGCAGGGTCTCACTATGTAGCCCTGGCTGTCCTGGAACTCACTATGTAGAACAGGCTGGATTCAAACTCACAGAGATCATCTTGGCTCTGCCCCCCCCCCAAGTGCTGCTGGGTTTAAAGGTGTATACCACTAAGCTTGGGTTTAAAAATTTAAAAATATTTTTGTATTGATTTTTTGGTTTGTTTGCTGAGAATTTTAAACATGTCCAAATGTTAAATTTTATTAGTTCCTTTAGTTACTTACGATAGTCTTTTTTCTTCACTACTCTTTTAATATTGTGAATGATATTAACTTTTGGGTACTGACCCCATTTTGCATAGCTAGGATCATTGTGAGTGATTTTACTTACATCCTAATAGATTCTTTTTCCTAAAATGGGATTTTTGCTTGTGTATGAGGGACCTTGTTTTGCATCTCTTCCCTCCTTTCCTCCCTTCCTTCATTTTAAAACATACGTTGTGAATTATTTTTATGTAATTTCCAAATATTTAGAGACTTTTCAAAATATCCTTATTTCTGACTTTTTGTTTTGAACCCCACCCCACCCCCACCCTGAGACAGGGTTTCTCTGTGTTAACAGCCCTGCCTGTCGTGGAACTTGATGTGTAGACCAGGCTGGCCTCAAACTCACAGAGATCCACCTGCCTCTGCCTCCTGGGTGCTGAGATTAAAGGTGTGAGCCACCATCATCCAGCTTGATTTCTGATTTTATCACCTTGTTATCAGAGAGCTCGCCCAGCAGTATGGCGATCTTCTGAAATTTGCTTAGTTTTTGAGGCCCAGCGTGTGGTCTGTCTTAGTGGATGCTGCAAGTGCAGGCGGGCATATGCTTTCTGCCACTGTGTAGCCCTCTCTGAATGCCGTCTTAGCTCTGGCTGTAGCAGCGCCGCTTGAGTCCTGCATATTTGTTATGGTTTTCCCAGTCATCTTCATTGTTATTGTTCAGACAGCTTGTGATAAGGACAATCAAAAGAGCCAGACATCAGGATATTTGAGAAGGGAGAGCTTCATTAACAATTGGGATTGGGTTGTTTTGCTGTTGTTTTTCTTTGCCGTTTTTGTTTTGTGTGTGTGTGTGTGTGTGTGTGTGTGTGTGTGTGTCTGAAGTTGACAATAGGCATCTTCCTCAATTGCTTCCCACTTCATGCTTTAGGCAAGGTCTCTCACTGAACCTAGAGCTCCTTAGTTGCCTAAGACTGGCTGACTAGTAAGCCCCAGGGATACTGCTTTCTCTGCCTGCTGGGAACTGGAATTCTAGGATGCCTTCCTTTCCCAGCTCTTTATTCTTTGTTGTTGTTCTTTTTTCTTTGGTGGGGTTAAGGTTAGGGTTCGAGTTAGGGATTATGTTTGGGTTTAGAGGTTAGGATTAGAGTTTAGGGGTGAGGGTTAGTGGTTAGGAGTTAGGGTTAGGTTAGGATTTAGGGTTAGGTATAAGAGTTAGGTGTTAAGGTTGGTGTTAGTTTGGTGTTAAGGTTAGGGTTAGCTTTAGGGATAATTTTAGTGTTAGGTGTTAGGGGTTACAGTTGTGGTTAGGGTTAGTCATTAGGGGTTAGGGTAAGGGGTTAGGGGTTTGTGTTAGGGTTTGGAATGAGTGTTATGGGTTAGAGTTAGGGCTTAGGCCTAGCCTTAATGTGCCCCTTTGTTCTTGAGATAGGATCTTTCTATGTAATCTGGGCTGGTCTTGAACTAGTGATCTTCCTGTCTCAGACTCCAGAGTGTTTCTATTGTAGATCTTCCTCCTTCTCTTTCTCCTCCTCCTTTTCTCCTTCTTTAAATCAAGAAATATGACAGCCACCATGGCAGGGCATGGTGTCAGCAGGTAGCAGACACCTTAGTTAGCTGAGGTTGCTCATCAGAAGCCATTCTCTTAGAGCTCTTAGAGGATGAATAGCTGTGAGTAGAAGTTTTTGCCTTGGTCCCGGACCCGTGCTGCTTAACCTGCAGAGAAGACTACCCCAAGAACTCACCATCAGGGCACCTCCCTCCACTGCAGAGAGCAAAAGGAGGTTACATAATCAAGGACCATAAAATATGACACCCTCCTCCCCGATGGAAAAGTCCTGGGGCAGGTGCTCTTAGAGGCCTTGAGACAGGATGGGTGAACACTAGATGTGGGTCAGGCCACTAGTAAGTCACCATATGTGAACCCATAAAATACTAGCTGCATTACTTATGAACCTGGGAAGTCTGGGTTTCCTGTCTTCTAGGGAGGAATTCCTGCCCTTCACTGTCTCTGTGGTGCTCGTAACTACAGTAGCAGGCGTGGTGCTATGAGGGCCCAGCATCTCCTTAGAGGAGTGATGAGGACCCTGGGTGTAGAACAGGAGGCTGCTGACATGTGGGGTAGAGAATTCTCACCCCGCCCTCTCCTGCACAGGAACACAGCCTGTGGGGAGGGGAGCATCAATAGGAAAACCACTCATTGAGGCCTGGTCCCATGCCAGGGCTGGCTAGGCAAGGCAGTCAATTGTCACCAGTTAGCTGAGGTATGTCCTCTGACGCCGCTATGTTAATAGGCATCAAGTGGCGCTTCAGAGAAAGTGAACAAGTTGCCCCTATCACATGGTCATTGTACAGGATTGGAATCCCAGCCCTTCCCACCATCAGGCCCATTTCCTCTGTTCTGCTTTCTCTGTGCACCAGTGAGACAGCACCTCCTGTTTGGGTCAAGCCTCCCATACCCCAAGGGCAAACCTAAGGTGTGTGTGTGTGTGTGTGTGATGCTGCAAGGTCCCTGGGACAAAGGATGCAGGGCGAGGAGAAAGAAGGGGCTGTAGCACTGACCACGCCCATTGGGGGGTGGAGCTATGGGCGGAGGTGACCTGAGGAAGGAGGTCGGAGGGGGCGAGGAAGGCGCTCTCTTTCTGGCGTGACTCGGACAGGAGAGGATCGGGTTGAATTTCCTGGTGTTCATCTGTCTAGGTTGTAAGTTATTTCTCCCTGAATAAACATCTATTCAGCCTATTTGTTTATCCTGATCCTTATTTACCGCAATAAGGGGCCATCTCCCTCTCTTTGGGCATCCTTGATCATCCAACAGAGAACAGTTTCCTTGCATCCTGGAACAATTGGTCACCACTGGATTTTCTCTGTCATAGTCCTTGTTTGCTTCCTTGAAGCAGGTCTGTGTGCATGTGGAGTCCCCATGTCTGGCACATGGGGATGGGCATACAGTGGGAAATGCTTGTGTAACAGATGGTCATGTCATAGCTGTGCAGAAAGATGGCCTAGGCTGAGACCTAGAACTGTGGCTAGTGTCCTCTCTTCGGGTTGCTGTATGATAGAGGACAGCTCCCACACTGAGCTGCATCCCAGCCTGCTTTCTGTTGCAGTAATAGAGACCACAACCAATAGCAACCTGGGGAGGAGTGGGCTCATTGGGCTTGTAGGTCTCAATGCAGTCAATCATCAAGGGAAACCAGGGTAGGAGCTCAAGCAGGAACAGAGGCAGGAGCTTCGGAGGAGAACTACCCACCGGCTTGCTCAGCTTGCTTTCCTGTACCACCTGTCCAGGGGTGGCACCATCCACCGTGATCTGGGCCCTCCCACATCAGTTACAAATCAAGAAAATGCCTTCACATATTTGCTCACAGGCCAATCTGGTGGAAGCAATACCTCAAGTTCTTTTTCCCCCAGATGACACTAATTTGTGTCAAGCTGACAAAAAACAACCCCCACAAATAAAAAGCTCCAAATTAACTAGCACAGCCTAGCACCCTCAGGCTACCCTCACTATTAGAATGTGGTTACAAGGCTGGCTGAGAGCCACCTAACCTAGTGGCCACAGCTGGGTAGTCACGCTGCCCTGCTTGAGGGGCTGGGCCACCCTGACCTCCCTTCACTGTCCTTCTCTACTTAAATAGACTTCCAGATGCCCCCCCCCCTAGAGAAATGGCTACTAGAGTCTCAGAACACATGTACCAGCCTGCGGGGTCCTGAGCCCTTGGAATCAAGGGACTGAGGCTGGTAGGTAGAGCTGGCAGAGCAGGCCCCAATTCCCCCACCTGTCCCCCAGTTTGTCTCTATCTGTTCAGTCCCCCTGGGCCTTCCAGTCTGTGTTATGGCTGTAGGAACACTTCCAAACCTGCTTGCTGGCTATAGAGAACGCCTTTGAGTGAGAATAAGGGGACTCTGCCTTCTCTCCAACATTGACGTCCACAAGAGGAATAATAACAGCACCTACTGTGTGCTGGAATGTAACAGTGCATAAGGGATTTGGCATATGCTGGCTTGTAATTCTCATGACAGCTCGTGACTTGCCAAACTCCCAGGGCAGATGAGGAGCCAGGTTGCAGGAGGGCTGTGCCTAGGTTATACCTAGTAGGAGGCAGTAAAGTAATATTTTAATGTCTTCCCTGCCTCCAGACTCCAGTGGCAGCCAAGGATTGGCCACATCTCTGGGATCCTATCTTCTATGTCTATTTCTGGGCCTTTCTTTATAACCCCATGAAGCCCCAGGTTCATAAGTCCAAAGTAACAGGTAGCCTGTTGGGCTCTGGGCTGAGGGGAAATCTGGCTTCTCGGTGCTAGGCAAAACGCACATGGGGGGACTGAGCGCCACCCTCCAGAGGCTTCTGTCTCTTCAGTAACTGGCACCATGCAGCCCCCTCCAGGCCCCTGAGAGCCTTCAAGGCTGTGGGCCAAGTCCTTGGCAGCTGACCGATAGAGGATGCTGAGTGGAAGCAGATGTGTGGGCGTGACTGGCTGTGGGCCCAGAGGAGCTCCACATCTGGAGTCCCAGGGCTTGGAGTGGGGGATGCCCAGCTGGTGAGAAGGACTCAGGGTGGGCGGGACTCAGACACGCCCCCTCACTCGGATCACACTGTCTTAGTGCTGTTGGCTTCAGAAAGAAACAGCTTCATTTTTCTCTTGTGTACACAGAAACTGGTTCTAAGCCAAGGGTGGTCAGAGATCAATATCTGGCCTCATCTACATTTCTCACATGGGGGGAACTGAAGCCTAGGGAGGAGCATGGATGAGGGGACACTGTGGCAAGAGGGATGACCAGAAGCCTTCAACTTGACATGACTGCAGCCATCTTGGTTATATCTACCATTTTCCCTGCCAGGTGACTCTGAACCACATCTGGAACTCCAGGGGTCAGAAAAGGTTGCTGTGACAGTCAGATGAGCGAGCTGGGTGCCTGGACTGTTTCTCAGCCGAGGCTGACTTGTTCGTGGCTTTACTTTTAGAGAAGGCTGAGCGACATCCCATTTGGCCGCTGTTCATTTCTGTTCAGCTTCAACTGGAAACCTCTTTGTCCCACTAGGGTGTCCTTTGGATCCTCAGTCTTGCTATTGCCTAACACACCCTTCTGTTCTAAGTGCTGGAGAGATTGCACATCAAGCAGTCTTTGGTCCACCTTTCTTGTGCATGCTTTCCCTCTCTCTGTCTCTCCCTCTGTGTGTGTGTGCACATGTGTATGCTTGCACACAGAGGCCAGAGGTCAACAGTGAATGTCTTCTTCAATATCTCCCCATACTAATTTTTGAGACAGCCTCTCACTGGATCTGGTGTTCTTGGATTGGCTAGACTGTTTGGCCAGCAAGCCCTAGGGAATCCTCCCTCCTTCTCCCCCACACTGGGATTCCAAGTGTGCACCTCAATGCCTGGCTCTTACATGGGTGTTGAGGGTGGAACTTAGGTCCTTGAGCTGAGCTTGCACCCATGCACTTTGCTGGGTTCTCTTCTCTGCATGTCTCCTCCAGCCATCTATTTCCTGACAGTGTGTACAGCCAGCCCTCTGAGGTAGGAAGGACGATATTCTCTTTGTCTGAAGGGAATGAACGACTCAGAGGTGTGAAGTGACTGGCACAGAATGCACCGAGTCCACGAAGTTATGCTGTGCACTGTAGTTTCCCGATCCTTAGTTCAGTGGTCATCTCCTCTGGAGACCCACTGCCCCCTGCCAAGCCACATAGGGATTGTGGGCACGGCCTCCAACCCTGGGTCCTCTCCCATGCCTCTTGGGAAAATTAGAAAAGGGGGAAAGGGCCAAAGCTTTGCGGTTTGCCTCTGCTTCCTGTTAGGAGGGGCCGTTGAGGCTTAGCATCATAGTCCTCATCAGGGATCTGGAGATCGCAGTCTGCTGGCCTCTGTCTGAGTGCCTCCCTGATGGGAAGCTCATTGCCTCCTCAGCTTGGCCCACTCCAGACAGTGCTCACCCTGAGAACACACTTTCATTCAGATGGGGCTCTGACTCCTTGTCAAGGCCCCTCCACATCTCAGGCTGTATCCAGGCTACTCCTCAGCAAGAAGGGCAGGGCAAACTCCAGGAGTCGCCCAGCCCCCATCCTCTTATTTGGTCCCTGAGGCCCCAGCCCAAGAGTGTTGCTACCAGAGGCTATGAAGTATCTGCAGCAGGCACCCCCTCCTCTCTGTCCCTGGCCAAGCCACTGGGACTCCTGGTGTCTGGAAGCACCACAGTACTGAGCCATCCTGTTGAAGGATATCTCTCCTCACTGGTTCTGATTGGAAGTCAGCAACCAAAGATAAGCTTCTCCTCAAAACTGGGTATGTATCTCAGATGAAGTGGTTTGGGGAAAAAATGGTTCCCAAAGGGTTTGGCACAATTAGGAGTATGGCCATGTTGGAGTAGGTGTGATCTTGTTGGAGAAAGTGTGTTACTGTGGAGGCGGGCTTTGAGGTCTCATATATGCTCAAGCCATGCTCAGTGAGACAGACTACTTCCTGTTGCTTACAGGTCAAGATGTAGGAATCTCAGCTCCTTCTCTAGCACTGTGTCTGCCCACATGCTGCCTCTGAGTTTGTAAGCCACCCTAATTAAATGTTGTCATTTATAAGAATTGCCATGGTCATGCTGTTTCTTCATAGCAATAGAAATCCTCACTAAGACAGGTGAGTCCTTTGTGTCTCTGGGCTCGGTTTTGTCATCCCCAAAATGGGTGACAATTCCTACTCAGTACCATGTGTGGGCTGTTATAAAATTCAGTGGGCAGCTCTGGAAGTGAACTCCATGAAGCGAGTGTGGGGACACAGGAAAGGTAGTTTAGCAACAGCCTCTCAGGAGAGGCCACATAAGACTCTTCCCAGAATCCTGCACACAGGAATCGCTGTCCACTCTTAAAGCCTCTGGCACCAGTGGCAAGGTCTCTGTCAGCCCTAGAAGACTTTGGGCAGATGTGACCTTACTCGTAAGGTACCTGTGTCACAAACATCACAGACCACAGTGTCCCGAGACTGTTCCATGGAGGGATGAGGTTTTGGGACAATGTGATGGTAAGTCTTGCTTGTCCACTCCACATAACTAGAGTCACCTGGGAAGGGAGTCTGGAGGGATTTTCTGGATCAGGTTGGCCTGTGGACATGTCTGGGGGGATTGTCTTCACTGCTAACTGAGGTAGGAAGAGCCAGCCAACTGTGGGTAGGACCATTCCCTAGGCAGGGGTCTTGGTCTGTCTAAGAGCAGAGAGTAAGCTGAGCACAGGCATGCACACATTTATTCCATCTGTCCTTGGATGGGCTGTCACTGGCTTCTTTGAGTCCTTGCTGATTTTCCTGTGGGAATGAACTGTAACTTGGAACTGGAGCTAAAACACCTCCCTGCCCCCCATCTGGCCCCCTCAACTGCTTTTGTTAGGGTATCTTATCATATCAAGGACACACAGCCACTCAAAAATTAACTTTTAAAGCCACTGTGAGACAGAAGGATAAATTGGCATGGATTTTGAAGAGAGAGCATGAGGCTAGGGGGCCTTCCAGGCAGTGGCAGGCTCTGTTCTCCTCCAGCTCTGACGAGGGTCTCTTCTTCCTTACTCCAGCTTCGGGACTACCCTCTGTTGGCTGAATTCTTCCTCTCTGTTGTTCAGGGACTGAGAGAAGTGGCTGTGTGGCTGTGTGGTGGACAAACCAAGCCAACCAAGCAAACTTCCCGTGAAGCCCAGGCCTTCTGCGTGAAACTGCACCCTTTGCATTGGTCTATTCAGAAAGCTGGGTCCAAGTTCGCTCTGTTGCCCGGGACATGGCCACATTCTCAGGCAGCACAGGTCACCCTCTGTAGGGTGGGAGAGCTCTCAAGTAAGCCCTGAGCAGGTAGCCACAGGCACAAGGGCCCCCTGTGGCGGTGGGGGCCCTAGTTGCTTAGTTGCTTGAGTTCTCAGCTGAGACCACACTTGGTTCCACAGGCAGTGAGTGATGGAGCATGGCTAGCACCACCCTCTGCCACCTGTGACCACTGTGGTTTGGAAAGCAGTGGGCAACCTGAGACAATCTTCTAGGGGACATAGTTTACAAAAGCAGACTTTGTCCTGCTGTGCCTGGAGAATTCTAACATTCGCCTTTGTAGCTCGATACATTCAGGAAGAATCATGTCTGCAAAGACCACAGGGAGGCCAGTGTTGGTGAACAGGGTATTCACTAATTTAGAAATAACCACAGCATCTCTCACTCACTACAAGGGCAATGTAGTCTGGGGAGTCTGGGCAGCCAGCGTCTTCCCATGCCTCAGGCTGGGCCTTGTTCTTGGAAGGACAGGCTGACTGCCTATGCTGCCCTTGCTGGAAATGAGGGCTTGAAGCTGACCTAAGAGCCTGCCCCATGGGATGTTCTGCAGGCTGTCTGCCTGGATTCTTCAAGGTATTTGATTACCCCAGGAATAGAGTTGGGGAGATACAACATGCAGGATGCTTGATTAGACCCTAGGTTAGGAAAAAAATGGACACACACAGGACAGGTGGGAGGGGGGAACACATGAACGTGGATCTTCTGTGGGCCAGCATGGCCCGAAGGGCACTGGTTCTCTTGGCTGCACGGTCCTGTGGGGTTGGGCAGGAGAGCGCCCCTGCCCCTGGGATATGTGAGCTTGATGGTCTGGCTGAGGATTCGGTCCATCGTGGTGTAGAAGGCATGGAGGCAGGAGCTTGAACAGCGGGTCACACTGCACCTGTGTCAGGGAGAAGAGCGATGGATGCTGGTGCTCAGGCACCCAAGTCCAAGGAACGGTGCTACCCACATTTAGGATGTCTTCCTCCCTCACTTAGCCTAGCTCAGATGATCTGGCATAGTCCTGCTCAGGGGCTGAGCTAATTTAGATAATCCCTCATGGGTGTGCCTGGACGCTTGCCTCAGGGTGAGCCCAGATTTTGTTAAACTGACAATCAACATTAGCTGTACGGCAGGAAAAAATGTTTCCAGCAGCCTCCTCTCACCTTCATCTCCAAGTCTTGGTTGGTAATTGTGATACCTCCACCCCACCCGTGGCTTGGCCCAGAATTGCAGCTCTCACACCCTGTCCATGCCCTGGCTTACTGCATCCATCTGGGCTTCTCTGTATCAAACCATGTCTAATCTCCTCCATCATACTTTGCTAGAGGAAACAGGTTTGCAGGTGAGGTATCAGCAAGGCATATCATTAACATTTAGGCAGTGTATCAGAGTGTCTTAACCCTTTCTATGCCTTGGTGTCCTTATCTGTAAAGCAGGGAGAGCATTAGTATGACCTTCACAGTGCTGTCTTGGGGATGGAATGTAATTTAGACCATCTGGGCAGAGGGTGAGTACATGTTCAATAAGTGCTTGTTTTGTTCCAGGGTTAGTCACTTTGGGACACTTGGCAGTACAGGAGCCAGCCCCAAATGTGGCTTCTGAGGCATCCCTGAGAAGAGGCCATGTCATGGTGGTAGATGGTCATCCCAGCTACATCCTTCTCCCAGGTCTCCTCTTCCGGTGCATGAATGATCCCATCAAGCAATTACCAAGAGCTCGGGCATGGCATGGCCCCTCACCTTGTTGAGGCTGCCAAGCACGAGTGTGTAACTTTCCGGACTCAGTGCTTCAGGCTGTGCCCCCACCCTGGTCTGCAGAGTAGCATGCAGGCTCTCCCCCATCCCCTTGGGGCTCTCACCAAGTGAGAGGTGGACCTTTGCCATGGATGGTCTTGTGGACATAGGAACTAGCGTGTTTCCAGTGTTCACATAGGTAAGGCAGGGCTGCCCTGTTGCAGGGAGACATCTCCATGGAATGTTTGTTTACACGAGGGTTAGTACTTTCTAAGTGTTTCTGGCCTCGAGCCCACAGATGCCCTCCGCTCTCTCAGACCCTCAAAGGCTACTGAAATGCCTTCTCATTTCTCCAAATAGAGAGAGAGTCTTGTCAGCTTCATCTGCTCCTCGGCACTCAGTCATTGTCTAGTCCAGACACCAAAATGAAACTGTCTTATTGGATCCTATCCTGGGGAAGTTGGGTCCGGCTTTATCACGGCCAACATTCCTCTGCCTCCAGACCCAGCTGCTGGGACATCTGACAGGCAGCTTGTTGGAAATGGAGCCAGGACTGAAGGACAGAGCCCGGCAAGAGCCAGAAAGCTGAAGCTGCAGCTGCAGCTTGCTTCTTGGGTGCTCCCAGGCTGAAGAGCTAACTGCTTTGCACTCCCCTGCCTCAGGCTCTCTGCTCATGTCCCTCTCCCTACCTGGAGACTCGCATGCAGCCACAACACCTCAGTCTAAACACAGAATCATCATGTTCAATGCACTGTACATCTCCGTTGGAGCAAATGCCTTCTTTAATTACCTGCTATTGGGGCTCTGATTGCTGTGAGGGAATTTGGCTGGCTTGATGAAGGAATGGATGGGTGATCAGTGCATATCTGCCTTGTAGAGAGTCCAGCTCCCTGGTTCTGGGAGAGAGTGCCTAAATCCAGCCCACTTCTTCCAGGAGCTACAGAGGGCCCAGCTCTTCTGAGGGATTAGGCTCCTTGGCAGGGTTAAGCAATCCTTACTTGCTCTGTGCTGCCCCCTGGTGTCCACTTCTGAAATAACATGAGATGGAGTCGCTTTCCTTAGAGAATAGTCCTAGGCTTGACAAAGTGTAAATTTGTTATCTTGGTGAATGATTAGCAAGTACCAAAATTTTGAAGCACTCTGCAAGGATCTAGAACTTTCTTAGTAAACAGCACCCATGTAGCTAACATTCAGACTGTCCTGGGTGTAGGGCTGGGGGATGGGGAACAGCAAGCAAGTGAACAGACAAATTGTACCTGCACACACACAATTATGGGCTGCCAGGGTGACACCAGATGGTGCTTTGGTAGGTCAGTTATTAATGTGCATCTCTATGGTCATAGATGTGTGGCCTAACTTGGACCTAATGGGGATGATTATGGCTAACACCTCTATCGCGGTTAAATAAGGATCAGGATAAACTCTCACTACACTCCTCCGTAAGACCTAACTTAGAGCCGGGCTCTGTTTTTACCCTCACGACAACTGCACTGTTCTTACATTTCTCAGATAGAAAGTAAACACGGAGAGGCCAGGATACTCTTTAAGATCACTCAGCAACATGGCCCGTCTTCTGAAGATGCTAAGCTTGGACCCCCACAGCTGCAGGCATGGCGGCCACAAGCCCAGTGTCTTCTCTCCTCCTGTCCCAGCAGGCCCAGAAGAGCCATCCGTGCTGGTCTCTTTTCTGGTTGCTGTGATGGAACACTCTGCTAAAAGCAACTTTAAGGAGGAAGGGCTCATTCTGGCTCACAGCTCAAGAGTAGAGTCCAGCATGCCAGGGTAGGTCAAGGAAGCAGGGGCTTGAAGTGTCTGGTCATGTCTCATCCTCGGTTAGGAACAGAGAGCAGTAAGTCCTTCTTGGCTCCTTTGCCCACATATAGAGTCCGGATCCCAGTCAGGGAATGATGCTATCAACGGTAGGTGGGGCTTCCCCCTTGGCAGCATACACAGAGGCCCTCCCCTAGGCGGTTCTAGCTTCTCCCAGGTTGACATCATATCATTCCTACCAGTCTCCTCTTTCTACCATCTAAGAGACTTGTATTAGGGAGAACAACGGAGAAGGCATTGTGCAAGGCCCTTGACCTCAGAGAGTCTAGTGGACCCGCTGTGAGAGCATCAACCTTGAGGGACTCTGAGGCTGTGGGTTCCAGGAAAGGGAAGTGTTCAGAGGCGGGAATGTTGAAGTGAGTGGAGGAGGTTTAGTGGGACTCAGACCTGCAGCCTGGTGGCTCTGACTGATTCCTCCAGCCACCCCCCTCTACTTTTGCTACTCCTTGATTTGACTTGGCAGTCATAGCACAGCCCTGGAAGGATGGCCCAGGTCATGCTTCTGCCTCCACGTGCCTCCAACCTTCCTCTTCCTCCTGTTCCTGGCCAGAGGTCACCAGAAGGCCTGGGCAGTTCCTGATCATTGCACAAGGCAGGCCACACACTCAACCCTCTGTGCACCAGGCTTCTCCTCTGCACATGTCCTTGTGTGTGGCTCAGTCTTATCAAGGTCTTATGAGAGGGGCAGGGACAGAGTGAGCAGCTGCTAGACCATATCTACCCATTTTTGAGTGACAGCTCCTGAGACAAATGTCAAGAAGGCAGAGTGGCAGGGCAGAGACAGCAGAGTACACACATGGCTATATACACACCATGTATTATATATTCACATACACCTATAAACACAGGCATGAACGTACAGCACACACAATCACTTATATGTATAACATACTTGTGTGTTATAGACGTGTATGAAGTACACCTGAGCAAATTATGCACATGCATAAACATCCATGACCCCAAAATGCACATGTACATACAGAGTACATACATATACTCATGTGAAAGCATACTAACACATATACATCCACATACATATGCATATATGTATACTTATTTTTGAGTCATGCTTCATACAGCCTAAGCTGACCTCAAGTTTGCTATGTAGTGGGGGATAACTGTGAACTTCTGATTCTCTTGCTTTTACCTCCTAGGTGCTGGAATTAAGGCATGTACAACCATACTTGGTTTATACAGTTCTGGGGATGAATCCTCAAGCGTGTCGGGCAAGCACGCCACCAACTGAGCTATAGCCCAAGCCTGCATATATATGTGCTTCTGACACATGACTCCCAACCCCTCCCTTGCTGGGGTGATGACCTAGCTGCTCAGGGCCTGGTGTAGGGATTGGCTGTGCTATGGCTGTGGACAGCCAGGTCACTCAGAATGCATAGGGGACTCCTGAGACTCTGCTGACACCTTGTGGCGATGTTCTAGATGACACTAGTCTGCAACAGTCGATTTTACCTAGCTCCTGGGGAAGTTGTAGTTCCCCTTGAACTTGCACAGTCCTGGAACAGGCCATGGGTTTTCACTGGATCGGGAGCAAGGTTCCTACTCCTACACCTACAAACCCCTTTCCTCCTATCAACCCACCTCTAGGTCTCTGATGCGTTGCCTGTTGCCCCGTGAGCTCCTTGTGTCAGAGACGTGACTGTGCCCATGTGGGGGTCTGGAACTACCCTGGTCTTTGGTGTAGATGGGTGTTCTGAGAATGTGGAGTGGGACAGGTGTGTTGGGGGCAGGCAGAGAAAATGGGTTTCCTTGTCTCAGGAAACCCTTCCGCCCTGAAAACCTTGTATACTGGGGAGGGGACACTTAAAGGATTAAGTGGCTTTGTGGGCTGGTGGACATGGTGACTAAGGTCTTGTTGAAGATGCTGCCAACTGGATTTTCTTGCCAGGCCTGAGGGGCAGCCTCCTGGGAAGAGGGTGGGGGAGAAATGCACTGCCCAGGCTTCACTCAAAGCTAGGGAAAGACTCCACAATGCCAGCCCACCTGGAGCCTCAAGATCCTATTAGCAGGGTGTGCTGGCTAATCTTGGGTGCTGCCTTTATTACTTAAGAGATGCCTGGAGCACAAAATAAAATAAAATCTCAGGCATTTCCAGAGGTGATTAAACCATGAAGACTCTGGCCATATCAGTGGATCAACCTACCCATGGCTTCATTACAGGTGGCATTATTGGGGATGGGTGAAGATCAGGAGACAAGGACTTTGGGGCCATCATCATGGGTAGTATCCATGGAGCTGTCTTTTGCCCTGGTCCCTTCCTATCTTCCTTCCCTGCTTCCCGAGCACCCAATAATCGCCACTGACCTCCCTGCCTTTGCTGCAGTTGCTTGTTGGGTGACAGTGACTTTCCCTTCCTCACCTGGAAGGGACGAATGGTGCAGGGTACAGGGGCACAGCTTCTGTGAACCTTCTCTGATGTCCCCTAGACGTAGGAAAGTCCCCCTACTGCCAAGTTCATCTACCCACTCATCTGCCCCGTGTTTCACATAGCTCACTTCCTTTAAGGCTTGATTGCCTTCCTAGCAGCCCTCTGTGAGGGACAGGTTTGTGTAGGGTGACTTCATCACTCAGCAGTAGGCACACAATCCATGCCTGTGGGCCAGAACTGGCCCATTTTCGTTGTCACCAAACCTCGGTGTAGTTCTGGTTACAGGGGTGATGCACATGGGTGCTCTGTGGAAAACGCAGACCTGACCTTGGGAGGACAGGCTTAGAAATGCACAGGCAGGGTTGCATCTCAGTTGGTGGAGTGCTTACCTAGCGTGCATGAAATCCTGGGTTTGATTCCCAGTGAGGCATAAAACCTGTGTGATGGTACACTGGCCTGCAATTCCTGGGTTGGAGGCAGGAGATGGGAGGTCAAAGTCATGCTTGATTACATAGTGAGTTTGAGGGCAGCCTGGAATACCTGGGACCATGTAACAATGGCAAGAAGGGACAGAGCTCACGTGACACAACTGGGCATTTCATGGGCTATCCTTTTCTGTTGGCTGTTTTCAAAGCTGCGTTCCAAAGTTTGCTTTTGAAATTCACAACGACGTCTGCAGAACCCATCCGTCTAAACCCAGACCCCTCTTCTCATGGAACTGGATGTAAAAATTACCACCTACTCTAGTGTCTGTAAGGTACCTGCTCAGGGAGGAGGCAGGTGAGGGGTGGAGGTGAGGAGCAGCACCAGGTTAAAAACAAAAACCAAACATAACCCTGTTCTCAGCCTCCTCTGGCGGCCCCCCGAGTTGATGTGGAAGTCACCAGATGTGTGTATTTGTGGAGTCTTAAGTAGGTCAGATATTTCTGTCACTAATTATTACTGGGAAAAGCTATGTCGGGAGCTTGCCGCAGGGGGAGAGTATTGGCGCAGCATCGATCTTCGGAACCTTGGGCCTCTTTTCCTCCATGAAGGCCTGGTGAGAACATGAACGGAGCCAGGGAATGTCTCACGAGTCTAGGTCCAAAGGGGTGTGTGGGGGGGAGAGAGAGTCTAGAAGGAAAGAGGGTCCTGCCCTTGTCTGCCTCAGTTTCTCATTGGGCTGTCTTTAGATTATGTGTAAATTCTGGCTCATGAGCTCCTTGTGAAGGATGATCTTTTGGGGACCAGGGACCCTTGTGACACAGGGATCATTTCCAGTGGACGGTAAACACCCAACAAGAATCAGCTGGGGAGTGGGAGAAGCATTTCTGGCATTGCTGTCAGGCAGCTGGTGAGATGGCTCAGTGGGTACAGGTGCTTGCTACCAGGTCAGTAAGACTGAGTCCCTTGACTCACGTGGTGGAAGGGGCGCAGCAGCTCCCAGAGTGTGACCCCTGATCTCTACATACCTCAGCAGGGCACGTGAGCACCCATACCCGCACCCACCTATGCAAAGCAAATGAACAATGTAATAAAAATTCAGGTGGAAAATTCTGCTGTCTATGGATCAGACTCACTGCCTAAATATTTACTGAGTACTGAATGTGCACTGGTCATTGTGCCAAGCAATGACCTTAGTCTCCCTTAGCATCCCCTCTTCCTTCCTTTTTTTTTTTTTTTTTTTTTTTTTTGTTTTGTTTTGTTTTGTTTTGTTTGTTTGTTTGTTTTTGCTTTTTTTGAGAGGAGAGAGAGGGAGGGAGAGGGAGGGGAGGGAGAGAGGGAGGGGAGAGGGAGAGGAAGAATCTCACTATGCTGCCAGGTTGAGCTTGAATTTATACCTCATTCCACCTGTGCTGGGATTTTAAGCAGATGCCACTGAGGAGCTACCAATCATTCCTTAATTGTCCTTCTTGGTGAGGCTCAGAAGGCGAAATTCCTGTCCCAGCCAGCAGCAGATTTGGATGAAACTCCATCCTGGGGCTGGGGATGTAGCTCAGTTGGTAGAATGCTTAGTAAGCATGAGACTTGGGGTTCCATCCTCAGCACCACACAAACCCAGCTGGTGGTTCACACCTGCCATACCAGCACTTGGATGGAGAACAAGATGCTCAAGGTTATCCTTGGTTACATAGCAAATCCAAGGCTAACTTGGGCTACATGAGACCCTGTCTCAAAAACAAGACTCACTCCAGTCAGACTCCAAGGCAGCATTACAATGCTGGGCCAGCAGCCACAGCTGTACTGAGCGAGTAGCTAAGAATGCAAACACGTCCCCTCCCCTCCTAGGACAAGGCATTCCTCTAATTAGTTTTCTTGTACAGGCTCTGAGACTTGTCAATGCTTTATGCAAAGTTATGCAGAATATGTAAATCTAAGGAGGCTCTGGTTGTCTGTCACCAGTAAGGCCACATCGGTGTCTCAGATCTGAGGAGTACAGCTTCCTCGTGGCTTGGGCAGTGGTGGGGAGGGGTGGTGCCAGGTTCCTATCCACAGCGTCACTGTCTTAAAAGTCCCAGTGAGAACTGTGCCCCAGAGCTGGAATGCAAAGGCTCCTGGGAAGTGGACAGAGCTGACTTCAGATGCCTGCACAGGCACGGATCTATTTGTTTGGAAGCTCTTGGTTTTGATTCTTGGGAACATGAACCTTAGTTTTCCTCACTCTTAAATGGAAAGTAGGTGAGCTGGTCTCACGGGTTTTAAGTTCCTTCCATAACCACAGTGTTCAGATTCCTGCTTGTGTGCAGGCTTCTGGAAAGTGCTGCTCTCTCATTTTCTCCACTATTTCTTTTGTGGCTTTGCTTGTGTTTCTTGAGCTCACTGTGTTGCTAAGGCTGTCTTCAAGCTTCTAAGTGCAGGCAGGCAGCCTGGCTGCTGTCCCAGAGGCTGGGACAGCATCTGCATGCCACTGCACTGGACTGGTCCTTTCAGTGACCTCTGTCCCCACACATCTCCTACAGTCATAACCCCAACACTTCATGTTGGTTCTCCAGGGAGCCTTGTGGCTTTCTAGAACCTGCCATGTCCTCTTCTGCCTCCTGTGACTTGAACCTGCTATTCCTACTATCTGGAATGCCTAAGCCTCCCTTCTCCTGCCTGACCCCTCTTCTTTCCTCAAGGGTCAATTCTACATTCACCCACTCCTGCCACCCACTCCAGGCCAGCCTGGGCTTCCTTCATCCTGAACCAACCTTCCTGATCATGGCTACCAGCTGGCTACTTGCCTGCTTTCCACACAAAGAGTGAGGATGTCCCCCCAGGGCCTGAGACCTGTCTTCTCCATGTTCCCCAAAGCCCTCATGGTTCAACCATCCCTAATTAACAGTGAAGAATGAACAAGTGAGAATGGATGTCCCCACCCTCAGTCAGAACTGACCCCCAAAAGCAGCTGAGTTCCCCACTCAGTTTGTGACTTTAGACTAAAAATAGGTACAAGGACACCAAGCTCCTCACGCGTCCTAATATACATTTTAATTTTTAATAACTTGAGAAATCAGTGACTATACCTGTGGGAAAATGATGAGGAGCCAGCCACATAAATTAATGGAAAGTGTGTGTTCACAGTATCTAACTGTATTAAGTGTGAATAATAATTAATTATAGATTCTGCACACAGTCGTGGCCTAGAGAATTCTCTAAGCTGATGGGAAAGAATTTAAAAAGTCATCCATCACCCCTGTGCTCCACCCCAGGCCATAACATAACAAGCAATAGCCAAAGAATTTTCCATAATTTATGAAAACCAGTATCTTGCAGGAAAAAGAGCTGGTGTTAGGAGCATAATTGCTTGGAAAAAAAGAGCTATGGCCCAGTGTGATTTAAGCTATTTGAATTATTTGCTTACCTTCCTTATTTCCCTTGTATTCATCCATCCATCCATCCATCCATCCATCCATCCATCCATCCACTCATTCACCACATACCCTGGGGTGTGTGAAGAGGAGGACAGTGAACCACACATGGCAGCATAAACTCTAAGTACCTGTTTGGATTTAAATCAAAGTTTACCTTCTGTCTGTGTGGTATAAAGTAAGTCGTTTAACCTATCTGCACCCAAGTTTTCTGAATGGTGATAATCTCACCCTGTTTTGTAGGTTTCATATGGAGGGTGAACGAAGCACCCTTGAAGTGCTTCACATGGCGTATCACTCAGTAGATGCTACCCTTAGCTGTGGCTGGGTGCCACGTGGATGCCACTTAAGACAGACCAAGTTTCTGCCCTTGAAAGAGCTGTTGACTACCAGGGGGCATTCAACAAGGAAGCAAGCATAGTTAATGCCACAAAGTGCTGTACCATTCATGCAGGGGACTTCAGCACTGTCCTGGTGAATAGGTCAGGCAGCTAAAGGTCCACAGGAGCTGCTTGTGTGACAAGTTGGTGGCAGAAGCTTTCAGATCCTGGCTCAGTGCTGTGCATTCCATCAGGACACCCTCTGTGTGTGTGTGTGTGTGTGTGTGTGTGTGTGTGTGTGTGTGTGTGTGCATGTAGCGGCCAGAGGCCAGCCTTAGCATTGTTCCTTGGGGTCTATTCACTTTGTTTTTGGAGGCAGAGCATCTCAGTGGGACCTTATTAGCCCAGGCTGTCTGGCTAGTGAGCTCCAGGAATGCAGCACTAGGAGTCTGCACAAACACTCCAGCTTTCCTTCCTTCCTTCCTTCCTTCCTTCCTTCCTTCCTTCCTTCCTTCCTTCTTTCCTTCCTTTCTTCCTTTCTTCCTTCCTTCCTTCCTTTCTGTGAATTCTAAGAATTGAACTGTGCAAGCATGTTACCAATGAAGCTGACTCTCTAGGTTCTGCTTTGACTTTTTAAAGGAAGGACCCATCACACCAGATGTTAAGATACCCCACAGGCCCACACACTAAACATGTCATGGAAACACACAAGGGAATTGGAGGGAACCTCAGAAGGAAGTCCATAGACACTTTGAGCTGGGTGGGCAAACCACAGGCAAGAGTGAATGAAGGTCAGGGCCACAGAAGACTAAGTAAGAGAAGGACCCTCCCTCCCCCTCACCAGCTGGATCAACTCAGAACACAGCACTAGAGTCCTACAGAGACCTGAGGGGAGCAGGGGAGATCACCCGACTTAGAAGCAAAGGGTAGGGCTGTGAAAACAGAGGCATGAAGGAGGGATCTTCAGCAAAGGAAAACACAGAGAAAGCAGATGAACAGGGGTGAAGTCAGGGAGAAGAGCAGCAAAGGGTTGGCGTGCACATTCTGCAAAGAACTCCCACAAAGCAACAGTGATGCTCTGTGCAAATCGGTGAAAGAAGAAGAACCCAGAAGCACAGGAAGAGATGTGTGAGCTTTAGCAAGCTGAGGCATGGGGCTAGGGAGGCTCACTGGACAAAGTGTTTGCTACCCGAGTGTGAAGAGCTGAGTACGGATCCTGGCACCCAAGTGAAAGCTGGGTACGGTGGTGTGTGCCTATAAACCAGTGCCAATGAGAGATTGTCTTGAAAATAAGGTGGCAAACCACAGAGGAAGAAGTCTAACATCAACGTTTGGCTTCTCCGTGTGTGTGTAGATGCGCACGCGCACGCGCGCGCGCGCGCGCACACACACACACACACACACACACACACACACACGCACGCATGCGCGCGCACACACACACACACATACATGCAGGCAGACCAAGGCATGCAAAAGAAACCCTGCGTCTCCATCCCAGCCTGGATGGCAGCATCTAGACAGACAAGTGTACCTCAGGATGTAAGGAAAGGGCAGTTCTGGCCATGCCCTGCATGCAGGAGCTATTCTCTAGAATGCTGATCGTGGGTGTCACATATACCTCAAACATATACCTGGGCATGTAAAAGGAAGGGTCTCCCTTCAAACCCTTGCCAGCTAACTACCACCTTTGGAACAAGCTGGGGTTGGTGGGCCAGCACCCACCTGGAGGGGGCAATCTTGCTTGACTGTAGGGTACTGACCTTTCAAAAGCTGTTTGAGAAAGGAATTTAGCTTTTCTTCACGACTGTCCTAATGCTATTGCTGTGACAAACATCATGACGGAAAACAGCTTGGGGAGGAAAGTGTGTATCTCACAGTTCAGTCTATGGTGGCTGGAGGAAGTTGGGGCAGGAACTCAAGCAAGGCAGGAAATTAAAGCAGAAATCGTGGAGGAACGCTGCTTACTGGCTTGCCCCCAAGCTCACATTCAGTTATGTTTCTTGTATAGCCCACACTCACTTGCCTAAGAATGATGCTGCCCACAGTAGGCTGGCTCTCCTACCTCAATTATCAGTCAGATAATGCCCCACAGACATCCCTACAGACCGCTGTAGTGGAGGCAATTCTTCAACTGAGTTTTCCTCTTTCTAAGTGTGTCAGGCTGACAACGAAGATTAGCCATCATGGTGACCCACCAAGGCCCCTCCTGGATATCCATCCCAAAGTCACCTCACACAGGATGAAAAGGACACTGCTAGAGCTATTACAGTGGGTATTTTTGGGCATCAGAGGTTTGGAGGCCACTTAGATGCCCTTCACTGGGGACGTGCACGAGGAAATGTGGTGCCTTCTGGTGGATTCCGTACAGTTAGAGGCAGCTATGACATTCCACTGCATACTCTTGGTGGTACTGATCAATACAATAATAAATGGCAGACAGAGCTATAGCCTAGAATTAAATTAATTAAAACACACAAGCAGAACAACACAACGTGTTTTGTAAGGATTCACGCATATTTAAGGACACGTAGCAAATACATTAGTGAGGATGATTATGGGGAGGAGACTACAACGGGGGTAAGGAATAAAAGAGAAAACAGTAGGAAAGAAGGAAGTCTGTAAAGAGTGTCTGGCTCAGTGTGGGGGCAGGAGCACGATGAGGCGGTGAGGACCTCGCTTTGCCTTAGTCTGACAGAAAGAAAAAGACAACAAAGCCAAGAAAGAAAGAAAATTCTTATCCAACATTGAAGGCCACTCTGGCTCGAATCTGAAATGTGCCCCATCCCAGGGTCACATTTTGAACACTTGGTCTCCACTTGACGATGCCATTTTGAGAACTTCAAGAAGCACTGGGAAGTGGGGCCTGGCTGGTGGAAGGAGATCCTCTAGGGTGGCCTTAAAGTCCGTACCCAACCTCTGCTTCTGGGTCCACCGTGATGTGGAGAGCGTCTGCCACAGCCTCCTGCAGCCTGAACTGCTCTGCTGTGTCCTTGTTAGGAAGACTGGGTGGGGCAGGGATGGGACAATCGATCTGTGTTCCCTCAGGTGCTTCTGCCAGGTTATTATGGTGCTAGTGGCTCAGCTCACTGCTTGCTCCTCGGGTGGAGGCCATCTTTCCTCCGCCCAGAGCCCGGACAATGGCTCTCTGCCTGGGAAATGTGGGGTGGGGAGCAGCTGGACAGACATCGTGTGCCTGCCACCTGCTTTTTCCCACTTACAAACAGCTGGCCAAGCTAACATCTGCTGGACTGACTTTCTGTTGTCCTCCACACGTGGTGTAACTGACCAGGCAGGAAGGAAGACAGTCTATGAGGAGGGCACCCTGGCCCTCCTCCGTCGACCATGACTTCAGAAACAGTGGTCCCCAAGGAGTTGGAATGTCCTTAGCTAGAGTCTCACGCTGGGAGAAAGGAACGGCAGAAAGCTCATACCGGCCAGAGAAGCAGTGTGACTTCTGGAAATACATCTTACCCAGTTCTGACATGTTGTTAGGCCACCTAACCATAGAGACTGGAGCTGAGGCAATCATGGCTCAAGGATGGGTGGGACCACACCTTGGCCACGTCCAATTATTTACGTGTACCTCCTGCCCCCTGTTTGAACTTGGACCTCATATCCATACCCTGAAGATGGACATGGGGGGGTCATCTTTTTTTCTCTTCCTAATATGGCCACATGGAATAAATGTCCTTTCACTGCTATGTGTCTGTTTAATCAGCCTGTTCAGAATGGGCTGCCATGGTGCAGGCTCTGACCATAGTGACTGGTTAATGACAGCAGTGTGACCCCATCAGCAACTGCCTGAAAGTGGACAATAATGAGACCCAAGAAAGCAAGGGTGAGGAGTATGACCTCTCTTTTGTCAAGTAGTTGAGTAGTTGAGTAGTCTAGGCCCATGGCTTTTCCTTCCTGGGCCCCTGTTTCTCACGGTTGGGAGGTGGTTAATGGGAGAGATTGGGTTCGTTTCTCTTCAAAGCTTCTTCTGGTCCCTTCCAGGCTCACCGTCAGCCTAAACACCGGCCCCTGTGTTGAGAGGTTATGAAGCCCGAGTTCCAGGCTATGGAATGTGTTAAGGAGCCAGACAAGTGCTGGGGTGTCTCTGTGAAGTTGGTTCTATCTCACGATTCAGCTGAGAAGCAATTTCTCTTCCCCACCCCAACGCTTTCCACTGCTGTTTGCTCCGCCCAGATGTGCTTCTATCCCTGACTTCTCATTTTGGGAGCTGGACTTACACATCCCTTCCTTGAAGGTGTTGGTCACTCTAAACTCCCTGTCTGGCTTGGGTAGACAAACTTACCTTCCCTGACATTCACCTCAGCTGCTTCTTTAACTCATGCCTTTTCATGGCCCAGTAGTGCCCAGAGGCAAGGACTACACATGACTCCCTTCTCCCTAGACACCCTGACCCTGCGTTATTGGTAGCGATTGTTGGAGAATGGGAGATGAGCAAGTAACTGAGTGAATTTGTACCCTTGGGGGGGGGTTACACATCCTGTGTCTGGGGTGACAAATGGGTTTCTTGGAAGGCATATTACCCTTTCAAGGAACAGATAGTATGTCCTACTTTGGGTGTCTTGGTGACTTGGTAATGACAAAGTGAGTTTGAAGCCAGGATTCATGGTTCATGGGCAGACTCCACCATGGTATTGGAATTCTGTATCTCCATCTGTCCCAGGATGAAGGCCAAAGGCTGGGGTCAGGGAAACTTTTCTGGTCACGCCAACCTATTGCTATGGCAACTGTTTCCTGTGAGGAAGTTCAGGGTGGCTGATTGGGGCTCTTGACTTGTGCATGAGTGACTTTGTGCAGACAGCAGGACAGCTTCCCTCTCTTTCCCAGGATGCACAAAGAAACCCTGTGCTGGCTGATTTTTTGCCAATTTAACACAATCCTAGACATATCTAGGAAGAGGGAATTTTGATTAAGAAAATGTCTCCATCAGATTGGCCTGTAGGCAAGTCTATGGGTGTGTTTTCTTGATTAATGATGGATGTGGGAGGGCCTGGTCAATTGTGGGTGGTACCACCTTTAGGTACCCTGGATGGCATAAGAAAGAAGGCTGAGAAAGCCACAGGGAGCAAGCCAGCAAGCAGCACTGTTCCATGACCTGTGTCTGTCCCGACTTCCCTCAGTGATGGACTTCATCTGGAAGTGTGGGTGATATAAACCCTTTCTCCCCAAGCTGATTTTAGTGATGGTGTTTGATCACAGCAATAGAAACCTTAACTAAAATGGGCCCTTTCAGGTGGGTTCAAATGACAGTTAATATATATAATAAACAACGTTGCTTTCCTCTGTGAAGCTCCAGTATCAGGGTTAGGTAGGTGTGTGTGTGTGTGTGTGTGTGTGTGTGTGTGTGTGTGTGTGTTGGGGATATGTATGTATTCTCTTAGGCCAGGCCCAGGCTCTCTAGAGCTCCCCAAAGTGCCAACACCCTCCTCATAGTGAGGCTTTAGGGTGATTCTGCAGTGGCTCAGTAGGAGGGTGACTGCCAGGACAGACCTTCTGTGACCTCTCAGGCCTACCAGCTTGTTCACGACATCCTTTTTCATCCCTCAGGAGAGCTCCTGTGACCCTTGACCTACCATTGCTGTGCCAATGATTGGTGTAACTGTGGAAATCTGTACCCAAGCCAGCTGGCCAGGTCAGGAGGAGGTGGCCAGACCCCTCCTGAGTGAACTTGGCCCTGAGCTCTGCTGTGAGCACAGGAATGACGATAGTCCCTGCTTGGACTACAGAGTAGGAAGGTTGAAGCATTTTTCTTCCTGAAGTGTTTCTCAGAGCACCTAACATCCTACTGGGCAGCGATGAAGGCTGGTAAGCTGGCCATGTTACCGACACTTCCTGGGTCCCAGGAATTCTTGCTGTGAGGGACGTTCTTGTTCTGCTGCTGTAGGAAATGGACTAACTTACTGGGGCAATTAAGGCCACTTTTAAAGTCCCTAGTCACTGCATAACACTGACACCACCCCTCCCCCCAACACCCCCATCTTCTCAGGCCTTCCCGAACCCAGATGCATTTGATAAACAATTGCAAACTCACATGATCTCTGATGGCTGCTGAGACGTCACACCCTTGGCCACTTGGCTCAAGTTCCATGACCTCTCTCCACCCTATTGCTAGGATCAGTACCTGTCCCTTGGGGCAATGAGAAAAACTGGGATATGGCAAGAGATGTGAAATTTCCAGGGGAAGGGTCATTTATGGGCATGCAGCTGGCATCCTGGCGCAGGGGAAGCCACTCATTAGCTTGGTTAGCCACTCTGTGGCGTTTGCTCCCCCCCCCCCCCCGGACCTCCAAGGGCACTCTGAAATCTCCTGTTCTTTCTCAAGCAGGAAGGCTGTGAGGAGAACTCCAGTGTGCAGGGGTGATGCTCTGGCATGCAGAATGGAGACTGAAGCGGGCAGCAGCTTTGGCCTGTGTCCGTTAGCTGGTGACATCAGTAGGTAGGGGTGGGCCTTGAGTGTGGACTCCACTGCTACCCCATGTGCCTCATTCTTTTTGGTGAGGAACTGTTACCTGAACTTGAAAGCAGAAGAAACCCTGTCCTCTCCAGGTTGCTTTTGGCCATGGTGTTTGGACCACAGCAATAGAAACCCTGACAGACCCATTGCTGGCTATGGAATGCCGGCTCCCACTATCGCCACCTCCACAAGGAACATCACATTGTTCTGGAAAGGAAAACCAGGCTCAGGGAGGGGACAGAGCTCACTGGAAGTCATGTTGAAACTGAGTGTGTCTGAGCTCAGCCGAGAGCCAAGGTGTTAGCTCTGTCCCCATGGCTGTCACTCAGTCTCATTACCAAGCTATGAGCAAGTACTGTATTTTAAGACAGTCTATCAATCAATCAACCATCAAAGAATATGGACCACTTTATCAGCCCCAAATGGGCACTTCTGGCCTCTGCAAGGGTCTGGGATACTTCCCTTCCTGGAATTTCCCATTTCCTCTTCCCATTTGAGCTTGCTTCCTAAAACCAAAACCTGACTGGCTCACCGCATGCCCACCCCGGCAGCCAGCCTCTTTGTCTTCTAAAGATTTCTTTGTATTTTCTCAGTACAGTGTCTTTGATTTCATGGCATTTCCACAACGCCCTAAGTGATCTTAGCATTTTCCCTAAACTGGAAAAATAAAAAAAGTAAAATGCTCTCCTGGGGAGAAAGGGCAAATTGTATGTTCTTTTGTTTACACATGTGTACAGAAAATCATTATTCTCCTTGGTGATTTTCCATGTGATATCAAAAGAGAAATGGAGAAACTGGGACTTGGTAATGGCTCCTGGGGGACTCTTTCCTATTTGGTGACCCCCAAAAGGCCCCAAGCATCCAGCTATTTTTGAAAGAAAAGAGGAAGTGTGGATGGTGGCCTCCCCCAGCCACAGGTCACCGAGTGGCTAACTCATTCCTATTATTGCTTATTTTTATTTTTATTTAATCTGATGTTTTGATGCAATCATTGGCATTTTGTGTTTGACCTTAGACTAGCACCATTCATCTGGGCACACAGAGAGTCAGTGGACTGCATTTGAGGGAGAAGTCACCTGTTTTCTTAAAATATGGCCACTCTGCTCACACAGCTGATGGAGGTCAAGGTTCACCTGGGGTGAGAAGGCTGACCCGGCTGTTATCTTTTGTTCTTCTTTTTTAAACAAGCAAGCAAGTAAGCAAACAAACAAACAAACATTTATTCTTTTGCCACCAGAGTAGGACCCTGTTTCCTTTGGCCCAAGGTTTTTACAAAGATATCTATACATCCAGGGATGAATTTGAGCCAGGAGTCAGGTCAACACAGTTCTATAATGGACTGCCTTCCTAGCTTGGTAAATCTCAGCTAAAGTAGACTGAGCAATGGACTGGGGGTCATGGTAGGAAGGAAGGCACAATTGTGCCCATTTCACAAACAAAGATCAGGAGCCATGAAGTATTGAACTCACTTCAGCCCTGAAGCCTTGGTTCAGGCACAGGAGGGCTCTGTCTGGAGTCCCTTCAAACCCTGGGTGACTACGGGTCTGTTCCTTCCCTTCTCTACCTCCTTCCTTCTCCTTTAAAATAAGATGTGCTGTGGCTCTGTGGCGCAATGGTCAGGACGTTGGATTTCTAAAATAAGATGTGATGAATAATTTCCAAGGCCCTTCCACCATGGACTGCTTATAAAATGTGGTATCTTCTCAAAGGTCCGGCCGGCACCCGAACCTTTATAGAGCCATGGCCAAGTTCAGTCAAGATCTGGAGAGAATTCAACAGGGCTGGAGAAACAAGCCACTACCCTGTGTCTTACGCATGCACTTCGTCTCCACTCGGTGCTTACCACTATTTGGTGAAGAATATCCCATAACCACCCCCATTCTGCAGGTGAGGACATGGAGGCCATGTGCCTGAGGAACGGTGGAACCATGATAAACCAGGAGGGTCCTTTTCCATCCAACTGTGCTTGGAGTTAGCTGTCTAACCATGTCTAGTGCAGGTCGTAAGCTAGGGCAGGGACAGCATTCTGGTCTTTTCTGGATGTACGGGAGCCAGGGTCTGGCTCAGACAGATGCCAATCGGCACCATGGCATGGATGGGTGGGTTGAGTACTCTAGAGCACACCCCATGCCCTGGTGCTAACTGTACGTGGGTTTTTCATAGAAAGGGAAGTTGGACATGGGGAGATGGGCTGGAGGAAATGCCTGGGTTTCAGGATCAACACCCAGAGCTGAGCCCTCATGACCATGACTGCCTGGCCTGGGTCACCAGCTCTGAACTGAGCTCCAGCTGGCCAAGTTCTTTGCAGAAATACTGCTGGTCCTTCTGAACCAGTGCCGAGTGGACCAAGAACACTGTAACCCCACCCCCTTCTCTTGTCGGCTGAGTGTAGAGAGAGGGCCACTGTTAGCTCATAAGTCTTTCTTTTTAAATATTTATTTTTAAGCATGTGTGTATATATGTGTGTGGGTGGATGTCAGGAAGCCAGAGGTTCCAGTGATCCTCCTGATGTGGGTTGTGGGAATTGAACTCTGGTTTTCTGGAAGAATATTCAATAGCCTTAAACTACCTTGTTTGTGTTTTTCGTCATTTTCAAATTTTTGTATAATGACTTTTTAAAAAGCAAATAACAGCACCATATTTAGAGGTGGGGCCGGTCACAAGACTACATCTTCACTTCCATGCTTTGGGAAATCCTGAAGTGGTTGTTTGGCAGTATCACATTGCAAAGAATGAAGGCTACCTGTCCCTTTAAAAAACATAATGCTAGGACCGCAAAGAAGCCCCGTCATTACCGCTGATGCCCACAAGAGGGCGTCTCAGGGTTATTGAGACGCAAACCCAAACCCAGGATCCTTGCAGCTCAGCAGGGAATGACCAATGAGTAGGCTTTGAAATATCAGCTGTGATCCCACCTTCCCAGCGCTGTAAGGAGCCTAGTTCTCTTCTACATCGCTGGAGCCATTCCTGCACTCTCAACTCGGAGGGCATACTGTGCACTTCGTTTGGGGTGGGGGTGGGAGGGGTGCAGAAATAGAGACAGCCTATCGAAGCTGTCTACTGCCCTCTTCTCTCCATGAAGATGTGACATCCCTGCCCTGCCAACAACACCCGCTCTTGGGAACTGAGGTCTGGAGTAGCCATATTAAAGACATCTGTCACCAACCTTGTCAAAATCAACCTGGAGGGAGCATCCCCTGCAGAGTCCCAGCAGGTGGCGGTGGAGGAGGGACACGGCAAAGGGAGAGAAGGGTGCCACCTTGGTGGAAACCCATTCAGAACACCGCACGTGTCATCTCTTTTGGGGCCCACAGCCCAGCAGAGAAATGCTGCTAGCCCATTTTAACATGGGAAGACTGAGGCTTGGGGAAGGCAAGTCATGTGTTCAGTGTCCCTCGGCCTTTCTAGAACACAAAGAATCAAGGCGTCAAACCCAAAAGGGTCCAGGCTTTCCCATGTCCTTACCTCTTCTGTAAGGAAGAGATGGGCCTTGGGGTGGGTGGGGGCCTTTCCCGAGACAGTGAGAAGCAGGGTGGGCAAGGCGCAGGTGCCCCTCCTGAATTCTCGCAGGCTGCAGGGAGGCCAAGCTTTGTTTCCAGTGACCTGTGAGCCTGCGCAGGGAATCGTTTCTCCCCCCCATTAATGCATGCTTTACTTACACTTCTTGCTACAATTACTCTGCGGTAATTAACAAGGGAAATAACACATCTGGGGCTAACTGCGACTCCAAACAGATGTACAAGATGCAAAGGCGTGCGGAAGCCCACATGCTTGTTTTACATCTGTACTGAGCACCTACTACGCGGTAGCAGTGAGCCCGGAACAGGGCCCCTGCTGACCACCAGGGTAGGGGCCCAGGGAGGAGTTGAGGGGTAGGTAGCACATAGACTAGGTGCAGGAATGAAAGCAACGTTGTCAGCGAATGATACCTGCTGTGAAGGCAGCAAAAAATAGTGATGTGGCAGGGACAGTCCTACCTCACCCTCCCCAGTGGCGACATGTGAGCGGAGGGCCTTGGGGAACCAGGGAGAAGGTTGGGAAAGGGCAAGCGCAGCCGAAGCCCTGGGGCAGAATGAAGCCCTGGGGCAGAATGAGTTTCTCACACCTTGAATAGACAGGAAGCCAGTGTGGAGCAGAGGGAGGATATAAGGGGTGAGGGATGGCTCAGAAGAGGACCAGGCTGAGCCCCTCCCTGGTCCAGAGCCACAGAAGAACAGTGAGATGTTCTATAAAGTACAAAGGGAAGCCCTTGTGGGGACCTTTAACGAAGTCACCGAATAGTCTGATTCTGCCTTGTTCCTAAGGGTCTGAGCCAGCCATCATTCCCATCTGCTCTTTTCCACTCTCTCAAATCTCCTCTCCTCACCTTGCAAAGGTGCCCCAAAGACCTGCTTATGGGTCTGGGGCCTGAGTTGTCTGGGAGAAAAGTGGCAACCCTGGCGCTCTGGAAACTTGGGCACTGCTTTGAAGGTCCTCTCTGCCCTGTGACAGCTCCATACAAGCCCCCCCCCCCCGATCCAGGGCCTATGAGTCACCTTCAACACCATTCCTTCAGTTTGCAACTATTTTGGGGGGGCACAGGAAGGGAGAGGGCACAAGGTAGACAGCGGATGTGGGAGGAGTGGAACAATGGGTGGGAAGGGATGGGTGGGCAAGATGAGAAAGAGATGGGCTCTCCAGAGGGTAAGGGCGTGTGGGAGCTGTTTCCACAGGCCCACAGGGGAGCAGAGGCAGAAGCCAGAGATTCCTGAGGGAGGAAGAGCCGCAGGCCACCCCACCAAGGTGGCCTGGACCCTTCCTACCTGGAGCCTGGGGAGGGCCACTCACAGAAGCTTCTAAGGCCATTGCTGTATGCCTGGAGACTACAGGGACACGGGGTGGGGGAGGGCAGTGGGAACCAAGTCCTTTAGAGGCGTAACTTCTCTGGAGCCTTTGAAACATTGCAGCGTGTGAGGGAAGGGCAATGATGGAGTGAAGGGACTGTGGATAAAGCAAGACCACTCTCCCGGGGCTGGCGTGCCCACATTGCTCCTTCAGAGCGGGTGGCCTTGTGGAAGCCCTCTGGAACTTTCTCCACAGCCTTTCCATCTCCTTGTTTCCTGCCTCTCAGTTTGGGAGGTCAAGGGAGGAAACTATTGTCAACTCAAGTGAGTCCTGGGAGAACCTCTCTGCTCTGTAGCCACCACACAAGACAGGTCCTTGTCACCATGTTTTCTCACAGTTCTGTGTCCCTCTATACCCACAGCTTGCTTTTCTATGTCCCTGGGGACCTTCTACAAGGATCTCTTGACTGCTCCTCTTCATCCCTCCCCGCTTATGAATGCACCCCAGGGGCCTGCCCTGTCCCTGTTGGGCGTTTCCTGCGGCTATTTGCAGGCTGTGTGCATGTGTGTATGTGGGAACTGCCAAGTGGCTTCTGAGTGCAGCGGTGGGAACTGTGGTTTGTGGAGGCCGCTGGGGGGCACTGGGTAGGGGGGACACTGAGGGGGAAGGGCACTGCCACCCCCAAAATTCTTCTCTCCTATACTTGGCTTGATTTTGATCCCTCCTCTTCTTTGATCTATTTCCTTCTTGGGAAACTGGAGGCCATACCCAGAGAACATAATGGGTGGTTGTTAAATCCACTTTCCTAGCAAGGAGTATGTGTTTATGTGGGACTGGCTTGGGAGGTGAAGGGGGCAGACTTTGAAACCCAATCGCCTGGGTTCCAGTGCTAGTGATGAATCTCCTTTAAGGAGTCAAGAGTTTTGTGCCTCAATTCTGCTTCCTATGGCTAGTCTGAGAACTCAATGTGCTCACACACGCGAAGTCACTGGCAGGGTGACTGGTACAGGAAGTTCCCACTAAGTGTCGGCTGATGTCACTGTCATTTATATGCAGGTGGATAAAGAGATCCAGGGCACTTTCTCTGCAGGAAAATCCAGCTCTGAGACTCCCAGCACCTCCCCTGTGGGGTCTCAGCTCCTCCTCTCCACCAGCACCTTCTTATTCTGTTCCTCTGATAGAAGGTGCAACCCTTGGGGCAAGCAGAGATGACCAGCAGGGGCTAGCTCTGAGCGCCCAGGTTAAAACGATTTGCTAGGAGGAGGCTCCTAACCCAGAGAACACTGACTGCATGTCGGTGGGCAGGACCCCGAGTTCTGAGCCTTCCCTGGAGATGTGCGCTAGGCTGATGTGTCCTTGAGAAGACTCCAGGTTATAGAGCCAGACAAGCACGAGTTCTGCCTCTCTTGCTTATGCTTGGTGTCCTTGAGCTGTGCCTCACCTCTCAGAGTTAATTTTCCTTAACCACATAAGGGAGAAGCAACATCTGCTCTGGAGGAATGGCAAGACTCCAAGATGCCTACTTAGGAGAATACCTGTTCACAACGGGCTTTCGTGTTATTGCACGCTGGGGACAGTGTGTGTATCACCTGCCTCCTTCGCTAAGCTAGGCTTCATTTTGCATATCCTGGTAAGGAGATAACTCTGTGATGCTGCATTGGTGGAAACATCCCTATTCCTACCTGGCGTGCCACTGAACTCCTTGGATCTGTACGCAAGGCTTTCTCTGTCTGTAGGATCACCAGTGAGCTGCCTGTGGGTGGCAGATGATCCAGGGAGTTAGTGCCGCCAGAGCAGCCCTCACCCACTGATAGATGGGCGAGGCTGATGGGTGATTCCCTCTGCTCTCTCTCTCTCTCTCTCTCTCTCTCTCTCTCTCTCTCTCTCTCTCTCTTTCTCTCTCTCAGGGACAATGACAAAGCCTCCGAGAGCTGCCAACACAGAGGGCCCTGTTTGCCCACAAAAGTAACCTGCTGTTCACTAATGTCCCCCAAATGGCATTCTTCACCACCTGGTGCCATCTACCCCCTCAGAAGCACTTCCCGTGGCCGCCTACCACATTCATTCATCTTGGCCGGACCTCTTCTCCAGTCATCCTCCAAGATGGCCACTGTCCAGCATAGGAGTCCTAAGGGTCAGAGCTTGAGTAGAAATTCAATTTCTTTCCTCCTCTGAAGGTCAAGACCAAGGACTAATTGTTCCAGAGACTCTGAGAAGCAGGGACCAGGACTATGTCGGTATCACTGTGAGACCTCCAAAGACCCTTCAGTGAGTGGTCAGGGCAGGGAACATCGAGGACAGGGGTGAACGTGTAGCTCCACGGGAGCCTCTCCCAAGTGGCTGTGCCTCCAGGCTTCTGAAAAGGCCACACAGAATGGAGAACAGTGTGTGTATGTGTGTGTGTGGGGGGGGGAGGCAGATTGGGGGGAACTCAGTGGCACGAATCAGAAGGTCACAATTTACCCTGAGAGCCTTTGGTTCAGGCCATGTGTTGAGTTCACAATGCATCTTCATACCCATGACCTTAGCTTCCCAACAACCTGCCTGGGAGAGTTTAGCTGGACTTGACTATTATTGCCATCTATGTCACCAGGACTATTTATTCCGTTCTACTGTGGGAAGTTGTTGCCCCATTCTTGGGCCCTGGCCAGACATGAGCAATCAATTGGTGATCTTTTGGCCTTTTTGGAATCTTTTCCCACCTAGCACTCCAGGTAGTCACTATCAACTAGAGTGAAGTTCTCAAGAGAGCTGGGGCCCATTTTGTTTCCCAGTTGGCAACTTTTCCAACAATAGCAAACGCTTATGAAGTTGGCATGAAAGGCTCAAGAGGAAGCCAAGGACAGTGCTGGACCAGGGTTTCCTGATATACTCCCATTCTGGTGCCGCAGGCAGCCATCGGCCAGGAGTACTTTCTAAGACACTCAGTGGATACCTGAAACCTCAAATAATACTGAGCCCTGAGCCTTATCTGTAACGAGTACGGTTTTTCTGCCTGCCTACCGCCAGGTCTTGTCCTGCTGCCGCGCCAGCCCCAAATAACACACATAGACTCTGTATTTGATATAATGCTGTTGGCCCATTATTTGTTTTTTTATAGGCTACCTCTGTCTTAAGTATTAACCCATTTCTATGTATTTCCACGTGGTCTCCTTACTGGGGAGTGAGGCAGGCATCTGGTTTCTCCGGTCTCTCCATGCTGACTCCTCCTATCTACTTCCTCTTTCCTCCTTGTCTCCTAGTCCCACCTGTCTTCCTTTCCTATTGGCCAACAGTGCTTTATTCAGTAACCTATACAGAATGACATCTCCCATCATCTCCTCTTTTCTGTCTAAAATAAAAAGAAGGGTTTTAAGCTTAACAGAGCAAAATATATAACACAACAATTATCAAATAAGAATCACAGTTAACAATATTTAGTCCATTAACATTTAGCAAGATTAAAAAACTATTCTATCATCTATCCTATATTTGTGAGTCTAAAGTCCTATATGTAACTTATCTTTACTAAGGAAAACTATAACCATAACTATCTGTCTTCAACTCCTTCAAAGACCACAGAAAGATAATATATAAACTCTTGAAATGACAGAGACATCTTGCCTGATCAGTCACCTGAAGTTCTTCTGTAATCTTCCATCTTCAGCCCATAGGCCATAGTGTATCTAGCAGACTCTTCAGCAAAGCAGAAAACTTTAAACTGTCTTCTTGTATTGGCAGTTTGTCAGTCACTTTTCTCTGTGTCCTGCAGACTGTCTGGCAGACTCTTCCATGAAACAGGAACTCTGTAGTAATGTCCATCTTAAATCAGCAGTCACTTTTCTGTGGGTCCTGCATGTCCAGTTTATATAGCATAACGTCAATCAGTCCAGACAAGAGCAGTATCTTGTCCAAATGGCTAGTCTTGCCATATTGAAAGCAAACTCCATAACGTGTTTCTTCCATGTCCATCTTCCTTTCTGACAAAGGTGGTGTTGCCAGGAGCATTTATGTCTCATTGTCAAGAAAAACCCTAAACCATTTTAAATGCCATATTCTGTAGGTCTTTGAAAGGTTTGAAGAATTCCTATCTATCTCAAATACATGTCTGTATATCTAGAAATCTTAACTAACTTAACTATAATATCTGACTATCATAGGTACTATCTATAATCTTATTGAATTATACATTACATTTCTAAATGAGCTATAAATACAATACCTAAACAAGAGGAGAATATACACATCACAGAATTAACCTTAAATTGTATCAATAAATGAAAATCCATTCCAAAACAAAGTATCCATATCTATATCACTTATCTGTGCTGCTACTTCCTATGAAGACCTCTCTGACCAAGTCTAATGAATAAACCAGGAACAAGAGATTAAGAAGAACTAATGATTAAATGCGTGATCACAGAAGACTACAGGCACATGTGTCTGCTTTCTGCCACTGGGATGAAGGTGAGAATTATCTTGGCTCATTTCAGAGGTTAAGCCTGAGGTTTCCCGCCTCCATTGATTTGGGTCTGAGGAGGAGGGAAAGGATGCGATAGAGGAAGCTGCTCACCTCATGGTGGCCAGGAAGCAGAGAAAGACAGACACAGCTTTCCCGGCCACACCTTCAGCGACCTCCTTCCTCTAGCTATGCCCCACTTCCTAGTTTCTGTTACTTCCCAGCAATGTCACCTTATTATGAATTCATCACTGGGTGAATCAACAGCAGGATCAAGTCACCCACGCAGGAGCCTATCAGCCTTTAACACATAAGCCTGCGGGGGACATCTCCAATTCAACCATAACAACACTTCTCAAATCTCTCTCTCTCCCTCTCTCTCTCTCCCTCCCTCTCTCTCTCTCTCTCTCTCTCTCTCTCTCTCTCTCTCTCTCTCTGGACCACAGGTAGCTGTAAGTATGGAAGTCGAAACTGTAGATAAGGTGGAGTGGGGACCGCTGGACACTGCTGAACACAATGACAGACTCCTTAAATCTGAGATTAAAGAGAAAACAGTGGCAAACAGCATTGGCCACTGAGGCGTAGTTGTTAGAGTTAAGCCCAAAATGCAAGGAGGTCAGGGACCAGGAGGAGCTGGGCGCCGTGACAACACATCCCTGAGACAGACAGTCCTGCTCCTTCTTCACCCTCACCAGGATGCTCGTGTCCAGTGGCGACACATGCTCATCTTATCACAACAAACACAGGTCTTTCTCCTTCTTTTGCCGATTTCTAGACTGGTGTTGTTCTAGAAGTTGTTCTCGGAGTCCAGAAAAGGGGTGAAGTCGAGCCGCTGTGAGGGTCACGGTAGAAAGGGGCTGGACGCATGTATGTGACTTCTCAGAACCTCCCCCATGTGGACATGCAGGACACCATCATCCCCGCCTGTCTGCCTGCACCTACCATGCAGCATAGGTGATTGGCAGCTAAAACGCATGGGCAACCTGTTCTGAGCAGTGTTCTATTTAGAAAATGGGAAGAATGGTATCTTGGGCAGATTACACTCACTGTGTGGGGTCCCAAGACAGCCCAGACAGGGAGCGACTGCTCTCTAGCTTGTGGTTAGCTTTCCTTTAGCTCCACGAATCCTTGTAAAACCAAAGCAGCCAAGATGTCCTCTCTGCACTGGGGCAATTGGTAGAACTTCCTGGAATGATGAAGACACATCTCATATAGTTCACAAGCTGCTGAAGGCAGGCAGCCAGTGAGCCCTTGAAATGTGGCTTGCGTCCTGAAGTATTGTCTTTTCAATTTTGCCTCACTTAAATTAATACAGAATCAAATAGCCCCATGTGGCTCGTGGTAACTTGGGTAGACTTAGCGGATCTACACCTATAGCAAGAATGCCATTAGGCAGTAAATCACTTCACTACATGACAGAGCCAACACTCTGCAACCAGCAGTCCCTGTGCCTGTTACACTTTGAAGCCAGCTGAGGTCTCAGGCAGCTTTGGAGATTCATCAGGTTGATTCTGCCTATATATATATGGCCTGGAGAGGCAGCTCACACAGTAAAGCGCTACTTTGAAAGCATAAGGGCCTGAGTTTGGATCCCAGGTCATCCTGACATGAGGTGCAGCAGTGTGTGTTTGTCATAGCAGCCCTGGGGAGGTGGAAACAGGAAGAGGCTCACTGATCAGGTGTCTAGTGCGTTGGTGAACTCTAGGTTCAGTGAGAGACCCTGTCTCAAAAAACCAGGTGGGCCTAGTCTCTTAGAGTAACTATTGCTCTGTAAACATCACGACATCACGAGAAAAGGGTTTATTTGTCTTACACTTCCAGCTCACACACAGTCCATCACTGAGGGAAAGCAGGGCAGGAACCTGGAGGCAGGAAGCGAACCAAAGGCCATGGAGGAGTGCTGCTTACTGGCCTACCCTCTCATGGTTTGCTCAGCCTGCTTTCCTATACCATGCAGGACCACCAGCCCAAAGCCAATCATTAAGCAAGAAAATATACCACAGGCTTGCCCACAGACCAATCTGGTGGGGGTATTTTCTCAATTGAGGTTCCTCTCCCTGAACGATATTATACAAGCTTGTGTCAAATTGGCATAAAACCAGCCAGCACAGTAGAAGGCTCAGCAAGCAAAAGCGTTTGCTATGCAAATGTGAGGGCCCAAGTTGAGTTCCCAGAACTCACTCAGAGGTGGAAAGGGAGAACTGACTCCAAAAAGTTGTTCTCTGACCGCCGTACGCACACGAAAGCACACAAATCCACACTTCCGTGCGATACTTGAGCACATGCGTTCCATGTTCGCACATACATATTAAAATGTTTACAAGTAAAGTGGAAAGTAACTTTGACCTCTGCTCCTCCTCCATAATTTTTAAAATATCGGAATCTAGAACAAACCGAGAGCCAGAGGCAATGTCGTGACTTGCTCCCTGATGTGTGACCTAGTTGTCTGATTCCTGTGGAGGTAGGTAACCCTTTATCCCTAAACTGTAGGCCAAGAGACCCTCTTGGGGGGTGGAGGGCAGAGGCAGAGGCAGCAAGCAAGATGAGCCCTACCTGCAGTTTGAGACACAGGTAGTCTAACTTCTGTTGAAATTCAGAAATGCGCATTCCAGGCACCTTTGTGACAGGTTAATAGTTGGGTGTTGTTTTTCTTCCTTGTTCCTGGGAGAGAGGGCATCCCTCCCTTTCAGCCCCCTCCCCAGGGGGTGGGATTTTCCTATGACTTGGTAACCTGGGAGCCCTGTGAGTTGGATGACAACCAACCTGGAGCTCACCTAGGCCAGGCTCTCAGCCTTCTCTGCTTAGAGCCCTGGGGAGGCCCTAAGGGTGCATGCAGTTCAGTAAGTAACATCCCAAGAAGACCTCCTTGTGGGGGAGGGGTGATACAGTTAAGGGAGACATTTCAGGAGAGCCTAGCAGGGAGCACACTCTGAGTGCAGAGAGAACCTCCTGGGGGCAGAGCCATTCACAGGGACAGTGGGGGTGGCTAGGGAAAATGCCCTGTGGATTGTCTCACCGAGCAGGGTTTAGTGCCTGACACCAAGGCCAGGTCAGGTACCTTCAGCACATCCTGCTTGCTGCCTTCCATCTGTCAGGATAGCACAGAAGCAAACCTTCCTGTGTGTTGTGGGTGGTGGGTGGGGAGGACCCAAGTTGTGTTCTTCAGTCACAGCTGGCTTGGAGCAGAGGGAGAAATCAAGCTGGGAACAGGAAGCCCTTGGGGGGGGGGGCTCTTTTCCCCCTCAAGTCTTTCAAGTTATCTTAACAGGCACATTTTGTCAGGGAAGCAAAATGAGTCCCAGCTCTCGTGAGAACTTAAATTGATTGATCTTGACTCTCTGGAAAAGGATTCTGACCAAGAACACTGGTTGATTGTTGATGTCTGCCAGGGCCTGTGAGTGGACATGGTATTATCCCATAGAAAGGAGACACTTTAGAAATAGCGCCTTGAACAATATCAATTCTTCAGATCATTATGACTGTGTAGTAAAGCCAATATTGCAATAAGTAACTCAGGAAATTAACCAGTTCGACTTAGAAACTCCCTTTGCCCAGCCCATGTGACTTTGGCCACCACCACTGGTAACACTTTACTGCATGGATTAGTTATGTTTTGATTGCTGTGATAAACCCACAACCAAATACATTGAACTTTATCATAATAAAAACCAGGGGCTAGCTCAGCAGTTAAGAGTGCTTGCTGTTCTTCCTTCTGGTTCAGTTGGGGGACCAGGAATGGGAAGAAGACCTGCTCTGCTCTTTTTACCTTTTAAATGTTGATTGTACTTATTCAAAAATGAGCAGGTAAAGGGTGGACATGGATGAAATTAGAGGTCATTTCCCAGAATAGTAGTAAGGGAGCTTGGCTTAGGATGAGGCAGTTCCCACCCGCAGAAGCCAGAAGCCACACTTCACAGCTACCTGTGGAGCTTTCCAGAAGCCCTGGAGCCTGGACCCGCCCACAGAGGCGATTGTAATTGGCTTGGGGTGTGGCTTTAATTTCAGCAATCTTTACAAAGCTCTTCATATGGTTCCAATGTGCAGCTAAATTAACAGCACACTGCAGTGGGGCTGAGTAGGAGTCTTCTAGGAGACAGTTGGGGAGGGAACAAAATGGGCTCAGCTCAGCACACAGCACGAGCTGAGGCCAGGCCAACGTGGATGACTTGACTTGTGCGGAAAGCAAGAGAAAGAGTGACTTTGGAGGTGCTGATGCTTAAACCACACAGAATGAAGAAGAACAAAGGGGAATAGAGCTGGTGAGCATTCTGTGCCCCAGTGGCCCCCATGTTCTTGGGGTTGACTCACAGAAATGCCCAGCCCTTCTGGCTGAACTGATCCTTCCCAGGAGGAATAGATTTGAAGACTGGTAGTGATTAGGTTGGGCATCTGAGAGAAATAATCGCAGTACACAGTTCTCCACAGTATTGGGAGACCCTGCATTGGGAGAAGAGGGGTGGACAGTGATAGAGCAGGACCCTCTGCATTCTCTCCTGCCTCTGCACATTCAGTCTCAGGCATAGCACACATGTATGCTTACACCACACATAACACACATACATGAATACATGCACACACATATGCTTGTACACACTTATAACACACATGCACACACACACAAATGCATGTACACGCATATGCATGTCCACACATGCACACACTCACATACACATATGTATGCATACACCACATATAACACACACACACATGCACACACATATATTTGTACACACAAATGCACACACAGCATCATCAGGTGACATTGATGTGAATCGAAGCCTGAGAGCCACTGGGTCAGGGAGTGTAGCACCAGACTTTGGCACAGTTTGAAACTCAGCACTGACAGAGGTAAAGCTTTAAAATCGGCAGGGAGTTGTGAATTTGCAGACAAGGCTAGGTCAACAGCAATACACCTGGAAATAAATATAGTCAGATCTTTCCTCGGGTCACAAGCAATAATCCATTCCAGATGGATGAATACATAGGCATAAAGGACAGAATAACAAAACTGACATATAGAGAAATATTTTCATAATTATGGGGGGAGGAAGGACGTTTCCAAGCATGACATAAATCCCAGAAGCCACAAAAGAAAATGATTGGCAGACTGGCTGCCTCTTAAATTTAGGAAACTGTCCAGTAAATAAACAACAAAGGCAAAAGACTCATGAAATGTAAGATGAAAACATTTGCAACTTATAATAAACCAAGGGCTATGAAAATAGGTATTAACTTACATAAATCAGAGAAAGACTTGCAGGGTTGTGGTAGAGCAGACTTTTAATCCCATCACTTGGGATACAGAGGCAGGCAGATCTTTGTGAGTTCAAGGCCAGCCTGGTCTACAGAGCAAGTTCTAGGACAGCTAGGGCTGTTACATGGAGAAACCCTGTCTTGAGAAACAAGAGAGAGAGGAGAAACAGAGACAAAGGGACAGAGAAAGTAATCTCCATATAAATAGGCTGATGAGGGCTGGTGAGATGGCACAGTGGGTTAAGGTGACTGCTGCCATGTCTGATGACCCAAGTTCAATCCCTGAGACCCACAAGATGGAAGGAGAAAAATTGCTAGGGAAAATTGTCCTCTGACCGCCACACATGTGCTGTGACACATGTTTTCACACTCAGGTACATGTACATACAAGTGTAATAAAAACAGACTAATGATGCTGAATAATAATTCCCAGAAGAAGATATACAGGAATATATTGACACAATGCTAATACATATGCCAGAAGATGCTCAATTTCACAAACAGTTGAATCAACAGAAGGGCAACAAAGAATATTTTTAACCTACTTGGTAAAAAATGAAAAGTTTAATATATCAGTATTAGGGAAGATGAGGGGAAACAATAGGTCCCAACTATCCTTGGTGAAGCATTAGTCAGACTTTGTGGGTGCCAACTTGGAGAAATCGTGAAAATGTAAATGCACCAGGTAGTCTAATAATCCCGCACTAGAATCTATCCTGCTTGAATGGGTTGTCCCACATATTCTCAGACATCTGAATACTTGATCCCCCGTTGGTGACTGTTTATGTAGGTTTAGGACATGTGGCCTTGCTGGAGGAAGAATGTCACTGGGATCTTTGAGGTTTCAAAAGCCTCGTGCCATGTCCAGTGTGCTCTCTGCTTCCTGCTGGCCATTTGAGATGTGAGCTCTCAGCTGCCACTCCAGCTGCCTGCCACCTGCCTCCTGCCTCCTCTGTTCGGCCATCATGGACTCTTGCACCTCTGGACCATAAGCTAAACACGCCCTTTCTTTTGTAAGTTGCCTTGGTCACAGTGTTCATCACAGCAACAGAAAAGTAACTAAGAAGAAATGCCAACACCTGCACAAGGACTCTGTGCCAGGGTGCTCAGTGTGCCTTTTCATATATTAATTAATTATGTAATTAGTTAATTGTGTAAGTGTGCATGTGTTCCACAGCCCACATGTGGAGATCAGAAGACAGCATGCAGGAGTAGATTCTTTCCTGCCCCCATGTGGGACTCCGGGATTGATTGAACTCAGATTGTCAGGCTAGCAAGGCAAGCTCCTTTACCCCCTACGTCATCTCAGCAGCCTCTGTGGAGGGATCCACAGCATCAAACACAGTGGTTCTCAACCTTCCTGATGCTGAGACCCTTTAATACAGTTCCTCTTGTTGTACTGAACCCAAGCATACAATTATTTTCATTGCCACTTCATAACTGTAATTCTGCAACTATTACGAATTATAATGTAGATATCTGATATGCAGGATATCCAATATGCAACTCCCATGAAAGAGTTGTTTGACCCCCTCTAAAAAGGGGTCATGACTCACAGGTTGAGAACCTCTGATCTTACAGTAGACCAATGGCTGTCCAGTGATCAGGTGACAACAGGCAGAACTCCGTGTACGAGATTGAAAGATGGTCCTGACTTAAAGTGAGTGCCACTGCACACAGTGCTTGGGTTAGGAGGACAAGTCAGTGTGGGCTCGCAGTGTCTGCCTCTATCCATTTGGCAACGTGTTAATTTCCACAATAAATGAGGTCCCTTTCTGGAGACATCACTGAGGGTCTGGACAGGATTACATTGTGAGACCACAGAAATTTGTGTTTGCTCACTAGCTTAGACACACAATGATAGTAAGAGTGAGAATTCACAGCATGACAAGGGCAGCCTGGCTTCACTCCTGGGCCCAGCTTTCCCCCAACTCCTTTCCTCAATGTTTCCAGGCAGAGTCAAGTTCAAATCCTCCATTACCACTCCCTGTTCTCCGCCTGCCAGGGAGACTACTCCCTGCACTGAGTCTCAGCTGGTGAAGAAGGTGGCAGAGAAGGGCGCTGCTTTAAATGACATGACCCTGCTGAGGAGCCTTCCATGCACACAATTCACCACCTCTAAGACGCTCTCAGAGTAGGACACAGCTCGACTCAGCCCGTGTGCCGACTTCCTTCCTTTAAGGCTTGGCTAACAACTTTCTGGAGATTTATTCATGGTTTCATTTCAGTTTTTCTATTCTTGAACTCTCAGGGCAAGTCTCCAGTCTTGAAGCCATTCAGTGTCGATTTTATTACTTCCCAGTATGGGTTACCCAGCCCTCTGTGACCTACTGAGGCCTCTGGCTGCATGTGACATTTTAAATACTAACTTTGGGGTTCTTGTCTTAAAGTGAGGAAGAATTAAGTTCAGATTGTGGCTCTTTAGAAATCCATAAAACATGAGTGAGTTTTAATGGAGAGCCAGGTACAAGCTCCACTAGGCAAGGCCAGGGAGGGAGACGTTCAACTACCCCCTTTCTCAAAATCAAGAGGGAATATTTGTTGAGCCTTAACCGAGATGACCTCACGCCCATTTTCTGTCGACATAAAATGGCAGGAGTAGCTCAAAGGCAAAATGGAGCCACAGTTAAGCGTGCAGTTTGGGTGCTTCTTATTGTACTGCTAGTTGGGAAAAAATGTGTAAATTTGATCTGTATTTAACAACAACAACAAAACTCCTGTGTATCTTAAGTTGCAAAAGAGGAAGAAAACAATAGGAGGTTCTTGACCATGGTCTTATGAGTAAGTGAATTCACTTGAAAGTCAGCTGACATCTTTCTAAGTTTTAACTTGAGTTTTGAAAATAAAGTCAAAGACAAAACTTATACTAGGGACCTGTCCTTGAGGTGATTTATTCCTGCTCTCAGTGACTCTTAGCAGACAGGGTCACACCAAGTCAAATTCCTTTGCTCTTAGGTAATAAATGTTAATGTCATGGGGAATCAGGATTGCTGCCTGGGGTGGGGGTGGGAGGCTGATAGCCTGGAGTGCCACTTCATCTGAGGGCTGAGAGGAAGTCCTCCAGCCCCCTAGCTGCCCTTCCACCTCTCACAGCTCTGCAAGTAGCCCTCAGCATCTCCTTCCCTCCCCCATGAGAGCCATGACTGCCTTTGTGCCCCACAGAATGATGTTTTCCAGCATCCTTACAGAAACTCACTCTGGTCCTCTCCTGAACTTCATCCCACCACTACCCTTGAGCTTCGGCCTTCCCTGCCGGGCTATGGTATGTGCCAATATGCCTAGGCTACGAGGTATCAAATCCAACTTCATTCCATGCACACTCAAGACAGTTTCTGATGACACTGAAATCTGAATGAGTGAGTAAGCAGGCAGATCCTGGGTTATTTTATGTTTCATTTTCTTGTCTGCCATTTCCTTATAATAAGTCTGACTGTTTAGCACTCCCTCCGACTGCCTATTTATCTATTATCTGTCTGTCTGTGTGATACACACACATATGTGTGTGTGTGTGTTCATGGACAATAGGCATGCACATACTGCAGCATGTGTGCACAGGTCAGAGGACAACTCTTGTGTGCGCAGGTCCTATCCTGCTGCTGTGTGGGATCTGGGGATTGATACAGATTAAGCTATTGGGGTTGTGCACAAGTGCACCTCTACCTAGGAAGTCATGGCTTATAAATCTACAGATTATTATATATCACATAGGCATACTGTGTCTCCTATTTGTTCTCTTTCTCTGTAAAGTCCTGCCTAATGCAGGCTGTAAGTTTGGCAGCAGCAGGCATCTCCCTGCCCAGCTTCTTGCTCCTCAGAGCCTTGGGAAGGGCTGTGAAGCAGATGCCTGGGTTAGGTGGGATCCCTGTGTCAAGCTGGCAACCATGAGCCCTCAGCTCATCTAAAGCCCTTTACTAAGGAAGCATTCAGAGGCTCTGTGAAGTCAATGACTGTCTCAGGAGGATGTTTGCCTCTCACTTTCCTCTATTCTTTGGTTAAGATAAACCTCAAACCCTAGTCTCCATTCTTGTGGAGTGCATAGAAACATCTGAAGTAAAATAGTTAATTTGTCAAAAATCTCTGATTATCATGGGCTGCCAAAATGTGCTCCTTGTTCATGTGACAAAAATCTTCCCCCATGACACCCAGGCAACCTCAGTTCCTTCTTGTCATTGTGTTCCCTCCTGGTGAAATACAATGGGTTAAATAACAGTGACAACTTCTGCCATGAGCTCCATCAGGGACAAAAAAACTGATTTCAAACTCTTACTAAGATATGCCAGGGCTGCTAGATGAGACGACATCATTTGATGGAGGTTCCACATTCTGTTTTGGCCATCACTGGCCTCTTAGGTCACATGTGGCCTCTTCTGTTTGTCTAGGCCTGAGATCTCAGAGTATGTTTCTTAGAAATGTCTATGCACCAAACATTCCCAAGTTCTGGTGCAGATCCAGCTTTTCAAACTGGGAATTCTTCTTGGAAATCCCTTTCTGAGAGGCTCCATACAGGGGACTCCTCAGCTATGTGCTGGAAGAACGATGAATTTGTCTTTGAGTGTTGTTTCCTGTGGAGATGTCAAAACAGAAGGCTGAGGGTGTTCCTTGAATATTCTCTGCTCTGATGGTTCCTAACTTGGAGTCCTCTGTAAACACAAATAGATGTTCTCAATAGTAACTGTGGCTTGAGTTTCCAAGTATGTCTTTTTCTACATTTGCATTAGGAAACCATTGTAGACACCCAAACTCAGTGCTCCATGTTAGCTGGATGTCTGAGTGCTGCCTACCTACCCACACTTGTCAGGAGAGAAGTAATAATTTGTCATATACCACATACTTTTATTTCACAATAATTCACTTCAAAACACAGTACCATAAAGGAAACCAAAGACGGAAATGAGTTGGGGGCTCAGGCCTTACATCTTACCCTAAAGCCTGTCTGAGTGCAGGCCACCTGAGTTAAGGATCTTAGATCTTTTTCTGTCCCCACATTTCAGCATAGTTAGGCACATGGTACCTGAACTAGGAGACTATGGAGGTGGAACCTGTGGATGTACATCTCTGTCACACAGATGAGATGATGAAATCCCCTCAACCCTTCAAGCCACTGTTTCAGAAGGTCTTCTCATGGACGTTTTCAGGTTGTGGTTTGACATATTAATCTAGATTCTAGTGCTATAATAAAATACCAAAGGCTGGGTACTTTATAGAAAACAATTTTAATTTGCAGGATGAAATTCCAAGATCTGGTAGCTTTATCTGTTCTGTTGTCTGGTAAGGCCCTATGGTGACACCGATAGTGGTGAAGATGAGATCATGCAGTGACATGAAGTAGGAGAAACTGAGAAATCAGGCTCTTCCTATAATGCAGACTCTCTTGGGAACTGTATGTGTTACTTGTGGGAATTCATTCAGCCAACAGTTTTGGGGGTACCAGTTTCTGAGTGTGGCTTCTATATGTGGACATGCTTTCTTATACAGAAGAGGAGGGATCTCACTTACTATATTAGAAGGTTAGAGCAGAAGCAAGCCTTGAAGTTGTTCACATCTCCCTTGGGAAGAACTGTGGTACACTGCAGCTAGACCCATAGTGGCTTCCATTTTGTCCTGTATTTGTGATTCTGTATTTTCCACTGAATCTCCATAATAAAGACTTTTGTAAAATCCTGTTATACCTGGCACCCAACCTTGCATAATGTTGAGTCTCTTGAGTATAATAATAGGTAGGAGAAGTGATTTCCAAAGGTAGGAAGAGACATGAAAATATCAAATGTTTCAATTGTGATAGAATAGGCCATCTGAGGAGAAATTGTAAACAGGGCATTCCTAGAAATAATGTTTCTTTTAGAAATGACCCAAATAGAAGGCTCAACCTTCTGGATTGTGCAGAAGATTCAGCAAAGGCTGACATTGAACCAATAGATGTAGATCAACAAGAGACAAACCAGGCAACCCCTTACCATCGGGAAACTCCTTGGGGGACCTCTTGCAGGGCCTCATGTTGAATGTGGTTCAGTTATTCCCAGTCAGTGTGGAGAACACTCCTCCCCAGTCCTGGACAATTAGCAAATCCAGTACCTATTGTAAACAAACAAACAAAACCCCCAAAATAACATACTGCTCTGGATAATAGAATAGCTTTGGAGGATGAATCAAAAATTGCAGGAATAAACAGAAAAGGTATATTTTAACAGACTTCTGTAAATGGCCAAAGCTAAGAGTACAAGTAAATAACGTTAACGTTGAGAGATCATTAGACACAGGTGTATATAATGAGATATCCACCCCGCCCACACCTATTGGAGGAATGGAGACAGGGGTGGGCATGACCGGTGGAGTCTAGGTCTGGGTCCTGACCTGGATGCTCTGTCTCACTTCTGGGTCAGAGACAGGGAAGATCAAGGACATCCTTGGAGAGGGAACCCTCTGAGGTCGTCTGTTTCTTGTGTAAGTGAATTCTCTCCATATAAACCTCAATCATCCTGTATTGTGTCCCAGAATCTTACCCACTTTATCTGGTGTCAGAAGTGGGATAGAGAATTTTCACGGACCCTGGGGTTTTAGGTTTCACCCAGCAGGTGGTCTGAGCCACTGCTGCCCAACTGCTCACACTGCACTGAAACTGTTGCTCTGCAGCCGCCCTAGACTCGTCATGCTGGTTCCTTTCCCCAGTGGAGGTTCAGTGAGTGGCTTGCAGGCCCTCATGCACGCCCACTTTCCAGCATCGTGGGCTCTTGAGGGCCACTTCCCTGGTTCTGGCAGCTTGGCACCCATGGTTTGAGCTGATTCACACATGAGGGCAGAGCAGACTACTCATGCAGTTCTTAAGGCTTGCTGGCTCAGTGGGTCCCTGCGATTCGCACAAGCAAGGCTTGCCTTTCTCATTTTCGGACAGCTTTTCACTCAATTTGAATTTGCCAAACAGATTAGAAACAAGTCCATTGGAGAGCATCTACTGCGGATGCTGTGTAGCGGTACACCTACCCCATCTGTTGGCTAAACATAGTTACTACAAGTTAAGACCTACAAGTGAAACTACAACATTGAGACTAAAAGAATACTGGTTCCACTGCAAGTACAGCATCCTTTGCATTTTAAGGTAATAGTAATAAATAGGATTAACTACTGCATACCAATGGCAGATAATCTCATAGTGCAGGAAATTAGCACTCTTTTTGTTTCCTATATGGATGGGATTTTAGAAGTGATGTATGATCTACCCACAATATACATATTGTTGATAATGTCAATTATTTTCATAGTCCATATAATATCCTTAAAGAAAGGGTTTGAGAATAGAACAAAGAATAAGGAATTTGTTCAAACCATACAAATTTTAGAAAAGCAGATTCAGAATATTGAAAATGGCAATGGAGATCTGACAGAGTGCAAAAACATAGAACACTTAGAAAAAAGGATTCAGACTATTGAAAATGGCAGTGGAGATCTGCGAGGCCGAATGCAAAACATGGAACATAAAAATAACCAACTAGAAGGCGAAATTTGTTCCATGTCTGCTGCCTCAAGGACCAAAATGGAAACAATTCAAGACATTAACATACTGGCAGAAACAGCTGGTTCCTTGTTTGATGACTCGAATAATAAGATAAAAAAACAAAACAAAACTGGAGCATCAGATGGAAAAACTGACGGACAGAATTTGTTTCATGTCTGAGGATAATGGCATACGATAGCAGATAAAACATTGTTTCTGGAAGGAAGTTTACATGAGACATTCGCTTTGTCTGCTTCTGTGGCACTAACCATGCACATTGGGGGGTGAAGCCAGGGGCGGAAGTGACCTGTGGAACTAGGTCTGAGGAGCAACCAGGGAACACTCTCTTGTTGGCAGGATGAGGAGAGGAGAGCATCCAGCGGAACCTGCTGGTGTTCATCTGTCTAGGTTGTAAGTTATTTCTCCCTGAATAAACACCTATTTGGCCTATTTGTTTATCCTGATCCTTATTAAACCACAATACATGCCATTAAGAAAATGTCTAAGGATGAGAATATTAAACACTTAGAATCATTCAATGAAGTCTTTGGACAATGGTGAATAGATTACAGGCCTTAGAACCTTAATTCTGGTACACCAGAAGAAGAGGTATAAGTAGTAGGGCAGGAAATAGATTTAAAATTTCCTACACCCTTCAGGGTCCAGGAAGACCTACCTAACGTCATTATGCCATCACCTATGGCTTTCCCTGTAGCTGTTACTGAAAAACCAGCAATGAAAACACACCTGAAAGGCTTCATTGCTTATCAGTGGGAACCAATACATAGGAAAGATTTAAAAGGTATAAAGGAAGCAATAGTCTCTTATGGCATATGGCACCATATGTGAGGCAATTAGTAGAGTCATGGGCAAGGACTAATAAAGTGACCCCTAAGGATTGGGAATCAATTAATATCAGCTGTCTTTGAAAATTTGTCTCAAATAGAATGGAGGGCTTTATGGAAAGAAGAATCAAAAGCTCTTGAACTTCAGGGCTTAAATAAAGGTTATAAAGCTCTCCAAGTTAAATTCTTGGTGAGGGTCCTTATGCTGACCTACAAATTCAAGCTGCATGTGATGAACACATCTTGTCTCTATGCAGCACAGATTTAAATGCTTGGGATAAGATTCATGAACCAGGAGAGAAGATAGAATCTTATACCAAGATGAGGCAGAAACTGAGGGAACGCTTTAGTGCATTTTTACAAAAGTTTTCTAGAGCAGTACAATTAGAGGTAGCAGACCCAAAATCCAGGTGAATACTCATAGAATCCTTAGCTTATGAGAATTCCAATCCACAATGCAAACAGGTGCTTTGGCCATTAAAAATCAAATCAGCACCATTGGTCGAATGGGTCCTGTGTACAACCAACACTGAGTATAACGACAGCATCACTATAGCTTGGGTAGGAGAAGCAATATCTAAAGGTTTGAGAAGACATCAAAATACCAGATGTTTTAGTTTCGGTAGAATAGGACATCTAAGAAGAAATTGTAGGCAAAGCATTCCTAGAAATGACACTCCTTATAGGAATGAATCAAACAGAAGGCTTCAAGCCCCAACCTTATGGATTATGTAGAAGATGTGGCAAAGGATGTGGGCCAATGAATGCAGATCAACCAAAGACAAGCAAGGAAACCCTTTACAATCGGGAAACTCCTTGGGGGGGCCTCCCAAAGGCCCCCAGCTCAAAAGTGGTCTGGTCATTCCCAGTTACTTTGGAGGACAATCTTCCCCAAGATGATTAAAAAACCCAGTGCACACTATAAAAAATCATATGGCTCTGGATGATATGTTAACTATGGAGGATGAAACAAACATAAATGGAGAAAACAAACAAACAAACAAACAAAACATATATTTTGGCAAACTTCTATGAATATTCAAAGGCCTAAATTAAGAGTGAGGATGAATAACAGATTGGTAGAGGGGATCTTTGAGGTGCTGATGTGACCATTATAACTAATAAATCTTGGCTTCCAAGATGGCCCCTGCAAGAGGTAAATGTTCAATTTTTAGGGATTGGAACCCTGTTTCAGGTAAAACAGAGCACAAGATAAGTTGAATGTATAGGATCAGAAGGACAGAGAGGAAGGTTGAGACTATTATGTGGCTGATATAGCAATAAATTTATGGGGTCATGATCTATTGCAGCAGTGGAATACACAGATTAACATTCCTCCAGTATTGGATATGAATCATAAATGAACTAGTGGTTATAGAAAAAATCCTGTAATGAACTGTACAAGACAGATACCAACTATCCATGCTGTATAAAAACAGGATAAAAATGCCAAACTAATAGAGGAACCAAGAGCCCTATCCTTAAAGTGGCTAACAGATGAACCTGTCTGAGTAGGGCAATGGCCTATTTGAAAAGCTAGAGGCTTTAGAAAAGCTGGTTCAGGAACAGCTAAATGCTGGACATATCAAAGAATCTACCAGCCCTTGGAATTCTCCTCTAGTTGTTACCAAAAAGAAATCTGGTAAATGAAGAATGCTTATAGACCTGAGAGCCATCAATAAAATAATCCAGCCAATGTGATCTCTACAGCCTGGAATGTCTTTGCCTTCTCTGATTGATGGTCTATCATAGTTATTGATTTAAAAGATTTCTTCATCACTATACCTTCACACACACAAAAAAAAAGATAGGGAAAAATTTACCTTCACAGTGCCTATTTACAATAATTCTCAGCTAGTTAAGAGGTATCAATGGAAGGTCTTGCCACAGGGAATGCTAAATAGCCCCACCCTGTGCTAATACTTTGTGCAAAAACCTTTGGAAATAATTCATAAACAGTTTCCACAATCCATAATTTAGCATTACATGAATGATATGTTGTTGGCTGATTCTAAAGTAGAAATATTAGAAAAAAAATGTTTGCAGAGGTAAAGCAAGTTTTACCTTGATGATTACAAATTGCCCCTGAAAAAATACAAAGAGGAGATTCTATCAATTACTTAGGATATAAAATAGGTCTACAGAAAATTATATCACAAAATGTATAGATCAGGAGAGATTGTTACCAGACTCTTGATGATCTTCAAAAATTACTAGGAGAGATTTCTCAACTACAGACCATTATTGGAGTAGAAGGGCATAAAGAACAACTTTAAAATGGCCCTAAAAGGGGGCAAGGACTTAAGTAGTTCACAAATACTATTAGCTGAAGCTGAAAAAGAATTAGAACGGGTATAAAAGAGGATACCATAAGTACACGTGGACCGTGTGGATCCAGGACTAGACTGTATTCTGGTTATATTACCATCCAGAAAATATCCTTCAGGGATTTTGATGCAGAGGGAAGATACCATATTATAATGGATACTTTTACCACATAAACAGAATAAAAAATTAAAAACATACATAGAAAAGATCTCTGACTTGATTTTAAAAGTTAAATTAAGACTTCATCAATTGACAGTAAGGGACCCAGCAGAAATTATATAATACCTTTAACTAATGAGGAAATTTCCTCCTTATGGAAAGATAATGACTATTGACAGAGAGCTTGCAGTAACTTTTTGGGAATGATTAGCAACAATTATTCCCAAAGTGAGATGATAGAGAAAACGATTTTGATCTTTCCACACCTTGTAAGAAAAACACCAATCTCTGGAGTCCCTACAATTTACAACGATGCAAATAAATCAGGTAAGGCAGGAGGATATAAATCAGGAAATATAAGTAAAGTAGTTCAAAGCCCTTATAACTCTGTGCAAAAGTCAGAATTATATGCCATTCTCATGGTACTAATCAACTTTATAGAACCTCTCAGTATAGTTATGGATTCTCAATATGCAGAAAGAGTTGTTTTATACATGGAAACTGCTGGATTTATTCGTGATGAAACAAAATTAACTTTGTTATTACAGGAAATTGTCAGAAATATGAATCATACACACACACACACACACACACACACACACACACACACACACCACACCACACCACCCATCAGATCCACACCACCCATCAGATCCTACATGAGTCTGCCAGGTCCTCTAGCTCAAGCTAATGAGGAAATTTTCAGTTATTAATAGGAAGTCTCAATTTTTTTTATTAAAAACACCATGGCAATAGCAAAGTTTTAAAAAAGGATTTTTCCATCACTTGGCAACAAGCCAAAAAATTGTAGAGAAAAGTCTTACTTGTTCCTTCTATAACCAAACCCCTTTACCTGCAAAAGTAACCCTAAAGATATGCAAAGAAGTGAAATCTGGCAAATGGATGTGTTTCATTTTGAAAATTTTGGAAAATTAAAATATGTACACTATATAATAGACATCTTTTCAGGATTTCAATGAGCAACTGCTTGGAGTTCTAAAAAAGGCTGATTCTGTAATTACACACCTATTAGAAGTTATGGCCTACATGGGTATGCCTGCACAAATTAAAACTGACAATGTTCCAGCATATGTCTCTAATAAAATGAAACTTTAAAAAATATTATAATATAGAGCATATTGCAGACACACCAAACAATCCTACAGGACAAGCAGTTGTTGAGAGATCTAATCACACTTTAAAGAAGCTTAATAAACAGGCAGGGGGAAGCAACCTTCCCCCAGACATGTTGCATAATGTCCTATTAACCTTGAATTTTCTTAATGCTAATGAGAAAAGAACAACAGCTATAGAGAGACATTGGACAATAGAAAAAGCTTCTGAGTTAAATCAGCCTGTATTCTTCAAGGATGTCTTGACCTCAGAATGAAAACCAGGATATAGTGAGATATTCACTTTGTCTGCATCTGTGGACCACGCCCATTGGGGTGGGGGCAGGGAGTTATCTGGGGGTCTGGGGAAGGGGCCTTGGAGCACTCTCTTGCTTGCAGCATGGGGACAGAGGGCATCTGGATGCATCCTTGGGACCTGGAAACTGCTGGTGTTCATCTGTCTCTGTTGTAAGTTATTTCTCCCTGAATAAACACCTATTCAGCCTATCTCTTTTTCCTGATCCCTATTAACCACAATACCAGGATATATGCTACCCTGGGGAAAGGGTTTCCATTTTGTTTCCACAGGAGAAGGAAAGCTATGGATATCATTAAAATTAATTAAGATTCAATTCAAACAGGAGAAACCTCTTCATAAGGAGAAAGGATAGCTCATCCACTGGTGTGACAACCCTACAAGTTGTAAGGAAAATTCACAAGGCTCAGGACAGTGTTCTGTTCTTGTCTTCACAGGAAAATAGAATTAGCCATCTTTAAGAAATCAAAAGGCCTTGGACATCTAGACATCTTCAAAAGAAAGAAAATCTATCCAGAAGAAAAATTACCAAGCAAAGAGAAATCTGACCTATGGTACCAATATTCTCTGCAAGGTAAAAATCTCACTACCTAAACATCTATATCTCTTTACTTCTCAGTATAATGGTAGTCCTGACTCAATTAAAAATCAAAGCTGGATTTGGAGTTGGAGCATAGCTCTCTTCTTCTCTAAATCCAAGCATGTTGTTAAAAGAAAAATTCAGAGTTCCTGTTTCATATCAGAAGAGCCACCTAGTGTGGGACAGAAGAAAACCAAAAATCTAGGGACTGCTGTTGTCAAAGTTCTGTTTCCTCCCCCAAATCCTACTTCTTCCCATACTTAATTTTGTCTCTGTAGCTGGCCTACTGGGCAAAGAACTACCCTTGCCTCCACTGCTGACAGTAAACATGCTGTCCAGTCTGGACAAATTGGTTACAAAGATAAGTGATTGCTGAACCTTGCCAAAACAAAGTAGTACAGTCTTTCAAACTTGAATGCTATTGAAAATGGCCTGTCAGATATTCTAGGCCTATAGTCAAAGTTGGTTACCCCAACATTGCTAAGAGACTTTGGGTGACTGTCCAGGTAGCCAGCTGTGTCTGTCATTTCTTGCACCTTTTGGAAGTCTCTTGCTTGCACTTCCTACTTACTCAGGTAATATTATTTTCCTTCTCAGGTCTTTGATGGGGTTGAAGACCAGATAGTAACAGTTACAATCCCCTCATATCTTAGCTCAGACATTTTAGTATAAGACTTAGGTCCCTCAGGATAAGACAGCAATTGGAATAATCTTTGTTATTTGCCAATTACCTATAGCCTGGATTTTTAGTATATGTTTGTGTTTCTTGCTTGATGTTGTTCTTGTTGGTTGTAGTTCTATTTTGTGTGTGTGTGTGTGTGTGTGTGTGTGTGTGTGTGTGTGTGTGTATTCGCGTGCGCGCGCGCCCGTGTGTGTTATTACCCTTTCTTTCTCTTGGACAATACTTGTTATTTATTCTTATTATATATAGTTTTGTATTAGGTTTAGAACCTTCTTATTTAGAAAAGAAGGGGAAGTGTTATGGGAATTCATTCCACTAATAGTTTTGGGGGTACTAGTCTTTGGGGTGACTTCTGTGTTTGAACATGATCTCTTATAAAGAAGAGGAGGGTTCTTTCTTGCTCTTTTGTGAGGTTGGAGCAGAAGCAAGCCTTGCATTTGTTCACATCTCCCTTGGTAAGAATGGGAGGACATGGACCCGCTGAGGCTTCCACTTAGTCCTGTATTCGTATTCGTGAGTCTGTATTTCCCCATTTCTGTTGAATTCCCATAAAAAGACTTCTGTAGACTCCCGTTACAGTTGTAGTGACAAAATTCCTAACAAAGATAACTTTGAGAAGAAAGGGTTTATCTGGGCTCACACTTTGAGGGAGTGGCCCATCATAGCAGGGAAGCCATGGTGGCAGTTTAATGCATTTGTGGGGTTGGGTTACATTGCATCTACAACCAGGAAGCTGAGAGCCATGAATATCAGTGCTCAGTCCACTTTCCCCTTTATATTCAACACAAGGAGTGGTGCCACCCAATTCAAGCGGGCCTTTTCTCTCTAATTAAGTTAATCTAGAATCCCTCAAAGACATGCCCCAAATCATGTATCTCCTGGGTGATTCTAGATCCTGCTAAGAAGGCAATCATGTTAATCTTCATGGGAACTAACTACATTCGTCCCTTTCGAAGGCAATGTTCCCATTGAACAAAACACTCCCCTTGCATTCCATTACTTCTCAAAATCCATACAATGAGGACCAAGCTTCTAGCTGAAGTGCTGGGGACTTATTCAAACCATAGCAGTTGGGGTGCTGGGTGGATTAGTCAGGGTTCTCCAGAGGAACAGAACAGTGTGCGTGCGTGCGTGCGTGCGTGCGTGTGTGTGTGTGTGTGTGTGTGTGTGTGTGTGTGTGTGTGGTGGGGATGGCTCTGTAAAGATAACATGTGCTCTACCAACTGCTGTCAAGAGACCTTCATCAGAGGCAATCAAAAGATGACAGAAAAGCACCCACCAGAAGCGACAGGCCCCTTCCCATTCCCTTTCCTCACTGTGGGTGCACACACATTTTCAGTGCACAGGCATTTGCCGTGCACACAGTTGCCTCAGAAGAATCAAGAAGAAAGCCCAGGAAATGTGGGCTCGGGGAATAATCAATACTAGGTTTTCATACCTGTCAGTCTCTTCACAGGGATTGAGACTGTAACTAACACTAGTTAACACTCGAGGAAACTGAGGCATAGAGGTTCACTAACTTGTCTGGGTCTTTACTGCTGTAAAGAGCAGAGATAGAACCTCTCTCCAAGAGTCCAGAGTCTGGCTGTGGAATCCCTAGGATCTGCTGTCTGCTTCTGGTGAGGAATGGCAGGTGCTTGGTAGAGGAGGTGGGGGGGGGAGCAGAAAATTTGGGCATGCCTTCCAGCTGGAGGTGGCACTTAGAGAAAGTAGTCCCTAAGAAGGGTGGAGGAGCTCCTTAATTCAGAGGTAGAGCACTGGGAAGAATGTGGCTGGCAGATGAGAGAAACTGGCTGCCAAATCAAGGCAATGAGGGGGCAGAAGACACAGCAGCACTGTGAGTATATGGAGAAGAAGCTGGAGACATTCCCAGCAGCCCCCACAGCACTTCCTGCTGCAGGGAACAAACAAGAGTGCTCCATCCCACTTGGCTCCTTCCTGGGCTTTGGCTTTTGACACACTGACCCACTTCACAGCGCAGCTGCATGCTCTGTCTGCCTCCCTGCCTTTTCCTTCATGCTGCTTTCTCTGGCCAGTCAGACGGGAAGCCATCTGCCAGGGAGCTCTTTGCGCTTCCACAGACAAAGAACGCCTGGCCCTGACAACTGAGGGCCCTTGGGGCCTGCTCTGCTGGGGAAGGTGTGGCTGTGGGGACAGCCTGAGGCTGAGGCAGCAGTGAGGTAGCTGCTTGTTCACATCCCAGTGCCTGTCATACCACAGAGAGCAGAGGAGGGTGGCGAGTCTACTCTCAATCAACAGGCACAGAGACAGACTCAGCTCCTGCTATAGAAGGGCCACAGGGCACGTTTAAGCTGGTAGACGGAGGGAGGGAGGGTGATTGTGAGGTAAGGCACCCTAAGCCCCTTAGTGTGGTTGGTCTCCCAACTTGGGACCCTCTTCCATCTGAGAAGCCTGCAACACTTGCCAACAAACACACCCACTTTACACTGTGCCATTTCTGTTTTATAAATGTAATGGACAGAGAAAAAGAACCCACCCGCCAGCTGCTATCAATGTGATCAAATGTCTATTTACCCTAGATGGGGTACTGAGAACAAGCCAAAGCAATGATCCCAGCGAGTTCAGTGGGGTTCCTCACAGGAGGATGGACATCACTGAGAAGCCCACCCCACATGGACCACTCAGGAAGGCTGCACTATAGGAGTGTCCCCTCTCCTCAGCAATAATTACTGTTTTTTTTTTTTTTTTTTTTTTTTTTTTATAACATGTGAACTTTATTTCTGGAGTCTCATGAGCCTCTCCCCTCCATCCAGGATGGATGTTTCAACTTGGAGGCTGCTGTACAGCAAGGCTCCTGCACTGTGAGCCTTGACCTTGGATTTGTAGAGATGACACTACAGAGGGTCCTCTTGGAAGGCGTGTTGGTGCTGATCCCCCCCCCACCCCCCGCACAGGATGCTTTCAGTGTCTACACCCTCCCCAACCCCCCAGCAGGGGACTGAGTGTCCAGACCCACCCTAACACCCAAGCAGGGGATGCCCTGAGTGTCCACACCCACTCTAACCCCCCAGCAGGGGATGCCCTGAGTGTCCACATCCACTCTAACCCCCAGCAAGGGATGCCCTGAGTGTCCACATCCACCTCTGACCCAAACCAAGATACCCCCTTTTTCTTTCCCTAAGCCACTCTCCATTTGGTGTTGTGAAGGTCTGCCTAGGCACTTCTTCTATTAGCTTTAACTGTTAATGACACAGCCTAGAATTACATGGAAGGGTAGACTAGACTGAGGAATTGCACAGAATACATTGGCCTGTGGGCATGTCTGTGTGTGTGTGTGTGTATGGTTGTCTTAATTAATTGATGTAAGAGAGCCCAGCCAGCCCACTGTGGGCAGTACCATTCCCTAGAAAGATGGTTCTGGGTACTATGTGAAATCTAGCTAAGCATGAGTTCCTGAGCAAGGAAGAGAGCAATCAGCAAGCAGCATTTCTTCACTGTGTCCATTTCAAGTTCCTGCGTGGGTTTCCTTCAGTGACAGACTATGATCTGAAAGTGTAAACCCTTTCCTTTTATCATAGGCACAGAAAGGAAACTAGGACAGTACCCATCTCCTCCACTTCATTGTCATCTAGAAAATAATAGGGACCTGTCCTTGTCCCCAAGACTATACTTAACTTTGCATATGCAGCAGGTCCTCTAACAGTGCTGTGAAATAAGTGGACAGAAGCAAGGTACTTGCTATAAAAATACCCAACAAACGTGTATAGGGAACATTTTCAACCTTATAAAGGGCGTGTATAAAAGCAACAACAGAAAAACCATAGTCCCTTCATACCCTGTGTTGAACAGCCATAAACTTCCCCGCCGCCTGTGGTCAGGAACGTGCCCAGAATGCTTCCTCTTGCTGTTTCTTTTCAGCACTAAGCCAAAACTTATAGTCAGAGAATCAGAACAATTTCTGTTCTTGTGTGAAAAGGATCAATTATTTATTGTTGAATTGGCAAAAATTATATACATTTGTGGTATACAACATGCTGTTTTGAAATATGCATACATGTTGGAATGCCCGAATCAAATTTGTGAACACCTTGCCCCACCTCCTTAGCATTTATTTGTGGTGGGAATGCTTTAAATCTATTCTTAGCACATTCCTTGTAAGCAGTGCTCTGCACCTTCACATATTAAGTGTAGCTCTCATTAAAGAAACCTCCTTTTTGCAGTAGATGGAGACCATTACAGGAAGCCACAACTGTTCAAAACACATACAACAGACTGTGGGGTATTTGGTCCAAACTGATACATCTACAATCTAACTCCTATACCTTTAAGGCCCAGAGAATATCACAGGCAGAAAGATGGGAAGAGTCAGAGGACAAAGACATCTGCTGTGAGACCGTGTCTTCTATGTGTGGCATGGATGTTGTACCTATGAAATTTCAATAATATGGTTTCCTAAACAAGACATGGACAATGGGGACACTCAGCAACATGCTAATGTGGATGGGAGAAAAATCTCATAAGGCCCCACCCTTACATGAAGAGCTACAGACAACTTATGGCTACAGAGAGAGAGAGAGAGAGAGAGAGAGAGAGAGAGAGAGAGAGAGAGAGAGAGAGAGAGAGAGAGAACCAGTCTTCTCCAGGGATGAGTCCCCTGACAGGTTATCCAGTCCCAAGTGGTGAGCCCTAAATAAATGCACATATGAGAAACACTGGATGGACTCAACAGGTTGTATTTATTTGTAATAACAGTGATTAAAGAATAAGAGGTCAATCATTCTGAGAGAAGCAGAGGTCCTGGGAAGGGTTGGAGGCAGGAGAAGTAGTGGTGGGGGTGATACAAATATAGTACCTGTCTTACTTAGTTAGGGTCACTATTGCTATAATGAGAAGCCATGACCAAAGCACTTGGGGATGAAAGTGTTTATTTGGCTTACATTTCCATGCCATATTCCATCACTGAAGGAAGTCAGGGCAGGAACCTGGAGGCAGGAGCAGATGCAGAGGCCATGGAAGGATGCAGCTTACTAGCTTTCTCCTCATGATTTGTTCAGTCTGCTTTCTTATAGACCCCAGGACCACTAGCCCAGGGATGGAAACACCCACAATGGACTGGGCCCTCCTTCCTCAATCACTGATCAAGTCAATGTACAGATTTGCCTACAGCCCAAGCTTATAGAGTTATTTTCTGAATTGAAGTTCCCTCTTCTCAGGTGACTTTAACTTGTGTCAAGTTGACATAAAATTATCCAGCACAATACTCATGTATGAAATTATTTTAGATATAAATGAAAACTAATCTTATAATGTTCAAGAATACATTATAGTTATCCACAGATACTATGCAGTATGATAAATCTCTTGAAAAAATGTTAAAAATGAAATTAAAAGAATTCAGATTAGGAAGAAGCAAAATTGTTTATATTCAATTGATATGAAGCTAGAGATTGATTCTAAAGACTTGACAAAATTATGAAAACTGACAAGTAAATTCAGCAAAGTTACAGGGCAAAAAGTACGTTACAAAAGTCAGCTGAAATTCCTCATACTAGCAAAGAACAATCCAAAACAGGAAGTAAGTAAACAATCCCATTGGAGATATCAAGGAAGAACAGAATACTTAGAAATAAGTGTAATCAAGGAGGCAAGACACTGAAAATCACAAAATATTATGAAGTAAAAGAGATCTAAACTAATGGAAAGACATCCACTGTTCATGGGATAGAGAGTGGACTACAAGCCAGATGCCAAAACAAGACTACAGGTTCAATGCCATCCCCATTTATAACTCAGTGGGCTCCTTTTGTATTTTTATTCAGAAATAGAAAAGATGATCTTCAGATTTTTCTGAAATTACAAAGAATCGTGAACATTCAATAAAATTTTGAAAAAAGAATGAGTAATTTCAAGACTTATCACAAATCAATATTAATCAAAATGATGCTATCAAAACCATATATACAAGTAACATTATATAGGATGAGTAGGTTACATTTAGGAACATACTTGTATGTATATACAATAACTCAATGTAAAAAGAAGCCATGAATTTGAAGAAGAGTAGGGATGAAAGGGAAGGGAGAAATGTTATAATTATAGTCTTAAAAACTAAAAAGGGAAGGCTACATAGTTATGGAATAGAATTAAAGACATAAATAAACTCAAACTTTGGGCAGTTGATAGTGTGTGTATGCACACAAGCATGCATCAGGCCTCAGGCATGACAGGCAGGTGTTCTATCACTGAGCTGTATCCCAGTCTTTAGTCAACCAATCTTCAATGAGGAGGGAAAGAAGAATCTCTTCAGTACCACAATGGTCCTGGGACAACTGTTCCAAAATGAAAAAAAGAGAAAATACAATGAAGTTAAGCCTTATATCATCTTATGTATTTAATCTTCCCAAACATTGCCTAGCTGAAGATCATGTGTGTGAATGCATGAGTTCATGGGGACATTTCAGATCCAAACCATCATATCTGGCCACGTCCATCTCCCCATCTCATTTTGTGTCTGTGCATGAGTCCTTTGTGGATGGATTCTCACTTCTTGGTCCTTCACTTTCTCACAATACAGTTACCTGTGCTTGCCGCAGACTTGGTTCCCTTCTGAAGGCCACAGATGTTGTCTCACATTTTGAAGTTCCTTGGCTGGGAGTGCACATCAGAAGCTGGACAGAGTGACTGGCAGCACAAGTGTGCGGAGACTCCTGATGGGCCCTGTGCTGCATGCTCGCCTGTCCATGCTAGTGGCTCTGTTTGCTTGTTTGCTGATAATAAAAATGGTCTCCACCAAATCCCTCCCCTCGGGGATCAGAAGAGGAGACAGAAAGAACCAGAGAGAGTAGAGGACACCAAGGAAACACAGATCTCTAAATCAACATGATTGATGCACATAAGAACTCACAGAGACTGAGGTAGTATGTACAGGACCTATGTGGGTCTGTTCAAAATGAGGTCCTAGAGCTGAAGGAAGTGGAAACATGTCCCCATCCCTAACCCAGAAGCCATCTCCAATTGATAACTGCCCATCAGTGAAAGTTTAATTTTTTCTGAGAGTCTCCCAGGGGAATCAAATTACTCTTAAGGGTAGGCTGCATGCCCAGCACTGGATGGCATCACTGGAAGTCCCCTGTCTCATGTCAGGGTTTTGTTTTTGTTTTTAATTTCATCTTTTTTTTTTAATTTTTATTTGTTTGCGTGTGTACGTAGGTGTGTGTTTCTGTTTCTTTTTACCCTATACGTCCATGCAGCATGTCTTATGGCTCCGAGCTTAGTGGTTTTAAGGGATTCCTGAGTGTGTGAACCAGTGGCTCTCTGCATCTGTATTTGTTTCATATGCCTTTTCTTAGGCTTTTTTTTTTTTTTTTAAATGTTATTTGCCCTACTCAGATGTATTAGTTTTTGTTTTATCTTATTATATTTCATTCTATTATTTAAAAACTCTTAATTTATAATAAAAACAAGCATTCCATTGCAAGTCTGGACTTTTAGGAGCCTACAAAGGCTCTACAGAGTTTTACTTTAGCCTAGTAAATGTTTTGCCCCTGGGCGAGGCTTCAGAACTTCTTAACAGTTCCCTTTGAAGGATGTGGTTATTGGACAACTCCTATAGGCTCTTTAATTTAATGAGAAATAGTGACAAATGGAATAGGCTCAGACAGCAGAGGACTCCTGATGTCTGGCATGTCTTGGCATCCTAAAAGATCCTTAAAGCATGTGGCCATGGAGTGAGGGAGTCTCTGGGAGACGGGAGGGTTAGGTCTTGGGTTATGCAGAGGCTGTATGGCCTCGTGTAATTCCTTTCTCCTCACTAGGCCTCAGAGTTCTCTTTTTTAGAAATGTCAGAATTCAGTTAGACATAAGGAGAGCTCCTGACTCCAGCATCCCATGCTTGAGATTTTTTTTTAGAAAGAAAAAAAAAAAATATCACTATCGCAGTAAAATAAGGATCAGGATAAACAAATAGGCCGAGTAGATGTTTATTCAGGGAGAAATAACTTACAACCTAGACAGATGAACACCAGGAAATTCTGCCCGATCCTCTCCTGTCCGAGTCACTCCAGCAAGAGAGCTTTTTCAGGCTCTCCCTCCAACTTCCTTCCACAGGTCACTTCCGCCCATGGCTCCACCCCCCAATGGGCGTGGTCAGTGCCACAGAAGGACTATCTCGCTACATATCACCAAGGTGAAAGTTATATGTTTAAAACTGTCTGAGGACCAGTGGGATGGACACAGCAGGTGCAGGTACTTGTCACCAAGTCCCATGTGTCCAGTTCAGTTCCCAGAAGCCGCATGGTAGGAGATGAGAACCAGTTCCTCAGAGATGGTTTTTGACACCTACACTGGTGCTATGGCTTGCGCCTGACCACACATCTACACACACACAGGCTCATAAAATAAATAAAATGTACAATTAAAAACCCATTTAATGCAGTGTTATTCATTAAAAAAAAAAAAAAAAAAAAAAAAAGGCAACTCAACAGAAAGATCCTGAGAATTAGATAGACTTATGGCAGCACTCATGGACTGTCAGTTGGCAGTTACCGTGGTTGCATGTGTGAGCTCCACCTTTGCCTCCATGACACCTACACAGCAATGACTCTCGTTAAGATGAAACTGTGGTGCTCTCCAAGTGATGGGATTACATTTGAGTTTTATTTCCTTCTCTCTGCTCTTACAGATTTTTTTTTCAATTTTCCTATAATGAACACATATTTTGCTTTAGTAATCAGAAAAAAAAAAAAAACCCAAAATGTCACTGAAACAGCAATTAATTCTATAAGGAATGTGCAACAAATGAGAAAAAGCTTAAGTCATATGTGAGATGAGAAGCAAATCCAACAGGGAATGAATATTCAGATTGTGGCTATCTGAAATGCAAAGTCACTTTGCCTAATTGTCAATTCATCTAATAACCAATTCTCTATAAATTCACATACACACAGCCTTTAGGTTATTTTTTAGATTTTTTTTTTTTTTTTTTTTTTTGTCTATCCAATTAATGGAATCTTTCTCACTTTGCTATCTTATGACATGCTAACCATTTTTGCTCCACTGTCTGAAGTTACTTCTTAATGTTCTATTCCTAGGAGTCAAATTGGCACTGTTCTGAAGTCCTAAGATAGCTTTTAATCCCTGCATATGCTATTGTTTCTTTTTAATCTACTTTTGAATAACTTAAGGAGCCATTGGGCTGTTTGTTAAAGACCATTTATTTAGAATTTAATATTTCAAACACACCTTACTGTGGTGTGTGAGCTCCATGAGGACCATTCATTGTAATGTTGGCCTTTTTTTAAAAAAATTAAGACCCTTATTTATAAGTCAGTCATGGACCAAGTAAGATATGGATGGACACAAAACAAAACAAAACAAAACTCGACTTTTATGAAATAGTAACAATTTAATCAGAATAAGATGCAAGAAAGCGTGAGAAACTGAAGTGGATTCAACACAGGGTTGAATTTTAGGTGACTACACTTATCTGTGGACATGAGGACAAATGTTTAGATTGCTGTTAGGAATTATGCCGGTTTGGTAAATGAATGATGTAGACTCTCCTTCAATAACCTTGACTTCACTAGCACTGAGTAGCTGGCTAGGTTTCCTTCTTGTTGAGTAGGTCTTAAAGCATGACTAGAGAGTGACTGGTTACAGCAAAGGTTATGTCTGCCACTATTGCACTATCAGGGTTATTGTGCCATGCTGGTCATTGATGTGGTTCATAGGCATCATAGCTGGGAAGAACTGTTGTTTGCCTCCTTCCTTTGGAAGCTTGCATGATGCCTTTTGGTACCACAAAAGCTAGTCCTCAGTGAGGGAAACATTCAGGTCAGTTCTAGCTTGGGGGTCTCTAGGCTCTATTTCTGAAGAGCATGCTCTCTTTAACAATAGGGACTTACCTCCATTTCTGGGAGGTAACCAAGGGCAACAGAAAGTAGGTTTTGGATGCTCCTGGCCAACCATTCAAAGGAGGGCTTTTCATGCCTGGTATGGGGGTGTTTGTTAGGTAGTGTTTGGCTTTTGGAAGGACCATTGTCAGATCTGATAGAAAAAGTTCATTAAGACTATATATATAGATTTATATACAGAATTGTGTGTATTACAGGTTTGTTTGGTTTTTAGGTAAGTGGTTAATTGTATTATTCCTTATGGATTTTTCAGACACCCTTACTGTTGTTTTACCTTCCTCCTGCATTTAGCTCCCTCTCTAAAGAGGATCCCTTTTTCTATCTCCCTTCAGGTCACTCCAGTCTGCTATTTCCCTCTTCATTGCTTCTACACCCACCCCATATCCTGGCAATTGTCTGTTTTTCCTTCCCTGGCTTCTGCAGTTACTCTAGGCTGGGTATTCACATCTGATGATTTGGAGCCAGGAGCCTCCACCGAGAGAGAACATGGGACATTTGTCTTTCTGGATTTTCTGGATCTAAGTTTTCTCACTCAATACAGTTTTTCCTAGTTCCATCCATTTACCTGCAAAGTTTGTGATTTCATTTTTTACTTACAGCTGAAGAGTATTTCATAGTGTACATGTATCACATTTTTTTAATCTACTCACCAGCTGAAAGACATTTAGATTGTTTTCATCTCCTAGCTATTGTGGAGGAAGCAGTAATAAATATGGCTGGTCAACTACCTATGGACTAAGATGTTGAGTCATTTGGGTATATGCCAAGCTGTGATATAGCGGGCCATATATGTATATGTATATGTATATGTATATGTATATGTATATGTATATGTATATGTATATGTATATGTATATTATATATTCAGGCTTCTTTTCAGCCCTTTGAGACTTCTCCACACTGATTTCCATAGTGCCTTCACCAGATTGCAATTCCACCAACAGTGATTGGGAGTTCCCTTTCCTCTGCATCCCCTCCAGCAGTTGTGCTTAGTTGTTCTGTTGATACTTGCTGCTCTGACTGAGCTGCTTTAATACTCTTGTCTCTGCCTCCCCAGCACTGGCATTACAAGCAGGCACCGCCAGTTATATAGCATGGGTCTTCTTGCTTGTACAGCAAGCCCCTCACTGCTGGGGCAATCTCTCATGTTTACAATTTAAATTACTATATATATTTTGTTTCTAAGATTTATAATTGTGTTTTTTCATATCCAGTTGTTTTTGTTTCATTTCTATTATTATTAGATTCACAAATTCCTGTTCCTTTTTGACAGTTGGTAGCTTAAGTTTCTCATGAGTATCCTAAAGATACTTATTTTAGAGTTTCTTTTCCCAATTGATCCATTTTGTCAAATTTAATGGAGTTAATATATATGATTATTGATTTTATATCTGGCTTTGGTTAGTTTCCTCCACATTCTTGTCTTTGTTCTTGCTTTTTAATTCACATATCATAAAACTCACCCTTTTGGCGTGAATTGTTGTGGGGTATTTGTACATGGTGTGAAAACGTACTGCTGTGATTGGTGTAATAAAAAGCTGAATGGCCGATAGCTAGGCTGGAGGTATAGGTGGAATTTCTGGGGAGAGAAAGTAAGAGGAGATAACCGAGGCACAGGAGAGACGCCAACGAGACATAGAAGGAGTCAGACGCACAGAATGAAGAAAAGGTAAAAAATCATGAGGCAAAACATAGATTAATATAAATGGATTAATTTAAGTTATAAAAGCTAATGGGACAAGCCTGAGTGAAGGCTGAGCTTTCATCCTTAATAAGTCTCTGTGCCATTATTTGTGATCTGGCTTGGGGGGACAGAAGAAGACTCATTACAGTGAATGATTCCACCGTTTTTTAATAAACTCACAAGGTGGAGTCAAGACCAGTGCGGAAACCCACAGAAACAGCTGACATGAACAAGTGGGAGCTCAAGGACCCCAGTCTGACAGCTGGGGAACCAGCATAAGACTGAACCAGGCCAACTGAATGTGGGTGTCAGTTGGGGAGCCTAGGTAGTCTACTATGGGGTCACTGGTATTTATCCCTAGTGCACTCCCTAGTGCACGAATAGGCTTTGCGAGCCCATTCCCCATGGAGGGATACTCTCTCAGCCTAGACACATGGGGGAGGGCCTAGGCCCTGTCCCAAATGATGTGGCGGACTTTGGTGATCCCCCATGGGAGCTCTCACCCTCCCTGGGGAGTGGATGGGGGGTATTGGAGGACAGGAGGGAGAGGGAACTGGGATTGGTATGTAAAATAAGATTGTTTTTAGTTTAAATAAAAATCAATTTAAAAAGATACGCTCACAAGGCTGTGAATCTATCACAACTGAGTAACTGTAGAACATTTTCAGCCTCATTACTGTTAGCAGTTCTCTCCCATTACCCCTCCCCCTTACCCAACAATCACTCCTTTGTGTTTTGTACTTATGGATTTGCCTGCTGTGGTGGATTGAATGAGAATGGCCCCATGGGTGCACATATTTAAATGCTTGGTCCCTAGTTGGTAGAACTCTTTGAGAAGGATTAGGAGGCCTTGAGGTTTCAAAAAGCCAGTGTGTTTCCTGCTTCCTGATGGTGTCTGAAGATAAGCTCCTAGCTATGGCTCTAGCACCATGCCTGCCAGCCTGCTGCCATAATCCCACCTAAAGCATCTTCTCATTAGTAATCAGTGGGTTGGGTGGGTGGGGGGAAGCATGGTGGCTGGAACCATCCCTGGATTGGTGGTCCTGTGTTCCATGAGAACCTTCAGGATCCTGCCATGTTTGAGTTCCTGTCTTGATTTCCTTCAGTGATAAACAGCAGTGCTGGAGGGTAAGCCAAATAAACCCTCTCCTCCCCAACTTGCCTTTTGGTCATGGTGTCCCTTCTCAGCAATAGAAACTAACTAAGACACAGACTCTAACCCTCTGGAACTGTGAGACCCAAATAAATTCTTTCTTCTATAAATTGCCTTGGTCATGGTGTCTTATCACAACAATAGAAAAGTAACTAAGACAGCTGCTCTGAGCAAATATCATGCAAACAGAATCCTATAGGGCATGACTGGATTTTTCCATTCATGTTTCATCTTAAGATACAGATTTGTTTCCTCATCCCTTTTCATGGTAAAAGAATGTTCCACGGTGCGGTTTGGCCGCATGGTACCCATCCATTCATTATCTTACAAATTAAATGGCTTGTACTTTTTTTTTTTTTTTTTTTTTTTTTTTTTTTTGAGTATTATGAATTTGGGTACAGGTTTTTGTGTGGACCTATTTACATGAGGGGTATTTTTATGTGTTTGCAGATACATGAGTGGATGCCCACATGCCACACCACACCTGAGAAAGTCAGGGGACAACTTTCTGGAGTCAGTTCTCTCCTTCTGTCCCAGGGATCAATCTTAGCTCATCAGGCTTGGGGGCCAGCACCATTACATACTGAGTATCTTGCTGGCGATGTGTGGACATGTTTTCTTTCTTCTGCCTGATAAATTATGCTGTTAAGTCCCCCTACTAACACTTTCATTTTAGTGATTATGTTCTTAAACTACAGGATATCTACCAGGTTCTTTATTATTATTATTATTATACTATTTTTAATTTAAATTAAAACAATCTTGTTTTACATACCAATCCTAGTTCCCTCTCTCTTCCATTCTCCTATGCCCCCTCCACCAACCTTCCATCCCACCGCCCATCCACTCCTCAGGGAGGGTAAGGCCAAAGTCTGTCACATTATTTGGGGGCAGTCTAGGTGCTCACCCATGCATCTAGGCTGAGAGAGTATCCCTCCATAGGGAATGGGCTCCCAAAGTCCATTTGTACATTAGGGACAACTACTGGTTCCACTGCCAGAGGCTCCATAGAGTGCTCTGGCCTCCCAATTGATGCCCATATTCAGGAGGCCTGGTTCGGTGCTATGCTGGTAGCCCAGCTGTCAGTCTGGGGTCTGTGTGCTCCCCCTTGTTCAGGTCAGCTGTTTTTGTGTGTTTCCCTAGCGTGTTCTTGACCCTTTTGCTCATCACCCCCCTCCCCCAACTAGACTCCAGGAGTTCAGCTCAGTGCTTAGCTGTGACTCTCTGTTTCTATGTCCATCAGCTACTGGATGAAGGCTCTGTGATGGCGTCAACCTCATAGCCTCTCCACTGTTGCCTATGTTCTTAGTTGGGGTCATCTTTGGGGATCCTTGAACATTACCCTAGTGCCAGATTTCTCTTTAAACCTCTATTAAGGTATCACTTTTCTTGCTCTCCTCTATTCTTCTCTCGACTGGATCTTCCTGATCCCTCATGTTCTCCTACTCCCCTGCTCCATCCCCTCCCCGGTTCTCCTAATTTGCTCAGGAGATCTTGTCCTTTTCCCCTTCCCAGATGTTGATATATATCTCTCTTAGGTTCCTCCTTGCTTCCTAGCTTCTCTGGGGTTGTGGATTGTAGGTACTGGGTTCTTTTTTAAAAAATAATTTCTACATTTTATTGAAAGTGACACAAGCCAATATAACTTACAAACGTATAAACTGATACAACTTATCTACCTAGTAAGACATCACTCCCGTATATTTCTGTGGTTCTTTGACATGGCTTCCTTGAGCTCACTGGACTTACTTGCAGTAATCATGTGAAAGGCCTGTGTGTGGCTTTCTCAGGGAGTGTGTGCCAAGTGCTTCTTCCTGGATATGGACCATGCTTTTATGTTTCATTTTTTTTTTTTTTTTTTTTTTTTTTTTTTTAGGAATTGTACTGTTTTTGTAAGTACTTGAAATTTAAAATAATGTAATTTCGCAACTGTGGAACTTCCTTAAGGCCTGTGTCCCTTACTGTGTGTGGTTTTAAAGTCTCAGCTTGGTCACTTTAGTGAGTGGGAAGCAGCTGTGTGTGTTGGAACATGCTTTCTACACTCAGACAAGGGCTGACAACTGTACCTTAGCTTTCATTCCTCACTTGTGTGGAGTCTGAGCAATGTCGTAGTCCCGGACACATACACAGCCCTGCATGTGTGCCGGAGCCCCTACATTCCCAAGATGATCTCAGACCTTTAAAATCCCCTGTGGCCTTAAGTACCATCTTCTCTTTCAAGCATTTGTTTAGCCTCTTGTTTGCTCCAGTGACCAACCACCCCAGAAAGTCACAGGCTTAATTAGTTGCCACTAAATGTTTTCAACAAACATCTAGGTCAATGGTTCTCAACTTTCCTAATGCTACAACCCTTTCATTCAGTTCTTCATGTTGTGGTGACCCCCGGCCATAAAATTGTTTTTTGTTGCTACTTCATAAATAATTTTTCTACTGTTATGAATCATAATGTAAATATCCAATACATAAGATATCTGATATGTGACTCCTGTGAAAGGGTTGTTCGACACCCTCCCTTTCCACCATCAGGTTCTCGACCCACAGGTTGAGAATGGCTGATCTAGGGCAAGGCTTTGGCATTTTGAGATGAGTCAGATAGTGATGGCTTTTACAAGGGGGTCTTCCAGGAAGGTACTAGACCGGAATAATGATGACAGACTCTAGAGGAAGTGCAATCCTGTTGTGTCTCACCCATGGCTGATAATTTGTTTGTTGTGAATGTATGTTGTTGATTGTCAAGGCCATGAAGCTGGAAAACATGAGATGGAGTTGGGGGCAGACAAAAATGTGACACTTGCTCTTACAAGGATGTAGCTCTTTCTTTTTAATTTAAACTCCTAGACTGCTGCAAGACCTCCTCCTCCTTCTCCTCCTTCTCCTTCTCCATCTTTTTAAATATCAAATTGGGATTTTCTCTCCCCCCCACCCATTTTTAAATTTAAATTTGAAACAAGCTTGTTTTACATGTCAATCCCAGTTCCCACTCCCTCCCTCCTCCCCTGTTCCCCCTCCCAACTCCCATCCTATCCCCTTTTTGCTCCTCAGGGAAGGTAAGGCCTTCCATGGGAATCTTCAAAGTCTGTCATATCATTTGGATTAGGGCTTAGGTCCTTCCCTGTGTGTCTAGGCTGAGGGAGTATCCCTCTATGTGGAATGGGCTCCCAAAGTCCATTAGTATACTAGGAATAAATACTGATCCACTACCAGAGGCTCCATAAATTGTCCAGGCCTCCTAAATGACACTCACATTCAGGGGGTCTGGATTGGTCCTGGGTTGGTTCCCCAGCTATTGGTCTGGGGTTCATGAGCTCCCCCTTGTTCTGGTCAGCAGTTTCTGGGGGTTTTTCCAGCTTGGTGTTGACCCCTTTGGTCATTACTCCTCCCTCTCTGCAACTGGATTCCAGGAGTTTGGCTCAGTGTTTAGCTGTGGGTATTTGCTTCTGCTTCTATCAGCTACTGGATGAAGGCTCTAGGATGGCATATAAGGCAGTCATCAATCTCATTATTGGGGAAGGGCATTTAAGGTAGCCTCTCCACTATTGCTTAGATTCTTAGTTGGGGTCATCCTTGTAGATCTCTGGACTTTTTCCTAGTTCCAGTTTTCTCTTTAAACCTATAGTGGTTCCCTCTATTGTGGTATCTCTTTTCTTGCTCTCCTCTATTCTTCTCCAACTTAATCTTCCTGCTCCTTCATGTCCTCTTCTCCTCCTCTCTTTTTCCTAACTCCCTTTCCCCTCTTCCCATGCTCCCTATTTAAGGATTACTGGTTTACAATCCATACCACCAGAAAAACTAGGAAACAAGGTGGTCTGCCAGAGAAGGTGAAAGGGACAAGATCTCCTGAGCAAATTGGGAGCAAGACTTCTTAAAAGTTAATTATACAATTTCCTTGACATGGCAGACTGTACCCTCACATTGTGAGCCTAAATAAACCTTCTCTAGCATAGGATGCTTATGCTACGCATTTTGTCTCAGCAACAGGAAAGCTAACAGATACATGGAGTTTATTATTGATATTGAGTAAGAAACACAGAAAAACAATGTCATCTTAACTACACACTGGGTAAGCTCTGATATCACTCAGAATGAAACTAGTTCTTAACTGGAGACAGTATCTATTGATGCTCTGCCCTGATAGATGGGGATTTACTCAGATGATTAAGAAGTGACAATGCATATCTATGACTGAAAGGAACTCTGGAGGCTGCATATCTGCAGCTCATGGGTGCTCTGGGGGCTGCACTCCTGAGTGTATTTCTCTGACAAGAGACTTCTGCTGCTTTCAAATTTATATAAACACACCAAGCATTTATCTTGATTTGGCTTCCCTGGAAAACACAGATATAAGGCACCAATCACTGTAACAAGGAATTTCCCCTTTTCTTTTGTCAAGCATGTTATATGAGGGAGAAGTGGCTCTGTGGAGGATAGACGTAATTCCCAGAAAACCCACAATACCATTGAATTATAATACTTGAGTGCATATTACGGTCTGGGATGAAAAGCTGTAATTCCCAGCTGAGTAAAACTTCCCTAACAAGAAGTTTATGGACTAAACTGGCTTGATCCAGTATGACTAGGATTCACGGAACCTTTAGAAGACACAACATATGCTAGGCATTGAGGGGATAGCGAATCTCAGCCATTTCTGTCCTCTAAGGCTGGCAAGGGAATTAACAGAGCTTGGGAGTAGACAGTGTAGTCCACTTGGGCCTGCTGTCTTCCAATGAAGAGCAGGGCAGCTGGATCAGGTGCAAACTTCACCATGATGTAGAAGACCCAGAGATCATAAAATAATTAGTGTCTGCATTTAAAAAATTTTCTTTGGATCTTTTCAGGTTAGTTCAGTATTCTGGAAGCAGAAATGCTATTGGCCAATCATCTAGGGTCAGTGCTCTTAACTTTCCAGGAAGTCCATTATTTTAGCATTGAGATCTAGATTGGGGGAAGGGAAGGACAAACATGCATGCAAACTTCTTTTTAAAACTGCATTTTGTGCTTTGTTATTGTTTTGGAGACAGGGTCTCATGTAATGGAACCCAGCACCAGGGGATCCCCAGAGTATTGGGGAGCCACCAGAGATGACCACTCAGACAGTTAATAGCCAACTGAAAGTCTTTACTTCAGCCAGCTGGAACTATACTCAGGTATTCAGGGGCCCAAGTATAGGGGGCCCAGCCAGCTGGAACTATACTCAGGTATTCAGGGGCCCAGAGGAAAAGTTTTTTGAAGGTAAAAACATCCTGGCATCTCTCAGTAACTGTGGGGCAATGGGAGAGGGGGTGAGGTCACAAAAGCAAGCCTTTAACAGAAGCCAAGATAAGTAGTATATGGAGGAGGAGGTTTGCATAAGCAGGCCGCTCAACAGAAACTAAGATAAGCTGGGGCATCTTGACCTGAGAGATTAGGGTTACCCGCCCATGAGCTGGAGAAGTACATTTTCCATGGGATTCTCCACCAAGGACACCAAATTCTATTTAAACTAAAAATGGCCTCAGCAAGAATACCAGACGGAGGAACCTCTGTACGTTCTTGCTGTCACACAGGACAGACTCACCTGGTATCACCCACAAAGGAGGAGGGACAGTAGACTCTTTCCTGATGATGTGAGAGAGGATACAGCTGAGACCTCAGAAAGAGCAGTCCAGCCAGATGAAGGTGAAGACAGAGAAAGTGACATCAAAGATGGACACATAGCAAGGTGTACTGAGGAAGCATGGGACAGGAATCAGGGTACAAGGAACTAGGAACCATTCCCAGGGCCACAGCTTCACTCATGAGCATGTTCCTGTTTGGAATACTCTCAGATCTCTTTCCTCATCTCAACTTTTCTTTTGAGACACTGTGTAGCCCTGGCTTGGAACTCACTATATGGATCCGGCTGTCCTCAGACTCAAAGAGATCCTCCTTCTTTTGCCTCCTAAGTACTGTAAATAGTCTTTTGTTGGTGCCCATTATTTGTTTATTGTTTTTTTTTTTTTTTTTGAGACAGTGTGTCATGAGCCTGGGCAGGACTTGAACTCACCATGTAGCCCATGATGGTCTTGACCCTCTTGTCTCCGTTTCCTCAAGACTGAAGTTATAGATGTATACCACCAGCACCACATCCAATTTTGATGCCTATTGTGAAGAAGGCGGTTAACACATATACAGGACGTCCTCCCTATCTGGGAGTTATGCATCTGAAAATTCAACCAATCAAGAATTGAAATTCCTCTAAAAAGAAAATTACCCCTGTGTTGAGTGTGAATAGACTTCCTGTCATTAATCCCTGAGTAATACAGTAGAACAACGATTTGCATAGCATTTACATTGTATTAGGGATAATAAGTAACCTAGAGATGATTTAAAGTTTACTGGAGGATGTGTGTAGGATATATGCAAATGCCACATCATTTTGTATAAGGGACTTGAGCATCTGAAGATTTGGGTACCACAAAGAGATGGAGGACAACAGTTTTCTTCCAGCCATGCCCTTAATAGGGTTTTAAGGGTCTGACAAAAATCTGTCTTTCTCTCACCTAAAATGAGGACCAGCTGAGAAATAAGACCCAGGAGACTAGTGAATAGAGATGGGCATTCACTTTTTATTGATAAAACATTTGGAGAGACAAGCTCTATATTTGTGGTCGAGCACCAAGCTAACAACCTTTTCAACACTTTCTGAGTGAGTGAAGACCCAGGACAGGCCACCAGGAGGAATCTCGGGCTTCAGAGCCCCCCCCCCCCATCTGAATTGGGGAGGCAAGTTGGGATATCCCATGACTTTTAGGTAATTGCCAATTAAATACTTCCTCTTACTGGTAACCAAGGTTAATGAAGTTAAGTTAATTCACCTCCCTCCAGACCTCAGTGGAAGAGAAAGTGATGTGGTTAGAGACCCAGAGTGCTCTTTCTTCAAGTGTCTGCTATATGGAAACAAAAGGCAAGAGGAACTGAAATTCTGCCCAGCAAGCCATGATGAGGAGAATTATTTTGGCTGTGTGGTAACAGAGGAAGACAGCCTCTGAGAAGTCCCTAGAGAGGTCTCTCAGATAACAGGTGGCAGGGAATTCCAAAACCGAATCTTTTTAGCTCTGAACACTTGCCTTTTGTTACTAGCTCTACACTCTTTTAAGCTTGTAGAAGGAAGCATTGTAGTACAACAGTAGTGGCTAGCAGTAGCCCATTTATCAACAGAAGACTGCAGGGAAAGGCCCCAGGCTCTGGGCCACTTACCTTACTCTGTCATTCTCTCCTGTTCAGAATCAGTTTCCCTTCTTCCCCGCCTTCCCCCCCCCTCCGTCCCTTCCATCCCTACATTCCTTCCATCTTCGTCTTCATCGCCAACTCTATCACTTTCATTTTTGAGGCTTGGTCTCACTAGGTTGTGCGAGTTGACCTTCAACTTGTGATCCTCCTGCCTCAGCTTTCCCAGTGATTGGATTATAGGGGCGCACCATCACACTGGCCATCAGCTCATTTCCTTACTAAGACAGTGTACCTGAGAGCAGGAAGGACAGACACTGCCAGAGATTTTCCACATGCTGAAGGACGTGCCATTATTTGGTATGTCGTGTGAGATACTTAGTGGTCTTCCTTCCTTACTCCCTCCGTCCTTCCCCCATCCGGTTCTGGATGCTGGTTTAATTAGTAACCTTTCAATAGATGGTCCTTAAATCATTGTGTCCAAAGCATTTCAAGAGAGTGGAGAGCGATTGGGTTAATAGAAGTTGTGCAGAAAACCGAATCCAAGTGTGTACTTTTTAGTTTCCACTGGGGGGCGCTGTCTACTTTGATGGAAGTGCAATTATGGTCCATTTCACCAATTCCAGCAACCTCTCAGCTTCCCACATAAACTTGGACCCTAGGCAGTTGACCCACTGTCCACAATGCATTTGTACCAGGATTCAGACAAGATTCTGGTCAGTCTAATTTCTATTGGGCTAAGCCCACAGCTTTAGAGGGTTCTTGCCACCCTTCATTGTTTGTTTATTTATTTATTTATTTATTTATTTATTTATTTATTTATTTTTTACTTCCAGCCCTAGGTTCTGACCTCTCCCTGGGTCTCCCTGTATATGTGCCTCTCCTACATCCTCCATACTATTGTCTGTGACATCATTTCTGCCACTGCACGCTTTGCCCGTTGATAAAAGATGGGACAGATGCCTTTCTCACTGGCTGGCTTCCTGGGACCTCACTTTTGTTGATCTATTACTGCACCTTCTCCCTCGCTCTCAGCACATGGCTTTAGCACAAAGAACAGCCTGAGCTTCTTGTGACAATACAGATGGGTACATGTGCCAGTGTGGGTGCACACACACACACATGAGATCCATGTGGAGGTCAGAGGACAGCCTTAGGGGGTGAACCATCCTCTCTTGTCTCTTCCATCCTCTGTTTGTTTTGAGACAGGTCCTCTCACTGGCTGGGAGGCTCTTCCTGAAGTTCAGGTTAGCTGGCCCGTGAGCTGGCAGAGCCCCTTCTGTCTGTGCCCCCATCTCACAGCTCTGGGATCTGAGGCGTGTCCTGTCACCTGACATTTTATATAGGTTCGGGGATCTGAACTCAGGCTCTGACATTTTCCAGGCAACCATCTCCTCAGCTCCTCAACCCTATTTTAAAGGCGAAGAATCCAAGATCCAAGGAGAAATGAGCTGTCCAGAGCCCCCAGAAGATCGGTGGCTCAGCGGGGAAGCAGCTGGGACTCAAACTTCAGCACTGCTTGCACTGCACGTGGTGTGGCGTTATTACCCTCCCAACCGTGAGTGGGACAGCCTCCCAGCACCCCGCTGGGCTTTTGTTCTCTGTTCCCTCCTGTGGCAAGCTTCCAGCTGGGCTGATTCATGGATCTGGGGCCGCATGGCTCCCATTAACTTCTAGGAAAGGCATACGGCAAAACCCACATCAATCAAGACTCTAAATTACTCATCCATCTTTGCAGGTGACACATGGATTAAGATGAACTTGGAGAGAAGAATAACTATAGAAAAGCTATTTAGATTTATGAAAATTGCTTAAGAGTTTTATATCAAGTCCCCAAATGGAAGCTGATTCTGTGTTCTCAGCACAGATAGTTGAAATGGCAGTGATAAGAGCCAGGTTGTCACAATACAACAGCCGTGGGCTTGAAGTCAAAGGGGCTGGGACTCTCCCGTTCACTCACTACTCCGCGTAGCCTGTGTTGGTAGACAAGTCTTTTTACCTGTAGGATTCACTTTCTCATTAAAATTAAACACGTATTTTTAATTATGAATGGGGTGGGGGAGTGGCACATGCGTGAATATAGTTGTCCACAGGGTCCAGGAGAGGGCACTCGAGACCCTGGTGCTTTGGGAAACGGAACTCAGGTCCTCAGCAAGAGCAATGCATCCCGATTTCATTTTTCATTCTCCCAATGAACTAAAGGACCAGGCTTTGTCCCATTTTACAGATAGGGAAACTGAGGCCCAGAAAGGTTAAGGTACTTGCTCAAAGTGGCATTGCTACCCAAGGGTGAGGGGGTGCCAGATGTCATTATGTCACTTTATCTCCCCAATGAGATGTGAGTCCAATGCTTCAGGTACAGAGTGGGTGCTTTGTGAGGCTTTCTGAAGCCAAAGCTCCAGGATAGTTGTCCCAGCACTGTGGGACCTAGTAGGCGCTCAATTAGTCGAGATGCATGGCACAGTTCTGTGGAACCGGCTCTGCTTTTATTTAATGACTTGCTTAGATGCATTTTAATATGCAGACCGCAGTGCCTGTACACTGTCTTCTGGACGGCAAGGCACAGGCATTCATTATTTTATGAGCTGCATATGTCATGCAGAGCACAAGCCCCTTTCTTAAACCAACACAACATGCAAATAGAAATTTCATGTAAAATCACATTCAGACAGATTCAAAGTAGAAACAGATGTCTGAAAAATACGAATGCCGGGCTTATTAAATATTTTATCATCAAATATTTCATACATTTCAAAAATGTCATCTGTGAAAACACAGAAATACCGCCTCAGGAGAACCAAAATATTTAATCACTTTCAAGAAATTCTTAAAAATAAGTCCTCACCCTAGAACTATTCCAGGCAGAGAACAAATTTCCAGGTGCAGCAAGCTATATTTATTATATTTTCATCAAAATCAGTAACCTAGTTGAAGGAGATACAGTAATCAGTAAGGTCATTATTAGGTAAGATAATGACTTCTGAATGAATTCTCTCATTAATCTCATTACAAAATGGTAATGGTACCTGACTAATCACGCCAGAGGGGAGAGCTGTGTTGAATCAGAGCAAAATTAAGGCTGCAATCATTGAACTGCTCTCGTTGTTACTTCAGGGAAACCTCACTTGGGGCTTGGAGATTGGCGTTAGTTTCCTCTGACCCAACAGACTGCAGATCTGAAGGCTGGGACACTCACTGTGTTGAGGGCAGGCTGGGGAGGGCTGCATGGCAGCAGCAGGAACTGGGCTCTTCCGGCTTTTGTCCCCTTCTCCCTGTGTGCCCTTGGCTTGGTCATACCTATCTCCATTTGCTTGATTTGGTCTCCTGCTTCCATCCTTGATCCATTTATAGAGTCTAGTCTCTATCCATTGACTCACATGAAGGGTGGCTCACCTCATTTCCAGCAGTGGCTGCCCATCTCCCCAGAGAAGTGCCCAGGCCCTTCCATGTACCACACATGGCCTCCTTCATCCTCAGTGCTGTTACGCCTCTACAGCATGAACCTTTACTGCTATTTGAATAAACACACCTGTTGTCACCACTGCCTGAATTGTCCCTGACCCCACTCTGCATTTCTTTCTGACTTACCCCCTCACCTTCTCTTAGTCTTTGCTCAACTGTCACTACCTCAATCCTGCCTTACCCCAGACCACCACACTGAGAACTACAGCCTCTCTCATCACTCAAGGCCACTCTTTCTTTCTCCACACCCTTATTATTGACAGCTTGATTTGTTGCATGTCTTGTCCGTCTGCCTCCTCCATTTCCCCCCTCTGGAATGTAGGCTCCCCAAGGGCTTAGCATGGTGAAGGTTCACCTACATGCCAGGCACATGGCAGAAATGCAGCATTTGAGGAGTGGATGGCCAGGGATGACTAAGAATATCCACAGGAAGGAGTGTGGGTAGGACTGGCCTTGCTTTCGCTCTGTTATAGACTGGAGCTGTACCAAGGGCCTTTATTTCTATAAGAATGGATAGAGTGGTCAAGGAAACCCGCACAGCTGGGAGAGCAGCACACATCTAAGTGGCCTTACCCCAAGTTCCAGCACCAGTGTAGATAGGGGTTAGGAATGCTTGATTAGGCTCCTTGTGGTGAAAACAAGGAAGGTGACACCCTCATGCCCTGCCACAGAAATAGCCTCTCATTCCTGGCTTGTAGTGGTGTCCACAAATGCTGTAGATGCTCATTAAGCACCCAGTGAATTAAGCTCTCAGTTAACACTGAATTCATTTTTAGAGTGCCCAGTAATAAACACTGCTTAAAACAGAGTCTAGAAACCGCACCTCTCAAAGGACAATAGGAAAATAAGGGAATGCTTACATCAAGTTCTTAGAAGGCAGGAATAAAGTCAGACCAGTCTTTGGTATGCAAGGGATGGCTTTTACTGCTCTGCAGCTTTAGAGCTAAGATTGTATCACATACACTTACTCCAGATCAACAGTTGGTATCACTAACTGGTCCTGGACATTCTCTTGCCAAATCAGTCCAAACCTCATAATACCTTTCAACACAACACAGCTTTCCACCCCAGCTGGACCAGGCTGGCGGGAAAGTGCTCATAACAAAATGGCGCCTATAATGTGGATACTAAGAACTTCCACTTAAAACTTGACAAAAGCTTAAAAAGGAACTTTAGAAACAAAAGGACAGAGACAAGTAAGGCATCTTGGTAGCAGCATTTTTCTTGGGTGGGCTCTGTTTTCTAGAGACAGAGACTTGTGCGGCTCCTTTAAGGGAGATTTCCTGACTCAGCATAAGCAGAAAAAATTGCAGGGGCTCTTTTAAGAGTCCCTGCTAACAATTGAATGTTGTATACGGCAGCTGGCAGTGGCAGTAACCATACCTCCAAGCCAGCAGCATGCTGCATGATGGCAGCATAGACCAAGGCAGTGAGAATAGCTCTCAGTGCTGGCGGTAAATGTACCCCTGCCATATTGGAAAGCCAGCAGCTAAAACAGCCACCACTTTAATTTTAGCAATGCTGTTTAGCAGATAAAAGACATGTGGCTAGAAAAAAAGTAGAGATATACAGTAAAGACAGATTCAGATGAAGTAAAACCTAAAAGTTTTTTATGATGTGTTTAAAAACATGCATAGGCTTGGGAGAGAAAAAGAAGCAGGATAAAGTAGTTTTAAAAAAAGAAAGAAAGAAAGAGAGTAGCTAAGTGCAATGGCACACACCTTTAATCCCAGTACTCGGAAGGCAGAAGCAAGCAGATCTCTGTGATTTCAAGGTCAGCCTGGTATATAGAGTGAGTTCAAGGGCAGCCAAAGTTACACAGAAAACCCTGTCTCAGAAAAGGAAAAAATAAAACTAAAGTAAATAGAGTAATAAAAAAGCCACCTAAAGATGGAAAGTACACAGAGAATTTGGATACTGTATGTTATTGAATTGTCTTTGAATTGTTTGGCTGCTGAGGAAATAGCAACAATTGCTTAAAGAAGTGCTACTAGATTAATCCAATTTATATATTTTTAAAAATGCCTTGATTTCAAAATTTAAATATAAGGACGTGTTACTTTGGAAAAGAGATTTTATTTATGTTTCCACAGAAAATGAAAAGCTGTGGATTCCTTCCAGACTAACAAGGTTTGATCAAGCAAGACCCCCTGAAGCAGTGTCCCAGGTGATCCACCATTCAAAACATCTGGCACAAGGCAGCCTTGCAGACCACTATAGCCAAGATTTCTGGGTCTTCTTAGGGTCCCCAAGCCAGCAGGAAGAGGTTTAGAAAGAACAACGCCCAAATTCCCAAATATTTTTATAAATGTTTGTTTTCATTTAAATGGGGTTAGCTATAAATTGTTAATGATTACAGTCAATTTCCTTCTAAAGAAAAAAAGGGAGAAAGGATATAGGAATGAATAATTTGCATTGGTATGGATTTTCATTTATTGATTCAAATTTAAGGTCAATTTTGTTATATGTATATTTCACCTCTTGTTTAGGTATTGTGTTTGTATATCTGTTTTAAAATGTAATGTATGGTTAAGTATAAATTATAGTTAGTTACCTATAATAGTCAAAACTTACAATTAGGTTATTTAGGTTTTCTAGATATATAGAGATATATTTCAAATGGATAGGCATTCTTCAAACCTTTCAAAGACCTACAGAATATGACATTTAAAATGGTTTAGGGTTTTTCTTGACAGTGAGACATAACTGCTCCTGGCAACACCACCTGCATCACAAAGGAAGATGAACATTGAAGAAACTCATTATGGAGTTTATTCCCAATATGGCAAGGCTACCCATTTGGGCAAGAAAATGTTCTTGTCTGGACTGTTTGACTTTATGCTGTATAAACTGGATGTGCAGGACCCACAGAAAAGTGACTGCTGGTAAAAGATGGACATTGCTGCAGGGTTCCTGCTTCATGAAAGAGTCTGCCAGACATTCTGGCAAACTGACAAACTGACAATGCAGGTGGACAATGTAAAGTTTCCTGCTTGATGGAGGAGTCTGCCAGACACACTATGGCCTATGGGCTGAAGATGAGTGCCCCAACATTACAGAAGAACTTTGGGTGACTGACCGGGCATCTAGTTGTCTCTGTCAATTCTAGAGTTTATCTACTATCCTTCTGTGGTCTTTGATGGAGTTGAAGACAGACATTCACGGTTACAGTTTTCCTTAGTTATGATAAAAGATAAGTTACATATAAGACTTCAGATTCACAAAGATAAGATAGGTCAAATATTTTCTTTAAATCTTGCTAAATGTTATATTAGACTAAATATTGTAATTACAGTTCTTGCTTAATAACTGTTTTGTATGTTAAAGTTAAAACCCTTCCTTTTATTTAGACAGAAAAGAGGAGATGATGGAAGATGTCCTCCTTTAAATATGTTTCTCTTTTTGGTTAATGAATAAAGCACTGTTGGCCAATAGGGAAGCAAGATAGGTAGGACTAGGAGAGGTGGAGGATTCAAGGAAATGTAGGACAGAGTTGCGATGTGATTTCAGGAACAGAGGATGCATGAGTCAGGCATTCTTGGCTAGCCAATAAGAAAACGCTAGTAACAGGCCAACAGTTCATAATTAATAGTGTCTCTGTGTGTTATTTGGGGCTGTGGGGCTCACGTGGCTGTGGGACCAGGCTGGTGGGAAAGTGCTCATAACAGAATACCGTTCAATACAACACAGCTTTCCACCCCAGCTGGATGAAACCCACGGAAGAAATGGAATTACCGGGCTTTCCCTAGACTACAGGAATAGATAATGATTGAAAGCCACAAGCATTAAGAAATGATATTTATAATCAAATGTGGTGGGGCACAACTGAGATTCCAGTACCCTGGAGGGTGATGAGATTGAGGCTACATATACAGAACTTGCCTCAAAACTAAACAACAAAATAGTAATTGGAAGTGAGGATGACATAAGTTTCTGGCAGGCATAGGAGTTACTCAAGAGGATTCTGCTGTCCCCTCCTCTCCTATGGTGTCCAGGAACAAAGGAAGCACCTGAGTCTCCACTGGTAGTGTTGAGTTTGACAGTTCAGACCCATAGTTGTATCTGACCAGGCGCCTCAACAGCTAGGGATGATGAATGGTGCTCAGGAAGAGAAGAGACAAGGCACACTGACTGTCAACCAGCACGCAATACCTGAATGTGTGTGCGTGGGGCCAGGAAGTTTGGTGATTTTCTTCAGCTAATCAGGTTCCTTCTCCTCAGGTCTCATTGGCATTATGTTGCCTTTTTTTTTTAATTAAAAAACAATTTAGTCTTTTGATTCAGTGTTTCCTCTTACAGCCTTCATGTCCTAGGGGCCCCTTTGCCTCCCTGTGGGCCTTGTGGTGACTCATTACCGGAACTGGATACTTTTTATGTTAGCTTGACACAGGTAGAGTCATCTGAGAAAATTCCCCCAAAAGACTGAGCTGTAGGGAAACCTATAGGGCATTTTCTTAATTAGTGATGTGGGAGGACCCAGCTCATTGTGGGTGGAGCCACCTCTGGCCTGGTGGCTCTAGTTCTATAAGAAAGCAGGCTGAGCACACTGAGGGGGAACAGCACTCCCCCATGGCCTCTGCTTCAGTTCCTGACTCCTGTCCAATTTGAGTTCCTGCCTTGCCCTTCCTCAATGGAGTGCGATTTAGGATATGTAAGCCAAATAAACCCTTTCCTCCTCAAATTGCTTTTGGTTATGGTGTTTCATCAAAGCAACAGAACCCTGCATACACATGTTTCCTGCATACACATACATACAGAAGGGAAGGTCTCTCGCTCCTTCCTTCCATCATGATTTCCCATGTTGGCACAGGACACCAGGAAGGTGCCCTACCTTGACTTGGAAGGAGCATGTGATGGTACTTGAGATAGTTATCCACGATCCCTTCTGCCTGTGGTCCCTTCCCAGCACCCAGACCAGGATGTTGGAGTCTTCCTTCTGTGTAGTTCCTCATGGCTGCCTCTTCTCTCCCCTCCCTCCCCTTTCCTTCTGGCCTCAACAGGACATTATGAAATAATTTCCCAGTCCAAGTAAAGAGTCATTCAGCATCTGAAGACATTGCAACCTTTTCCTAACAGAACCCCTCGGTCAAGGCAGTCATTTTGCTACCATCTTTGTTTCACAAATCTGGTCTGATCAGAGGTGGGACAATGACCTTTTGAATTAGACTCTTAAGTGGCACCCATGTTTCTCTCAGAAGGAAAAAAGACCATTGTTTTCATAAATGGGAAGCCACAAGACAATATGACTCTCAGAATATGCAAAGCTGTTTATTATAGCATTATTTAGAACTGAAGTAAAACAGCAACAAATTGAATATCTAATGAAAGGGGGATCAAAATTTGATCTTAAATGATATTATAGAACATTGTTCATTTACACAGGCAATTTCACATATTATCAGGCAAAGGAAGCTCAGTATAAATACGGTATGAAATATTATTTTGTAAAAGTATATAACTACCTCCATGTGGCAAAATGACAAATGAATTGTTTTTTGGTTTTGGTTTGCTTACTTTTTTAAGACAGGGTTTCTCTGTGTAGCCCTGGCTGACCTGGAACTCACTCTGTAGACCAGGCTGGCCTTGAACTCAGGGATCTGCCTGCCCAGTGCTGGGGTTAAAGTGTGAGTCACAATCAACCTGCTGACCTGACAAGTGATTTTTTTTTTTTTATTTCTTCTTTGTTCTCTGTGATATTTCCCAAATTCCAGTGGTTACATGTGGTGGCATTTTTTTGGGGGGGGGGTTAGAAATAAAAGAATAATAAATGTTCTCCATACTTTGGTTTAGAAGGAAGACAGGTGAGTCCTTGTTGGGAATGACAAGGTTTCTGAAGGTGCAGAGAGGACACAGTAGCCAGCTTCTTTCTATGTGAGAGACTCTGGTCCCATGTCCTTCTGAACTCTGGCATCTTGCTCAGAGATGTGTTAGAAGAGGGGCCCACTGTGGTGGCCCGCAGGCTCTTGGGCAGCGTGCCTGCTCCCGATGAGGCCTTCCCACCACACTCCAATGTACTGAACAGTCTTAGTGCCCAGAGAGCCTGCTGCTTGGTCTCCAAACCTGTTTACCCCAGAGCTTCGATCTTTTATGGAATAGTTTTTCATTTTCCCTTCTCAACCAAGGGCTTTTACAAGGCACCAAGTGGTTCTTTGTACATCAATTTTTAATCTTGTTAAGGTTTTATTTTTCCACTTGACCAATGCTCAGTTCATAAATAACACATCAAAACTTTGCTCCAATTCTTTCCATAGGTTTTTGTTTATTTGCGTTTATTTTTAAATGGCCTCCTATTGGGAAGGAAGAAAGTGTCAAATGCGTCACTGTCTGCTGGTCCTTCCCTTGTATACAAACTTTTATGGCTGCCTATGGCCAAGCAGAGGAAGCCCCTGTTCTCAGCATAGCCATGTCTGGCCCCTCACTCCCCTTCAATTCACTCACCTCCAGGAGGCCTGGGGAGGCAGAACCAACCCCTGCTCCAGCACCTACTCTACTCCCAGGTCTTGCCATCTCTGCTTACCAATGACCTCTATTGGGGGACTTAGAAAAGGTGAAGGGTGACTTTGCTTTGGTTATCATGTTTCTATCTGGTCTTCTCTGAGCTGTGTTTAAGTTTCTCAGTCACTAATTGTGTATTGCATCTTTGTAGATATGGCTGCATTAGTCAATGCTAGACTTGAGGTCAGATAGATGTATGAGAATCACCGTTCAAAAGTTCTATGTATTTATTCACCAAAATAAGGGAGGAAGGGGGAGAGAAAGAGGAAGAATTATTTAGGTTTAGATGGACAGGCTGACCAATGTTCAACAGACAGAGAGTTGGCTAGGCAGAGAGAGTTAGCTAGGTGGCCAGTGTTAACAGTGTTTGGATAGAGATGGAGAATACAGATTCAAGTATACAGTGGCAACTAAGGGTACAAATTCTGCCTAAGTTGCAGATTTCATGGCTACTGAAATCCTGTCACACATCAAGCCCATTGTTCTGCACGATGACATATGTTTTTGTATTTAATTCTCATCACTGACCTGTGACTCTGTAACTCTTTCCCTCTCCCTCCCTCCCTCTCTTCTCTCTCCCTCTTTCACACTCCCCCCACCCGTGTGTGTGTGTGTGTGTGTGTGTGTGTGTGTGTGTGTGTGTGATAGTATATGTGTTTCTCTGTCCAAGGCACTTGGAAGATGTTAGCAGATACAATGATTCAGCTCTTGGTGTCTGAAGATCAGAACATTTTCTTATATAACCAGATAGGATTTTCCAAAAACATTAGCCATGATTCCATATATTCATTGTACAATTTGTGTCTGCAGTGTTCCCCAAAGACTGGTGACTTAAAGATTTAGTGAAGCTGAGAGGTCCCAGAATCTTCAGCAGGTAGGAATATCCTCTTAAAAGGGTTGAGGGCTCCAGTCTCTCCCTTTTCCTATCACATCTTAACCATTTATTGAATGACTTCACTCCTATAGTGATGTGCTATTATGGACCCAAAACAATGAAGACAATTGGTCATGCTGTCATGACTGAAATAGCCAAGACTGTGGACCAAAATAAAGCTTTTTCCTTTGTAAATTTACTAACTCCAGCGTTTTGTTCTAATACTGGAAAGCTGACTGCAACTTTAGTCATCTAATATTTGTGGTTCATTAATCACCAACCAAGATCCAACCAAGGTTCAGCTACTTCATCTTTGCTGCTTCTTTATAAAGCTAGAACATCTCTCATACTTGTCTTTATTGACATTGGGGAATTCTAGGCTACTGTCTTATGAAATAGTTCACACTCTGGAGTGTCTTATTATTTCTTTGTATTATCATTTAACATTTTCCTTTATTCCTTGATTTTCCATCAAATACTTAGCACAGAATATACCCCACTATGATGGTAAGTACGGGCTTTACCTTTCAGTACCAACTTCTCTAATAAAGTGAAGTTGTGACTCTTTCAGTGTTGGCATCTGACTTGATTATCTTTCTCCCTCCTTTATGAATTATATTTTTAGGGTCTAGAGAAATGAATCAAGGGTTAAGAGCAGGCACTGCACTTGCATGGAATCCAAGTTTAGTTCCCAGCATCCATGTATAGTGGTTCACAGCTGCCTGTAACTCCAGCTCTAGGGGATCCAACAACCTCTACTGGCTTCCTCTGGCAACTGTATTCATGTGCATATGGATGGACACACACACACACACACACACACACACACACACACACACACACACACACTTCTCTGGAATCTACAAGGATGATTACAGCTAAGACTCTTAGCAATAGCAGATATGTAGCCTGAACTGGCCATTTCCCGTGACCAGATTGGTGCCTAGAGAGGTATCATCCAATGACTGATGGAAACAGTTTCAGACCCACAGCCAAACATTAGGTGAAGTTCAGAGAATCCTGTGGAAGAGGACGAGTGTTAAGAGTAGTTTTCCAGTCAGCCTGGCCCCACTGCCTTGCCAGCCCCAAATAATACACAGAGACTCTATTTGATATAATGTTGTTGTCCAGTTATTAGTTTCTTATAGGCTAGCACTGTCTTAAATATTAACCCACTTTTATTGACCTAAGTATTTCCATGTGGTCTCATCTTACTGGAGAGAGGCCCTGGAATTTTTCTCTCTCAGTCCACCATCTTGAATCTCCTCCCTACCACTTTCTCTCTCTTCCTCGTTCTGCCTATCTCGCTTTCCTATTGGCCTACAGTGCTTTATTCATTAACCAATAAGAGGAACATATGTACAGAATGACATCTCCCATCATCTCCTCTTCTCTGTCTAAAATAAAAAGAAGGGTTTTAACCTTAGCATAGCAAAATATATCACACAACAGTTATCAAAAAAGAATAACAGTTAACTATTTATTCCATTAGTAAGATTTAAAGAAAATATTCTATCATCTATCCTATCTTTGTGTGTCTAAAGTCTTATATGTAACTTATCTTTTAAGTAAGAGAAACTATAACCATAACTGTCTGTCTTCAACTCCATCAAAGACCACAGAAGGATAATATATAAACTCTAGAAATGACAGAGACAACTCACTGCCTGGTCAGTCACCCGAAGTTCTTCTGTAATCTTCCATCTTTAGCCTATAGGCCATAGTGTGTCTGGAAGACTCCTCCATCAAGCAGGAAACTTTAAACTTTCCATCTGTATTAGCAGTTTGTCAGTCATTTTTCTCTGCATCCTGCAGACTGTCTGGCAGACTCTTCTATGAAGTAGGAACCCTATAGCAATGTCCACCTTGTTTCAGCAGTCATTTTTCTGTGGGTCCTGCATGTCCATTTTATACAACATAAAGTCAAACAGTCCAGACAAGAGCAGTATCTTGTCCAAATGGCTAGTCTTGCCATATTGAAAGCAAACTCCATAACAAGTTTCTTTGATGTCCATCTTCTTTCTGATGCATGTGGTATTGCCAGGAGCAGTTGTGCCTCATTGTCAAGAAAAACCCTAAACCATTTGAAATGCCATATTCTGTAGATCTTTGAAAGGTTTGAAGAATGCCTATCCATCTCAAATACATCTTGAAAACCTAACTAACTTAACTCTAAGTTTTGACTATCATAGGTAACTACCTATAATCTGTACTAAATTATACATTAAAATTTTAAATGAGTTATATAAACACAATACCTAAACAAGATGAGAAATATACATATCACAAAATTGACATTAAATTATATCAATAAATGAAAATCCATTTAAAAGCAAAGTATTCATATCTATACCATAATCCCCTTTTTTACCTTTAAAAAGAGATTGGTTGTGATTATTAACCATTTATAACTAACTCCATATAAATGAAAACAAACATTTATAGACAATATTTGGGAATTTGGGCATCGTTGTTTTCAAATTGCTTCCTGCTGGGAGGGAGTGCTGTCATGGGAATCCTAAGAAGATGTAGAAATCCTGGCTTTAGTGGTCTGATAGTATGATTAACAACAATTATCCCAAAAGTGAAAGAATCAAATTCATAAAGAAAATGATTTGGATCCTTCCATGCATTGTAAGAAAAACACCTATCTCTGGAGTTCCTACATTCTATACTGATACAAACAAATCTGGTAAGGCAGGATATCAATCACGAAAAATAAGTAAAGTGGTTCAAAGCCCTTATAATTCTGTACAAAAGGCAGAATTGTACACCATTCTCATGGTACTTATGGATTTAACAGAACCCCTCAATATAGTTACTGACTCTCAATATGAAGAGAGAGTTGTCTTACACATTGAGACTGCAGAATTTATTCCCGACAATGCAGAATTAACTTCATTGTTTATACAGTTACAAGATACTATCAGAAATAGGACTCATCATATATATATATATATATATATATATATATATATATATATATCACACATCAGATCCCATATGGGTCTGCCAGGTGCCCTAGCACAAGGCAGTGATGAAATTGATTGGTTATTAATATGAAGTGTGCTAGAAGCCTCGGAGTTTCATAAGAAACATCATGTGAATAGCAAAGGTTTAAAAAAGGATTTTTCTATCACTTGGCAACAAGCTAAGGAAAGAGTAAGGAAATGTCCTACTTACTCATTCTATAGCCAAACTCCTTTAACACCAGGCAGTAACCCTAAAGGTATAAATAGAAATGAAATATGGCAAATGGATGTGTTTCACATTGCAGAATTTGGAAAATTAAAATACATGCACCACACTATAGATACATTTTCAGGGTTTCAATGGGCCACTATTCTGAGCTGTGAAAAGGCTGATTCTGTTATCACACACCTATTAGAGGTGATGGCCATTATGGGCATACCTGCACAGATAAAAACTGACAATGCTCCGGCATATGTTTCCAGCAAATTGAAACAGTTTTTTGAGTATTATAACATAAAACACATAACTGGTATACCACACAATCCTACAGGACAAGCAGTAGTTGAGAGATCCAATCCTACTTTAAAGGAAATGCTCCATAAACTGGCAGGAGGAACCAAGACACCCAAACACAGATTACATAATGCTTTATTAACATTAAACGTTCTTAATGCTAATGAAAAAGGAAAAACAGCTGCAGAATTACAATAATTCTCATCCAGCGAGGAGATATCAATGGAAGCTTTTGCCACAGGCAATACTAAATAGACCCACACTGTGCCAATATTTTGTGCAAAAACCGTTGGAAATAATTCGTAAACAGTTTCCACAATCCATAATCTACCATTACATGGATGATGTATTGTAAGCTGATTCTAAAGTAGAAATATTAGAAAAAAAAATGTTTGAGAAAGTAAAGGAAGTTTTACTTCGCTGGGGATTACAAATTGCACCCAAAAAAATAAAAAGAGGAGATTCTATCAACTACTTAGGATATAAAATAGGTTTACAGAAAATTAGATCACAAAAAGTACAGATCAGGAGAGATCGCTGAGTAGAAGAGTATGATTTGAAAAACTTGAAAATGTCCCTGAAAGGGGACAAGGACTGGAATAGTCCACGAATACTATCAGCTGAAACTAATTGTAGGAGCCAGAAGGGTCAAGAACACCACAGGAAAAGTCACAGAGTCAACTAACCTGAGCTTACAGGGTCTCACAGAGACTGAACCAACAACTAGGGAGCCTGCAAGGGACTGACCAAGGCGCTCTGCATATGTTACAGTTGTGCAGGTTGGTCCCTGTGTGGGACTCCTAACGGTGGGAATAGTGTCTGTCTCTTGACTCTTTTACAGGCTTGTGGGACCCTATTCCTCATACGGGATCACATTACCCAGCCTCAATACACTGGGAGGTGCTTAGTCTTGCTGCAACTTGATATGCCATGCTTTGTTGACACTCATGAGAGATCTGTCCTTTCTTAAACAGAAACAGAGGAGGAGTGGATTGGGGTGTGGGTGGGAACAGAGTGGAAATGGTGGGAGGGGAAGGACTAGGAGGACAGGAGGGAGGGGAAACTGTGGCCAGTATATAAATAAATAAATACATTTAAAAATAAGTAAAAATAAAAAATTTTAGTGAATCACGCTTCGAAGCCATTCTATTCATCATTTCACTTAGTCATGATTTCATCAGGGGATAATAGAAGGATCCAGCAATCCACCCCTGCCCCAGTATACTATCTAGCTGTCACATATTATTTATCTTAAAATTCACATTTCTTCAAGAATTTGTCATTTCCAGTTTAATATTTTTGCATACATATGGAATATTCCCATATTTCTGTGTATAGCAAATCTATTTCTGATCTCTTTACTCCATTCTATTGATGTACCTGTCAAGTTATGTGATGTTAATCTCTTTTATATCTAAGAGAACTAGCTTTCCTGAGCATTGGTTTAAGTTTTCCTTTGCTTTTTCCTGAATGTTCTTACGTGTTTCTATATTAGAACTAAGTTGTCTAATTCCAGGAAAAAAGAAGCATTTTTAGTGTGATCTAACTAAATTTATTATTTTAGAACTATATTGAGAAAGGTCAAGTAAAAATGCCTAATGAGAGTATCATATCATTTTTATTATCAAATAATTATAAATTTAACTATTAATTTTATTAATATTTAAAAGTACATATATTCCATAATATTGAACTATCCTTGAATTGTTACATGTTATTTTAAATATGTTACTAGATTTCTTAATGAAATATCACTATGATTTTTGTGGAATTACTAAGACATGAGATTGTCCAGGAACTTTATTTTTTACACACTGTTTGTTGGTTTATCTACCAATTTTACTGTCACTTTACCTCCAGATTCCTAAGCTTACATTATTTTCTGTTACTTTAAACAGTTTAAGCCACCCTGAATTTACCTGATTCTGAAGCCACAGGATTACTTACCTTTTGAAGCCATCTGGTTCTGGGTTTTTATGGCTGGCTAATGGTTCTGTAACTTGTTCTGTTATGGAAATGGATGTAGAAATGGATCTTTCCACAGTGTCAGTTCTCATCAGTTATATTTCTCCTTGGACATTTTCTACCCATCTGTCTAGTTAGGATTTCTGTTGTTGTGAAGAGACACCATAACCACGGCAACTCTTCTAAAGGAAAACATTTAGTCATGGTAGCTTACAGTTTCAGAGGTTCAGTCCATTATCATCATGGTAGGGAGCATGGCACCTGGGTCTATAGTGGCCTGCAGGTAGACATGGTGTTGGAGAAGTAGCTGAGAGTCCTGCATCTTGCTTAAGCAAAAAAGACTTCAAAGCCTGCCTCCATAGTGACACTTCCTTCAACAAGGCCACACCTCCCAACAGTGCTGCTCCCTAGGAGCGTATGGGGGCCAGTTACATTCAAACTGCCACAGTATCTAAGCTTTCAAATTGTATGTATTCCTAAATATGCAAAGAATTTTTCTACATTTCTTCTGTTTCACTGGATCCTTCCTCCCTATCACTTCTTACTTTAATGCTTCATTATTATTATTATTTTTTGATTTTTAAAATTACATTTAAAACATTTTACTTCTTTTTTTTGTGGGGTGTGGGAAGCAGAAGGAGCCCTGAGTGAACGTGTAAAGAGTAGATGGTGTTCTGAGTGCGTGTATATTATTGACAAGGGTCCCAGTGCCTCAGACCCATGGAAATGGCAAGGAAATCCTCCTGTGGTCTGTGTGCAGTTGTTAACAGTGTGTGAAAAACCTAGCAGCTGCAGCTTCCTCCTCCTGGATGAAAGCAACCTGGCCTGCTCCCACAGAGCCTGTTAACCCCTGTTCCTGTCCTGTATGTGATACGTGTGCTGAGGTTCCAGGCTGTTGTGCAGTGTTACCTGCATCTCCACGAGAGGATGCACAGCCCACACAATCCCAGCTTTCATGCCTGTGTCTGTTCTTTCTTCATTCCCTTGTTGCCCTTGCCAGGTTTCTAGGACCAAGCTGTGAAGGATGCAGCAGTGAGGTGGGAGGTGCATGTTAGGATGCACATGAAGAGATCAGAGGACAACTTGCAGGAGTCAGTTTTCTCCTTCCATCCAACCCAAAGTTGAAAATTTTGGAGTTTGAGTCAAGTTGCCAGGGCAATCAGCTCCTGCTTTTGCCCTGAAGCCATCTTACTGGCCTTTAGAGTTGTAGTTCAGGGTGGACTTGAACTCCTTTTGTAGCTGAGGCTGACTTCGAATACTTCCAATACTCTGTATTTTCATATTATGCTATTTGTAGGTTTTTTTTCCTGTAATTTATTAAGGTTTCCAGTATGGCCTAACATGTTGTTGACTTTTGTGAATGTTTCATGAATGATTGAGAAATGTATTTTCAATTGTCAAGGCATCTATTTAGATGAATACATAAGGTTTATCCCGTTTATTATTATTGATGATAATATTGAGACAATCTTATTTCATAGCATGGATCAGAACTTGTATCAGTTCCTCTGCCTCAGCTTCCTGAGTTCCCCTTACTTTCCTTAGAGTGAGGGCATTGTATAAAGCTTACCACCTTTAATTGGAGGCTTGGATACAGTTCTTTTTGCCTATGTTACTGTTTCTGTTTCATAATGATTGTGGTGTGTGTGTGTGTGTGTGTGTGTGTGTGTGTGAGAGAGAGAGAGAGAGAGAGAGAGAGAGAGAAACAGACAGACAGAGATGTATGGTGTGTGCCACTGTGAAGGTACTTAGTATACTCACACATGTGTGCCATGGGTCACATATGGAAGTTAGAGTACAACCTCAGATACCTGTCTTCATTTTTCACCTTGTTTGTGGCACAGGATTTCTTTTTCTTTTTTCTTTCTTTCTTTTTTCTCTGCTGTATACACCAGTCTCACTCTCTTCCTAGGGATTTCTCCATTTCTGCCACCCATACCTTTGTTGGAGCATTGGGATTATAGATGCATACTACTGTATCCAGCTTTACTTGGATGGGAGGGTTCTAACTCAGGCCCTCACACTGTGTGGTGAGTACTTAGCCATTGGGGATTCTAACTCAGGCCCTCACACTGTGTGGAGAGCACTTAGCCACTGAGCTGACTCTCCAGCCCAAATGGTATTTACATCTTTGTCATCTTCAAGATGAATTGCAACCTGTGATTAAGTACCCCATTTTGTCTCAAGTCCATTGGCCCAAATTTTACCTTGTTATATATAGGTCAAGCTGTCAGTTTTCTGACTGCTGTGCTTTAGCTCCGTCTTTTATTTATAGATGTTTGCTAGTTTAACACACAACGGAGTTGGATTTTGTTGACTGAGTCAGTTGATCAGAAAACACTTTTTCCAGAAGGTAATCCTATTTACATTGATTGGTATAATGTAAGCTTAGCCTTAGCTCTGCCATTTGTCATTAACGCTTGCTGTCATTTGCTATCTAATCATCTTAACCTTTTTCTTAGATTTTATTTTCTTGGTTCTTGAGTTTTCATGTTCTTTCCACAGGGTTACATTTTAGGTTCAAGCAACTATAAACTATATTCGGAAAAAATTGTGACTATGCTAAACATGTAAAGACCCCCTTTGTTGTGCCACCTTTTCTCCTTTTTATTTTCAGACAGGACCTCATGTATCCCAGGCTGGCCTTAAACTCAAATATGTAGCCAAACATCACCTTGAACATCTGATCCCCTGGCCCTCTGTCTTCCAAGAATCCGGGATGCAGGCACGCATCACCACAACGGAGACAAGGCCTAGTGCATGCTCGGCAAATGTTCTAATCCACATACATCTCTAGCTCCATGCAGCCCTTTACATGTCATTTACATTGTATTGGGTATCATAAGTAACCTAGAGATAGTTAAAGTGTACAGGAGGATTATGTAGGCACTGTGCCAATTCATATAAGAAACTTTAACATTGGAGCATCCCTTATTTCACGATCTTCTGAAATTGGTCCCCTGGAAAGACAGGAGTTGAGCAAATGAAGGTCAGATAACAGGTCCAGAGTCAAGGAAGAAACAGATTACAGGAGGCTCCAAGGGGAATCTGAGAGCAGGCAGTACGTTGGAATGTCACAAGAGGTGGTAGGAGCCAGGCTAATGAGGCTGGGCCAGGAGTGGAGCCATTGCACTTAGGACTACAGGGAATCATGAAGGAGTACTTCACTGAGGAATAACACGGGCAAGCACTGAATATCAGTGCGGTTGTGCAGAAGGGACCTCACCAGTGACCCGGTTCAACTCCCACACTCTGCACAAGACACCTGATGGAGGTGAGATGGGCTCATTGTCAGGGACAGCCTGTGTGCCCGGGGCTCTTTGGTTAGCTGTGCATTACATTCTTCAACCTCCCACCTGAAGTAGCTCCGCCCTTTCTTCTCAGATCACAGTCTCCAGAGCAACACCAGTCCAGCCCGGAGAGGAGACATCTAATTACTATCTACAAGCTGTTCTGGCCCCAGGTCCTCGGTACGATGGTCCTAGTTTCCACTCTCTGCATCTTAAGCCTGATCTTGACCCTGTCTGAATCCTGCCCAGGTGTCTTGTTCTTCAGAGCACTGCAGCATGCGGACTTATTAAGCAAATCCCCGCAAACAAGTCCCTTCGCCACTGAGCATGTCTGACCAGGGAGGAGGGAATGGTCCTCAGCCAGGAGTGCCTTTATTTCATGGGGCTTGCCACTCACTGAGATTCACAGGAGAAAGAGAATCCAAGCAAATCAAGGGCATTTGCATTACAATCCACCTCAGTGCCCAAAATATCCTGCTGAGCATGCAGAATGTCAGGGGAAAGAGTGTGCCTTGCTTATTCGCAGCAGCAAATAAATGAATGCTGGGGCGGGGCTGGGTGCTGGTGGGGGTGTGAAATAAACTCTCAGGCATGTGGAGTCAAACGTTTGGTAAATGTTGACTAAAGAATCACCTTTGACCCTACAGATCTGGGAGCAGCTGACCCGGAGCTGGTGCAGGCAGGAGTAGAGAAGAATCTACTTACAGGATGGAGAGAAGGCACTGTGTTTTAGGGGATCTTAAAGGCTGGGAATCTTGACTTCTCTGGTTCCCCCCTCATTGGTAGAAGAAAGAGCAAGAACTTGAACCTCTGTTCCCTCCATCTTGCTGCTAGGAGTGGTGTTAGGAGGCCTGGGGATGCCCTCCCTGTTTAAGTGAAAGTGACTTTGAAGTCTTGTTCTTGATGCTGGAATTTCTTTACATTTGTTTGTCTGTCTGTACATTTGTTCAGGAGTGCCATGACATTGGTGTGGAGGTCTATTATGTGACAATCCACCCCAGTTCATTAGGCTTGGTCACACGCACCCTTACCTACCAAGCCTTCTTGCTGACACTGTACCAGTCTCTGTGTGATAGGATAATACAAGGCTTATCTGAAGTTCTGACGGGAGTAGTCAGTGAGGGTGGACTGTCTTAGCTAGTCTTGAGCAGTTTAGAGTCCAAAGCTGATCTTTGGGTGGAGTCCAAAGCTGATCTTTGGGTGGTTTTGTCAGCTTAGTGGTGTTCCTGCAATTCAGGTGGAATTGTCATTGTGGGGCCCCATCATTTACTGTTAGGAATGGTCATGGTTCACTACAGAAAACTTAGATATTTTAAATGTCATATGTAGCAAATCTCAAAGAGGTTAAAGGACCACAATCTGTTAGATAATTCCAGGGAATACAAACTCAATTCCTAGTTACCTGATTTAGAATCAAGCTGGAGATCATGTACAGGAAGCCAGATGAAGCTTTTATCTAGAACTAGTTGGTACTCTATATGACCATTAATAGCATGAAAGAAAGTTTACATATACACATGCATTTACATTAATCATAATCTTTTGGATAATATTTATACATTAAGAAAAGTTTTAAAGAGTCAAAGTAAAACCAAAAGATTATGAGATTAGTCCCTTAATTTTGTTTTTTTCCTATCCCGTATCAGGTGGCTTTTCTGACATGAGAGAGATTTCGGATTTTCTTTTAATAAGCATGCTTGGGTTTAGAGAAGAGAGAGAGTCATGCTCCAACTTTAAAGCCAGCTTTAAGTTTTAATTGAACTGGGACTGTAAAAAAGATCATTTGCCTTATATTTCTGTAGAGAACAGTATAAACAAACATTTGGGAAGATTTTTAAATTTTATCCTGTTGGAAATGTCCTATATTATTAGGCCAATTTATTCTTTTTCTTGGAGCATTTTTTCTGGATGATTCCTTCCTTCTTCTTCAGATGTCTCATTTGTGCAGTGGTCTTCACATTCCTTAGCGGCATGTCTTTATTCTCCAGGAAAGACAAAAACTAAACCCTTTCCAACTCCTACTTTGGGGAGTTTCCTTTTTTGGCAGATTATATCTGATTAAATGAAAGGAATTTGTTAGTCTTATAAAGTAAGTTTAGACTAAATGCCCACATGTTTGAACTATTGCTTCATCTAATCAAGAAGTCTCTCCTGTTCAAATCTAGTCTTTATCAGTTTTGATGGCATCCATAGCTTTTCCTCTCCTGTGGAAACAAAAGCAAGATCTCTTCCTCAACATAACACATATCCTGGTTTCCATTCTGAGGTCAACACATCTTTAAAGTGTACAGACTGATTTAATTCAGCAGGCTTTTCTTTTTTGGTTATCCAATGTCTCTCCACAGCCGTTATCCCCTTTTTCATTAGAATTTTAAAAATTTAAAGTTGATAAAGCACTGTCTCTATAGGTCTTTATTATCCCTTTCTGTTTACCATGCATATCTTTTAAAATGCAATTAGATCTTTCTCTAACTGCTTATCCTGTGGTATACCTGTAATATGCCCTGCTACTTCCTTTGTCTCTCTATCTGTCTTTGGCCCTCTAAAACCTCTGTGGTTAATTCTGGTCAGCCTGCAGCTAGCTCCACCCTCTGATTCAAAGCAAACTTTATTAGCATCAGCATTTGATCAAAATATCACACAACACTTCCCAGTGTATATAAAAGTTATATTTATATTCAAATAGAGTATATTAAGTAGGAAGTAATGTATAAGTTTTATCCCTTAAAAAGTACTTAATTGCTAAAAATGTCAAGTCATCTAAGCTATTAAAACCTGGGGTGCTGATAGACTTACTTGACAAGGGGATAACACAAGACTTTAAAAGACAGAGGATCTCCTCAGTGCAGTAAAGCAAAGCATGATGAAGCAAGGTGTGCCCCACTGTGTAGTTGGAAAGTTTCATTTCTGTGACAGACAACATGTACAACATGAGTGAAAGACACTCACTTTCTCAGCCTTCCTTGCAGCTTTAGAGTATAGGTAGACTGCTTGATATCTGGATATACCAACTCACTTTTCATTAGGAACTAGTGATAGAAAGAACTGAGGACTTTGTAGACATCTAGCATGGCTGCAGGTGGCGGTGGCCACAGTCCAGGGATAGGGACTGCTGTCGTTGGGGTCAGGGGTAAGGTTGCTGGGTTGGTGATAGTGGCTATATTGGTAATGCTCCTTTGGTCCCATCTGGAGCATGCCTTTGGGCACTGCTTTGGACCGAATACAGTTTTTTTTTTTTTTCTGGGAGTCTGTGAACTTACACAATGTTCTGTGAGTACATTCCTCCTCTGAAACCAGGCCTCTTTTGACCGCTGGATGCTGGAGCAAAAACAAATGTGCATTTATGATGTTAGAAGGAGTTTTGAAGTTATTGTGTGCTTCTTTTTATTAGATGATGATGAATCAAAACTGTGCTATTTTGGGGCAAAATCTTCCTTTTTTAATGCCTCAGTGACACACTAAAAAGAAGAAGAAAAAAAAATCTAAAAGGAAAACACTTCTAGACAGAATACCCTCTTGAATGATGCAGTGGTCCTGAGATCCTTAAGCTCTCTCATTTAAGTTTTGACCACTGCACTACCAATTCCACCTTCACTGATATTCTTGAGATTTTTCAAGTTCACAGCATGCTAAGTCAAAAACTGACTCATATGCTACTGAAAATTCTTCCCAGTCTCATCCGGAAAATTTGTCATTATAAAGAAAGCAATTAATACAATGTAAAATGTCCCAAATTTTAATACTTAAGTCCTACCTGATACATGGAAAATAAATGATGAGGGTAAAGGAGATGGTTTAATTGATAAAGTGCTTGACACATAAGCTTGAAGGCCTGTATACACACACACACACACACACACACACACACACACACACAGGCCTGGCTGGTAGTATATAACTATAACCCCAGCACTGGAGACATGGAAGCAGAAGGATCCCTAGGGCTCACTTGACAGCTAGCTAGTGTTGCTGAGTCTGTGAGCTCTAAGTTCAACAAGAGTCTTTGTCTCAAAAGATACAGTGGAGAGTGATTGAGGAAGATGCCTGATGTCCAACCTGGCTGGCATCATCTGCTGCTGAAACATCTTTAATGCTGAGATCTAAAACCAGGCCTGGGGAATACAGCTCCATGTGGTAGAGTGCTTGTCTAACCTGTGTGAGGCCCCAGGTCAAATCTCTAGTGGTGCAAAAAATTAAAATAAAAATTACATTAAAAACAATTCTTAACAATAACCGGGACAACAGGGTCAAAAGCACACAGAAGACAACTGAAAGAGCTTCTGTGGGGCAAAGATGGAATTATATGAACAACAAAGTAAAGTAATACTACATTATAACTCAAAGTATTCAATAAATTTACTGTCCCATTCTAGTATTAATGATTAATGAATGGGTCAGTAACTCAATGGGAGCAGGGAAATCTGTGTAGAGGAGTTCTCAACACTGTTCCACTCTCATGGAGCTGAAACATCTTCTCCTCAGAAGTGTGCCTGTGCATGAGGACAAAAAGCAAAGGGTAGAACAGGGGGAGAGCCTGACAGACAATCAGGGGTCCAGAGATCAAGGTCAGCAGCAGTAGCAATAAGTCACGCTGATTGCACGTCCTTCGCCACGATGTGATGTAATGACTCTCTACACTGTGTTCCCCTACCCACAGCCCCCATATAGTGAGGGAAAAGCCAGGGTGCTCCCATCAGGACATCCTACAAAACATCTGACTGGCACTATCTAAAATGCCAATGTCCAACAGAACAAGGACAGTCTGAGAAGCTGCCACAACCCAAGGACACTGACAGCCAGCTGTGAGGTATGTTCTGGATGAGGTGATGAGACATGGACAGACAAGAACAAAGGGACCCTGCAAAAGGACAGACTTCAGCCTCAAACACCCTATCAACGTTGGTTGATTAGAAGGAATGCACCACACTAGATATGTGATGCTGATGATGACAGACACTGGATGTGCTGTATATGACACAAGGCTTCTAGATGTCCAAAAAGCTATGAAGCTATTGAATAGAGAGCTGGCAAAATGACTCAGCAGGCAAAGGCACTTGTCATAAGCGTGAAGACCTGAGTTCAGTCTTTGGTACTCACACGGTAGAAGAAGAAAACAGATCCTCACAAGTTGTCTTCTGGCTTTTATTCATGCACATGTGCATAATAAATCAAATCTAATAAAAATAGACCCCCCTATAAGAGCCTATGGGACTATATCAGATATAGCATATGTTTAATGATAAAGAGGAGAATTGGGTTGACAGAATTGAAGAAACAATTATTGAAATTTTTCACAAATATTGTGAAATCAACAAGTGTACAGATTTAATATGCTCAGCTGTGGACTAGAGAGATGGCTCAGAGATTAAAAGTAAAGTGCACAGAGAGTGATGAGGACCAGAGTTCAGATCCCAGCTCCCATATAACAGGTCTGGCAGTTCACACAAATACCTATACACCAGCTTCAGGGGATCCAACTCCTTCTTCTGGTCTCTGTGGACACACATGCATATACACTCACACAGTCACACACCAAACAAACAAACAAACAACAAAAATCTTAACCAGGTCTATAGGGATGACTCTTAATGCTCTTCCAGAAGACTGGAGTTCATTTCCCAGCACCCATTGCAGGCTGCACCCATTAGCTCAGGGGAATCTGAAGCCTTCATCTGTCCTCCTTGGCAATGCACATATGTAACACACATGCACACAGACATGCACATACATATAAACAATAAGTAAACAGGAATCTCCATAATCTCTCACTGGCACAGAAAGAAAACCATGGCTAGCTATATCAGAGGACCTGCTAAAAAAAATCTCTGTGTGAAAGTAAAAGATTTATAGCTTTGATGATCACACAGAAATTAAAAAAAAAAAAAAAAAAGGAAAGGGAGAGGATAACAGCAGAAAAGAGTAAAATTGAAAATAATTTCACAATGAAAAGATTGGAGATATTAATTGTACAGAAAAATCTCTGGCCAGATTGATATAATTAAAAGAGAAAATACAAATGTAGATTATTACAAATGGAAAGCAGGACAGCCACAGATGGAAAGAAACTATGAACAGATGTATGCAAAGAAATTGAATGTGTAAACAAAATAGACAGTTTCTAAGTATATGCTGTTTATAAGTGAATAAAAAAAAAATAGGGGGCATTAACAATGTGGTGCATTGTTTTGTTTTTCTGATTTTCATCATACCGGGGAACGACTTAAGGTCTTTTGCATGTTAAGTGAATGCTCCACCACTGAGCTATATCCCCAGCTTTCTTTTCATGTTCTGCTTTAAGAAGAGGTCTCACTAGTTTGCCTGGGCTGGCACTGAACTCCTTCTGAAGCCCAGACAGGCTTAATCTGCAATCCTCTTGCCTCAGTCTCCTGCTTATCTGGTATTACAGGCTTGTGCCACCAGGCCCTTATAACTCATTGTTTCTAAAGAAAACAATTAGGCCTGTAGATTTTACAAATGAGTTCTAACAAACTGTCAAGAAACAGTTTCAGCCTTCTACAAATTCTTCCAGAAAGTCATTGATGAGGAGAGGTGTAGGAACTCATTGTATGGGACGACAAGCATCTTGAAGCAGAATGGACCTGCACATCACAGGGAATTTCATTTCACATTTTCCTAACTGGGAAGTGTAGATGCGAAAACATGGCAACACTTGTGAATTAAGTGAACAGAAATGCAAGTTTTATGATGATGTTTCCAGTGGTCACAGCTCAGGAATGCAAAGATGGTTTGAGTAAGAGGAGAAAAGAAGCCATATGGGCATCTTAATAGGTGCAGAGATTAGTGGAAGCATCCCACACTCTCGTGTGAGGGTATCTGGGGGAGAAGGAAAAGGAGGACCATCCCAACCCAGGAGGGGAACAAGCATGCAACAGGTGTATTTGATTATACTATGTCAAGAGGTGAACTCTTTTAACTGAGGAAAGAGCAGATGGTTCTTTAGTATGGTTTCTGCACTGAGAAAGGTAAAAATAAATAATGAGTAAACAAACACATAAATAAATGGGGTGGGGTAGAGAGATGGCTCAGCAGAATAGGGCAATTGCCACCGAGCCTGATGACCTGAGTTCTATCCTCAGGCTACCTGACCGCCCCCCCCCCCACACAAAGTAAACGAGTAACTAAATAAATTTTAGAAAAAAGTAAAAAGAAACATTGTTTGAAAAAGATCCATGAAAAATAGTATTTACCCAGTAAATTATCATCAATCCAGAACTCAAGGGAACCTTTGAGTAATGAACAGGTGTTAAGAACACCTTCCTACCAGCCTGGTCCCAGAGCTGCTTCCTGCTGGTAGGGGGAGCTGTCATGGGGATCCTAAGAAGATGTAGAAATCCTGGCTGTAGTCTGCAAGGCTGCCTTGTCCCAGCTGTTTTGGATGTTGGATCACCTGGGACACTGTTTCAGGGGTCTTGCTTGATCAAACCATGTTGATTTGGAAGAATCCACAGCTTTTCATTTTCTGTGGAAACAAAAATAGAAATTCTTTTCCCCAGTTACCTGTCCTTAGACTTAAACTTGGAAGTCAAAGCATTTTAAAAATATATAAGTTGGATTAACTTAGAAGCATTGATAATCAAATGTATTTTAGCAGTGGTTGTTTCTTAGCAATTGAGCGATTCAAAGACAACACAATAGCATACAGTATCCAGACTCTCTGTGTATTTTCCATCTTCAGGTAGCTTTTTTATTACTCTATTTCTTGTACTTCTATTTTTTTGTTTTTTGAGACAGGGTTTCTCTGTAACTTTGGCTGCCCTAGAATTCACTCTGTACATAAGGCGGGCCTTGAAGTCAGAGAGATCTGTTTGCCTCTGCCTCCCGAATGCTGGAATTAAAGGTGTGTGCTATCACACCCAGTTACTCTCTTCATTTTTATTTTTTAAAACCATTTTATCCTGTTTCTTTTTCTCTCCCAAGCCTATGTATATTTTAAAAACACACTGTAAACCTTTAGAGGTCTGAATCTGTCTTTACTATAAATCTTTATCTTTTTCTGGCCACAAGTCTTTTAGCTGCTAAACAACAACATTGCTAAATTAAAATGGCAGCTGTTTTAGCCAGTCTGTGCACACCAGTCAGTTGTTAGTACAGCCTCTTAAAAGAGCCCTGTTTTTTGTTTTTGTTTTGTTTGTTTGTTTTTGTTGTTTCTGCTTATGCTGAATCAGGAAACCTCCCTTAATGGAGCCGTGCAAGGTTCTGCTTGTCTCTAGCAAAACAGAGCCCACAGGAGGAAAAATGCTGCTACCAAGAAGACTTGCTTGTCTCTGTTATTTTGTTTCTAAAATCCATTTTAAAGCTTTTGTCAAGTTTTAAGTGGAAATTCTTAGTACCCATGTTGGGCACCATTTTATTATGAGCACTTTCCCACCAGTCTGCCCCAAATAACAGAGACACTGTATTAGTTCTGAAACTGCTGGCCAGTTACTAGTATTTCTTATTGGCTAGTTCTTCCTTAAATATTAATCAATTTCTATCAATCCAAGTGTTTCCATGAGGTCTTATCTTACCGGAGAGAGGGTCTGGACCTCTTCTTTCACATCCTACATCTTGACTTCTCTCTACTACATTACCCAGAATCCTCCTTGTCTCCTAGTCCCGCCTATTCTTGCCTTCCTACTTGCCAACAGTGTTTTATTCATTAACCAATGAGAGAAAAAATACTTACAGAATGACATCTCCCATCATCTTACCTAGTAAATTATCATCTAGAGCTCAAGGGAACCTTTGAGTAATGAATAGGCTCTTGAAAGATTCTCAATACAAAGATGACTTCTGTAGTTATTCACTCCCCTATATCAGCCACAGATGGTAGAAAAGGGGGAATCTCTCTATATAGTTTAAAGGATACAAGAAGCATAGGAATGCATTAAACCAAACATGAGCATGTCACATTTGTGGAATGTGGTCCTTTAATAAAAGAAGCAGAGAAAATCCTAAATAAAGCAAGCAGTTTACTATGTCCATGAATAAGACCTACTATCAGGATATTTGCAACTTCACTACAAATTAATTTACACATCCATATACCCCCAATCAAAATCCTTACAAACTATTTTGTGGAGCTTGAAAAAAATCTGATTCCAAAATGTGTAGGGAAGAGGAAAGCGCCTTATTAATTAAAATAGTTTAAAGAAGAGGATGGGAGTAAAGAGATAGGCCAGGGGTGAAGGTGCTTGCTGCCAAATCTGACAACCTGAGTTCGATTCCCATTACTTACATGGTAAAGGGAGAAAACAGATTACCTTAAATTTTCCTCTGATCTCCATATATATGCCATGGTGCTCTCTCTTCCCTTCCTCCTCCTTTCCTCCCTACCATCTTTCATTCCTCCCTCCCTCCTTCCTTCCATTCCTCCCTCCCTCCTTCCATTTCTCTCTCCCTCCCTCCCTCCTTCTCTCTTCCCATCCCTTCCCACCGCCACATACAAACACACACCACTACATTACAATAATAAAAAGAAGGTGGAGGAACTGGCTTTATAGCAATTCGTTTTTTCCAGTGTGGCTCTAGCAGTTGAAATTGCAGTTTTTGACAGGCATAGAGAAATGAATTAATGAAACAAAATTGAGAGTTCAAAAGGAAAGCAATGCTAATGTGGAAATTCATTGTGGAACAAAACTGACTACAGATGGACAGGAGTGATGAGGTAACTATTCAGCAGACAATTCTTATGGTCAGAGCCTGACCTCACACCACATACAAAAATAAATTCCTGGGAGATTAAGACCCTGAATGCAAAGGAAACCACAATTAAGACTTATAAGAAAACATAGGTTGTTCTTATAAATTCACAGCAAGGAAAGATTCCCTAAGATCTTTATCTTTAAAGTATGGTCTGGGAAAGGATTGATGGAGAACTGAAACTCGGACTGGGGATGTCACTCAGTGGCAGAGCTCCTGCCCAGCATGTATGGAAGCAAGTTAGGGGTTTGGGGACTCTAGCACTACCTTTTCTCTCTCTTTGCTTCCTTGTCATGAGGGAAGGGGTTGTTCTACAACACATTCTCTACTGTACCATGTGCCCTCACTCCAGCCCAAAGCAATGAAGCCACTGATTGTAGGCTACAATAACTGAGGTTGAGATGCAAAATAAACCTTCCTTCTTACTAAAGTGGTTGTCTCGGGCATTTTGTTACATCATGGAAAACTAATCACACACCCTGATGAGCGTATGGGCTGGAAGTTTAGATAAGAAAAGCCTACATACACCTACGGCAGTGTGAACTGGTGCAACCACTTTGATGTACATGCTCTATCATCAGTTAGTTATCCTGATATGAGCCTGGCACATCTGCTTCTCTGCATTAGAAACCTGTAAGGATGACCTTCACAGCCATGCTGTGATAATGAAAAATTAAGAACATGACCATCTACCAACAGGAAAAGGGTAAATAAATAGTAGAATGTTTGCATATTATAATGACATTGAGACTATTAGTGAGCCTGGGGTTATATCTATGGCCACTGATGAATGTCACAAATATGTATTTGAAAAGAACATATATTGGACTGGTAAGATGGTTCAACAGATAAAAGTGCTTGCTACCAAATCTGTCATCCCGAGTTTTATCCCAGGGACCTACATCATGGAAAGAGAAACCGTAAGTTGTCCTCTGAACCCCCTTCCCCGTCACACACAGATTCAAAATAAAATTTACAAAAAAAGCTAAGTCACATTTTCTGTGACAAAAAGTGGTAGAACACATACACAGAATGATTTCTTGGAGACATGGCACATATAACAACTATATAAGGCAAATATTTGGGAATAGTTTACCCAGACCAGAGTAGAGGTTGCCTGTGGGAGGGGGCAGGGATGAAGTGATTACAGAAGGGTATCTACCAAGGGAGTAGCTGTGTTGACAAGGTTTCATTTCTTAAGCAGGGTGGCAGGTGTATGAATATACATGATATTATTTTTAAACTGATTTTTTTAGTTCTCAGTTATTGCATATACATTCAAAAATTTAAATAATAAAAGAGAAAGGAAAAAAGCTCCCAGAGTTTGCACTGAGAAGAAGCTAGCATGCTCCTCTGGATTTGCAACATATTAGTAAGGATAAAAGAAGAAAACACACCTAAAACAAGTCTTAGAACTGCGAACATGGTAAGCTTTCTTTTGCATGTGGTTGTCCAGATGGATATCGTCTCTGGAAAAATATACATGAACTTGCTAATAGTGGTCCTCTGGCTTTGGAGGAGGAGTGACAGGAGCATGGCTTTCAGGTACTTTTTAAAACACTGTGCAGTTCATATTATGTGCATCTATGAACAAATGGATAAGATGCTTGAAAAGGCTCCATACAAGGTTCTGTTGTCTTCCTGAGAAAGCACACCATGAGGCCACTCTACACCAGCAGGCCAGCACTCCTTAGAACAGGAGAGAATGCTGTGTTGAAGACACTTCATAGCCTCCAAACCTACAACATCTACTCCCTGGCACTTTGGGGGGAAAGCATGCCACCTCTGTGTCAAGAAGACACAGACACAGAGAAAGGTGAGGAGGATGAGGAGGGTGAGGAGGAGGGTGAGGGAGAGTCTTAGAAGATGTCTAAACTTTGAGTTTGAGCAAATGCCTGGAGAGAGGAGCCCACTGAGCTACAGTATTACAGCTCTAATGAGAGGGCTGAGGTGGACCAGAGAGGCTATTCTAGAAGATTCTATATATCTGGAGTTGTGGAGATAGGCCAGAGCTGGCAAGCAGAACTGGGGGCTCTGGCAGAGAGAAGATAATAAAGCATATGAGAGATCCAAATGGGGACAGAACCCAGGGTCAGTGCGCTTTACATCAAGTGGGGACAAAAGGTGGCGTGGAGACAGAGGAGCCTGGAAGAAAACCAGCACAGTGTGGACTCTCAGACACAAGGGGGAGATTTTACTCCTAGAAGAGGAAACAGGACCATGGACCAAATGCCACCGAGAGGGTATTAAAGAGGGGAACACACTGGTGACCTGGCAAAGAGTGTTTCCAGGGAGACAAGGGTTCTAGTGAGGTTCCGGTGGTCAGAGAAGGAGACAACAGACTCTCCAGGAGCTGGAATGGAAAAAGGGAGAGGAACTAGGGGGTACGGGGGAGTTAGAGAGCCAGTGAAGCTGGTGCCATGCTGAAAGGATGGAGAAGAGAGAGTAGGGGGTGTTCCTTCCGAAATTCCAGGTGCAGGAGGTTATATCACATCTGCACAGATTAGGGTTCCAAGGCAGATGTGGAACCTAGGTGTGCAGTTAAGAGATGGGATTCCTTCCTTCTTTCTTTCTTTCTTCCTTCCTTCCTTCCTTCCTTCCTTCCTTCCTTCCTTCCTTTCTTTCTTTCTTTCCTTCCTTCCTTCCTCCCTCTCTCCTTCCCTCCCTTCCTTCTTTTCTTCCTTTTTCTTTTTCTTTTCCCCCTCCCTTCCTTTCTTTTTCTCCCTCCCGCCCTCCATCCCTCCCTTTCCCCCCTCTTCTCTTTTTGGTTTTGGGCTTTTTTCAAGACAGTTTCTCTGTAACAGCCCTGGATGTTCTATAACTCATTTTGTAGACCAGGATGGCCTCAAACTCACAGAGATCAGCCTGCCTCTGCCTCCCAGGTGCTGGGGGATTAAAAGCATGAGCCACCACTGCCTGACTGAGACCTTTCTTTAAGAGAAGTGTGCATGCATGGCTGTCCCTTGGAATGCCAAGACTTAGCAGGTTCCTCTGGAGGTTGAGATGCTGCATTTAAAAACACTGTCCCTTCATCAGCCCCTACTAAAGTCCAGCAGGAGTGGAATTCATCCCATATGATTACACAGAATTGAGCTGTTTCCCAATGCACTGACTTGCAAGAGCTGGGGAAATGGGAAGTGGAGGCTCTTGGTACCAGTAAGTCTGATGAGGATTTAATTAAGAACTCAATTTTCCCAGACTTCCAGTACTCAGCTGCCTGGTGTTCCTTTAATAGGAACTGTTGATAGGGTCTAATTATGGTGGGTTATTTATGGGATAAAGTCTCCTCTCTTTGCTCAATTATGTTTTGTTTGGGAGATTTACATTCTTTGATGACTCTAGATTTTAATTGGATCTATTGTGCTCCCCAAAGATGCACTTAGTCTGGGGAATCTCTCATTTGTGACTTTTTCTCTCCCCTAGATGCCACTACTCCTCGTCTTCCTCTTCCTTTCATTGATAAACCCCAAAGGCACAGAGAAGTGACTCTTTCCTTCTCCCATTCATAACATTACCAAGATGAATGGTTTCCTTCAAAATCTCAGAATTCTTCAAAATGTAGCCTGAGTATTAGTTATGTCTGAGATTCTGTACTTCAGAAATGGCTCAGTGGTTAAACTGCTTTCTGTGCAAGCTTGAGGAGCAGAGTTTAGACACCCAGTGGGTAGGCGTGGCAGCCCACCTGTAATTCTAGCCTTAGGTAGGAGGTAGAGATGGGAGTCCCCATAGCAAGCTGGCTACTGAGGACAGTCACATTGGTGAGCTCTGAGTTTGATTAAGAGAACTTACTTCAATGCATAGGGTGAATCCTAACATCAACCTTAGACCATCACAGGAACACACATTTGATTTGTGCCATGAATATCCAGACACATGCAAATATGCAGACACATTCACATATGAACATGGGAGATAAAATTCTTTAAGGAAGACAGACAACACTCTGAGTAGAATCCAAACAAGAATCCTGAGTTGGCCAGCTCAACTGGCTCAGATGACTTCAAATGACCAGAGGCATCTGCCTAGATGTAAAGTACTTAGTGAGGCTGTAGAGTGATGACCTTCCTTCAAATCCAAAGCGTAGGTCAAAGCCTTCTATATGCATACAGAACCTGTGGGGGTGACATCAAGAGATGGGGGAATATCAAGAAAATAGAGCTGTCACTCCAGGTAAGAATCAGAAGATGGAAACAGACTCTGAAGATCCCTGCAAATGTTGAGTAAGGAGATAGATTGTTTATGATCTAATAACACTTGCCTGGAAATCATAATGCAAAGCCAGCCTCAGCCATAGAAGCTGGGTAGTGGTGCCACACACCTTTAATCCCAGGACTCAGGAGACAGAGGCAGATTGATCTCTGTGAGTTCAAGGCCACCCAAGGCTATATGAGAGTGAATCAGTTTAAAACAGAAACAGAGCTTATGCCTTAATCCCAGCACTAGAGAGGTATATAAGAAGGAGCAGGATCTTGGATTCTGGCAACTAGTTTCCAGCCACATTGAGGACAGCATCCCCCTTTCAATCCTGGTAGAGGTAAGAGTTCTCCGGTAGCTTGGTTGCTTTGCTTTGCTGATCTTCAGCTTGAACCCCAATATCTGTCTCGGGCCTTTTATTATTTGTGCTACAGTTGAGAGTCACCTTGGGTATTGTTGAATAGCAGTCAGGATAGCAAACTATGTGCTGTGGTAACAAAACAATCCTCATTCTATCTAAATGTGCCCCAGACACAGATGTTTCTCACACCGTATTTTCATTGTTGGGTTTTCCCAGATGTCATCACACTGTTGTCACTCAGGGATTGCAGCCGATGGAATAGCGTTACCTGGAATGCTGCCAGCCATGAAGAATGAGAGAGAAAGACCCAGAAGCACATGTTATCATCCAGAGATGAAGTGCTTTTGTTTGCCTGTTGTTCTGGGGGTTCCCTTTGTGCATTCTAGTAATTTGTACTTGACAGTGGCATTAACACCCACAGTCTTCCAGAGGAGCTCACATGTGTCATAGCACATGTTACAGGCAGTGCTGTGCTCAGAGAGTCTAGGGCTTGCTCAGATTCTACTCTGTTTTACTTCACGAGGCAAGCAAAGCTGGAGTGATCCTATTTAAATCCCTACTTCTACGTGGCATGAGTTTTAGGCTTCCTAATGTGTTCAATATTCCAGTCTGAGCCTTAGGCTCAGTCAACAGTGCTTTCAAATCATGACTCAGTAGATTCTGCTCTTCCTTAGTAAGTTGAAATAACAACAGCTGCATCCTCATGGGTATTTGGATAATTGAGAGAGCACTTATAAAATGGAAAGCCTGGGTCCCAGTGATCAATACATCACGGCCATTACTGTTCAAATGTTCCCCCATAGGCTCATGTGTTTGAACACTCTGTCCTTTAGTTGGTGGCACTGTTTGGGGAGGTTATGGTACCTTTAGGAGACACAGCCTTGCTGGAGGAAGTATGTCACTGGGGGGTGGGCTTTGAAATACGTCATCCATCCCATTTCCTGTTCTTTCCCTCTACTTCCTGGGTGTGGATGAATGTGATCACCTGCTCCATGCTCCAGCCACCAGCTGCCGTGCTTGCCACACTACTGTGGACTCTAGCTCTCTGAAGCAGTAAGCCAAAATAAACTCTTTTTTCCCTGTAAGTTGCTTTTGGTCGTGTTATTTTAATCATAGGGACACAAAAGTAACCAATACACTCCACAATGTCAGTTCTACCTGTGCTTAATTAGTTAAAGTCATTGGGTCATGCCTGATTTGACATGTGTTTACTTAATGGAAGAAGGGACCAATTGTGAAGAATGGTCTCACAATTCCTCACACACTGTATCATGCATGTGGTTCATACTAAATGCATTTAAACTTTGAAAACTAAAAGTTGTCATTTACCAGTGAAGAATTTGTCACATTTTTTTCCGTTTTTCTTATTTCTTTCTCACTGATTCAATGGTTAGTGTTCACTGTCTACTTGAGAGACTCTATAATTGCCTTGGAGAGAAACCTCTGGGTGCCTTCAGGGGATTATGGTGATGACATTAACTGAAGGTGGGGAGACCCAACCACTGTGAGTGGTGCTGTTCCTTGCCTGGGGTCTTGGATTGTGTAAGAGGGGAAGGGGAACTGAGCAGCAACAAGCACTCCTCCCTCTCTGCTCCCTGATTGTGAATGGGATGCGTCCAGCTGCTCCAATCCTCCTGTCTTTTTGTCTCTGCCATGAACTGTGAGTTGAAAGAAATGTTTCCCCCTTAGGTTGCTTTGTCAGGAGGGGAGGGGGAACAAACCTATACCAAACATAATGTCTCAATATGCTGGTGAATGCTGGGCCTTGTACTGTCTTTGCTCATGTGGCCTGGCCACTGGTGTCTACGAAAGTGGTCTACAAGTCACAGACCCTTGGACCACTTTGATTGGGAAAAGAAAAACAAGGTCACATCCTTGGTACATCTCCTGGGCTAGCCCATTTTCACATCTCTGTAGCCTGCTGTAGGTACTATGATGTGGCCAGCGCCAATGGGCTGTAGGAACAGTTATGCCTATATTTTCCATAGTGGTTAATACATGATCTGCCATGGCCACACATGACTGTGGTGTGGACAGTACCATGAAGAACTCTCCAAATTGGCAATGAATGAGAAGGAAGAAGATGGGCACAGAGGGCATGATCACTGCTTAGAGGGAGACTCAAGAGCACACTTTAACACTGGGTCCAGGGAAGTGGCCACCTAGGCAGCAGCAACAGGGACAGCCTCCCAGAGTAGGTGACCTCTGGGTGAGCTGATGGAAGGGGTACTTTCAAATTTGGTTGTTGCAAATCCTTATTTTAACAGTAATCTAATTTCATTGTTTAAATTTAGAATATAAAGCTTAAAGGAAAAAGGTGATGTGGACCAGTGCCCCAGCCTAGACATTCACCTGATTTATACAGCTGTGATATCATTGCAGGACTCTATAGGCAGGATTCCTCCAGCAGTGCACGTGGACTCTTTCTGTAACTACGTGCATGGATCTGTGTTGTTCCGAAGGGTTACTGAGCTAGTCAGGCTGTGGGTACGTGGTCATCTCTAACAAATGTTCTACTTGGACATCAGTTGTTTCCAGCCTCATGACAAATGGCTTTGGGTATACATCACTGTACACACCCACAGTTATTTCTAATGAATCAGTTTCTTGGAGGCAAACCAGAGTTCACAGACCAGTACTATATTAGGGTTTTCCAAGACTGGAGCTCATGGAACTCCAGCGGGTCAGACTGTAGCTGCAGTTGAAGGTTCCAGACCTGCTGGAGGGTCTCAAGTGAAGTGTGACTCCTGAGAGGCAGGGTGAGTGTCCTTGGTGATGTCTGCTTTGACAATATCTATGTACCTCTCCAGCACCTGCTGGTCATGACAAGATCCAGCTGGGGACCAGGATAACACCCAGCTCCGTGAGGTTCTAAGGGCTCTTATCCTTCCTCCCCGTTCCTCACTGACTGCAAGGCATACGGCAGGCATGCTATAGATGATGTTCTCTGCCAAGACAGTAGAGAACTCTTATCCATTGTTCTCTGAGATGTTTAATCTTCATTATCAACTTGACTGGATATAGAATTGCCTTGAAGATGTCTGTGAAGAAGTTTCTAGAGAGGATTGACCGAGGGGAAAGACTCACTCTGAAAGTGAGGGGCTCCTTCCTGTGGGCTGGGGGACAAGATGAAATCGAACAAAGGAGAGGTGGGGGGGGGAGGAATAAGCCAGCAGAATGAATGTTTTCTCTTCTTGGCCTGCCTCACTGTGGACCACACACTACATCTGTCACCACAGTATTCTGCCTATGCACATGGGGCCAACCAACTTTGGCTTGAGCCCTTTGAAACCACGAGATGAAACAGAAGATTCCCATTACATTTTCTTTCAGGAACTCTGGTCCCAGCAGTGCATAAGTGACTGACAGCGCCCTCAGCACCTTCACAGCCTAGGCTTGTGGGATATAAAGGCAATGAGCCACCGGCAGTGTGAGTGGCATAGGGCCATCGCATAGCTGGGGAGGAAGAGGTTCATCCTGTAAACATCTCTTTCTCTGGCCATTTACATTACTGATTTGGATTCTATAGCTTTCAAATGTGAAGAAATATGCAGCGGGAGAGAGTGAGAAGCTAGCATAACGATCGTATATCATTTCCATTGAGGAGAGGTATTGATTCTCCAGGGGGCTCATGAACCCTGGGACACTTCTGGAATGCTAAAGCTGTTTTTCCATTAGCACAACTTCTCTCTGCTTAGCAGGGTCATTTTAACCCCAAATGTTCTTGGCAGTAGGATGGAGATTCTTTGATAATCAAAAAAGTCATCCCCAGCTACCTAGAGGGAGTCCCCCTTCTCCACATCCACTCCTGATTCTGAAATAATAACTTCCATTAAACTCTGGCCGGTGTTGCCCTTTCTGGACACACAACATAGGACTGTACGAGACTGTCTACCATCACCTTCTTTAACTGGCCCCCAACTGTGGCAAGAAGTCTTGAGTTATCTCCTGTTGTGGCTGTAACACAATGCCACACCCTGGTGGCTTGTAAGATGCTTCATTTGTTGTCTCCAGGTCTGTGGGTCAGGAGTGTGGGTGCGGCACACTTGTCTTTTCCATGATGTGAGCTCCCTGGGCCATACCTTGAAGTGCTGAAGATAGCTGCTTCTAAACTCATCCAGGGCATTGGCCAGATCCAGCTCCTTGTGACATAGGATGGAAGCCCCATTCTCTTGCCTGCTTTCACTGCCAGAGGCTGCATGATTCTAGGTGGTCTTCCAGCAATGGCCACCTGCCTCATCCTTCTGGTACCTCTCACCTCTTCCCCGTCAGTCTTCCAACTCCAGACAGGAAATGTTTCCAGCTTTGAAACCATTCATGGTTACAGTGGATAGCTTCCTAGTTTGGGTTATAACTTTAAACCGTATCTGCAATACCCCTTCTGCCATGTAACTGATCCTATCTGCACATATCCCCAGGTTCCAGAGATGACAGTGTGGCCACAGGGCAGGGCTTCTACCTAATCCAGGAGCAATGTCAAGAACCAAGCTTTCTTTTCTGCTATCTCTCCAGAAAGATATAGCAGGGCCCAATGCCTTGTCTGCCTCTTCCCCACAACTTGACTCTGTGCTGAACTCTACGAGGCCCCAGCCCCAGCCCCACCCCTGGCCCCAGCATCTGCACATCTGATTCCAACCATCTCTTCTTTCTCCACAGCACTTTACACTCACTAAGGCAAGGAGTAGAGAAAAGTGATGCTCACAAAGCGTGAGTCACATAGGAATTGGAGCTTTGATGGGCATGAAGTCATGTTGGGACACAGCTTAGGTCTCCAGACTGTAAGAACATTCATTATTTTCCCCTAATCTGAACTGAACAAGTCTGGTTTTTAAGAGGACTCCAGAAGGATTCTGGGAAGCCAGAGGGGAGTCCCATGGCTGTTGTTGGCTCCAGTGACTGTGGATGTTTGGTGACAGAAGTCCCCACAGTGAATTCAACTCTTCAGTCACTGCTAGCATCCAATGCCTTGGGCAGGGCTCCCTTGCCTTTCCAGCAGACATGCGGCTCAGACTTGGCTGTGGGCATCCTAGGGAGACAGCTTGCAGAAAGAGAGGGAGTGTAGCTGGGGAAGTGGCTCAGCAGTTAAGAACTCTGGCTGCTCTTCCAGACGACCCGAGTTTGGTTCCCAGCATCCATGTCAGTCAGCTCATGATTATCTATAACTCCATTCTAGGGGACTGGATGCCTCTTGGACAACTGCACACATTCTTAACCTAACTAAAGATAATAAAAAATAAATATGTGCACATGGAGAGACAGAGCTGCAGAGCAGGAAGTGGGACTGGGTAGCAGCTTGCAGTTCATGCCATCCATACTAAACTCTGTTCGATTTTATATGTGGAAACTAAAGCCCACTGGGATGGCAGAATTGCCCATGGATCAGGACAATGCCATTTTGTTTTTCAGAGAAGGGCTCAGTCACCACTTCATAATGTCTGTCTCAGTCCTTCCTCTCCAGCCCTGTATGAACCCACCTTCCACAGCCACAACACTACAGCAATGCATGCAAGGGCACATAGTGTGCGTTTTGTGAATAACACATACACACACATACACACCAGCAAGTTTGGTAGACGACAGTGGTGGCCACTGTAGACTGTGGCTTAGTCTCTCTAGAGTCAGTTGCCCTGAGTCAATCTTCATCTCCCTGAGCCTTTGCTTCCTAACTTATAAATGAGACTGAGAATATTGTCTATTCCTGAGTTTGTGTTGATGTGTGGTTTATATATGTGTTTGTGGATGGATACACATATGCTCATATGTGTACATGTGCATGTAGAAGTCAGAGGTTTATGCCAAGTGTCTTCTTCAATCACTCTACCTTATTTTCTGAGACAGGGCCTCTCACTAACCTGGGGCTCATGGATTTGACTACCTGACTGGCCAACTAGCTCTAGGGAATCAGTCTATCTCCACCTTTCCTAAGCTGAGATAACCATGTCTTTGCTATGCCCAGCATTTATTCACCTGTGTGCTGGGATCCGAACTCTGGTCTTCATGCTTGTGTTGGAAGCAACTGAGCCATTCCCCGCCAACTCTCTCCCCCCTCCCCCCCCAGCTCGAGAATGCCTGTCTTATCATACTGTTGTGAAGCTTGTCTGAATTGCTGTGTGTAAAGACATTTATATAGTGCTTGACACAGGGTAGGTACCAAAAACCAGCACCTGGGAAATGCCTGGAAGTTACCATTTCCAGAAGGTCAGTGCCATGCCTTCTGCATGTTCTCTTGGTTAGGAAATGATGATCTAGTACAAGTAATAACCCAATTACACTCACAATGTAAAATGCCCAGAGGAGTCCAGAACAGAAGTGAGTTAATGGAAGGGAAATTGCACAGTCATATCCCCAGTTTTCACTGCTGCAGGGAGAACAACCATGCAAGCAGAGAGAAAGATGGTATTGTATGTGTCTCCCGGTCTGGGGGCAATAGGGGGTGGTGGGGACTGAGGAACATCAGAGAGTACATGACCCATCCAAAGGCACGTTTGCTGCTTAGTTTAGCTGATTGTTGCCATGTGACAATTCAGATCTGGGTCTGTCAGCCTTCCTGATTTTTTTTCAAGACAAGCCAGAAATCGGCATTTTTAAAATGTAAAATGTCCCAATTATTAAAAGTTGGCTCGATTCTTTGAAAACACTAGCTGAGCCAAACTAAACATCTGTGGACCAGACTCAGCCGCAGCTGCCAGCTCTGAGCTCTTTCTGTGTCCCAGTCAGGATTCCCCTTCATCCCATGGCATCCCCAGGAGTGCTTTCAGGCTGCCGGTGATGGCTCCTTCTGAAATAACGTACAAAACGGACCCTTGGGGGTTGCAGCTCACTGCAAGTTAACTCTGCCAGGTAGAGAAAATTCTGACAGGGCTAGGGCACTGGCTCAGAGGATGAAGTGCTTGCTTCACATTGTGAAGTTCTGGGTTCAGACTCCAGCAGCCACTTAATACTCTAGGTTGACAGCATCCTGAGCTCACAGCCTGGGAGACAGAATGGGAGGTGGAGACCAGGTCTCCAGGTCAAGCAGGCTAAGGAGAGAGCAGCGAATTCTAGGACCTGAAAGACAGTCTTCTTTAGTAAGTAAAGCAGTCGCTCTGGAAGACAGCAGACACCAATCTCTAGCATTCATGTGCACACCAAACACGTGCACTTGCACAGGAGCCATGTATGTGCACGTACACACACACACACACACACACACACACACACACACACACACATACACACACACACACCACACCACACCACACAATGGAAAGAGGAATCCAAGATTTTAAATCTGATTCTCTGAAGAATTCTACATGTTTCTGACCTGGGGCCATTCCTCCTCTAGGATTCAACTTTTCAAATAGCAGAAACCTGCCCTGCAGCCTTGGGGTTACAGGCGAAGATTATGATGTCATGAATGTGGGCATGTCTTGTGGAGGTACATGCAGCAGGCTCTTATCACAGTAGTTTTTAAAAGGCACATACTTTAAACTCTTCTCTGCCAAGGAACACTAGTGGATTGTAGACTTGTTTTTTATGTAAGCTAAACCCAACTTTGTTTGCATATCAAAAAATTGGAAATGATTTCAATAGATAAGAAACAGATAACAGAGTATATATAAGTTCTGATAGGGTGAAATGTTACATGGCACTTAAAAAAGATAAAATGTGCATGCTTGTAAGAAACAACATGGATTGGTCCTGCAGAGGACAGTGTGGTGTTTGGATAAATATGATCTCCATAGTCTCATGTATTTGAATGCTCAGCCACCAGGGAGTAACACTGTTTGAGAAGGATTAGAAGGTGTGGCCTTGTTGAGTAAGTCTTGTTGGAGGAAGTGTGTCACTGGGGGTGAGCCTTGAGGTGACAAATGCCCCCAGGCAGTGTCTTTCTCTCCATCTCTCTGCCTACAGATGAGGATGGAAAGCTCTCAGCTACTGCTTTAGTGTCTGTCTGCACGAGGCCGTGCTCCCCACCATAGCGATAATGACTAAGCCCCTGAAACTGAAGCAAGCCCCAGTTAAATTCTTCCTTGCCTTGGTCATGGTGTCTCTTCCCAAAAAGAGAGCAGTGACTAAGATAGTGAGTGACAGGAGCAATTTTCATCAGAATGTACAGTGTGGAGACATTTGCATAAAATTTGAAATCCCACCAGAATTTCTCTTCATTGTTTACTGATACCTTGCTTTGTATTAAAACCTTCGAGGAAGAATGGGAAAGGAGTTTGCTGAACTTATGATAATGGCTGCCCGTGGGTTGGGAGAGAGAGGTGCAAAGGAGCTTCCAGTCAGCCAGCAAGTATAGCATCTTTTTAAAAAGAAATTGTGCAGGAGCTGGAGAAATGGCTCAGTGGTTAAGAGAAGGTATAGCTTTTCCAGAGAACATGAGTTCAGATCCCAGCATCCAGGTCAGGCGACTCACTGCCCGTTTTAACTCCAGCTCCAAGGGATCTGATGCCCTCTCCTGGACTCTGTGGGCATCGCACTTACATGTGCATACACAGGCACACACATATACATCATAAATAAGTAAATAAAGTATGAAGCAGAACAAAATGTTTAGTATATGTTTATTGTAGAGGGTGAGCACATGGATCTCTATCATTTTTTCTGGGATTTATTTATTTTGTAATTGAAAGGAAGGAGGGAGGGAAGCTCTGCTTGGCCCTTGTTGGTACAGTGAGGTAGCTTAGTTGGTAGAGTGTTTACTTAACACATACAACACCCTGGGTTTGATCTCTAGACTCATATAAACCAGGCATCAGGGTCCATGCCTGTAATATCAGTGTTTGTGAGGTAGAGATAGGAGAATCAGAAGTTCAAGATGCTTCCTGGCTGTGTAGTGAGCCTGAGGTTAGTCTGGGTGACATGAGACCCTGTCTCAAAAAGCAAAACCCAAACAGTTTTGAAAACAGATGAACAGCAGACTACAAAGAATGTTTCTTATAGCTGTGTTCCATTGACCACAGCTTTAGCCACTTGTGTCATGTTGATTCACAAAGGATACTCCTCATCCTAGAGCTGCAAATGGTTAGGCTCCAAGGCCTGGTTATGTGGCACAGATTGTAGACAGGGAGAGTAGTTTCTTTGATAGCTACTGGCTCAGACCATGAAGAAAGAAGGCCCAGTTTGATCTCCCAAACTTTAAAATGCAGAGAAATCAAATTCCAAGGGGCACAACATCATGAAAATGTTTGAAATTCACACCAAATTAGAAGGAAGGCGCTGACAGTTTTGATATCAGCCAAGAAGAGTTAATCCTGGTCTGGGAATGTGTGGATTTCCTGCAGGGCATAACATACAATTAAGATCAACACTGAATAAGTTGAGCCATTGTGGTGATATGCGTTGTAATCCCAGCATGTGCAAGGTGGAGGCAAGATAATCAGAAGTTCAAGGCCAGCTTGGGATACTTAAATAATTGGAGACCAAGCTGGACTGCAAGAGACTCTGCCACTAGAACAATAGTACCAATGATGACAAATGAAGGAGTAGGTGACTCTCCCAGGGTTTACCAAGCATTTGTCACCCGTGGAAGCTGCCCCTTACAGCACACTTACTACCTGTCAAGTCCAGGCTAAGGGCCTCTCAGGGGTGGCATCTGCCTTGGGATCTTTGCTTCCTTCTAATTGTAGAATGCTCTTTTATTCTCTCCATGTGTTTCTGGTGGGGGTGTTTATTATGGTACACAGCAGTTAAAACTTAGCCATTGAAGATGTAACTTAAGCCTGGCTGACCGTATTGTGCCATCTTCCTGGAGATGGTGTCTAATTTATTTAAGATGTGAGACTCCTGTAGTGTCCAGAGAAAACTTCTTTGAAATCACTGAAACGGAGAACCATCACGAAGTTGCCAAGCCGGGTTGCAATGACTATGTCCCAACAGTAAGGGGACAATAATAAGAAGTCAATCACGCAGGAAGAGAGTGGCAGCAGAGGAAAAGGGCAGATTCTAAGGGACAGAGGAAGCAGTGCAGTATTTTATCTCACTGATGCAGAGGCCCCAAGTCCCATGGCAGCGCTTCCCCAGCTTTCATGGACTACCTTGTTATGCACTGAACTGCGGCAACCTGTCAGCACTTGTCACCCCTTCCACAATCTGGCTTTTTATTGCTTGCCATCAAACACTTCAAATATTGACCTCGGAATCTTCTAGAATCTTCATAAGCAGCACTCTGTTGGTCTTGCTCACTATCATGTCCCCAGAGCTAGGAAGAGCCCCTGATCCATAAATTAGGGAAAGAATTAAATGAATAGACAATTCATGAGTATCACCTTCTAGGATCCTTATGCAAACGCTGACAAGACACATTCCCAGGAGCTCCCAATTGTGCAGATAGTCCCAGTTTACTCATCTAGAAGGCAGGAGAGGCCAATTTGGGACATGAGTTGGGGAGGGGGGAAGGAGAGAGAGAGAGACAGAAAGAGAGGGCAAAGTTTGGAGATAGGACTGATAGATGTTTTCCTCAGTTACTTTCCATTATTTATTTATCTATTTATTTATTTTATTTGTTTTGAGACAAAGTCTCACTGATTTGAGTAGACTATCTCACAAGCTAGAGAAATACAGGAATCCACACATCTCTACCTTCCCAGGGCTGCAGATTATACACAAAATTTTATACAGGTGTTGAGCCATCTCTGCAGCATCTGGCATGTGACTTTTAAACTTGGTTTTGTATCAGCTTCCAGCCTGATAGGTCTCATCCAACTGGAGCTGCAGCTCAATTGTAGAGCACCAGTGAGATCCTCAAAAACAGATCTAATTCTGTTGCTCTTGCTAATGCCCTTGGCTGGTATCTGCCTTTATGAAGACTCAGTGGTAGGGATGGTCCGGTCCCTTTGGCTTCTCCATAACTGACCACACCATCACCAGTGCTATCCAGGACTGTAGACTGGCCTTCCAGCATCACCAGCTACCAGATGGAGGTTCTGGCTGGTGGCTCCTCCTTCCCCCAGTTCTGTGAATCTGTTCCAATTCTCTGGTGAGTTATTGAAGTCTCAGTTTTAAATCTTTCTCATATGCAAGTAGTTTATTCTCATTAAGAGAAATCCTATCCTCCGCTTGTTTAGTTCTGTCAGTTAAATCCGTTAAGTTTATTTGTGTTTGCCCAGTGGTAATTTTTATTGAAAGAAAATCTGAAACCGTCCACAGGGAGGAAGCTAGAGAAGCCTGCAGAGTGGCCCAACTCTGGTCCTCATTCTCCTGACATCTCTGCCACCCAGAACAGTGCCTGCCAGCCAGGAAGGCTGACCTCTAGGTCAAACTTCCCAGAGTCCTTTGGAAGAACAGCCTTGTGTAGAAACAGCCTTGACGTCTAAGATTTCACACATGTGTGTTTGTGTTAGAGGAATTCAGAAAGAAGTGAACTCAAAGAAAGAGGAACAGAGATCGCTAAGCCCAGGTGAGCACCAGTGGACAGGGCTGGCTTCCCGTCTTTGGACTTCAGATGATGGTGTTGACCCGGAACTAATTTCTATTGTCAGGATAAGCTCACTCCTTCCTCTGGGCCTCAGTAATACTTAGACCCCCGTATCCACCCCCACCCAGGGTCAGATCCAACTGCTTCTTTCCCTTGCTAAAGCCTGAAGCCATGAGCCAAGTATCTGTTTCTCTGTCCACAGTGTTTTAATCTAGGAAAGGCTTTTTGGTGTTTGATGGATGGCACAATGAATAGATGGGTAGACAGCTGGCTCCATGAACACCATTATCTGGCATATCTCCTGCCTTCACAGAATGGTTGACAGGTATAGTTGGCAACCCTACTTGTGGTCAGTCCTCTCGGAACCAAGACAGTGAGTGCTATTGCATTAGTACTACTACTGATCTTACCAGGCTCTTAAACATTTAGTCCCATTCCTTCATTTTCTTTAAGAAAAGAAGTATATGTTCACCTAGTTAATCTACGGTTTTCTGTATTTGTTTTCTTCTTCTTTTTAATACAAACTGTAGTTTCCAAATGACGCAGAACAAAAATAACCACCATTGTAAAGTTAGGCAGCTCAAACAGATACACTGTATTTTGATGCACAAAAGAAAATCCAAACTGTGCTTTACCTGTCAACTCCCCTCATCCCTACCTGATGTTATTGGTGTGTATGTGTTTCAGAGTCTCGTTTGACTTACGTTTATAATAATTTGAGATGAGTCAGGTTGCCGTTATAGGCACTGGGCTTCTCATCAGAGGGTGCAGGAAGTGGGCAGTGGATGACAACCACTGCGAAAAACAGGTAAGAAAGTAAGTGGCTAAAATACGCAGAAAGTCCAACAATGTACACTAGGAAACCACAGGGGACAAATTCAACTTTACAGTTGGCAGACAAAAGGAATGTTTTTAAATTGAGTGTGTGTGTGTGTGTGTGTGTGTGTGTGTGTGTGTGTGTGTAGAGAGAGAGAGAGAGAGAATGTGTGTGAGAGAGAGTGGGGGAGGGAGAAAGAAAATTTAGACCTGGTCTGAGACTATCTTGGTTTTAGTATGACCTTGAGAAAGTCATATAATGACTCATATTAAATGAGATCTAAATGTTGAGAACCCAAACACAGTGCCAGGCCAATAGATCATCAAAACATGTCAGCCTTTGGCATTGGCTAATCATGGTGTCAACTTGATACACGTGGGAAGAAGAAACCCAGTTGAGGAATTACCTTCAATGCCTGTGGGCATGTCTATGAGGCATTTCTTGGTTGATATGGGAGATCCCCGTCCACTGTGGGCAGTGCCAGCCCTGGACATGTGGTCCTGAGCTGTATAGGAAAGCCAGGTTGGCACCAGCAGGAAATTAAGCAGCATCCATCCATGATTTCTGCTTCAAGCTCTTGTCTTTGGTTTCTGCTTTGACTGCCCTGTATAGAGGACTGTGACCTTTAAATAAATAAGCCCTATCCTACCCCAAGGTGGTTTTAGTCTGTGTTTTATCTCAGCATTGGAAACCAAATGATAACAGGCATATTTCTATATGTGTGGTGAATTTCTATATATGTGATGTTTCTCCGAGAAAAGGAAGAGTGGATGGCAAAATCAACCTTGGATTTCTCCCATCATTGAAAGCACGCTCATTTTTGGAAACACTATTACCTCTCCTCCCATCTAGCAGTGGGGCCTGTGACTTTATCGTGTAGATATCAGCTCAGCTAGGTATCTAGATACAAGGACCAGCTGTGTGAACAGACCTGTTGAATCCTAATGGAACCCTTGGTCAGGACTTTAGCCAATTTAATATACAGAAATGAATGTTATGGCCAGAACAGTGAACTTGAATGTTTGGGTTGCTAATGCAAAAAGAAATTTAAGCTGTATTTACTCAAGTGCCTGCCCTATGCAGCCCCCCCATCCCCATGGAGAATGGCTGGGACATCGCTGGTGTTGCAACTTTCAGAGGGCCTGCTGCTAAGAGAAGCAGAGAGATAGTCGAGCATTTTAGAGCCCATTTAGCATTTAAAGACCCTCTGCAGAGGCCCTGGTGTCTTGGCTAGGAGGAAAAATATCACCCTCTTCAGAAAAAGTTGTTTCATTCCCGAATTCTGCTGTTGTCTCTTCCTCCTTCCTGTTACCACTCGGCCCCTCTTTTATAGTCTTCTTCCTCGCCTCTCCCCCTCCTGCCTCCTCCTCTCTTCCTCTTCTTCCCGCTCTTCTTTTTCTTCCTCTTCTTCCTCTTCAATATCAACTTAGTTTTTCCATCTTCCCCGGGGTTGAAGGAATAAAGCCCTTTGATGCCATTATTAGTGCAGTCTTCAAAGGCAACTGTCTCTTCCCAGTTGGCCATTCCAAGGTTACTGCTCTGCCTCTGCCCACTCCAGCCTCACATCCCCTGGGCTAAGCATGCCAGCTATGACATGTAATAGGAGCCCTCCTGCCCTCTAGGATCCTGGGCAAAAAGAAAAAAGAAAAAAAAGAAAAAGAGCGTGGGAGTAATCTTTTGAAGATACTGGTCTTCCATGACTCACCAATTTCATAAACCTGAAATGATTTCCTGTTACCCGAGACATTGAGACCCATCATGTATGTCTACTGTAGTATTCCCTAGGGTTGCCTAACAAAGTACCATGGGCTAACTAGCTTCAACAACAGCACAAAGTATTATCTTGTATTCTGAAGGGTGAATCCAAGGCTTAGTGGGGCTGCCTTCTTCCAGAGTGCCATATAGCTTTGGCCATCCCTCAGCTTGTAGGCTGTGATCTCTCCCTGTATCTTCATCTCATCCTCTCCCCTGAATATGTGTCTCTCTGTCCATCTTCTCTCTCTTGTTTTCATTTATTGTTCATTTGTTTTGGGGGTACACATGCCACAGCACACCTGTGATGGGTATAATGATGCAGAGACTTCTTATTAATTCATGAAAGCTTGGCCTTAGTTTAGGCTTGTTCCCAACTAGCTCTTACAACTTAATTAACCCGTTTATATTAATCTACACTCTGCCATGTGGCTAGTTACTTCTGCTCAGTACCATACACCCCACTTCCTCCATGTGTGATTGGCAAATTCCCTGTGCCAGATTCTAACCAAGACTTCCTCTCTCTGCTCAGAAGTCCAGCCTATACTCTCCTTCCTAGTTATTGGCTGTTTAGGTCCTTATTAAACCGATCAGAAGGAGCCTTGGCAGAGACACATCTTCACAGTATACAAAAAGATTATCCTATAACAGAAGGGTTTAAAGACAGCTTGTGAAAGTTGATTCTCTCCTTCTGTGCAGGTCCTGGGGATCAAACGCAGGTTACCAGTCTTGAAGGTAAATGCATTTACCCACTGAACCATCTCACTACCTTTCCTATCTTAAGAAAACAAAACAAGACCTGTAGCAAGCATGGGATGAAGACATCATCTGCTTTTGGTCACCTTCCAAGGTTTCATACACTAAGTACACTCACACTCACAGGACCTGAGGTCACGACTTTACCCTTCATGGGGTGGGGGTGGGGTGAGGGCACACTTCTATCTACAACAGCTGGTTTTCAAGGTCCTTCATAGGTAGAGCCCAAACTCTATCCCTGGAGATCCCAGTGTCTTCTTGATTCTGGTTAGCAGTGTTGAATTCAGGTTTCTGTCCTGCCCTATGTATCCTAGATTTTTTTGTCTTTAAAATTGGGATAAAACTAGTATATACCCCTGGACAAGAAGTGGTGGCTTGCCATGTGTCCTAGCAGAGTTAAACGTGTTCGCTCTAATAACTTGGCACAGTGCCTGGCTGAAACGCATTCAGACAAAGTTAACTACTAATTCCTTTTACATTTTTAGGGATCTACCTTGTTCACTTTTTCACAGTCCCCAAATATGAGGTGGTGACATCCCAGGGTCAAACATTTCAATCCCCAGTACCTTCCCAGCAAGCTGGTCCTGACTCTTCTCTGCCTTGCATCATTCTGGAGTGTGCCTCTTCTCCTGACCCTTTATCATCCCCAAATCCTTCCATAGCAGGAACTCGAAATCCTTTCACAGTCTTCAAAACCTGGCTATCAACTTAAGCAACTGAACCCTAAGTGTTAGCAGCCAACTGCTCTGTTCCTGGTGTTAATTTGTCACTTGGGGGATATGGAGAGGACAGAAACGCATCCAGCACCCGAGGACGGTGTGTCCCCAGTCTTCATCAGCGTCCTAATTATTCCACACCTTTTTAATAGAGGAAGCATTAGCATTCCCAAACTGTGTGGGGGTCTGATTGAAATAATGTCTCCTGAATTATCTTTTCATAAAAGGGAATAAAAGGAAGAAAGAAAGAAGTGGGGAGTTCCTGAGAAAGCTCCAGGGTCTGTGCCAGGAGTCCTCTGGCACAGTGACTGAGTGGGGCTGTGTTTGACAAGCTGAGGGCAGGAGTGTGGCAGCTCTCTTTGTCTCCCTTCCTCCATCCTTCAATATCGGGCTAAGGGCCTGATCATGTGACCCCCACCTCCAGGAAGCATTCTTGGACTGAGCACACGGGGTCCACCCTAGTCATTCTGTGTGGACAGAGCCCTCTGGGAGCTTGGACTCTCCTCTCTGACTGTTGGCACACACTCTCCGTTCTCAAAAAGTTTCTCTGCATGGCTGTTAAATGAAGTGGCTAAAAGGGAAGAGCTGCAAGTCTTTGCATCAAGTCCCTCCCACTTCCATCCAACTCCAGCTGTCACTCAAGAGGAGATGAGCCAAGTTAGCATGATCAGCTTAACACCCAATGGGCACATCAGGAAGAAACTGCCTTGAAAGAGATCCGTTTCCATCTCTAGGCGCTTGCCAACAGCACACCTGAGGCCTTTTATGGCCTGGGTCCTGTGACACTGGGGTTCCAATCATTGTTTCCTGTCATCCCACACAAAGGAAACACTAACTCCTTTTATGTAGCAACACCACTGTGGGTTCACAAGTCACTCGCCACTTTGTTAAAATCCTGCAAACAGAGCGTCTGGAATTTCAGAACTGTCACTCCACTGAGAGTCATTCATATAAACAACAAGGTCCTCGTGGGTCTGATGGGAACACAAACACCACTTGTGACTCAATTAAGGAAACAGTAATTAAAATGGGGGAGCAGCATGCTGGAGCCTCTCATATAGAGTTTTCCCACAGAAGCCTAGGTATCTGGGATCTGTGGCTTGGGGACAGAGCTTGCCCAGGGTGAGGAGATAAGTGATTGGGGTGGGCACAGCCATTGACCCCAACTGATGGCCGGTCGCTCATACCAGTACTGGGGATCAATTTATAAAAATTGCTGCAAATCATCAAAACACACCCAAGGTTGCTCCCTGGAGACGAAGCCCTGTTTCTTGGCTCTCAGTGATTCCCAGGAACTTACTTTTACCATCTCCCTCACTGCTGTAAGGATTTGTAGTTATGGAGTCACAACAGCTCCCAAGATAAATGAGCTTTATTTTTCCAGATAAGGAAACTGAGCCATAAACTTGAGGTCATTTCATTAAGAAGAGGTAAAACTGGTGTCTGGCTCCAGAGCCCGCCTACTCTACGATCAAAGCAGCTACCTCCCTCTCATTCTCCAGAATGTTCTTTGGAGGCGCTGCCTCATGCCATGCTAGTCTGCTTTACCAGGAGCTGTGCTTTATACCTATGGTCATTTTCCAGACTGAGATACTGAGGTAGCAACCATTCATCACCCAGCAGAGGAATAGAGTCTGGAGTCAAGTCCATAAGCCCAGATAACCCATCCAGAGCCATGCCCTTTGCGCTGCACCCCAGATCTGCTGTCTTCCCAGGGGTGGTCAGAACCTAGAGAACATTCTTCCTTGTCTGTAAAATGGACTGTCTGGGGACTGAGAAAGGGATGGGGTCAATGTGACAAAGGAGCATTTACCAAGTGGGGTACTAAATCCCAGACAATGAGGTACCAAATCCCAGCCAATGGGTGGTCCGCTGGTTTAGGCTAGGCAGGGGCAGCAAGGACAGCAAATGGGGTCACAGCTAGCTGTGACCCAGGACTGTCCACTCCACAAACCCACTGAGACCTCACATCTCCCTAGAGGTTGGTATGTGGTCATTCCAGTCCAGAAACAGAGGCAGAAGCTGTGAGGTCACTTCTCCAGGGTCCCCCGGCTATGCATTCAGAACTGGCGTCCACATGTTATCTGCCTTGGGGTCCCATGGCCAGTATGCAGGTAGGTCCCAATAGGCCTGTTTCCATATATCTCTGTGCCCTTTGGTAGCTCCAGAAGTCTCTATGGGATTTGTGGTCCCTGGAACGAAAGCTAAAATGGGAGGAGATGGAATTTCGTGGGACAGGAATATATTCAGCCTTGGACTGGGCACAGGAAGGGCTAGATGGTAGGGCAGCCATGATGGTGAGGGAGAGGAAGGGCTAAAGAGGAAGAGGAAGTAAGAGGAGACAGCACCAGATTCATTTCCTGCTCTCTTGCTCCTGTCACTGGCTTCCTCACTCAGCAGAGGTAAACTGATTTGGCCCTGACAACCATGTGAAGGGAAGGCCTGGTTACTTGCAGGCCACAGGCAGGACCTTTTCCCCATGACCTTGGCAACCTGCTGCATCCCAAATGCAGTGGGTTTCCTCTACAAACCCTTGCAACGCAAGGGTTGGGTCTGAAATCAGTGGTGTTCCCATAGCCATTTGCAGAATCTGAGTTGTAGTCAGCTCTGGGTAGTGCATCAGGGCAGGAAGACATGGGGGGCTGTCATCTCCAACCATCAACCAGGAAGGTCTGTGTCCTTTCCTGGCCTCAGGGCCAGTGTCACCAGGGCCATACTTTGGACTCCTTCAAGAGATTATTGGGTGAGTGGCAATGGAATGGTTGCTCTGTGTGTGTGTGTGTGTGTGTGTGTGTGAGAGAGAGAGAGAGAGAGAGAGAGAGAGAGAGAGAGAGAGGTGTTTTATATGTATGTTTGTTTGTGTGTGTGTTTTTTCCAAGAGGCCATCAGCATTCCAGCAGCGTCCTAAGAAACTCATCAAATTATTTAACCTTTGCAGGAATAAATAATACATGTGCTTTCTCAGGATTTGTTCTGATTAAGCCATTCTGGAGTGGTGCCAGGCCCAAGCCCACCCTGGGAGAGGCAGGAAGGAGGCTTGGGGGTTGCACAGGATGGGAAATCAGGAGGCCAGAGGAGGGCTGGACGGGAGGGGGGCAATGAGGCCAGGGATGGACCCAGGCAGCCCCGCCAGGTTGGTGGGTCACTGAAGAATAAGACAGCCTCTAGTCCTCTCTGAATGTCACTCCCCCATGGGCTGTCACCCTCATCCGGGCCTCTGGCTGTGAGAGGATGAGCTACACTTGGGGTTGGGATGTGGTTCACACTGCCAAGAGGCTGTCTGCAGTTCCAGGAGGCTGAGTGCCTGGGTTTGAGTTCCCATTCTGTTCTCTGGCAGCTGTAGACCAGCCCCTCCTGGCACTCGAAGCCACAGACACATACCCACATCCATGTGCACACATCCAGCTGGCATGCTCAGAGCCAGCATCTGCCTACAGTGAGGGCTGGACAAATGCACTAAACTGCCTAGAGATGACCAGTGTAGTGTATGAAAGGAGCTTTATGTGGCTTCATCTGTCCATGTGTCATTACAGTGACCACATGCTTTATTCTTCCTCCTCCCCTCCCTCTCTCTTTCCTCCCTCTGTCCCTCCTCTCTCCTTCCCTCTCTTTCTCCTTCCCTCCCCCTATTTCCTTCCTCCCTTTCTCTTTTCCTCCCTCCCTCTGTCTCTCCCTCTCTCCCCCTCCCCCCTCTCTGTCCTGCCTTCCCTCCTTCCCTCCTTCCCTTCCTTTCTTTCATTCTTACTTTTTAAATGAAGACAGGGTCACTTGCACCCAGGCTGGCCTTGAACATAAGGATGACCTTGAACTTCTGATCTTGCCTTCAACTCCCAAGTACTGGGCTATTGGTGTATGCTACAGTATGTGGTACGTGAGATGGAACCTGGGCTTCACACATGCTGGGCAAGCACTCTACCAACTAAGTTACACCCTCAGCCTCCAAGTCCCTTTAACCTTAAACTTCAGGCCTTGGGAGTCTGTACGTACTATGATCTTCCCTTTTTAAATGGGAAAACTGAGACCCAGAATGATTAAGGAACTGCTTGAGGGCCCCAGGTGACAGAGGGCCTGCCTAGGTAACAAAACCCAGCTCATGTCATCAGCACACGATCACTTTGTATTTGCCTGTCCTGAGAGAATATGGCCAATAAACACAGGAGCAGAAGAGACAACAAAGGCTCTAGACGTCCAGATTGTCTCGCGTGTGGGCATCAAATGGTCATTAAAGACTACAGACAGTCCCAAGCCCATCAATGCCACGAACTTGACCTCAATCGCGCGAGCTCAGCATGCTACAAAGGTATAAAGAGGAGGGGACATGCAATGGGCTTCTGCACACACAGCAGTGTCAGAAGATCCCAGGAAGGTTCTAGAAACTGCCTAGAAGCTGGCTGCAGAAAAGGACTCCTCACTGGCTTGTCCTCACCCAGGTTGGGTTCGAGGTTCAAGCAGGACCCTGGGCACTACTGGCTGGATCCAGAGGAGAGGGCTGTGCTCACTTCCCTCTGGGAGCTGCCGTCCCCTCTGCTAAATGGCTAAGTAGCTAGATGGCCTCTCTCCACATCCTTCAGAGTAGAGCCACCCTTAATCTCCGAGCCTGCACAGCCAACGAGAACAGGTAAGAGCTCTCTTTGGAACTAATTTCTTTTCCTACCTATATACTGATAGGTTTGAATAAAAGAGCTTTGTCAGGACTGGGCATTCTGGATCCAACAGAGAACCTTTTCCTAACCATGCCCAGGAAGCCTGGATGGGAATGAAGGGACAAAATGGTGAAGCTCAGAGAACGAACCTGGAGAGGAGGTAACTACGGTCGGCTCATCCCCCTTCCACTTGGACTCCAATCCCCAAGATCCCTAGTACAGGAACTCAGCATCTCCAAAGATTCCCCAGCAGCTGGCTCAGGATTGGGCTGGACAGGGAAACTTTTGTTATCACCCATTGATAACCCTAGATACTCCCTCTTGCAACCACATATCATTTTCCCCTTAAAGAAATAAAATCTCTAATTAGGGTTTTCTCTTTGAAAAAAAATTAAAAATGCATAAAGCCTCCTGTATCACGTATGTATATTTCATTCCCACATAATTGGGATCTTTGTCAGTAGGCAGGGTGGCGGGCGACAGCCTTTTAATGGGCTATGGATGCTAATGCAGAGGGTGCCCTTCGCTCTTCCCATCTCAACTGCTCAGCCCATGCCTAGAGTCCTCCCTAATAAGTATTTATGTCAAAACCCTTTTGGGGGGCGGGGAAAGAGCAGCTGTAGCACAGTTGAAAGATGGGGCTCTGATTACAGAGCGCCAGCAAAGGGGGGTGCGCTTTTCAAGTGAAACAGTGTTAATCAAGTTAATCACAAAACCCGCACTATAATTGCTTCTACTCTCAGACAAAATTTTACTTTTATCTAAATTACTAAAGTGAGGAGAGTGCAATCCACTCTAATTTAGCTTTTGAGCTAAGGAGAGAGCGTGTGTGGAAGACTAGAGAGGTTTTTAAACATAGGGTGGAGGGGTTCCTCTTTCTCCCTCTCTCTTCCTGCCTTCCCTGATGGGCAGCTCAGCCTCACATTGGATACATGGACTCCTGGGTCTGTTGCTTTGGGGTTCTGTGGCCAAGTTGCTCCGCCTCTCAGCTTACTCATTTTATTCATCTGTGAAATGAGGACGACTGTGGTACACTCTACTGTGAACATGTATCAAATGGGGACTGGCAAGATGGCTCAATGGGTAAAGTACTTGCTGTCCAAGAGCGGGGATCCAACGTCAGCCCCTTGCACCTATGTAAAAAGCCAGGCATGGTGCTATGTGCCTGCAATCCCAGCGCTGGGGAGGCAGAGACAGGGGGCTCTCTGGAGCTTGCTTGCTACTTAGTGTAACCAAACCCATGAGTTCCAGGCTCAGTCAGAGATCCTGCCTCAAAAAATATGGTGGGAAGAGCTGGAAAAAGACAGCTGACATCAATCTCTGGCCTCAACACACACACAAGTACACCCACACATACCACAAAGATACTCCTTAACACACAAGTACACACACGCGCTCTATTAGTTGCCGTGGTGATCTGTCAATCCCCTCCCCCTTCCTCTCTCCCCTTTCTCTTTGCTTCATCTCTCACTCCTCCATCTGTTCTTCTCTGTTCCCACTTTCCCTGCCTTCTCCCTCCCCTCTATGACTTTTACCTCAGCCTCTAAGGATCCCCCTCTTCATGGCATGATCTGTGTTTGAGGACTCACAGTCTATCTGGCCTTGGTTTGTTCCAGTGCAAGAAGGAAACTAGGGAACCCTAAAACTGTAGAGCCCATGGGGTGGGCAGGGAGAGGCTGTCCTCCTCAGGGCTGTATGGAAAATGCATCGTGGCTGGGCAGTGAGCTAGTTGGGATCAGGAGAGGAAGGAGCAAGGTCAGGGACTGCTGTGGCCAGAAGGATGGCCAGTGTGTGTGATGACCTGCAGGGCAAATGCTGTGTGCCACCAGTGGGAGCCAGCTAAACCTGGCCCAGGGGGCAACCCCGAGCTGTCATTTCTGCTCTGTGTAGCCCACAGTTCCCATTTGGCTTAAGAGAAGTCTTATAGTCCTCATCTTCTCTAGGACCCCAGGTTGGATCTACATCTTCAGGCCTACAAGCTGCCATACCCTACCATCCTCCATCCACCCTCAGGGGCCCCTCTCACAGGAGGCCTTTTGGGGATCTTCCAAATTCACACTTAGTCCAATGAGGAGCTGATGTCATCCAACTTGCCCGGAAACACAGATTAGAGAAAACACACACAGTCAATTTAACTGGCAATTAAACAGGCTCCCCTATGTAATTAGTGTCAAGACAACTCACAATTACTATGGGGCGCGCTTTCGCAGCCGCCGCTCTACATTTATATAGAACGACAATTACTAGGCACTAATATCTTAACAGGAAGGGAAGGAAATTTGTGAAACCATTTTTAGGAGGCAACCATCCTGTCCCTTTGCACTGTAAATAACTCCCTGCAAATGCCACTGTAGAATTAAAGAGGGAACCCTTAGAACGGGGCTGGAGAAGAAGTGTATTTACTCCATTGAAAGGAGCTGATTGCTCATCAGGATGATCCATTTCAGGAGACCCACTGGCTGGATGTAATAACAACAATGAACACCATGGGCTCAGGGTTTCTCTAGTGCCAGGCTTTACTGCATCCAGCCTTCAGTGATTCCCTACAGTGGTGGGGAGTTGGGGTCATGCAGGAGAAGTAACTTACCTGGGGATCACACAGTTTTCACAGGCAGACATCAAGATGCAAATCTCATGCCTGGCCAGTTTACATCTACTCCCAGACTGACCAGCAAATATAGAGGCAGAGGTTCAGGGAAGGGGAGCTTTCTCCAAGGCCATGTAGTGGGTTCAAGGCCCAGCAGGGCCTGCAACCCAGATCTCTCACCTCAGCTCTTTCCACCGATTCTCTGGTGTATTATATAAAAGGGTGTCCTCTGGGGTATACAGAAGCAGATAAGTCCATTTCTCCTAGAACTAACTACCCTGTGGGTTTAAGGTGTTTATCCCGGGGAGAGGGAATTTAAGAAAGTTTTTGGTTTAGCAGATTTCATGCGACACAACCCAAACTAGAACAATACCAGACACCATTTTCCTTTTAATCCCCTCTCACAGCCCTTTATTAACTCCTAAAAGGGTAGCAACCATCTCTCAGATTAGGAACCTGGTAACAGTAATGCTTAGCCACACTTATTGTACATACCTTGTTCATCAAAGGCCATTAGTTCTCAGAGCCATATTATCCCTTAGCTATTGCTGTGTAACAAGTCACTGTCCCCTTGGGAATGTAAATACAATGACTTTTGCTCTCTGTCCCCAGTGCCAAGCTGGAGATTGGCTGATCTGGACTAAGTGGCGCTCACTGAAGGTCCAGGGATTTGGAGGCAGCTCTGTTTCATGGCTTCAGACTGGATGGACTAGCAGTCACCTGTAATCTGTGCTTCCCCTAGAGAGAGCAAGGTTCAAAAGTGTGCGTGGAAACATGGCGGGGAAGCCTAAGGTCATTTTGTCTGTGTGGTATTGACTAACACAGGTCACATGGTTTGATTACACCTCCCAAAGTTTCATGTGCTCAGAGCCTAGCCCTGTTGTGGGGCTGAAACAAGGGCCTAGTGGGGAGGGATTGGGTCCCTGGAGTACCATGCTAGAAGACACTCATGAGATTCTTATAAGACCCTGGTAAGTCCTCTCAAGAATGGGTCTTTATAAAGCTTGGTCTGTTTTGTACGTGGCTGCTTCCCTTCCTGTTTCTCCAGCATGCTATTGTGTAACCTAGAAAGCCCTCACCAGGGGAAGGACAGGTCACCCATCTTGGAGTTCCTGGTATTAAAATTTTGAGCTAAGTAAACATATTTCTTTTATAAAGTACATAGCTTTGGGCATTTTGTTACAGCAACAACACCTCAGTAAGACACCTGGTCAAATCATGAAGGGAGAAGACTTGTGAGGAGTGAGATAATTGCCACAGTGTAGAAAAACAACAAGAATGTTATTTCTTGCTTAAAAAAAAAAATCAGTGCCTGGAGTTGGGGGAGGTGTCTCAGCTGCTAAAGGGAAAGCCATGCGAGCATGAGGGCCTGAGTTTGGATCCCCAGTGCCCATGCAAAACAGTCTAGGCAGGCTGTGCTTGTCTATGAGCCTACAGAGGAAACAGAAAGACCCCTAGAGTGCTGGCCAATTGCTAGGGTTCGGTAAGAGATCCCGCCATAAGATGTGGCTGGGTGATGGCTCGGTTGATAAAAGCATTTGTCATCATGTCTAAGGACTCGAGTTCCAACCCTGGGACCCATGTAGGAGAAGTGGACTGACCTCTGACCTCCACAAGCATGCCATAGCACCTGTGCCCATGTGTTTGTGCAGGTAGGTAGGTGCACATAAGGGTGGGTGCCCAAGGAGGCCAGCAGCTTCGGTTCTCCTGGGGTTCCAGGTGGTTGGGGTGTACCCTGCATGAGTGCTGGGAACTGAACTTGGGTCAGGAACAGGAGTGGTGTGAGGTCTCAGCTGCTACACCTTCCCTCTACCCCCTGACTTAAGGCTTTAATGTCCGAGTCTACAGTGAGAGTAATCATTAGCACCTTACAGGCTCCCCGGAGGCTTAAATGAAATAATCCACAGCATTTCTCAGTGTCCCCAACCTGTCAAGTCCGCTGTAGTCACCAGCCTCATCATCCAAGGGTGACTCACTCATCCTGGCTCACTCACACAAACCATCCTGGGAACCCATATAGTCCCTGGTTAAAAAAAAAAAAAAAGATGACTATTTACCCTATACACCCCATCACCAAGTTAGTTTGTGCTGACTCTCATCCTCCGGCCCTACTACCAGGTGCAGGGTTGGGGAAGAATTTCTCAGTTACCCCTTAAGCCTGCCCCATACTGCAGTGGCCACTATTTTCATATGTCCATGTCAGGGTCTCAGACAGAACTAGAGTGGATAGAGACTAAAACATGAATCACTTGATGGATTCTGTCCCAAAGGGGCTGAGAACTAGGATGGAACTTGTGAACCTCCTAACTAGGAGCGTCTGTGTGAACCCACACCTAGGAGCTTCTCAATGAGAAGTCAATCTCCCCGAGGATGGCAAGGCTGAGGACAGCAGGATGGCTCAGCGTGTTAGGGGGCTGCTGCCAAGACTCACAGCCTGGGTATCATCCCCAGAATTCATGATGTGGAAGGAGGGAACCATTTCTTATAAGTTGTCCTCTGATCCTCACATATGCACCCCCCCCCACACACACATACACACATGCACACACGCTCTAAATAGTCTTTAAAATAAGCAGCCATGTTCCCTGGTATCTGTTCTATTTTGATAGCCAATGTTTAGAACTTGGTGTGGGAAAATAATGTGTGACAAGAGCTCCCATGACGTAATTCCCTCACCAAGGGCTCTTCTTCTAACTACATTTGGTTACCCATCAGAAACTTTTAAGTTACCTGAGGGCTGTGTAAGCATTCCACACCCTGAGATCTTGGGAACAGGGAGGTCTCTGTACGCTCGGTGCTCTGTGTAACCCCAGGCTCCATGTCCACTCGAATACTGACATGAAATCATGGTGACCAGCCTAGCAGCTGGGCTCTTCAGTGTGGTGATTATATTATTTACTGAAGCCATAGGTGAAGCATGTCCCCACCAGGAACAGAGCATGTGACAGCAATGTGATCCAAGGAAAAAAAAGACTTGGGGCTCAGTCCCGTGACCTCTGAAAGAGCAAGTACATGAAGCATCTTGAGGTGTGTCAGGGAGCATGAAGGGGTTTTTTCTTTCTTTTCCTTCTTTTTCTGATGCTGGGATAGAAGCCAGGGCCCCTGGCATGCCAGGCAAGCACTGTCCTACTGAGCTGTACCCCCAACCTCCTTCTAAACTTCTTAGACAGTGTCACTAAGTTACTCAGGCACTTTTAACTAACTCTGTCGCTCAGGTAGGCCTTGAACTTGCAATCCTCCTGCCTCAGCCTCCCTGGGAGTTATAATTACAACCTCCCCCCATACTTTATGGCACAGTAAATGCTCACCCCAGTGTCTCTGGCCTAGACCCCAGTCACTCTCAATATGAGTGAATTCTCTCACCAATCACTAACTTCTCATCAAGGGCTTGAGATCAGGTCCACTCTAAGCTGCAGAGAAAGAGATTGGCATTGGAAGCCCTGAGCTAGAAGTATGTCTACACCGCAGCAAGGCAATGGCAGCCTTACCGGCCCCAGCGTGTGGTGGGGAGGAGGAGAGGGCCCACGACAGCTTCTTAGACAGTTCTGGGAGAGGAAAATCAGGGTTTCTGTGCTTGCCTCTTCCCATTGGTGGTTTTACGTGATATCTCTAAGCTTTCCAGGTAATTCCTTGCTTTCCCAGTGAGGGATGACCATGCTCATCTCATAAAGTAAGTGAGGAGATGTGTCATTGATGAAGTATCCAGCAAGTTCAGCATTGTTGGCTGCCAGCAAGCAAGGGGGCAGTATGGTGACAGATCAATCTAGGTCCCACGATGACTAGAAAGTAGCAAACCAGGGCAGTTGGCCTCTCTAATGCTGCTGTGTTGGCTGGAAGGAAGAGTTTGTGTTGGCCCATGGCTTCAGCCCTTCGTGGTAGGGGAAGCATGGTGGAGGAGCTTTAGCTCATTTCTGCATGTGCAGCGGCTGCTTGGACCATGGAATTCCAGGAAGTGGAGAATGCAGTGGGGACCAGGGACTGGATATCACCTTCAGTGTCTGTCTTCTCCTACGGCCCATATCTTAAAGTCCTACAGCACCCCAAATAGCACACAGCAGCTGATAGAACAAGAGCTCGTGGGGGGCACTTCAGACCATAGGAGAAGCCCAGGCCTGAGTGACCCCACCACAGAGTCTAGAGGGCCATCCCCTCCACTAACGCTGCCGTAGTTATTAATAGCCACTATCTTAGTTAGGGTCTCTACTGCTGTGAAGAGACATCCTGACCACAGCAACTCTTCGTATAGAGGAAAACATTTAATTACAGCTGGCTGACAGTTTCAGAGGGTTAGCCCATTATCATCATCGTGGGACAAAGCAGTGTGCAGGCAGATACGGTGCTGGAGAAGTTGAAAGTCCTGCATCTCGACCCAAAGGCAGAAGAAGAAATAACTGGGTCACACTGGCCGGACTTGAGCTTATAAGACCTCAAAGCCCACCTCCACAGTGACACACTCCCTCCAACAAGGCCACACCTACTCCAACAAGGTCACACCTACTGATAGTGCCAGTCCCTACAGGCCAAGCATTCAAACCCATGAGTCCGTGGTGGGGGGGGGGGGAGAGGTGTCATACCTATTCAAACCATTATATACTTGAAACAAATGTATCATGTATCACATACCTTACATCCCAGGTCACGCTGATTCTTATAACACTCCTAGGAAGTAGGAGTTATTAAACTACACTGCAATGGTAAACTGAGGCACAAAAGAAGACTGATTTGTCTGGGTCACGTGGTTTTCAGGTAGCAGAGAAAAGACTGAATGTCAACAGGCCTCCTTTTGGAGAGTGAGCCTGAGGGACTGGTGTGTGATGAGCAAGCTGGTTCCCAGGCTTCCTGGAGCCAGAGAGCTGCTGGGGTGATATTCCATAAACCATTTACCCTCCAGTGGTCTCCACCTCCTCAGTGCTGCGTCCCTCATGGTATGGTGACCCCCCAACTATAAAATTATTTCATTGCTACTCCATAACTGTAATTTTGCTGTTATGAGTTGTAAATATTTGCTATTCGATCTGTGGGGGGGGGTCATGACCCACAGATTGAGACCCACATCTCTGTGTCCTCAGTTTCCCCTGCTGTAAGATGGAGCTCTAGCAGCTGTCCATTGAACCATTACTTGGGGGTTAGCTGGGTTTAAAGCACATGAATTTTGCAAAGAGGGTTTCTTATGTGTGTGGGGGTGGTGGTGGTAGGCTCAGTAGAGTCTGCTGCCACTGCCTCCCAGCAGAGAGGAAGGGCCTTGTATTCCTAGGATACAATTTTCCACGGCCTTTGAACACAAAATGATGAGTCCTCCACTAGCAACATACACATTTACAGAAGTTTTGAGTCATTGACAGTAATTCCTGTTTGGAATTCTCATCATACTGGTTCCTTGATAGAGTCTTTCCTCATTCTCACTGGGAGAACCATCACCCTGCCTGGTCCTGGGTTGCTGCTCCAAGCTAGGGGCCACCAAGTCATCTCCATCTTCTTCATAAGAGTCCTTTGTGGGCCATATGTTTTATGCCACTCTTGGCAACCTTGATGAGGTCTCCTCTCAGGAATCCAGCAGCTTTCCCAAGTCTCCCTCTTGGTTCTGAAGCCCTTGATGTAGGAGTCATCTTTTAATGATTTTTGGTCCCTGGCTGCCACTGATGACTCTCAGTTCACTACTCGTAGGCTGTGCCTGGGAAGCTTATGTTGCTCAGGAATGAGAGACAGAGGCCCTGTCTGAGCTGGAGGCCAGATTGTGGTCCTGCAGGCCAAATGGAATATGTTCTTTGCTCCCAACTCCATCCTTACTCCCTGGTCACCTCTATAATTGGGTAATTATATATAAATACCAACCTGATTGTGCTATAACATCCAGAAATTTGGTCAAACATTATTCTAGCTGTTTTCTGTGAAGGCATTTTTAGATAAAACTAACATTTACAATAGTTGACTAAAGAAGGTTATCCCCACTGTGAGAGTGGTGTACATCCAATCAATTGAAGGTCTCCATAGAAATGGGGTGTTTCTCCAAGGAAGAGAGAATTCTGCTAGCAACTGTTTGGAACTTGAACTGCGGTGTCAACTCTTTTCAGAGTGTCCAACTCACTAGTCTAGCCTGCAGATTTTGAACTTCTAGCTATCCACCAGCACATGAGAGGCAATTCTTTAAAATCTCCTGTTGGGAGTTAAGGGACAATGGGCGAACCTTACACTGGTGTGATGGTTAGCTTTAACCGTCAACTTGACACAGTCTAGAGTCTCCTGGGAAGAGAGAGTCAATGAGGGACTGTCTACATTGGGTTGGCTCATGGATGGGTCTGCAGAGGATTGATTGTCTTAGTAACTTAGTTGATGTTGGAAGACCCTGCCTACTGTAGGTGGTGCCATTCCCTAGCAGAGGGTCTCCAACTGCATAAGAGTGGAGAGCACAGCAAGCAGGTGAATAAGTATGCATGCTTTCATTTCTTTCTCTGCTCTTGACCTTGGATGTGATATGATTAGTTGTTCGGAGTCCCTGTCTTGACTTCCCTTCCATGGTGAACTGTAACCAGGAATTCCAAGCTGAAGTCATCCTCTTTCTTCCCTAAGTTGCTTTTGGTCACGGCATTTTCTCAGCTTCTTTCTTAATGGTGTAGATATATGTGAAGTCTGAACCAGAACTTGAAAGCCCAAGTCAATCGGCACCATTCCTGAGCGCTGTGTAAACTATCTGGAATTAAGTGTGGCATGTGTTCATTCACTGATTTAACAACAAATCCTTATTGCTTGTCTCTCATGCACAAGGCCTGCGTCAAATACTGGGTGCAGAGAAGAATGGTTCAGGATGGAATGGTACAAAAACCAGGCAACCAAACAGGGAAAACATGGGAAATAGATAATGACCATCTGTGCCATACTGTCTTACTCTGTTTTCTGTTGTTATAATGGAACATCTGATGCTTAGTAATGCATAAAACAAAGAGGTTTGTTTGGCTTGTGTCTCCATTGACTACTGAATGGTCTGAGCAACATAGAGCCAGCATCATGGTAAGAGTCCCCAGGCTGTGTCACAACATAACAGAGAAAGAAAAGAAACCAGCTTCATGAATAAGGGGCCAAGACATTCCAGACAGTTCATAGTGTAGGGACAGAACTGAGGACAGGAGGAGTCCCAAGAACTACTGGAAACAAAGCTATACAATGTTGGTCTCTGACTGAATTTGAGAGTATCTCTCAGGAGAAGCAAGAGCCAACGGAGGACTTGAAATACAGAACGTGATTCACTTGAAGGCTGTTTGTTGTTGCCTCTGTGCCTAATGTTTTCATGGACAGGTACCTTGATGTTGACCCAGTTGTACTAAGCACTATGGCACTGGTGGGAAATGATAGGCGCCCCCTAGTGAATGGAAGGGGCATAGCAGTCAGAACACATCCTGGTGATTTTGAGACTGGGGGAAACCAGAAGCCCCAGACTGTCCTCTGCAATTCAACCACTTCTGTGTTCACTCGGCTGGGCCAGGGACAGAGCTGCGCCATCAGATCATGCAAAAGGAACTGCTGTAATTAAAGGTCTGCTGGTGTGTCCCTTAGAAGTCAGTCATCCCAAGGGTGTGTGCTTGGGTTTTGCTTGTTTCCCTCCACCGGTATAACGGCCTGGGCAGGCTTGCTGATTGTGCATGCGAGACAGGTCTCCAGGCCGTTGTGCAAGTGTTAGCGTTCCGTTACAATATCCAGTAATGAATTGGGGCTTTCAGAGTAATAGTCGTCTGTGCTATTGGCCAAAATGAGTGTATTCATCTTAATTTTAAACATCTATCGCCTTGGAGGAGCTTTTATAATTAAATGTTTGGATGCGCCAGCAAATACGAGGAAGGAAGTTTCCTCTCATGGAAAGGAGGTTCTGACTCTGGACACAAACACAGCTGCTATTGCTCTACCTACGGCAAGAATGGGGGTTTGATTTCAGCCCCTTATGCAAAGCAACTTCAGGGTAATCACAGTGCTCAGGAAAGAGACTTAATTCTTCTTTTGAGGTAATAGGTTCCCCCCATTGCTGTTGTTATTCAGCCATAGCTGATCATCTGTTCCAACAGTAGAAAAGGGATTTGTGTTTCCAAGGTACAAAGCTTTGTGGATAGACCAACCCAGGAGCATCTGAGCCTGAGTTGCAAGGAAGGTACTTCAGGGGGATTTGTTCAGCCATTTATGGAATTTTAATGAAAACTTCTGGTAGCAAATGGTAGACTTATCTTAAATTCACTATCCATACCATTCGTTTCTGTCATACCATCCTGGAAGCCTGGCAACATGGTGTTTTCTGGGTCCTTGTATATTCTTTTGAACAACCAAATCGGGCCTCCTCTGACCAAGTTCCACCTCAGAATTGCTGCTCCTGCAGTTGTCCTTTGAAAGCTCAGTAAAGTTTGCTGGATGTTTCTACCAGAGCTTCAAAGAGGCAGAGAGTGGGTAGCAACAGGACATGGATGGCACAAGTTAGGATGGCAGGTGTGTGAGTCCCTGAAGAATGTGTCCCAAGACTCTTCTCTGTCCACTCCAAAGAGCCGCCTCAGTGCCATCCCCAGGGAGACTTAAGTGTGCGGGAGCAGAAGCAGGGAAGTACAAAGCTGTCCTTGCAGGGGCTCTCCTTGTTTTCCTGTCTTTGTTCCCCTCCTCTGTGGTCTCTTACCCATACTCTTCATGCTGATGCTGCTCTGCTCAGCGTCTAGCTCTTGGTAAGCATCCATGAAAAATTTGTGGGATGGATAGACAGACGGATGGGTGGAAGGGTGGAGACTACTCCCTTGAGATTCCCAATTGGCTCAAGCACATCTCTCACCTTCCTTCTCTCTCACTTCCACACTGAAGAGCATCCATCCGTGTTCAAACCCCTGATGAGCGGCCAACACTTCCTAGCAATGTGCATCACTACATGCATGTAGTGAGATACCCAGCAGCCCGCACCTGTTGCACTGACCAGGCCCATTGGGGAATGGGCACAGGTGAGGAGGTGACCTGTGGGAGGCTAGGCCTGGGGTCCTGGACCCCAGCTCTCTCTCTTGATTCCAGTCAGGTCACGGAGAGCAGCCTGGGTGTAGATCCTTGTAGTGAGAACTTATGGGTCATTGGTGTCTCCTGTAAGTGACTTCTTCCAGAATAAAATATATAACCCATGTTTTATCCTGGTCCCGTGTATCTTAATCTGTGCATCATTACATGTGAGCTTCAAGTGAAGAAACTGAGGCAGAGGCTCCAGGGTATCAGCAGGAGAGAGAGGGCACTGGCGAGCAAGCACCCAAAGGCCTTGTCACTTCCAGGATGGCGAGCCGGGAAAGTCTTTCTGAGGGGCCACCCTTTCTCACCTCACGCAGCCCACCCACGCTTTGATGCTTGCCTCTCCCATCTGACGTCCTCATAACCGCACTGTTGCTTGTTCTGTGAGGGCTTTGCCTCAGCAGGCAATTACCTGAGTTCACATGGTTAATTGAAATATTCCTTTTCCTAGAGTTTTAATTCACCAGCGTAGTTCCAGGAGCCACAGATAATAAGACCTAATTTATAATTAGGGCTTATCAAGAATCAGCTAATTTCCAGACCCCCGATTCCCAAGGAGGGAGAGCAGAGTGGGGGCTTCTCCTCTCTTTCCAGGGAGTTACTACCCACGATGCTCGGAGAGGCATCAGGGAGGCAGGAGAACTAATTGGGAGCTGGCCCTCCATCTTGGACAATTTATTAATTGGATTATGGGAAATCTCAGGCCCCAGGCAAATCCCAAGGAGGCCCCCCACTGCCTCCCTGGTTTATGGTGAGAATATCAGATGCGGGGACTCGAGACCCAGGTCTACTTTGTCTTTTAGGAGCTGAGAATCTTTAAATAAGTCCCTGCATATTGTCTCACCTCAGTTTACCCAACTATCCAATGCCCAAGATTGTCCCTGTCTTGCAGCCTTCAGAGATTTAGTGGGAATTGCATGAGGTAATTGGGAAGGTACATAGCCAGAGTTGTCATGATTAGTCTTGGGGCCTTTGTGCTTTGAATGGACCCCCAAAACCAGCCAGAAGAGAGTGTCCTATCCCAGGAAACCCCCAAGCCTCAAGGACAGCAAAGCTGACCAGTACTATATAAGAAGTAAGAGATGAGTCTGCTTTGTGCCTGGTTTTCCTGATTCTCTCTCTGCACCTACATGTGCCCAAGGTCTTGGAGTCCTGTCCCTCTGTTCCTTACTTACTCCAGGTTCAACTTCTTTCGAGAAGCTTCTCACATGCCCACCCAGGTAGTGTGAGCGTCTGAAAGAAGTATGAGTGGCACCGTGGAGAAAAGCTTTGGGAGATCACACGGGGCTTCCTTCAAACCCCTGCTCCTCACTCACATTTACTAACTGAATAAGGGAGAATTCCACCAACCCATGGGGCAGAGGAGAAACCTTGTTAGAAGAGCCCCAGCTGCATAGAAGAACTGGCTCGGGCACAGCTGGATCCAGGTGCTCACGGGTGAGGACAGAAGCGGCTCCCTCCCACTCACCCTCATGATCCGCTCTAGACTCACTTCTGTCTTCAGTGGGAAAGATGGCTTGGCCCATCCTTGGGGCCATACTGGGAGATGGAAAGAGCCTCTTTTTAACAAGTAGACTTTCCTTGAAGGGGAAGGATGGAGGATCAAAAGACAGGTGATCAGAAGCCAGTCAACCATTCCACCTGATTCCTTTTCTCCTTGGGACAATAGTGCCAACAGCCATGCTGACAGACACAAGACAAATATACAAGAATTGATTGTAGGTTTTGACACTAGCAATAAAAAACAAAGAAAAAAAGGAGCAAAAAACTTCACATTAAAGTCACTTCAAAAAGAATACTTAATACATGTAACAATAGAAGTAGAGACTGCCACGCAAAACTACACAACACCATTGAAAAGAAAGAATGGAGAGCTAAAGACAAGCAAAGGCATCCTGCTCTTGTGGAAGATTTAACTCTGCTGAGCCATTCATGAAACAGCACAGTTCTAGTCAGCTGATCCTAACCCCCACAGAAATGCCAGCGGCCAAGGTTAACCAAACTAAAAAAAAAAAAAAAAAAAAAAAAAAAAAGACAAAAGTTAGAGGACTCACACTTTTCAGTTTCAACATTTTCTCCAAATCATAGCAACGAGTGTCCTAGTCAGGGTTACTATTGTGATGAAACACCATGACCAAAGCAACATGGGAGGAAAGGGTTTATTTAGCTTAGGCTTCCACATTGTAGTCCATCACTAAAGGAAGTCAAATGAGGGGCGGGGGCTGGGGGAAGAACCTGGAGGCCGGAGCTGATACAGAGGCCATGGAGGGGTGTTGCTTACTGGCTTGCTCATCATGGCTTATTCATCCTGCTTTCTTGTAGCACCCAAGACCATAGCCCAGGGGTGGCCTCACTCATAATGGGCTGGGTCCTCCCACCTTGGTCACTAATTAAGAAAATTCCCTACAGGCTTTCTTATAGCCCCATCTTATGGAGACATTTTATTAATTGAAGCTCTCTCCTCTCTTATGAATAGCATGTGTCAAGGTAAGAAACTGTCTAGCATACAGAGGCAACATAGTGCCAGCTTAAGGACAAGTACAAAGATCAAGGGCACAGACTAGAGAGTGTAGAAACAAGCCCTACATCTATGGATGGCAACTGAGTTTTTGACAAGGGTGCTGAGACGATTTAAGGGGGCAGAGTAGTCTTGTCAATAAATAGTCTGGGACCTGGGGGGGGGGCATAGTTCAGTTGGCAGAGTCGTTGCCTAGCACACATGAAGCCCCTGGTTCAATCTCCAGCAACACGCAAATAGATCTAGTAGAACACATATGTACGCCCAGCTCTCAGGAGGGAGAGATGGGAGGATCAGAAGTTCAAGGCTACTCTCAGCTACACAGTGAGTTGGAGGCCAGCCTGGAAAATGTGAGGCCCTGTCTCTTGATAAATAAATAAAGGTCAGCTGAGATGTAGGCTTTCCACATGCAAGTGAGTAAGCTTAACCCTTGCCTGTTAATAAAACTAACTCCACGGGCACAGGGGCCAACAGTGGAGGGGAAAGAATGGGGGAATGAGAACGTGAGGGGGTGGGATAGTTGAGTTGGGGGAGGGGTGGGGGGAAGGACAATGAAATAGATATCTTCATAGAGGGAGTCGTTATGGAGTCAGGGACAAACCTGGTGCTAGGGAAATTACCAGGAATCTACAGGATGACCCCAGCTAAGACTCCTAGCAATAGTGGAGAGGATGCTTGAACTAGCTGCCTCCTGTAATCAGATTGTTGACTACCCTAATTGTCATCGTAGAACCTTCATCCAGTAACTGATGGAAGCAAATGCAGAGATCGATAGCCAAGAGTCCAGTCAAAGAGAGGGAGGAGGGATTCATGAGCAAGGGGGTTCAAAATCATGTCAAGGAACCCCACAGAGACAGCTGACCTGAGCTAGTAGGGGTTCATAGACTCTGGATTGAGAACTGGGGAGCCTGCATGAGACTGAACCAGGCCCTCTCCATGTAGGTGACAGTTATATGGCTTGGTCTGTGGGGTCCCTGGAAGTGGGTCCAGGATCTGTCCCTGGTGCATGAGATGGCTTTTTTGGAGCCCATACCCTGTGGTGGTATGCCTTGCTCAACCTTGTTGCAGGGGGAAGGGGTTTAGTTTTACCTCAACTTGATGTGCCAGACTTTCTTGGCTCCTCATGCGAGGACTTACCTTTCTGAGGAATGGATTGGGGGGGGGGTGAAGAGAGGGGAGTGGGAAGATAGGAGGGAGCTGGTTGATATGGAAAATGAATGAAATTTTAAAATTAAAAAAAAAAGCAAAACTTGGATCTCATGTCAGGACTCTGAAGATGGACTTGGGTTTGCTGGATCTCTTTGTCCTCTTCCCAATGTGGCTACATTGAATAAATCTCCTTTTTCTGCTTTCCACAAAACAAAGTTGATCATAGATCCAAATTTGAGAGCTAAAACTAAAAAGCAAGTAGATGGAAATAAAGGTATGGATATGGGTGACCTTAGATAAAATAGCATGATCTTCTTTTAAGCATAGCACCAAAAAAGTCCAAGAAAATAGAACAACTGGATTTCAAAGAATAAAAAGATGCTCACAAAAATGGGAGGAAGTATCTGCAATTCATGCACCTGAAAAGAAAGCCGTGTGCAGAGGACACCAACGAGGTTTAAAGGTTGTTGTTTCTCCAAATACCAACAGATCTGACACACATGTGAAGGGAGACACACAAACAATGGAAGGCTCCAAACAGGTAAATGCAAACCAAAACCAGAGGGCAGAGCCATATCATGTCTGCTATGATAGCCATAATTGCAAGGGTGCAGACTCAAAAGCAAGATGGACACACCAAGAAACCGCGCCCCAGAGGCCTGGCCACTGTGGAAAATAATATGGCAGTAACCTATGTCCCAGGAGTTCCACTCTCAGTAGGTTCAAGTGAGCACAAAGCCACCCTGAGGGTGTTCACAACAGCTTTGTTCTTACTAGACAGCCAGCGGAGAGCCTCAACTGACCATTGGAAAACAGCTGTGGATTTTAGCAGTCATGTGGAATATTATTTGGTCATAAAATAGAACTAATACATGGGCATACTTCAAAAGCATCATGGAAGAAACCATTGACTTGGCATGTCATCACCCACACTTGGGAGGCTGAGGTAGGAGGATCATGAGTTCAAAGCCAGCCTAAGGTATACAGTGAGTTCAGGGCCATCTTGGGTTACATACATGGTGGTCCCTGTCTTTAAATAAAGCCACATATTGTATAAATTCATGCCTGGGAAGTAGCTAGATTTGGTTATCTGTGTGACACAACACAGATGAATGTTTGCCAGAGGCTAAAAGGGACAGTGAGGAATAACTGTTAAAGGGTTTAGGGTTCCTATGGAAGGTATTGAGAATGTTCCTGAACTACAAAAGCAATGCTTGTGGATTTGACAAATATTAAAACTGCTGGGTTGTGAATGTCAAGATGACTTGGTAGTAATTCTATCTCAGTAAATGAATATTTCTGAAACCCAAACATCTTCCACACAGCATAGTTGTGGGGGAATGAACTGATCTGAAGCATCTAGCACATGCCAGGCACACTGTACGTACGTACTTTGTGCATCTCCTTTTCCTTGTCTTTCCTAGACAACTACTCCCACTTCCCCAGTTGCCCTCCCCAGCCGGGTGAAATGATCCCCCATCTCACCCAAGCTTTGAAGCATTCCATGCAGGTTGGCCACACTTGGCTACTCCTGGAGCAGCAGGGTCATTACTAACATGGGATAGGCCAGTCTTGTTGATATTAATGAGTAAGACATGCATGTTCCTCTGAATGCAGCCTGCTCTCTATGCAGCCTCGGGACTTCAGGGAAGGCAGTGAGGCTCTGTGAATGCAAGCAGGCGGTGCCTCAGCCACTTAGACTCAGTGGTTCCTTCTGAGTTTCCACAAGGGAGGTTTATTAGCACATGATGACAGAGATCCCAGGTATTGGGCATTTGGCTGGGGACGACGGAGAAGCTATTTTAGGTCCCTGGAGTTCAAGGGTGTGTGCCTCAGCACTTTTGTTTGAATTGATTTGTAGTCCCACTTGCTTGACCTTGCTATTTAAAATAGTTCCAAGAAGAACAGAAAGAAAAGAACCATTCTGACCAGAGATGCAGATGGGCCCCAGCCAAACCCACCTCCCTCTGACATTGAACGTGGACTTTCACAGTGATGGAGTCATCATGTAGCCAAAGGAAAGCTGAGCAGGACAATCCAGTCACCTGGGTGAAGACCCAGCAGAGGAAGGGGACTGCCCAAGGTCACTAAAAGAGTTGGTGACAAAGAGCGCTTGAGTCCAGATTGCCTCAACACCAATAGAGGTGTTTGCCATTTGCTAAGTGCCTGGTCCCCTTGTGCCTTAGGACATTTCCTATCTTGATCCATATGGCAGGCAGTGATGTCTTCATCTTACTAACGAGGACACAGACACTCCCTACTTTGTAGATAGTTTCCCTATATGCCCAAGCTCATATGGCCAGTAGGACGACAGGTGCAGAGTCTGACCATAGAGCCAGCCCTCCTGCCACCAGCCCCAGCCCTAGCCCACCCTTATTTACTCATGTCTTCAGGAAACCAGCAGTGCCTCCCAGGCTCTGAGCAGGGACTATGTCAGTCAGGAGATTGCTCCACCTGGTGACACTCTTCCTGTGGGATGCAGTCCGTTGACATCATTCTTCTACTTGGGTTTCCTGGGAGCCTTAAGCAATCAGTATGAAATTTGTCACATCTTGGAACTATCCATATAAGGCTGCCATCTTCCTTTCCTCTGGCCAGACCGAGTCCTTGTCCCAGCCCAGAGCCATGCAGACTATGGGTTTTGTTACAGCTGAATCCCAATGCTGGATTAGAAGGCAGGACATTCATGTGAGATTCCTGTATATCCTTGAATAAGCCACTTAACCTCCCTGTTCTCCAGTTATCTCATACCTAAGGTAAATTAAGATCACCTACTTTTCCTACAAGGTGGTTCTGTAGATTCAGGGAACTATTTAGAGCCCTCGCAACCGATGAGGTGTAATGAGAGGAAGTGACCAGTAGGTGGCAGTGCTTCAAAGCGTCCCATAGGAGGTCCATGGGAACTTTCAGTGTCACTTCTCAACCAGGTGTGGGGGACCTTCTACACCCTTCACACACCTGGAAAGGTAAAAAAGGAAACTCAGAGAGAAGTGTCCCTTCCAAGGGCTCGGGGCACCACAGTGCAAAATAAGGATCTGATCCGGGGTTGCCTTTTTTGTTGATGCCCTCACTCAACCCCTATTTGTCAGAGGCCCCAGCAGAGTGCAGGTGCTTCTGGGAACCCTTCCCCTTGAGCCTTACTGCCACACCCGGCCTGTGCTTCCCGCCTCACCCAACCACTTCTGCCCTCCCCAACTTCCGGATGGGCTCTCACCCACCGACCTGGTAGACCAGACAGGGATATCTAACAAAAGCATTCTGGATGGCCCAGGGGCCCAAGAAGACTGAGTGCAGTCCCAGATGCACTCCAGATTGCTGTGACCTTGGCTAAGGTGTTCAATAGTAAGTCATAAAATCAATTTAGTGGGTGGAAAACAAAACAATGAAATGATAAAATGTATCATATATCTACTGCAGTACAAAATGGTTCTGCTTATATACACACACCAGGCTAGAAAAGGCATTCTTGGCTTTTGTTCCTTGTGTGTATGTTTGTGTATGGTATGTGTGGGTGTGCATGTGTCATGCACGTGTGTGGAGGTCAGAAAACAGCCTTGCTTCCTGCCTTGTTTGAGATGGTTTCTTATTTGCTGCTCCAAAACCGGGCTAGCTGTCCTTCAACGTTCTCCTGTCTACACCTCCCCCCACCCCCATCTGTCTTAGGAGCACTGAGTTTAGAGACACATTTACTTGGATGCTGAGAATCTCAACTCAGGTCCTCATGCTTGCAAAGCAAGCACTTTACCCACTGAGCCATTTCCCAAGATATAAAAGGCATTTCTCTTGTGATTTAAAAACTCAGTTTTGAGATCTGAGAACCTCCCTAAAGGGTAGTTCCAGCTATGCAGTGGGTTGTCCACTCCCTGGCTCCACAGATGCAAGCCAGGGATCCCTCATCAGAGCCTTTCCACCTGTGGTCTGATGCTTTCAGTAGTGGGAAAGGTCTAGTAAATGCACCCCAACACCCCTCCCCCATCTCATCCTCCATGCATTTGCACGTAACCCCACCTACAGAGGAGCAAACCAAGGCTTCGAGAGGTGAGGAAAATTGCCTAAGGCATGGCCACAAGCTGGGGGCAGTTGCTTGCAGAGCTCAGGTACGCACCGCACCGCCTTCTGCCTGTGACTGAGAGTCAGAAAGGGCCTGGACTGCTTTCACGCTAAGCAACTAGCACCCTCCATTCCTCTTGTTCCAAGTCACTTTTATTTTCTCTCTCTTTCAAGTTTGATTGAATTTACAGTTAATGAATCCAACTCTGTCATTTAGGAGATGTTGGCGCAATAAGGCCTGACAGGAAGTGAGTGATGGCGCAATAAGGCGCGCTGGAGCAGCGGCCGTCCCTGCTCTCTGCCTTGAGCAATGGCTGCCCCATCTGGCTCGGAAGAGGCCACTGGACTCTCAGCGGGAGCAAGCCAGGGTGGGGGTGGGGCCATTTAATTTAGCTCAAAACACGCTTCTGGATTAGACTTTGAAAAGAGGGCTGGGAATGGGAAGGGCAGAGAAATGGGAGAAGTGGGTATTGCTCTACCACTGAGCTAGCTGCTTGCTGTGCATCCTTGGACAACTCATTTAGTCTCTCCGGTCTTCAGTTTCTTCATCTGCAGAATGGAACAATGGCCCAAAGTAGTGGCTTTCTAAATTGCAGAAAGGGGCATAGACAGTAGTCAGATGGATTTCAAAGTTGATTGGTTGATAGCCAAACGAGTGCCCTAAAGTTCTTCTCTAAGGGGGCTCTGCCTCCGGGCCCACCTTTGGGCAGGGACCATGGAAGGCCCCTGGGAGAACGGGAGAGAACAGTCTTGGATAAACAAACACACGAAACTTCAGAACATATTAAAGTGAGAGCTGGCACTTTGAATAGGAAACACAACACATGCACGGTAAAGCTGGGGCTTGGGGGTAGACCAAATGGTCACAGGAGGGGTGGAAGTGCCTGGGGGCTGTGCCCTTCATTCTTCTCTGGATGCTTACTCTGCCCCACACGCTGTTTTTAAGATGAAGAGGAGGGAAAATGCATGAAACACGAGGGAAGCTTGGACCGACCAATTGCTTCCATTCTTTGAAGCCTCTCTCCAAATCCACAACCCCACTCCACACAGATAGTGACCCACAACCCCACCCCAGACCCACAACCCCACTCCACACAGATAGTGACCCACAACCCCACCCCAGACCCACCCCACCCCACCCCAGTCCCACCCCACCCCACACAGGCAGCACTATGCCTTTGTCTCTTTGGTTTTAGTCATTCATTGCCTTACTTTTGAAAAGAAATGGTAGCTTGGAGGCTGGAAAGGTGGCTCAGTGGTTAAAGGGACTTGCCAAGACCGACTGGCCTGAATTCAATCCCTGGAATCTACGTGGTGGTCGAAAGAATCAAATTCTGAAAGATACCCTTTGACCATCACACCTGTGAATACATGAGCACACATACACATACTCACTTGGGTGTACACAATACATACACATAGTCACACACAGAATAGTTTCATTTTGCCTATATTAGAAATATATATAAATACAATACTTCTATATGTATTTTGTGGGCATGTGTCTATGTGGAACTCGATATTAGGGAAGGTTTATCTATTTATTTATTTACTTATTTATTTTGAGACAGTGGCTTGTTATATAGCCTCAGCTGGCTTCAAACTCAGTTTGTAGCTCCTGCTAGCCTTAAAATCCTGGTCTTCCTGTGTCATAGTTGGAGATATTATTGCTATGATGAAAAACCATGACCAAAACAACTTGGAGAAGACAGGATGTATTTGACTTAAGTATCCACATTACAGTTCTTCATCAAAGGAACTCAAGCAAGGCAGGAACCTGGAGGAAGGAGCTGATGCAGAGACCATGGAGGGTGCTGCTTACTGGCCCACATGGCTTGTTCACCCTGCTTTCATATAGAGCAATCTTCCCAGGATGGCACCACCCACAAGGGGCTGGGCACTCCCCCATCCATCAATAATGGAGAAAACGTATGGCTGAACCTTATGGAGGCATTTTCTCAGTTGAGATGACTCTACCTTATGTTACGCTGACCTAAGACTAGCCAGCATACCCTGTCTCAGCCTCCCCAGTTCTAGGATTACAGGTATGCACCATCATGCCTGGTTCATTGTTATGTTTTAAAAATGCAGCTGTGGTGGTTTGAAAGAAAATGGCTCCCAAAGGGAGTGACACTATTAGGTGGTGTGGCTTTGTTAGAGCAGGTGTGGTTTTGCTGGAGGAAGTGTGTCACTGTGGAGGTGGGCTTTGAGGTCTCGTATATGCTCAAGCCACAGCCAGTGAGACAGTTTACTTCCTGTTGCCTTTGGATCAAGATGTAGATATCTCCAGCACTATATCTGCCTGCATGCTGCCATAATCCCAGCAGCCATGCTCCCCATCTTGATGATAATGGATAACTAAACCTCTGAAACTGTAAGCCACCACCTGAATTAAATGTTTTTCATTATAACAGTTGTCATGGTCATGGTGTCTTCACAGCTATAGAAACCCCAACTAAGACAGCATCCTAGAGGATGTAGCTCAGTGGTAAAGAGTCTGCCTGCCATGTATGAGGCCTTGGGTTCAATCCCCAGTGCTCCTACAAGGAAAGAAAAAAAGAAAAAAGAAAAAAAAAAAAAAAGGAAGGAAGAAAAAGGAAATGCTTTGGGTGAAACTGTAACTGTGAGTTTCTGATGTGGCAGTCATTGACCTGTGGTAAGAAGATGGCTGTCACTTTTACTGGAGATATGTTATAGCATGGCTCCAGTTTCTTTAAAGAATGCTGAATTTCAGTTGAGAGATTAGCAAAAATAAAAAACAATAGGGATGTATAATTTCTTCCCCATTCACTGAGTTCTAACAGGGCTCTTTGTAAGTCCTTCCAGGTGTCCGAGGCTGTCTTTATTAATAATGGAATAGCCCACAATAAAGCCATGAGCCTTTTGGAGTCTATTTCCCTTTTTACAAACACACGAATAAAGATGAAGATGCAGCCACCTGTAGACCCCAATCAAGGTGGCGGAAGGACATGGGGATCGGTGGGGCTGGAGGTGGGAGGGTGCTTGGCACAGACACATTCTTAGGGCTGAGGAGATGGCTCAGCTGGTAAAACATTTTCTGTGAAAGGATGGGAACCTGAATTCGGTCCTCTGAACCCATGTAAGGAAGCCAGTCATGTATAATCCATCAGAGCCAGGAGGACCACGGGAGCTCCCTGGCCAGCCAGCCTAACATACTTCACAAGTTCTAGGCCAATGAGAGGGCATGTCTCAAACAAAAAACAAAAACAAAACACATAGAGCTGACAAGGTGTCTCAACAGAAGATGGGAAGGATGTTTGGCACAAAAGTATTCCTAGCGCCAAGGGTGATGGCTCAGTAAAATGTTTTCTGTGCAAGCATGAGAACCTAAATGTGATACTCAGGAATCATGTAAATGTGGAAGGAGATAACCAACTCTACCAAGTTGTTCTCTGACCTCCACACACATGTGCAGTGGCATGCATGCCAACTCCGCTCCCCACATACACATCATGTTCACTCACACAATAATAAAAAGGCAGATGGCATCTGAGAAATAACACCCAAGGTCAACCCCTGGGCTCCAAATACTTGTATACACACATGCGCGTACACACACAGATTCCTTAAAGTCATCTTTGGGTCAGCTATATCCCAATGCCCTTCCTGACAGCACCCTCATTAAGGTCCCCCACCCCATATTACACAGTGTACATATTAAGATCACAGGCAGTCACTTAGCTTGTCAGTGGGCATGAATTCCACTTCACAGGCTTTTCTTTATGCTTAAAAAAAAATTAGAACATAAACAAACCATGCGAAGGAAGCTCACTGCTCCAGACTCTGGAAGGCAGGTTTTTCTTAGCCCACCCCCCAGCACACATTCAGACCCTAAGGAAAATATTAAGCTGGGAAGAAAGATGATAGCAAGAATAAACAAATTAGAAGACACAAAAACAGAAGAATCAATAAATAAAACCCAGAGCTGGTTCTTTGTGAGAGCTAATAAAAAAGACCAACCTCTGGCAAATATAATCAAGAAAAGAAAAGAGGCCCAAATGAAATCAGAAATGAGGAAGTGATTATAACAATGAATCAAAAAGATTAAAACATATCGAGGGGGAGCTCACATAATTCTATAACAAATTTGTTTTAAAATTATCAATTAAACACATGACAGGCTACAAAATTATAAAGTAACACAACAGACACAAGAAATGTGGGTGAGATCGGCACACAATGAAAAATATGAGAGAGGGAGACATATATTAAAGAGTGATCTTCTCCACTCCCGGGAAGGACAATTCTTATCCACCCCAGTGTCTCTGGAGAAATCTATCCAAATTTTACAGAACACTGCATTTCCATGTTACATAAATTATTCTTTAACCTAGAGAAAGAATGGTTAAAAAAAATCTGCTAATTCATTTTGCAAGGCAAATACAGTTCTGATTTTGAGCTCTGATACAGAACTGTTTTTCTTAAAAAAAAAAAAAAAAAAAAAAAAAAAAGGAAGAAAGAAAAGAAACAGGATCTAATATCGCGCTTAAGAATACAGTCCCAGAGAAGGAGGTTCAACAGCTGGTTAGGAGAGTAAAGCACCATGACCATGGAGGTTCTCCAGCAATGCAAGGAAGGGTCAGCACAAGGGCATCTTTTAATACAACACAGTAGATCAATAGATTAAATAAGAGGAACCATATGATCATTCTAGTGTATGCCAAAATGTGTTTCAATAGATGTCAAAACATTAAAAAAAAAAAAAAAATAGGAACACTATGACACTTCTTATCAAAGTAAAGATCTATCTAAAACCAAGCTAGCAGCTTTAATGGGAACAAGTTAGAGCCTTTCCCATTTGGAAAGCGGGGCTGGAAGGTGAGCAGTAAGTATACTGCTATTGTTATGTAATAGTATACTGATGATTCAGGCGATGTGATAAGACATGAAAAAGAAAGCATAGGGATAACTATAGGAGAGGTAGAAAGAAATTTCCTCCAAGAAGCTGTGATTACTCACTTCCAAATCTGGTGTTCAGGCTGGAGAGATGCTTCAGAAGTTAAAAGTCATGTTTTCTTGCAGGGGACCTGAGTTCAGTCCCCAGTGCCCACATGAGGTGACTCACAATCACCTGTAACTCCAGCTCCAAGGGTTCCAATGTTCTCTTCTGGCCTCTGAAAGCACCTTCATGCATGTGTACACTCAGACATTCCCCATACACATTAATTAATTATTTTTTAAGTCTTAAAAAGGTAAAAATAAATTGTTTGATATTTTCCTCAATGCAACAATAGCTATAATACAGTAGTTTAATACCTAACATGAAAAATGTGATAAATACTTTTAAGTTAATAACATTCATAAAAGATGTAAGACAGAAAACAAATTAAGATCAAGATCCACTTCACAAATATAAACAGCAAAACACAAAGACAGAGGACTTATAGAAACAACATAGTTTTTCCATGAAAGCAATAATAGAAAGTTGGCATAATGGGGGAAAATGTAAGTTTTCCCCAGCAGACAACATATATAGTATATTTTTATGTTTTACTGTAAAAGGATTTCTTATAGAGTTTGGCAAAATGCATTTTAAAATAATTTGGAACAGAACTGGCAAAATGGCAGAGCAAGTACTGGAAAGCAGTGCTGATAAAGACAGCATTTAAATAAGTTACTGAAAACTAATAACTAAAATGGTGTGGTACTGAAGCCAGATTAGTGGCTCAAAGACTGCAAAGTCCAAAGATAAACATAGTTAAGAGCACTGCTGCTCTTGCAGAGCACCCAAGTTTGGTTCCCAGCACTCACATAAGGACTCAAAATTCAACTGTAATTCCAATCCCAGTGACCCAGCTCCCTCCACAGGCCTCCATGGGCACTAGGCACACATTTGATGCACAAATACATCCAGGCAAAAAGCACTTCTACACATATGATAAAATAATAATCTTTTTAAAAAGTGTGTCACAAAATGCCAAAGGAAAGAAACATCTTGTCATAAAGGAGGCAGGGAAGCCAGGGAGTGATCGCAGAGTTGCTAAGTCTACACCTAAAACCTCATTCTAGATTTGGAAGTGAATGATTCAAACTCTGCTGTAGACAACCCAGTGAAAGTAAATGATGTGTGCATGTCCTTGCAATGGGGCTTCACCCATTTACACACTCAATTTACCAAGCACCCTTCATAGCAACAGAGGACACCATAGAGTATCCCATTGTTTACCTTGTCTGCAGCTGCCCAGGTCACCTCAGAGACCCTCACTGTACATCACCAGCCCAGGAAGAGACCAACACACACACACACACACACACACACACACACACACACACACACACACACGAAGAAGTATGGGTGTCCAGAATGAATCTTGCTGTACACAACTGTCAAAAGTAGAAAGTCAGGCACTGTCTGTATTTGCTCCATCTGAGGAGTTGTAGTTCGAGAATAAAGGACATGTGAGAAATAACAAAGGGGGAAAACTGATAGAGTAAATCAAATTAACAGGTTGGATATATGCTTATGCAAACATAGAAAGTAGAAGGAAAAGGAAATCGTATGTCAAGGGAATGACTTGCAGCAAATGGACTTTTAACTTTCTCCCCTTTCTCCCTCTTACTCTTCCCTCCCCCTCCTCTTCCTGTTCTTCTTTTCTTCTTCCTCTTCCTCCTCCCCTTCCTTTTCTTCCTCCTCATCCTCTTCTTCTTCCCTTCTTCCTCCTCATTTTCTTCCCCCTTCTCCTTCCTCTTCATATTGCTATTCTTTGGAGGTGCTGGGGTTGAACCCAGGGTCTTGCACATGCTAGGAAAGTATGACACATCTGCTGCCATGTTTTCAAATTTTCTTTTCTTTTATTCTTTTTATGTTTAACGTTGATGCATATTCATTGTATAAAGTACTTGGCTTAATAAATAAGATTTATTTCAATTATATCATGGGTTTTGACCATAATCACATACACTCAGGTACACACACACACACACACACACACACACACACACTGACACAGATAAACATATTTAATACAGATGCATACATGACACACATATCTTCTAGGACTAGCAGACTCCCTACACCTCTCCTTGGACTAAGGTAGAAAATGTTTCTTCTAGAGAAAACCAAGTCAGAACAAAAAATACTTAAGAACCCCCAAGGCCAAAGAAATAAATGAGCAAAAGATATGACCAGATGATTCTCTGCAGAGGAAATAGAAATGATGTACACAAGGACAGACAATCAATAGGCAATAAATAATGCCCCGGCTTTCTTCCTCAGCTGATTTCAGAAAGCAAACTAACGCTGATGAAGTTCCAGGAAAACTGCCACACTGCTGGTCCCCTATTTGAAGTCGCTTAAAATACCCAAGATCTGCCCAACAACATCAATACTTACTTTTCAACCTAAAAGGCCTTTTTCTGGGAATTCACACCCATGGAAAAACTTTGAAGAGCAAAGCTCCTTCAAGAGCTTCATCGCTTCATTTAGGGGCAGCGTGGAGTAAGAGTGAAACACTTCATGCCAAGGTTGGGGGCGGGAAACAACCCAGGCATGAACAGAACAGCAAGTTCTGCTGTCCCTAGAAGGAAAAGGAGAGTGTGATTGGGTTGTGCCAAATGAGGGTGGAGCAAACCTGTGTAGTTAATACAATATGGTGGTGAGACTTTTAATTTCTATGTATTCTACTCAAAGCATGGAGAAGACATTATACTAACATATATTCTACCCAAATCATGGAGAGGTCATTGTACTAATGTAGACTCTGAGGAAGAGAAGATCTGAGAGTTTTGGGGTGTGTGGCTCAAATTTGGGGATCCAGAATTAAGTAATGAGATAGTTGAGATGCATGGGGCCTACAGAGCAGTTGTTATGAACTCAGAATTTCCTCTCCTCTTTTCCCTTCTTATTCTCCCTCTCTCTCCTCTCCTGCTGCATTGTCTCCTTCCCCCACCTCTTTCTTTCCCCTCTCTTCCTGTCTCCTTTCTTCCTTTTTTTTAAATTTCTGTTTGTGTTTGATTTAGAGGGATACATCCTTCTTGTATTAATGATCATAATTTGACTCTATTACCAATCCCATCATGAAGAATTCAAAATTCCTATCAGTGCTAAATGATGAGGATCTATATTATAAAGTGACATGATGTGAATCAGCTCACTTGGAGGGAGAGAAAATCCTCTCCTTGTGGGCTGCAGCTCTTGTCTGGATCGCAAGCTGTATGCCTGAGCCTCCAACATCCATAACAGTACTCGGCATGTGGTCACTGCTCGGTGGCTCCTCACACATGGGATCAGTGGATGAATAGAATGAACAAGGCTTTCCTTAAGAAACAGAGACCAAACTCTTATCTGAGATCATTTTCTGATCATGAAAAGCAAATCAAAGATTTTGGAAATGCCTATACTTGGAGCACAGGGCTGAAGCAATTGCACCATCTTCCCTGGAGATGTACTAAGGGTGGTATCTAAGTTGACATGGATAATCAGACCTGCTGAGAAAGTTGACTGGACCTGGAGTATCCCTGCTCTGTATATTTTTGAATGACACATTGATCAGCACCCAGTGGTTCCAATAACTTAAAGTTCATCCTGATGCCCAGAATCAGGGAGGATAAACTAAAGGGCAATAAGAAGTAAGCTGAGAGAATGAACTGAGCCTGCCCAGGGCCTCACATGGAAGAGTGAATGGCCCTAATCCATAAGACAGTGAAATCAGATGAATAACCAGAAAACATACTCCCATGCAGAAGAAATGCAAAGACAAGTCCTATTATCCAATTCATATTTTCCATGAGATTAGAGAATAGATAATACACAGTATTTTTCAAAGAGTGATTGTGTGAGTTTAGGACACTGCTTTGAGATGAGAAGCATGATTGTTGGATTTGAAAATGTAGAAGAGACCACAAGGAGCATATTAAAAATTGAAGGTGAATAAATAATTTAAGTCATCTATTCTGAAAAAGAAAATCTCCCAGAATTCAGAGAGAAGCATGGAGGGATGAAAGAAAAGCAAAACATCAGAGTCGATCTGAAATTGGCAAAAACAAAAACAGTCTGAGGTGGGAAATGCTACATAGAACAGTAAAGCTAATGGAAGTAACTCAAGTCTAGACACATCCTGGGAAAGTTTTCAAACATTCTACATATGGAAGAAGAGTCCAGAACCATTAAAGTTTCAATTTTTAAAATAGGGTCAACCAAAATAAAATAAGAATACATGTAAATTATGAAATGATTTTAAAAAAGAGCAGAAAACATAAACACAATAATAAGAGAGTGAGGAAGAATGTAAGAAATGACATGAAATAAGATGACAGTATTAGCAGAAAGATACTAGTCATCACAATAAATATAAACAGATCAAACTTCTCTCTATAAGGACGAAGATATTAAGTACAAAAGCAAATTCCACTTGGACTAGAACAATGTTTAAAATAAAAGAATGGGCAACAGATACAAGATAATTATAATATGTCAAAGGAATGTTGTGACAATATTAATATAAAATCTTAATTCAAACCAGATATTTTAAAGGGAGAACAGGTATAAACCATTTTGTTTTGTTTTTCAAGATAGGGTTTCTCTGTGTAGCCCTGGTTGTCCTGGGCTCTTTGTACTCCAGGCTGGACTCAAACCCACAGAGACCTCCCAAGTGTTAGGATTAAAGGCATGTGCCACCACTGCCTGGCAGGGATAAACTATTTTTTTTATATAAAAGTGAAATTCTCATTATAAAGAATAGTAAACAATAGCCGCCAAATAACATGGAATTATAATACACAAAGCAATCAACTTGATGAGAGACTTACCATCACAATTTTACCTGCTGATTAATTTCTGATCATGGTAGAAAGATTAAGATGAGTTACTTCTTGTCATAAATGTCTAGAAAATTTGGCAGCATTGATTAATCAACTGTTGTCAAGCCAGTGTGACCTGGCATCCAATAAAACTTATCAGCTTTATAAGGAAGTAGAAAAGGACCAATCATGAGGGGGGAATTCATGCATTGAACCTGAGAAATCATACTTATGAGTATTTGAAGACTTTAATACCATATAACTCCACTCCATGTATTCAAGGAGCTAAGGAATAGCGCAGCTGTAGAAAACACACAAAAGTGATTTAATCCACAGAGAAAAATCACAGTACATGAAACACACACAAAATCTGGGATCACCAGTGGGTTTGGTGTTATATATGGAAAATTAGTGAAATGGAGGTATATACTAGGAAGTTTTCAAAATGTAATGGAAAGGAGCTGGAAAGCACCAGGCAATCGTGCACAAGTCACCTTCAAGTAAAACAGCATAAAAAGTGTCCAGGGAAAGAAATCATGCCCACAGAAATATTGGCAGTTTTCTAAGTTAGATGGAATGTATGTACAAAAAGACAAAAAACAAGTTAACAAGCTTTGACCACAAGTGAGAAGAAAAAGGAGCCATACCGAAGTGCACCACAACCAAGTTACTTACAGATAACTCTGAAGAGAAATTCTCTACAGCAGTCTCCAAAGACAGACATGTTGAGGGCAGAGGAACGAGATAAGAATGACAACATAATTCTCATCACTAGCAATCCAAGATGGGGTATATTGCAGCAACATAGGCCTTTCAAGACCTTCCAAGACCGTGTCCCACAGCCAACAGCAGCTGAATAACAAAAGGCAAAATAATTTTCAGACACATTATCTTGAAGAACTCATCTAGAGGGCTTAACTGGGAGGCAGAGACAGGACGATCTCTGTGAGTTCAAGGAAGCCTGTCTACAAAGTGAGTTCCAGGACAGCTGGGACTACTACACAAAGAAACCCTGTCTCAAAAAACCAAAACAAATAAATAAAGCAATCTTTAAAACTATGTCAAAAATAAATAAATTGATTTTCAAAAACAGAAACAGCTTTATAAGGACACTGACACTGAGAATTTCTTCAGCCCTATGGAATTGAACTAAAAATCACTAAGAGACATGAAGGAGAAATCTCCCAATACCAGAAAACAGACCATCACTTAACATCTAAACAACCCACTGGACATAGAGAAAGATTTAGGAGGAATAAAAAAATACACAGAACTGGATAAAGTGAAAATACAGTGTATCAAAATTTGAGGACATGGCCAGGGAATAGCTGAGGGAAATTTATTACACTCCATGCATGCATAAACAGATGAACACTTTCCAATCAGCAATCTAAGCTCCTGCAGGAATTTCAGAAAACAAAAGCAGAATAGACTCAAAGCAAAGGAGAAAAAGAGAATAATAAATCTAAGATGGAAAAAAAATCAATGAAAATTTAAAAATAGAAAAAAAATAAATGAAACAAGAACCCATTCTTTGAAAAGATCGATAAAGTTAAAAAACTGGCAATACTCACAGATGACACATTTCCCAGTATCAGCAACAAAAAGAAAACCACTATAGACTCTGCAGATCACAAAAGGACATTCGGTGGGGCTGGGGCGATGGCTCATGGGTGAAGTGCACGCAGGTAAAAAGCTGGGCGTGCAGTGTGTCCCTGTAATCCCAGAACTGGGGAGGCAGCAGCAAGAGGAGCCTAGGAACTCAAAGCAGTCTGAGATCTTAAGAGTTGGAAAAGTGATTGAACCACTGAGCTCCACACTTGCACACACTTAACACACAGATACACATGTGCATGTGTGCATATTCCCACACCCACAAGGACGTTAGACAAATCATTCAAACTACACAAGGGTAGCTTCAAAATTTAGGTGAAATTGACTAGAACCTTCAAAAAGCACAAACCAATGCAACTCATCCATTATTAAACAGGTAATTGAATATCCCATAGTTTATAAGAAATTAAATTTATAATAAAAATCTGAGAGATTTTTCAGTCAGTAAGGATTGAATAAAGAAAGACAGTAGATACTGATTATATAGATATACGGGAGCACGAAATGACACTCTTAGCCTAAGAATGTATTATTCTCAAATGTTCTTGAAATAGTTTTTAAATTAATGATTTCAGGAATCACAAAGGAAAACAATGGATCCAAAAGGGAGGACTTCGTTGACGTATACTACAATGCAATCAAATAAAGAACAGGCTGCAAAATAAATGAAAATCACTTAGAAAATTAAAAATGCCCTCATAAGTAAATAGTAAAAAATAAAATCACAAGGCCTAGAAAATAATTATAGCAGTATTGTGGGGACTCAGGAGAGTCCAAGGTGCTGCCCCCAGGATAACCCATAATTTTAATATTACTTACCACAAAACAGGAAAGGCTCTAAATAACAAGTATACATTCATTCAAGAAGTTTTTTTTTTTAAGGCACAGTAAAATGGGCTGACTAAAAATGAAAAGATTCAATGATATGTAAAAAATCAATGACTCAAAAAAAAAATGAAAAGTGAGCTGATGAATTCTAATTTTAAAAAGGTGAAAAAGGAAAGAAAGTCTTGGCAAAATCAATCAGAGAGAATGAGAAGAAGCTGAGGGAGGGAGTACGTTAACATTTGGACTAACATTTGTGAAAACAGCAAAGACTTGTGCAAACTCTCTCCTCTGTGAGAGCAATGAAGGAGCTAGTAAACTCTGTCGGAAGAGAATTTTCCAGGGCTAGGAAAAATAAGCCAAAGGCTGTGGTGGTGGGGGTGTAATTCTGTTAAAACAGGTGGAGGTAGGGCTAGGACTAGGATTACCTGGTTGCTACTATAGTGAGCCAAACAGTGCTGCAGTTTGTAACACAAAAAATAAAAGATCCAGAGACAGATATTTGGGTCCAAGCTTCAATCTGAACATCAGAAAAGTAAAGCAGCTGGCCCCTAGCTTCTTACCTCTACCTCAGGCTGAGTGGGCTGGTCCTCTCTCCACAAATTCACCACGCCTCAGACTTTAACTTCTCCTCCTTGTGGCTGCAGAACGAATGCTTCATACTGATGACTTGCTCCTGTCTTTTACACCCTTCTAGTGCTGGGATTAAAGGTGTGAGCTACAAGTCTCTTTTAGACTAACACAATCTTATGTGGATCTGGGTGGCCTTGGACTCTTAATCCTGATTCCTAGGATTAAAGGTGTGTACCACCACCTCCTAGTTTCTGGCTGCTGGGATTAAAGGTGTGTATTACCACTGCCTGATCTCTATAGCTTGAGGCTGACTTTGCTTTTCTGAATCCTCAGTTGAGCTTTAATAAATCATAAATAATATACCACTGCAACAGTCCTTTCAAAGCCTCTTTCCTGTTGAATTTCTGGTGGCTTATGGGATCTCTCCACTTTTTTGTTATAGTTTTCTAACCTTACTCAGTGTTTATCCAGTTCCAAAACACAGAGGTGTTTGTTAGCTGCAATCACAGGCAAGTTTTTGACTCCCTGGGTTGATGAGCTTCAATAGATAAAATCATAGATAAAGCCAGCAGGTTCAGATGGAGAAAAATGGGGAGGAGACTTGCATAGCTCTAATGCTGCATTAAATTCCATCTGCCTTCTTCCCCACACCTCACTATCAAAAAGCTGACCCTAAAATTTATAAGGAATTCAGGGAACTAAGAGTATCCAGAACATCTTTCACTGATAGAGTGAAGTTGGAAGGCTTGTAACTTCCCGGTTCAGAATGGAGATTATAAAGCTACTGTAACCAGGGCAGCATGCTGATAGTTTCAGAGTAGCCATGCAGATCTGAAAATTGAGAATTGAAAAATGAACTCATGCAGCTCCAACAAGAAAATTCAACAGAAGTGACTCAGTGACTGACAGCATTGTTGCTATTGCAAAAGATCAGAGTTCCAATCCCAGCACCATTCCAGCTCCAAGGGGTCTATCGTCCTCTGTTGGCTTCCATGAGGACACCCATGTACATGGCATACATTCACACAGACACATAGGCAAAAATAATAAAATTAGTCTATATAAAAAAGAAACTCACATGGAGATTCTTTTAAAAACTTTAAAGAGAATTCATGATCCTTTAAAAATTATATTTTATTTTTTTATGTGTGTATTTGTGTATCTGTGTGTCTGTTGGCTGGTGTTTTCCATACGTGGGGATCAGAGGACAATTTTGGGGAGACATTTTTCACCTTCTGTCATGTGGGACCTGGGAATTGAACTCAGACAATCATGATAGGCAGCAAGCACCACTGAGCCATCTCACAGGCTCCAAAAAGAAAACCCAATGAGGAAATAAAAATCTGAGGAACAATTGGTGTGGAAAAGCCAGCTGTTACATGCAGAAGAATAAGGGTGGATCCCCAACTCACAGCACACGCAAAAATCAACACAAATTGGATCAAAGAAAAACACAAAGGCAGAAAATGTAAAACTCTCAGGGAAAAACATAAATATTCTCCATTAACCAATGGTTTCTTAGGTTGAAAAAGAGAGGCTGGAGGGAGGACTCTTCCTGAAGCCCATTTGTCCAGTTCCTAGCACTCATGTTGGGCAATTCATAGCTTCCTATAACTCTAGTCCTAAGTGATCTGTTGTCTTATTCTGGCTTCCTTGGGCACTTGAATTCATGTATACATATCCACACACAAACATGCACATTTACACTTGAGTAAATAAAATTATCTTGATAATAGTAAAATGAGAGGAGTTGGAAAGCTGCCCTTTGGATGGAGAAAATTTTGCAAATCACTTATGTATATGATAGTAGTATATCCAAGAAATAACATGAACCCAGAATGTGTAAAGACTTCTTAGAATTCAACAAAAAAAAAATTACAAATAACTCAGCTGGCAAGAGGTAAAAATAGGCACTCTTCAATGAATGTGTGACAAGATGCCCAACATTACCTATCATGTCTTTATAGAAATGCAGATGAAATACATTCCATTCCTTTAGAGGGATGGTCATAGCTTTTAAAAATAGTTGATTAAAAGTGTAACATAGAAAAAATTGGTTGCCAGAGAAAATGTTATAATAGTACAGCCACTTTGGAACAGGCAGATCCTCAAAAGATTAGAGTGACAGTATGACCTAGCAATGTCATTCATAGATATACACAGCAGAGAATGAAAAATGTATCCATGCAAAAAATTGAACTTCAGTGTTAAGTATTATCTATAACATTTCAAAATGTAACTAACACAAGTGTCCATCAAAAGTGACAGTGTAAAAAAAATCAACATACTTATACATCAGTGGAATAGTATTTAATCTTAAAAAGGAACAAAGCATCAATATGACAACCACAAGGATAAATCTTGAAAATATTTTTGCCAAATGAAAGAACCCAGGCACAAAAGGCCACAAGTGTTATGATCCTGTTTATATGAAACATCTTGAATGCTCAAGTCCAAGGAAAGAAAGTGGATTAGTGGCCAACGGGTTCAAGGAGGAAGCCTGGAGAAAGGCAGCTTGAGGGGCACTAGGTCTCCTTGACTTATAGTAATGTTCTGGAATTAGGCTATGATGCTGTCATAAAGTTGGTGAATATAGCAAGAAGCAGAGATCTGTAAACTTTCAAATGGTCAATTTTATGGCATATAAATTGTATCTTATGTTTTAAATTATTCTATTCAAAATGATGAAACTGTTTCAAGTAAACCTAAGGGAAAGTGCCATTTTAATGCATATATTACAGAAATCACAAATTGCTAGGCTCAAAAATTGATGTTTAAGGACCTGGAGAAATGGCTTAGAGATTTAAGAACACTGGCTGCACTTGCCGAGGACTCAGGCTCAGTTCCCATTGCCCACAGGGCTGCCCACAACCATCTACAACTCTAATATCGGGGATCTGATGCCCTCTTCTGACCTCTCCCACACATAGTGCACAGACATGAACCTGGTACTCACATACACATACTCATAAAATATGTTTTTTCAAAATTTGAAATTTTTGCTGAACAAAACTCTTTTGTCAGATTTAGTTCCCTGAAATGGACTAAAAACGAGATAGAAACTGAAACAAAAATAAAAACAATAGTAAGGACTGAGGAGAGGACTTGAGTTCAAATCCTAGCACTGAGGAGCTAGAAACAGAAGGGGAGGGGACAAATAAAAGAGTGGGAGCAATTTGCATAGACTAATAACTGTAAATGGACTTGAGATGATTTTTTTTTCAAGGAAAGAATGCAAAGCATTATGCCTCTGTTGTTTAATTGGGCGATCATTCAGACTCAAGCCTAATAACATTTATAGACAAACCCAGGAAAGAAAGTTAATAACTAACTGCACTTTGGGATGTGGATATAAAGTTTTTTTTCCTTTTCTTTTATTTTAAGGATGATTAAATCCAGCTGCATATTAAGAAAATAATATAGTGCCACCAAATAGGGCTCATTATGAGAATAAGAGGTCAATTCAATATTAAAAGTCTACTATTTTAACTAACCATATTAGTATATCAAAGATGGCAAACAATATTAAACTCTTTATAAACCAAAATAATGCTCACAAAATTTGATTTTTTAATTATATCCCATAAAATATCACTATCATGAAAAGCACTAAAAACATAATTAAATTCAGTAAAAGCAACAACCATCAGTGTTGCTTAGTTTCATCTCCTCACCACCTGTCGATGCAGTTCAGAAGTGATAACACCTGATAAAAATATGTATATTCAAAAGGTCAAGTAAGGACTCTGTAGTAAAACTAATACATATTAAAAATATCAAAATTTACCAGGTAGTGGTGGTGCACCCATTTAATCACAGCACTCGGGAGGCAGAGGCAGATAGATCTTTGTGAGTTCAAGGTCAGCCTGGTCTATAAGAGCTAGCTAGTCCCAGGACAGCCAGGTCTACACAGAGAAACCCTGTCTCTAAACCACCCCCCCCCAAAAGAAATCCTTATTCCTTTGTACTTCTTAGAAAACAAATTTGTCTCTATCTACATTTCATAAAATTTCTTACAATCCCTAGAGATCATAAACTAAACTGGTATCAGAACATTTTAGTAACTTCCAAACTATTTGTTGATTTCTAGAAATTGTTGGTGCAATTATTATTATTTTGTTGTTGTTGTTGTTTTCAAGACAGGTTTTCTCTGTATTGCTTTGGAGCCTGTCCTGGAACTAGCTCTGTAGGTCAGGCTGGCCTTGAACTCACAGAGATCCACCTGCCTCTGCTTCCCGGGTGCTGAGATTAAAGGCATGCGCCACCACAATCCAACTTGTTGGTCCAATTATAAAAGCACAGCCATCTGTGGTGATATCTTGTTTATACTATAACAAATAAAGCTTGCCTGAGGATCAAAGAGTGGAGCTAGCTACTAGTTAACTATAGAGTTCTGCAGGTCTGTACCAACAGACAGAAAGTGATATGACTAGGGAGAGGAAGTGATAAGATGGGAAGAGATAGGAGCTCAGTCTCTTTTCAGCTAGAAAGTTGATTAGGTAAAGTGGCTATGATTTGCTCTTTGGTGCCTCTGACCACTCAGCATTTCCTCCTGTACCTGACTCTGGGCTTTTATTATTAAGACCTATTTGAACTCATGCTACATATTGGTGCCCAATATAGGGCTTTAACTCACAACTCAAACAACCAAAGATTAAGAGCCTCACACTCTACCAGCTGATTCAGACCCAGGCAGAGAAATTTAATGGAGAACCAATTTCAGCATTGCATTATAAGATTAGAGAAGAACAACCTAAGGTTTTCAAGCAACCAAGTTGAATTCATGCAGTTACCTTACAGGAACTGCCAAGTGATAGATATCCCTAAGGCTGTGCAAGAGTTAAATGGACTCCTATGGAAATGTTAGATTTAAGGAGATTCAAGGAAGTGATAGTCCCATGTGGTATGCATTCACCTTGTGAGAAGCATATGTTAAAGTCGTGGTCAACTTGTAATAGAATCATCCCTTGAGACTGAAGAGACTTGGTTAAAGTAGTCTTGAAGTCTGTTCCTCAATTACAATGGAGACCTGGTGGAAAGATAAGACTAAGACCATTGAACAATGAAGTAGGGCTAGAGGTATGGAAATATCCCAAGACCAGCTTCTTGGAGAGGGAAGATTATGCTGATATACAAAGGCAATCTCTATATGATGACCATATCCTGGATTTGTGGTGCATAGCAGCTTTGCATGCTTGGGAAAGAATTAGAGAAGTAGGAAAGAAAATGGAGTCATTTACTAAAGTTATACAGGGCCCAATGGAAGCCTTCATGGATTCTTTACAAGGACTGACTTTAGCAGTAAATAGAATGATACCAGAACCAGAAGCTAGATAAATAATACTTGAATCTCTGGGTTTTGAAAATTCTAATACACAATGCAAAAGGGTAATTAGGCCATTAAAGGTAAGATCGGCACCCTTGGAGGGATGGATCCAAGATGCAATCAATATTGAACCTCATGACCATGATGATGCATGGATAAGAGAGGTGAGTCACAGAGGTTTGAAGAAAATCAAAATGTCAAGTGTTTCAATTGTGGCAAACAAAGTCACTTAAAAAGAGATTGTAGGCAGGGAGTTCTTAGAAACAGTGCTTTTTCTTAGCATAATTCAAATAGAATGTCCCTCACTTCTGGATTACGCAGATGGTGTGGTAAGGCAAGGCATTGAACAACGAATGTAGGTCAACAAGGTACAGTCAAGGTAATACTTTGCTGTTGGGAAATGCAGAGCTCTATGCCAAATTCAGTTCAGTCATTCCCTGTAACCATGGAGGAAACTCATTCCCAGATAAACTAAAAAACCAAATGCCTGTAATATGAACCCATAATGCTCTGGATGGTAGAAAATCTATAGATAAAAGAACAGGAGAAACCATAAAGTGAGTATTGTGGCAAATTTCTATAAAAGAACAAAGGCCAAAATTAAATATACAAATATACAAATATATGATGTTGCCATTGAAGGCCTTATAGACAAAGGTGTGGATGTCACAATAATTGCGCCAGAAACAGGCATTCAAATTAGCCTCTGCAGGAGGTAAATGTTCAGCTTTTAGGGATTGAAAATTTATCTCAGCAAACACAGAGCTTGAACTGGGTCTAATGTATAGAACCATAAGGACAGAAAGGAAATTTAAAGCCATATGTGGCTAAAATAGCAATGAACCTAAGGGGATGTGATTTGTTACAGCAATAGAATACTCAGATTAACATTCCCCCAATCTCAGAAGCAAACCATAAATTAATATATGTTTCTGGGAAAAAACATTAAAAGTTATTGTAAATAACAGTCATCAACCATTCAGGTTGTACAAGAACAAGGCACAACAACTGTTCATCTTTCGAAGATATCAACAGCTCTGCCTTTAAAATGATTGACAGACAAACCTGTATGGGTTAAGCAATGGCCTTTAATAGCAGAGAAACTGAAGGCCTTAGAACAACTGGTACAGGAGCAGTGATGGGAGACGTCATTCTATAAATAGGTTTTTCTTATTGGTAAATGAATAAAGCACTGTTGGCCAATAGGAAAGCAATATAGGAGGGGCTAGGAGACAAGGAGGTTTTGGGAAGAGGTAGGAGGAGATTCAAAATTTAGGACCAAGAGAGCAGAACTCTGGACCCTCTCTCAGGTAAGATAAGACCACATGGAAATAGTTAGATTGATGAAAATGGGTTAATAATTAAGACAGAGATAGCCAATAAGAAACTCTAGTAACAGGCCAACAGCTTTATATCTAATTCATCATCTCTGTGTGTTATTTGGGACTGGCACGGCTGTGGGACCAAGCTGATGAGAAAACAACTTGTAACAGAGCAGTTAAATGCTCAACATATTAAAGAATCAATCAGCCCTTGAAATTCTTCTGTATTTGTTATTAAAAAGAAATCTGGGTTGGGTGTTGGTGGTGTACACCTTTAATCCCAGCACTCAGGAGGCAGAGACAGGTGAATCTCTGTGAGTTCAAGGCCAGCCTGGTCTACAGAGCAAGTTCCAGAACAGGCTCCAAAACAATATGAAAACAAGAAAAAAAATCTGGAAAATGGAGAATGGTAACAGATCTAAGAGCTGTTAATAAGGTGATTCAGCCAATGAATGGGCTCTCTACATTATGGAATGCCTTTGTCTTCTTTATTATCTACAGGACAGTCTATTAAAATTATTTATTTAAAAAAATTTTCACTATATCTTTACAAGAAAAAGAGATAGAAAAATTTGCCTTTATAGTGCCTACTTATAATAATTCTCAGGCCATTAAGCAATATCAATGGAAGGTTCTCCCACAGGGAATGTTAAACAGTCCCACCTTGTGCCAATATTTTTTAAGACAGTCATTGGAAATAATACATAAGCAATTTCCTCAAACTATAGTTTACCATTATATGGATGATATTTTACTAGTCGACTCAAATGTAGATACTTTAGAGTGTTTGAAGTAGTAAAGAAAATTTTGCCTTATTGGGGATTATAAATTGCTTCTGAAAAAAAATACAAAGTTGAGATTCTATTAATTATTTAAGATATAAAATAGGTCTACAGAAAATTAGACCTCAATAGGTGAAAATTAGGAGATGTTGACTGCTGACACTTAATGATTTTCAAAGATTGCTAGGAGACAATTCCTATCTAAGGCCAACTATTGGAATTTAAAAAAAAATGAGTAATTTGTTCAAAACCTTAGACAGTGACAAGAACTTAAATAGTCCAGGAGAATTATGAGCTGAAGCTGAGAGAAACTTAGCTTTGGTGGAAAAGCAATTATAGAATTCACATGTATTATCATTTGGATCCAAAGCTTGATTTAATTTTGGTTATTTTACCCTCTAAGCATTCTCTTTCCTACAGGAATATTAATGCAGAGGGAAGATATTACCTTAGAATGGATCTTTATACCACATAAACAGAGTAAAACATTAAAATCTTATGTGGAAAATCTTATGTGAGTTGATTCTAAAAGGAAGATTGAGATTTTGCCAATTAACAGGAATAGATCCAGCAGGAATTGTAGTACCTGTTACTAATGATGAAATTGACAGTTAATGGGCAGAAAGTGAAACTTGGCAAATAGCTTACAGTAATCTTTTGGGAGAGATTAACAACAAATATCCCCAAAGCAAGAGAATTCAATTTATAAAGGGAACTAACTGGATCCTTCTTCACACTGTACAGGGAAACACCAATAACTGGAGCCCCTACATTTGATACTGACACAAATAAATCAGGAAAGGCAGGTTACAAATCAGAAAATGTAAGCAAAATGGCTCAAAGTCCTTATAATTCTGTTCAAAAGTCATAATTATATGATATTCTCATGGTGGTATTAACACATTTTAAGGAACCTCTCAAACAATACACTTAAAAATTTATTTTGTATATTGAAACTACTGAATTTATACCAGATGATACGTAATTTACTTTATTATTTATTCAGTTACAAGAAATAATCAGGAATAGGATTAACTCTATATAAAACATAGACCCAATCCCATATGGTTCTGCCGGGCCCTCTAGCACAAGGCAATGATGAAATTGATTAACTATTGATAGGAAATGTGCTGGAGGTCTCAGAATTTCATGAAAAAAAAATCATGTCAATAGCAAAGGAATAAAATCTGGAAGATGGATGTGTTTAATTTTATAAAATTTGGAAAATTGAAATATGTACACCACATCATTGATACATATTCAGGATTTCAATGGGCAACTATTTTGAGTTCTGAAAAGGCTGATTCTATAATCACACAATTGTTAGAAGTTATGGCCATCATAGCAATACTTATACAAACTAAGACTGACAATGCGCCAGCATATGTCTCCAGTAAAATTAAGCAGTTTTTGCTTATTACAATATAAAGCATATTACAAGTATACCACCCAATTCTACAGGGCAGGCAGTTACAGAAAGAACAAACCAAACTCTGAAGGATATGCTAAAAAGACAGAAAGGCACAATAAAGACCCTCAGAGGTAGATTGCATAATGCTTTGTTAACTTTGATTTTCTGAATGCTATTGAGAAAGGAAAGAATGACAGCCATGGAGAGACATTAGATACTAGAAAAAACTATGAAATTAAATTAGCCTTTATATTTTGAAGATGTGCTTACTTCAGAATGGAAAGTGGGATATGTGTTACATTAGGGAAGGGGTTTTGCCTTTGTTTCCACAGGAGAAGAAAAGCTATGGATACTATAAAAATTGATAAAGATTAGGTTTGAATAAGAGACACCATTGATTAGAAGAGGTGACAATTAATCAAACAGCAAGGTATTTAATCTAAACTAACTTTAAAACTAACAAATTCTTTTCATTTAATCAAATATAACTTGCCATAAGGGAACCTCCCAAAAATTAGGGTTAGGGAAGGATTTTGTTCTTGTCTTTTTAGGGCAACAAAGGTATCCAGCTAAGGAATCTGACCACTGGACAAATGAGACATCTGAAGAAAAAAGACAAATCATCCAGAAAAAATGTCCCAAGTGTAATGAGTACAGTTTTTCCGCCTACCACCTGGTCTTGTCCTGCTGCCGCGCCAGCCCCAATTAACACACAGAGACTCTGTATTTGATATAATTCTGTTGGCCAGTTACTAGTTTCTTATCGGCTAGCTCTGTCTTAATTATTAACCCATTTCTATGTATTTCCACGTGGTCTTACCAGCGAGAGGTGGCTGGCGGTTCTATTCTCTCCAGATTCTCCATCTTGACTCTTCCTTACTACTTCCTCTTTCCTCCTTGTCTCCCAGTCCCGCCTATCTTCCTTTCCTATTGGCCAATAGTGCTTTGTTCATTAACCAGTATGAGAAACATATACAGAATTACATCTCCCATCATCAAGAAAAGGATTAATTTGGATTATTGGTATACCACATTTCTAACAGGGTAAAATTTCATAAATCTTCCCAAATGTTTGTTTCTGCTTTTCTCTACAGGCATATAGCACAAATGGTCTTTTTGTAGTTCAGGTCCAATTAAAAATTAAAACTGGCTTTGGAGATGGAGTGTGGTTCTCTCCTTCTCTAAACCCAAGTATGTTTGTTAAAGTAAAATCCAAAATCTCTTTGTCATATCAGAAGAGCTACCTGATATGGAACAGAAGAAAAACAAAATTAGGGCCTATTTTATTCCACTAATCTCATAATCCATTGGTTCGATTTTGAGTTTTGAAGATTTTCATAAGATACAAATATTTTCTCAAATTTATAAGACTAATGTACACACATACACACACACACATACATACAAATTTTGTCATGATGTTAATGGTCATATAGAGTACTAATTCTAGAAAAAGTCTTCATCTGGTTTCCTGAATATGATTTTGAATTTGTGTCTCTATCAGACAAATAGGAATTAAGTTTTTGTACTCTGGATTTATATAACAAATATTTCTCCTTTAACCTCTTTGAAATATGCTATATATGATATTTAAGATGTTTTAAGTTTTCTGCAATGAACCACGCCTAACAGCAAACTTTTAATTCTCCAAAATGAAGATGAGGCCCCATAATAAGGATTCCATCAGGGCTGTGACAACACCACTAAGCTAAAACAAAAAACAAAAACCAAAAAACAAAAATACCACCTAAAGATTGGCTTTGGACTAAAAACTGCTCAGGACAATTTCAAGATGGCTAGCTGAGATGATCCACAGACTACTCTACCCAGGTCTTGAGACAAGCCCTGCACTTGCCCATTATGCAGGACTGGACAACAAATAATACAGCTAGCTCTCCTAGGACTTGCCAATTAATCCACACTTTTCTTTTCAGGATCCTTTAAAGATGACATTGCCCCCAGACAGAAGGAAGTCAATTTAAGAATATGATACCCATATTCCTAAGAGGTGGGGTAGATGGTTTTTTATCATTCTATGGGTTATGGATAGTTGTCATTGTTTAGGCATGTTGGTTACAACTTGCTATTGGTTATGATAAGTAAGAAAGTTGAACAGAGGAGATTAGATTCAGAGTTCTTGTTTGGAAAAGAAAAAGGAGAATATAAGTCAAACAGATATATTTTAGATAGACATGTCATCTTCAAATGCTTCAGTGATCTGCAGAATGTGGTATTTAAGATGTTTTAATAACATAGGTTCTTTTCTTTCTTTTATGATAATGAGACATGTCTGCTCCTGTCCGCACCAATCTACTTCAGAGAAGGTGATGGGTATCGAAGCAACTCTACATGGAGTTTATTTTCATTGTGGCAAAGATTAGACACTGGCCAAGAAAGTGCTCTTGCCTCGATTGCTGACAGTATGCTATACAAATTGGACATGCAGGACACAAAAGAAAGGACTGCTGAACTTTACCAAGACAAGGTAGAACAGCTCTTTAGAATATCCTGTTTTACAGAAATATCTGTCAGATATGATAATCTTATAGGTGAAAGATGGATGTCCCAACATTGCAGAAGAACCTTGGGTGACTGTCTAAGCAGCCAGCTGTTTCTGTCATTTCTCACATTTTTTTGGAAGATGCTTGCTTGCATTTCCTGTTTACTTAGGTAATATTATTTCCTTCTCAGGTCTCTGATGGAGTTGAATATTTTATAGTTATAGTTATAGTTTTCCTTGTTACCAGATTCAGAAAAGAAATCTTCTAAAGAAATGTAGAGTGTATAAGGCTGAGAGACATAAAAAGATAGTTTTGGCAATGCAAGTTTAGAATAGAAACTCACCTAGACAAAATAGATATGGAGTATTTTTTCTGAATTTGTCAATAGTTAATGGACTAGACAATTGCTGATGTACATATTACCTGTATATATTGTATATAGTTATTGTGTTGTATATAGTTTCTCTTATATTAGTTATAACCTTTTTATTTTTTAGACAAAATGAGGAAATTTGATGATGCTTTATTTATACTCTAACAAATAAAGACTGAAGATCAAAGGGCAGAGCTAGCCACTAGTTAACCATAGAGGTCTGGAGGTCTGTACAAACAGAAAGTGATATGTCTGAGTAGAGAGAGGAAGTTATAAAGTGGGAAGATATAGGAGCTTAGTCTCTTTTCGACTGGGAAGTTGATTAGGTGAGTGTTGTAGTTTGCTCCTACTTTCCTCTGACCTTTCAGCATTTTCCCCTATATCTGATTCCGGGCTTTTACTATTAAGACCTATTAGAACTCGTGCTACAACAATCACTAATTAAGTGAGCAATAATCTGACACACATAACACATCAAATTCTCCCAGCCACTTACCACTAATTAGTACTCAGTGGCTGACTGGTGCCACACATCTCTTAAGGTCACAACATTGTTCAAAAGCTGATGCATCTGTCAGCTTCCACTGAACACACAGCAATGAATCCAAACATTTCTAATCTTTAAAACATTCAGTTTTTACATTTTCAAATCCATTGTCCTTGAAGCCGTGCAGAAATTGAGGATTACGATGCTGTATAACCCTGTGCCATGTAACACATTTTGATCAAGGCGGGATAGGCAGCATGTCAGTTAGTCATCTGCAAAGACTGTGTCTCCGTGTGATGTGACCACCATCTGAGATAGTCAAAGCACTCTGCCGTGTGTGCACAAAAGTGGGAATTCCTAACCCACACCCCTCAAAACATTTTCCCACTGTCCAGTGATGTATTTGATTGCAAAGATCATTTTATCAACCTTCATTTACCTTTGATCCATTTGGAGGACCAAATAGTGGTCACATAGCAAAAGTAATTGTACATCTTAAAACCTAGTTTAGTAAGAAAAAAATTAAAGAAAAAGAAAAGCATCCTATGTGTTTACTATTGCCATTAGACACCAAATACATCTTTTGACTGTTTTTGGATTGGATGTATTTTCTATTTAATGTTTTCTCCCCTAAGAAAGAGTCTATTGTCTTTATTTTGATTAAACTTCCCTTTCCCTTTGGCTTTCTGTGTTCCCACAGTTTTAGTGTCCGTCACATTAATCTGCCTACAACCATTAAACTGTCACTATTCCTATTTTACTTTCAAATTAACTTACAGTAGAGTCTCTTCCTAAAAAAAAAAAAAAAAAAAAAAAAAAAAAGAAGGCGATTTTCTTAATGTTTGCTCCTATTACACTATTTTTGTTAAAACAATAAATTTGAAGCTTTCATACTGGTTTTGCATTCCACCCTGGCCCAAGTATTCTAAGTTCCATTGTTTCAACTTTCAGCTCCTTGGCTCTACTATTATTTTTTTCTTGAAACCATATAATGTAAGCCAATAAATCAAATGTTAATTGAGAAGACATTCATTGTCACTACTATGACTTTACCTACTTTAAACAGGTCAGCCACGGGGATTCCCAACTTCAGTGAGTCAGACTGCACCTGATTAAAACATCCAAGAAGTTTTCTAAAATGTTGTTTGAAACTGTGGGTGCTCTCCCCAGCTCTTCACAGGCTTGTACAAAACCTAATAAGTTTTTCATGGAAATATTGTTTATTGGAACCATTTTTCTCATGTGTCAACAATAAATTTTGATAAATTATTTCAGGTGCTTTTCCTTCCTGCCTCATGAGATCAACAAAAGCCATTAAATTATCTTCAAGCTCTTGAAGTTCACGTGTTAAATAAATTATTAAAACTATTTTATATGAAATGGTTGAGGTTTCATCAATAATGATTGACATTTTACTGCCTTGATTTATACATTTTCCAAAAAGTTGTTTTCTTCTCTCAGCAGATAAATATTTCTGCAACAAGCAAGTCCATATATTTAGATTGCAATGATAAGCTCGTATTAATGGTACCCCTTATTTGAAGTTTATTAAATATTTTATGTCTGAGGACGTACAATTATTTTTAAGCACACAGATGGCATTCTCTAGATGTTTTTCATTTGTTTTATCAGTATTTTGATAAACTTTAAGAAATTTTATTACAAATACTCATCAGGTGAAATAGATTCCTAATGTTTTTATGACTTTTCTCATTGATGAGAGAAATATTAACAGAGGAGAGAAATTTTAACAGACATAATCATCACTCTTTTGAAATACGGAACTATGGCATTTTCAACTTGAAAATATTTTTTTTTAGATTTATTGATTTTACTTCTGTGTAAAGGAGTGTTTTTCCTGCATGCATGTATGTATACCACAGGCATGCCTGGTGTCCATGGAGGTCAGAAGAGGGTATCAGATCCCCTAAAACTAGAGTTACAGTTGGCTGTGAGCCACCATGTGAGTGCTGAGAATCAAGCCTAGGTCTTCTGCAAGAGCAGCCAATGCTCTTAATCATTGACTTATCTTTCCTGCCCTATACCTTTGTTATTTTAAGTTTTTTATGTATTATTAGCTTGTGTGTGTGTATATAGAACAACTTTGGGGAGTTGGTTCTGTCTATCGTAAGGTTCTGGGGATTAAACTCAGTCCATCAGGCTTGCATGGCAAGCACTTTTACCCACTGAGACGCCTCACAGACTAATTTTGAACTTTTAAATATACAGGTTTTGAGCGTTCCGATGATCTGGGCAGCTTACTGATTGTGAGTGCAGTGTCTGACGTGACAAAGCCAACCATGTTGTGTTTATTGATGTGGCCACAGTGTTTTCATGGCTTTCATTTCAGTTACCTGTTCTCCTTTGGAGCATTTCCACAGTCTCTAAAGGTCCAGGTTCTGGTCTCTGCACAGTATCAGAGGCTGTTTCCCCACATGGCTAAATGTTAGGAATGTGGCTTCTTTGTTCTCCCACAGCCAGAGAATTCATGTTTATAATACTTAAAAAGAACACGGAGGAACTTATTCCAAAGTCTGCTGTATCTTCAATCTGGACTTCATTGTTAATATTTTATTATGAAGTCTTGAATTTATAAACATCAAAAACACTGCACAATTATTACTTACACAACTAATTATAGCCCACTAACAATAAAGACAAAGCTGGAATGGCTGGATTTAGAAGCAAGAGTAATTGCATAATTTAGCCTAAAGCCAGAGTTCTCAAACTTTTTGTTCTTGAAATACTTTCTCATTGTTAAAAATGATTTAAGATACCCATGGAACTTTGGTTTGAGTGAGTTATGGCTATCGATACTTACCATATTAGATGTGAAGACAGAATTTGACTTTATTGCTATTTATTCAGTTACAATAACAATAATAAAGTTATTCAAAGTTAGCATAAGTAACATGTTTGTGAAAATAACTATGTTTTCCAAAACAGAAAGAAAAACAGTGAGAGCAGTGTCACTGTGCTGTTATAAACTGCTTTGATGTTCAGCTTAATAGAAATCAGCTGGCCCCGCCCATCTGTTCGAATAGTCAGCAGGATGGACTCCTCATGCCAAGCAGCCTTCAGAACATTCCAATCACATAGACTATCTCATGTCGTGAAGCTTTCAGAACATTCTAAGCACATGGACTGTCTCATGTTATGCACTCTCTGGACTATTCCAAACACATGGACTATCTCATGTCATGTAGCTTTCAAACATTCCAAAAACATCTATGCGAAAACCAGGGGGAGAGGAGAGGGACCATTGAGCTTTAGTGTTACAGCTGTAAAAGTGGTTCTTTCCCTACGGATCCCAGGGTGGCTAGCCCGAATGCTTTCAAACAATTTATAAGTTTTATAACCACTGCTTTAGACTCATAGTACATACTTCCAAATCGTTCCAGGAAGCCATGCTGCCATCTCTGAAATGGGGCAAACTGGTAAGAAGGGATTGCTAAGATGTTACTGTGACAGGGGAGCAAACTGATTTCATCAGGTATTGTCACATGCCACCACCATGGATTTGAATTAACCAATTTACATGAGAACACATGTCACTAACTGGTTTTGCTACACTTTGCTATCTACTAACATTGTTTAGTAATATCCAAACATGTCTCAAAAGGTAAAGATTGGTCAGAAATGCTGGACAGCCATCATTAGAACATTGATCTTGCTGAGGGATTTAAATATTTAATGAGGAAAGTTACAGTCTTCATTCATGTGCTGCTATATAAAAGTCAGGAAGAACAAATGAAAAAAAAAAGTAATTAAGGATATTGAGTAAGAAAAAGTTGTTGCTAAAAATACTCAGCTGCTGGGGAAGGGAAGATGGCTTAGTGGTTGAATGGGCATCGCTCTTGTCAAGCGCTGGAGTTCAGTTGCCAGCACTCAGGAAGGACAGTTCATAGCCACCTATATCTCAAGCTCTAGGGGATTAGCACCCTCTTCTTGACTCCACAGGTACCTGCACTCACATGTGCAAACACACACACACACACACACACACACACACACACACACACAAAATTTTGAAAACAAATCTTAAAATATGTTGTTACTTAAGCCGGGCATTGGTGGTGACACTTTTAGTCCCACACTCGGGAGGCAGAGGCAGACAGATCTCTGTGAGTTTGAGGCCAGCCTGATCTATAGAGCTAGTTCCAGGACAGGCTTCAAAGCAATATAGACAAACCTTGTCTAGAAAACAACAACAACAAAATATGTTGTTACTTAAAACTGCATATATCAGAGGTCCAGAGATGGCTCAGTCAGCCAAGTGTTTGCCATGCAAGCCTGAGTACCTGAGTTTGGATCCCCAGAGCCCATGTAAGACTGAGTGTAGTGGTGCCTGTCTGTGATACCATCCTCAAGAAGGTGATGACAAGGGGCTTGCTGGAGCAGGAAGATCAGCTAAGTTCAGTGACAGACCTTGTCTCTAAAAGTAAGGTGAAGAGCAATCAAAGAAGATGTCCAGTGCTCACAAGCATGTACACACACACACACACACACACACACACACACACACATACACACTTATATATATGGGAATATCAGCATCCACATCTCTAATTTTCCTGAATAACAACTGCAATTTAAATTTAATAAAATATGCATGACACATATGAAGAGCAGAACTTGATTCAAGGATATAAAAGAAATGATATTATTATCCAAAATGGAGGGTTCAATGGCCTGATGGCCTATATTCAATACTATTTCTAACACTATAATGTTATTTTTATACTTGATAAAGTTGAAGGCATTAAATTTGTTTTAAAATGTATGCAAGGATAACAAAAAAGAAAGGAAGAACAAAGAGAGAGGGGGAGGGAGTCAGAAAGGAAGGAGTAGACAGAGTATCTGGTCTGCTTTGTTAAATGCTAATAAGTATTAAAATGTGCAGTATGAAAATATCACAGTTCTAAGCCCAGAATAAATAAGCACATAAATAAAACAGAATAGATACTTTCCCCCAAAGACCCAGTATGTATAACCTCAGATTCTAAAATGAAAAGAGAATTATTCCGTAAACAATGGTTCAACTGGATACTATTTTGGGGAGGAAAGTTAAAATGCCTAAGTTACAGCACACCAAAATAAATTCCAACATTAAAGATTTAAACATTAATGAGACATTTGGAGCAACTTTATACAGATAGAAAAGAACAGATGTAACCGTGAAACTCTTCTATGTATCAAAAAATGAGAGATTTGACCACATAGTAAGAAAACGACTGCAGAAAAGTAATGCATAAGTTAAGAAAAAGCAAAATCAATACAATGGGCATTCCAATGGAGAAGTGGACACTGGTCCTACTCATGAGTCAACACAGGCAGCCAGGAAGCAAAGAAAGATGTCTGACTTGATTGTAAGGAAAGAATGAGGCTGGGGGTTGACTACACAAGGAAACACTAGTCCAGTTTGCAGTGGGGTCCTGGGTTCGATCACCTGTACAATAGAAACAAACAACTAATCCATATACTCAAGAATCCAGTGTCCATTTACCATATTTTCCAAGTGTAAAAGTAATCATACAGCCAGACAGTGGTGATGTGTGCCTTTAATGCCAGCACTGGGGAGGCAGAGGCAGGCGGATCTCTGTGAGTTCGAGGCCAACCTGATCTACAGAGCAAGTTCCAGGATAGCCAGGGCTACACAGAGAAACCCTGTCTCAAAAAAGAGAAAGAACGTAATCATACAGTTTATTGGCTAAAACAAGGAAAAAGGAAAGTGTGTTTGGGATGGACATGGAGGTGACCAGGTGGACGTACTTATCAGATTTATTTAAGTGTACACAATCCATAGTACAGCAGTTCTGTTTCTTAAAAAAAAAATACATTGCAAATTTATGTATTTGTGTGTGTGTGTGTGTGTGTGTGTGTGTGTGTGTGAGCACATAATTGCAGGTGCCACAGTATATGTGTAGAGGCCAGAGGGCGACCCACAATGGTGTTGGTTCCCCTTCTACCATGTAATACCATGTCCATGTAGGTCCCAAGGGTCAGACTTGAGTCATCAGACTTGACTCCTTTCCTCACTGAGCCAGCTCAACACTTTCACTTTTAAGGAGAAATTCGAGTAGGTTCGTGACAGGATGAATGTGTTCAGGATGCTCTTCACAATATTGTCCCTTCAAGAAAAACAAACTACCAGAAACATAAGTCATCAACAATAAGGATTTATTATGTTTATGTATAATGTATCATAAGGGAAGGTTTTTCTATGCTTCATGATATGCCAAAAATATCACATAATAAAGGTTATATTCATACTGACAAACTATTTAGCTATCTCTAAATGTGATATGTATGATACTCCATGATACAATATCATTCCAAGCAACATATTGAATAGGATTTCATTGTTTTTAAAAGATGACTGTTCATGTATCTGTATTACTGCTCTGGCTACTTTCATATCCACTTGACACAAGCCAGCACTATCTGAAATGAGGGAACCTCAATTGAGAAAAGGCTTCCATAGGATCGGGTTGTCGGGTATTTTCATAATTAGTGATTGATGGTGGCGGGGCCAGCCCATTGTGCGTGGTACTATCCCTGGGATGATGACCCTGAATGCTATAAGAGGCTGAACAAGCCATGAAGAGGACAAATATGGCTATTCTGATCTATCAGGTTGACTTCTGTCCTCACCAAGCCAATGTTAAGTGACATACCACCCCCACAGGACTCCATGCTTGTGGACCTGTGTCTTTCATCAGACCTGCCTTTCACTAGTCTTGGAACTCATCTGACTTGTACCTGAAACCCTCGTATTTAGCCAGATATAGTGAACTTATTAGTGATCCTTGGAAATTAGCGACAAATTTTCAATGTGCCACCTTTCCCCAATATAACCCATCCATCCATCCATCCATCCATCCATCCCCTCAAACAAGTGCCTAGCTGCCCAACACAGACCATCTTTGCCCTAACACTCACCGCTTTCCTGCTTAAAAAGCACATCCCAGCAGCTGGCAAACACCAATTCAGTGGCTAACAAGACTGCTCGAGGGATGAGGTTTGGCCATGTGCTAAGAAGAGGCTGCCATCTTCTTGCTCCCTCTACCCAGAGCTCTCACACCAGAAGAGAAAATCCAAGGATTTGAGCATAAAATAGTGATTCAGCTACTTTGATATGGTAGGCAACTGACTCTATATTTCCAATTTTGTTATTTTGCCTTATAAGCTTGAGACCCAAAGTAACATTCATTATGGAGTTGCTTTGACCATAGCTCATTGAAATGGTGCATGTGAAGTTGGTAGAATTGGGCCCAGTAAGTGGAGTCAGCTGTTGTTGGCCTTTTCCCTGTGATTATTACATTAGAGGAGTAGGGTCTGGTGACAATGAAGGACCTTGCCTGGACCCCACCATTGCCTCTCTTTCTCTTGCACTTGGGTCATGGCAGAAACTGAGAACTAGAATCTATGAGGGTACCAAGGTCCCGGAGGAGGTGTGTCTTGCTTAAGAGCACCCAGAAATTCTATTGGCATGGACCCGAGACCCAGAACTCTTGTCCCCCAAGCGGATGCCTTCCAATAAAATTCCGCCCCCTTAGGAGAGCAAGGCCATTCAGGGGTAAAGGACTTGTTCCACTCTCTTGTTTTAGCCAGGGATTGTTGGTATGGGGACTGATGTGACATCAGTAGGTGGGGAAGGTGGGCTGATGTTCTCTGTGATGTTACCAATTCCACATTGTTAGTGCATAGACCTCCTAGGTGGCATGGCCACCTGCATGGAAGTGTATCTGCACTTTGTGTGGCTTATGAACTCCAAGCATGGTGCACCCAGGCATTGAAACACTGGCTTGTGAGGGCCAACATGTCCCCTACTCCCTGAGGATGCCAGTCAGTACTTCCTCACCCTGAAGAATGGCAGCTTTGACAAAACTCTGGAGATGAGGGTTCCATGGCCACATTTTTCTCACATTTCAGAAATGCTCTCTGAAAGTTGGCCAGTAAAACTCCCAAAGAGTACTCAAGAAGGGAGCCCATCACCTCACATTTTAAAATTGCAGTTGTCACAGACCCAACTTTTTAAAATTCATCTTTTTCTTAGCATACGAAATACCGGGTGTCTAAGATATTTTCATATATGTGTTTCATTGACCTTCACTCCCTGGCTCAAACGACACCCCATATCTCTCTGTGTCTTTGTCCTGATTGGTGTTTTCTTCACAAGACTTAGCACACAGCACAGCAGGTTGTTTTGAGCTTTCTGCATCTGTTTCTCACTTGCCTCCCTCTCTGGAATTTGAACTCCGGGTGAAACACTTTGTCATGTTTGCCAGCCATTGTACTTACAGATGCTAGTACACCATAGGCCCTACACTGAAGCCACTGAAAAAATAAACAAGCTTGCTAAAGATTTTTCAGTGTCTTTGGGGCCTACAAGATGGTAAAGGCACCGGCTTCCAAGTCTGGCACCTGAGTTCAACTTTCTTAGAACCCACATGGTGGAAGGAAAGAAGCGATTCCTACAAGTTGTCCTCTGACCTACACACACATAATTATATGCTCAACCTTCCTCCCTCTCTCTACTTACTATATATATATATATATCTACATAATATATGTGTGTGAACATATATATATGTATATATATATATATATATATATATATATGTTAAAAGATTTCAGAGTCATGAAATTTCATTTCTACAAATACAACCAGAAGATAGATAGTTTAGGATAACCCTTTATCTTAGACATGAATCTATTGGCCAACAGATAGAATTTTAACAATTAACATGAATCCTACAAAGTGGGAAGTTAATAGCAAATAACTAAATTTAGCGAAAGTGATCAAATTGAAACAGAAATGGAGGTAACTCCCAAAAATAGTCCACACCTCCGTCAGAGGTGACACTGAGGCACCTGCCTCCTCCCTTCTGTGACAGATGCCCTGATGACTACTCTATTGAACCATTTAGTTCTCATAGCTACCTGACAAGGAAGGAGTGAAATTCAAAAGGCCTATAAAAACTCCCCAGAAAGAGGATGGAATTACAGATCCACTTGGAAGGTTCATGCAGAAAACACACTATTTTCCAGTCCACGAACATGTGATGTCTTTTATAATAATAACGTAGATTTTCTTTGTGTTTTCCTCTGCAATGGTTTACAGGTTCCTATGCGCACGTCTAGCACCTCTTTTGTTAAATGTAAGTATTCTTTTTGCATTTTATTTGCAAGTGGGCTGGATTTATTTGATGGTGTAAGGAATTACTTGATTAGCCTGTTTATAGGAAGATCGTTTGCTTTCTGATAGCTATTTTGTCTCCTGCTACCACATTTCCGAATGCTTCTTGGTTCTAGTCACCCTGTGTGTGTGTGTGTGGGGGGGGGGTTCCTTAGGGAACCTGGGTTGCCAGTCTCTCAGCTGAGGTTGTTCACTCCTCCTTTGTGAAGTTGTTTGGATTTCTTTGTGTTTTTTGTTCCCCTGATGGAAACAGCCTGTGTGGTTCCTACACTAAAGATGAACTTTCCAAAATGGTCTGTCAAGGCTTTAATTAGGATGGCAGCTGTGGCTGTTTTGTAGACAACTTTTCCTCTTAGCATTTAGGAGTCTTATCAATAACCTTAGCTGTTAGATTTTTGTATGATATATACTCTGAATTTATGGAGATGATTGTGGAGATGTTAAATTCTTTCCCCTTCAAAACTAGGTTGATTTTTCACATGTCAAGCCAACCTTGAATTCCTGGGATAAAAATCTCTTGGTCACCGAGTATTATTAGTTGAATATGTCATCACTATGACAAACTTTGGTGTGGATTTTGTATTTAGACTCAGAAGAGACAACAGTCTGTAGTTTTTTTTTTTTTTTTTACTTTTTTAAAATTTATTTTTCTTATTTTACATATTGATCCTAGTTCCCTCTCTCTCCCTCCCTTTCTCCTTCCCTCCCTCCCTCTTCCCCCTCCCATGCCCCCTTCCATCCCATTCCCTCCCTATTCCACATGTAGGGTGATGCCTTCCAGGAGGGGTCATCTAAATCTGTCAAGTCATTTGGAGTAGGGACTAGGTCCTCCCTCTTGCCTCTAGGTTAAGGGAGTTTCCCTCCATGGGGGATGTGTCTGCAAGGTCCTTTTGTGCACCAGGGATACATCCTGGTTCCACTGTCAGAGGTCCCTTAGATTGCTCAGGCCTTCTAACTGAGACCCATGTTCAGAGGGTCTGGGTCAGTACAATGCTGGATTCCCAGCTATCAGTCTGGGGGCCCATTATCTCCTCCTTGTTCAGGTCAGCTGTCTCTGTGTGTTTCTGTAGCCTGGTCTTGTCCTCCCTCTCTGCTTCTGGATTCCAGTTTGGCTCAGTATTTAGCTGTGGGTGTCTGCTTCTGTTTCCATCGGCTACTAGATGAGGGCTCCATGATGGTGGATACGTTAGTCATTGATCTCATTATCAGGGAAGGGCATTTATGATAGTCTTTCCACTGTTGCTCAAATTGTTAGTTGGGGTCAGTCTTGTAGGTCTTTGGACATGTCTCTAGAGTCAGTTTTCTCTTCAAACCTATAATGGCTCCCTCTTTTATGCTCTCTCTCTCTCTCTCTCTCTCTCTCTCTCTCTCTCTCTCTCTCTCTCTCTCTCTCTCATCTATTCCTCCCCTGACTCAATCGTCCTAGTCCCATGTGATTTCCTCTCCTAGTTCCCTCTCCACTCACTGTTCCCCCCACCCTCTGCAACTCCCAATATGCTCAGGAGATCTTGTTCCTTTCCCCTTCTGTGAGGGACCTTACATGAATCTCTTAGAATCCTCCTTGTATCCTAGTTTCTCTGGCGGTGTGAATTATAGGCTCTATAATTTGCTCTATGTCTAAAATCCACATATGAGTGAGTACATACCATGTTTCTTTTTGTGACTGGGTTACCTCATTCAGGATAGTTTCTTCAAGTTCCATCCATTTGCCTGTGAATTTCAGGATTCCATTTTTTTTTTTTTTCTGCAGAGTAGTATTCCATTGTGTAAATATGCCACATCTTCTTTATCCATTCTTCAGTTGAGGGGCATCTAGGTTGCTTCCAGATTCTTGCTATTACAAATAATGCTGCTGCAAATGTGGTTGAACACATGTCTTTGTTGCATGGATGTGGATCATTTGGGTATATGCCTAAGAGAGGGATTGCCAGGTCCTGTGGTAGACTGATTTCCATTTTCCTGAGGAACTGCCATACTGATCTCTAAAATAGTTGTATGAGTTTGCACTCCCACCAGCAGTGGAGAAGTGTTCCCCTTTCTCCACATTCTCTCTAGCATAAGTTCTCATTGGTGTTTCTAATTTTAGCCATTCTGGCAAGAGTAAGATGGTATCTCAGAGTTGTTTTGATTTGCATTTCCCTGATAGCTAAGGATGTTGAGCACTTTCTTAAGTGTCTTTTCTATTTCCTCTATTGAGAAGTCTCTCTTCAGTTCTGTACCCCACTTTTTAATAGGTTTATTTGGTGTTTTGGTGACTAGTTTCTTGAGTTCTTTGTATATTTTGGAGATCAGCCCTTTGTTGGATATAGGATTGGTGAAGATCTTTTCCCAGTCTGTGGACTGCCATTTGGTCTTGCAAACTGTGTCCTTTGTCTTACAGACGCTTCTCAGTTTGAAGAGGTCCCATTTATTTAGTGTCTGTGCCACTACAGTTATGTTCAGGAAGCGGCTTTGTCTTGCTTAGTCTTAGGATAATATTGGCTATACTGAGTAAATTAGAAAGTGTAGCCTGGTGTGGTGGTGCATTCCTGTAATACAAGTACTCAGGAAATAGAGGTAGGAGTTCAAAACCAAGCTGAGTTACAATAGTACGTTTGAAAAACAGAATAAGAGAAAGAAATATTTTCTCCTCATATATTTTGTGATATCATGTTATTCTTAAATATATGATAAAATTCACCAGCAAAGTCTTCAAGACTTGAAGGGGTTTTTTTGTTTGTTTGTTTGTTTTTGGTTTTTTGTTTGTTTGTTTTGTTTTTTGTAGAACAATTTTGTTGCTAATTAGATTTTTTTATTATATATTATGTATACATTGCATATGTCTATTCTGGTTTCCAGTTTCTTTTTGAGTCATTTTGATCATCTGTTTTTCTAACACTTGATTTCTTGAAACTATCTAATGCATTGACACAAAGGGTTCAAACATTCTTTTATTGTCTTTTCAGTTATGTAATAAACAAACTTGAAAGAATCAACTTTTTAAAGACTTATTTTAATTACGTGTGTGTGTCTCTATGTGAATACAGGCACTGGGGGGGGGGCACAGGTGTCAGATCCCCCGGAGTTGCAAGTGGCCATGAAGACACCACAACATGTCACCTGAAAGAGCAACCTGCACTTTTACCTTCAGAACTATCTATCTCTCCAACCCCTAGAATCAACTGTTACCTATGTTTTCCATATTCCTGTGTTTTCTATTTCATTCCCCTCACCCTCTCTCAGAATCTTTAGTATTTACTCTTTTCCTGTGTGCTTGTTTTATTTCTTCTCCTTTCATTTGTGTAGATTCTGAAGGTCAAATTTTACATTACTAATGTCATCCCAAGAAGAGTTTTGATGGACCTTGAACCCACTTCAGATTTTATCTCTGACACAAGTATACATTTTCCTCTCAGGATACTTTTAGCTGCAGCCCATAAATATTGGAGTGTTTTCATTCCCAGCAAGCTGACAATATTTTTCTAACTAGTTTATCATTTACACATATTTTTAAATTTCTAATATTTACTCATTTTCAAATTTCCCTTCCATTGTTGAGTTCTAACTTAATTCTATGGTGTTTGAAGCACATAGTTTATATTATTTCAATCTGTTTGGGTTTACTGAGATTTGTTTTATGGTCAAACATACTGTCTACCTTGGAAAATGCTATGTATGTGCTCAGAAAGCATGTGAATTCTGTTCCTGTTGATGGAGTATTCAGTACATGTCATTCAAGGCAGTTGATTGGCAGTGCTGTATAAATCTCATTGCTAAGCATTTGAAGATAGGGAATAAAATGATCACTGTTGCTATATTTCTTTATACTATGAAACATCTGTTTCCATACTATGAATATAACTGGCTTTTCTACATACTGTCTTCTTTTCGTGTCCTTTTCCATCCTTTCTTTTCAGACCATCTCACATGTGTCCTTTGTAGGGAGCAAGTAGGTGGCTTGCACATTTTGCTCCAGTCTTCCATGGTCCTTCTGATGGAGCGATAAGTGAGACTGAGTTTTAACGTCATTGCTGGCAGGTTAGAGTTATAGTTGCCATTTTGAGCTTGTTATGTATATCTGTCTTTTTCTGCTTATATCTTTTTATTTCCTTATTTTTTCCCAAATAAATATTTCTTTGTAGCATTTTGACTCTGATAGATTCCTTAGTTATTTTCTTATTGGCTTCATTAAGGTCATAATATATGTGATAATTTGCCCCTGGGAACTTCTAACCAGTATGCACTGAATTCTGGGAAAATACAAACCCCTTACCCTTGCCTAGTTCCATTTATTCCCTCTCTTATTTGTGCTAATGCATGTATATAATAGCATAGAATAAATATAACTATATAAGGGTAGTATTATTTTTACATAATTTTATGTCTTTTGCAAAAGTGAAGGGAATAAAACAGAAATGGGAGAAAGAGAGAGACTCTGATATTAAGTCATATATTTATCATTTATGGCAGTTTTCATTTCTTCCTGTAGATTCTGATTACCATCTGGTTTCAATCCCTTTCTGCCCAAAGGACTTTTTATATAGTCTTGTAAGACAAGTCCTCGAGTCATCACTGCTGCTAGCCCTTTTATCCGCTGACTTATATTTTAATCTTGGACTGTCTTTATTTAGCTTTTGTTTGAAGGATATTTTTGATTATTGTAGAATTCTTCTTTTGGCAGGTTTAGTGTTTTTTAACTAGTGCTTTTTAATATGTCCTTTTGGTTTCTATTATCTTATATGAAAAGGCAGGATAGAAGTTAATGTACTTTCTAGTGTGTGGAATAATTTTTTCTCTTGCTGCTTTGTGTGTGTGTGTGTGTGTGTGTGTGTGTGTGTGTGTTTGTATAGTTGTGGGTATCAGCACACATGTGTATGTGCACATGTGTGTGAAGGCTATATAACAATTTTGGCTGTCCAAGGTCTCTCATTGGCCTGGAACTCATCAAATAGACTAAACTGGCTGACCTGTGAGACTCAAGGGTCTATCTCTACCTGCTCAGTACTGGGACAAGCAGAAGCACATACCACCTTTCCTGGTCTTTTAAATGTTTTTTTTTTTAAATGATGGTTCTAAGGTCATCTTGCTTGCAAGATGTGGTAATTTGAATGAAAATGGCCCTCATAGGCCCATAGTGAGTGGCACTATTATGGGGTGTGACTTTGTTGGAGTGGATGTGACCTTGGTGGGGGAAGTATGTCACTGTGGAGGTAGGCTTTTGAGGTCTCATATGTGCTCAAGCCATGCCCAGCATGACAGTTTGCTTCCAGTTGCCTGCAGATCAAGATGTAGAACTCTCAGCTACCCTGCCAGCACCGTGTCTGCCTGCATGCTGCCTTGCTTTCCACCATGATGAGAGTGGACTAAACCTCTGAAACTATAAGCCACCCAACTAAATGTTTTCCTTTGTTGCCATAGTCATGCTATCTCTTCACAGCAATAGAAACCCTAGCTAAGTAAGACATAAGGTATGTGCTTTACTGAGTGAGATCTCTCTGGTCCTCTCTTGGTAGTTTTGTTGTTTTGTCCTTTGAGGCAGTGACTCCCTGTTGTAGCCTTGGCTGGCCTGGAAGTGACAGAGATCCTCCTGCCTTTGCCTCTGCAGTGCTGGGTTTAAAGGTGTGTACCACCATTCCCAACTTTTTTCCTACTTCTAAGATGTTTTGCTTTGGTCTTTGTTTTTAGCATTTGAACTATGGTGCATGGAGGTATGGGTCCTTTTGTTTTGAAATGCAAGAATATCTATTCTTGTGTTGTTTATTTTCTTTCCAGTTTTTCCTTTCTGTCCTCCAAAATGGGTTGTTTGTGCTGATCTGTTTCCTCTCTTCCCTCTCTCTCTCTCTCTCTCTCTCTCTCTCTCTCTCTCTGTCTCTGTCTCTGTCTCTCTCTCTCTCTCTCTCTCTCTCTCTCTGTGTGTGTGTGTGTGTGTGTGTGTGTATGTGTGTGTGGTGCATGTGGAAGCTAGAAGTCAATGTTGGCTGTCTTCCTCAGCCTTTTTCCACCTTAAATTTTTTATAACAAATATTTTATTGATTATTTGGGAACTTCTCATAATATACCCCAATTATCCTTACTTCCCAGTCCTCCTAGGTTAACCCCCACCCCTCCTGCCTCTTGTTACTCAGTACATTTGTTTATTTATTTATTCGTTCATTGCCTATACAGCTCTACATGCAAATATTCACGCCTGTGTCATTGGTCTGGCTCAAGGCCTCTAGTCTCTGAAGCGCCGAAAATACCAGACCATTGCCACGACTTCTTTGATCACACTCATGTTCCGGGTTTTCGTCTTCAGTATTGATGACGTGCTCCCAGATCTAGCTTGGCTACACTAGTTCCTCCTCAAGGTCTAGCAGTTTGTAGATGGAGTAGGTGTTGGGCTGACAGACTCGAGGCACTGGATCTGGGTCTGCTTGATAGCTGCCAAGTTGGTCAGGCCAGCCAGCTGGCCCCTGACTCTTCTTCCACCTTTACTTTTGAGACAGAGGTTCTCGTTGATTCTGGGGCTCCTCAGTTCAGCTAGACTGGGTGAAGAGTAAGCTGCAAGGGTCTGCCTGTATCCATCTTCCCAGTGCTGGGACTACAGGCACAAGCTACCATGTGTCTGGCTTATATTCACATGAGTACTAAGGATCAGAATTCAGGTCCTTGTGGTTATACAGCAGGTATTTTACTGACTCAACTACCTCCCCACATCCCATTTCTTTACATTTATTCTTGCTTTTCCTTTTAAAGGCTATCTTTCCTAAGGGCCGGTCCTGGGTCTGTATTTTAATAGTCAGTGATTGTCAGAGTTATATTGAGACACTTCAAGCAAGTCGGGCTGTCATCCACTGCTGACATCTATTAATGGGTAAGAGAACAAACTCAAAATTCAGGGCCCTTTAAAGTCTATTCCAGCATTTCCTCCCCGCTAAGCCCTCTTGGTTTGCCTGCACATGTGTGCAGCCTGGGAAGCCAACCAGACTTGTGTGTTTTGGCTTGTGCCATCATCTGGTCTCTGCTGCCCGTATGTACAGACCCAGCCAGAGAACTATACTTACCCTAACCATGACCAGAATCTTAGACTAATAGAGCTGTTGATCTCCATGCATAACTACTGCCGAAGGCCTTTCACATGTGCTATTGTGCGTGTGCACCTCTTACTGTGTCCCAAGAAAGTTCTGTGACTTCAGCAGTTCAGCTGCTCTCCTCACAGCCTGCTATACTCTGGCAGGACTGGGAGGGTGGGCTCAGAAGCCCAGGCTAAGGCACTGTCCTTTGTTCTTACCTAGCATTCAAAGGTTTGATTGTCCATTGGCATCTACGGCAAGGTAATCCAGACTGGCCTTGAACCTTCATGTCCATGCCCACCCTAGAGCTAAGACTACAGGCATGCTCCAGTACATCAGGCTAATCCATAATTTCAAATTCACCTATAGTTTTAAGTTCAGAATCTGATTGTTAGCATATTTGTTTGGTTTATTTCTTTTTTTTTTTCTACTATTCTGTGTAGCTGTCATGTTGATTTGTTAAGTATTTCTTTATTTAGTACTCAGGACATTATATTTTTCACTTTTGTTAGTCTGGTGGTGGCTTTCTACTGAGGCTCCAGGCTGCCCGGTGTCCTGGACAGGTCACCTTTCTTGTGTGCCCTCAGGTCCAAGAATGGAACCCAGTTTCCCATCTTGACAGTCCTTGGTGTGTGTGCTGCTGAAGCAAGGTTACTAGATAGACTCTGTTGTTCTCACCCAGCCCTGACCTTTTTGGGCAAGTACCTTCTAGATCAACAATTCTCAACCTGTGGGTCAAGACACCTTTTGGGGCTGAAAACCCTTTTCACAGTAGTCATGTAAGACTATCTGCATATCAGATATTTACTTTATGACTCATAAAAGTAGCAAAATTACAATTATGAAGTAGCAATGAAAATAATTAGTTGAGGTTACCATAACATGAGGAACCGTATTAAGAGGTCACAGCATTCAAAAGGTTGAGAACCACTGCTCTAGATAAATGTTCATCTCTTTGATGCCTTTGGAGTGCTGGCACCTCATGGGGCTCTGATGTGGGGAACTAGCTTTGGTTAGGAGTAGACTGTTGTAGTGCTTCATATTGTCAATTTGACAGGATCTAGAATCACCTAGAAGACAAGCCTCTGGGCCAGCCTGCAAGGGACTATCCAGATGCAATTAATTGAAGTTAGAAGACCCACCTTAACTGTGGGCAGCACCATCCCACAGTCTGGGGGCCTGAACTACAAAAGTAAAGGAGAAAATAGGCTGAACACAGGTGATGATCTGTAGTCAGACTTTCTCTGTCCCACCAGCTAGGTCCCAATCATAACATGGAGATTTATTGTTAATTACGAAAACTGGGCTGATAGCTTAGGCTTGTTTCCAACTAGCTCTTTAACTTAACTTAATGAATTAACATTCATCTACACGTTGCCACGTAACTCATGGCTTTACCTTTCCTCCTGCATGTCTGTTTACTCTCGTCACTGGTGACCCTGACTTCTTCCCAGCATCCTCTGTGCCTAGAAATCCTGCCTAGCTACTGGACATTCAGATCTTTATTGAACCAATCACAGTGACATATCTTTATTCAGTGTCACCAAATATCTTAAAACAATTATCGGTCTCTAGTTCCTGACTATGGATAGGGTGTGGCCAGGGCTTCAAGCTGCTATCACTGTATACACACACACACATACACACACACACACACACACACACACACACACACACACACACACACACACCACCACCACCACCACCACCACTACCACCACCACCACACCAATTGACATCTTCTGGAACCATGAGTCATAAGCAACCATTTCTTCCATAAGCTGCTTTTTGGCAGGTATTTTGTTATAGCAAGAAGAAAAATGACTAATACAAGGACAAATAAAGAGTTCTAAGACCTTGGAGGTGGGCCTGGGTTGGGTATTACTTTGCTATATGACCTTGCAACCCTCTGGATTTCAAGAGCTTCATCTGCATAAAGAAGTGCTTGGATAAAAATCAGAGGCCTTTGTACATCTTCTACCTATGTGCCTTGAAAGGAAATGTGAAAAATCTCCATAATGGCACACTTTTAAAAATGTATTGTTCTGAGTTTGAGGCCAGCCTGGTCTACAGGTTAAGTTTCAGGACAATCAGGGTTACACAAAGAAACCCTGTCTCAACCACTCCCCACACGTATTGTTATTTTAAATAGTTATAAAGAATTCAGTGAGCAGTTTGTTATTATTAACATTTAAATATAAAATGTTTACATCATTTCTTCATATATATTCAATGCAATTTCAATTTCCTAGTGACTTTTCTTTTGGATGCAATATCATTTGTTTAAAAAAATAGATGTTGGCAAGCAGTTAAGTCAAGCAGGTTCCTTTACTCTTAGGAGCCTTCTGTGCAGTGGCTCTAAACACCCCTCCTTGGTAGTGTAGCAGCCTATTTCTTATATGGACTGCCCTAAGGGACCTTGGAGACAATGTTCTAGTATATTTATGTCTCTGATCTCAATACTGTTCCCAGTCTAGGTTCCTGACAGGTAGGTGAGATGCCTCTGGAAAACCCCAGGACACAATGGTCAGAAGTCATGTTGGCCAGATCATCATGTACATTCACCCTAAGCCCTGCATAGGACCAAATTCAGGCTCCTTAAGCTACCAGGAGATTCATCTCTCAAAGAAATGGGACTTCTCTGAAGATATGGTAGCTGAGAAGCAGCTTATCCCTGATAGTTGTGATCAACTATATGCCCAGCCACAGTCCCCTGAAGCACTGCACCCAAGGGCTTCTTCTACTGGGCGGTCCACCCCATCTAATCGTGTTTAGTAATAAATATCACATCCACTCTGAGGAAAAGTAAAAAAAAAATACATGGATCCTTTTTCATGGTACCTTCTAGATAGTTGACTGTGCAAGATGAAGCTGAATATCTCCTTCCCAGCCAAGAAACTCATTCAAGCAGATGATGAACTCAAGTTTCATATAGCTTGTTTTTGTGTTTGTTTTTGAGACAAGGTGTCTCTGTGTAACATTCCTAGCTGTCCTGGAACTTGCTTTGTAGACCAGGTTGGCCTTGAACACACAGAGATCTGCCTGCCTCTGCCTTCCAAGTGCTAGGATTAAAGGTATGTGCCACTACCACTTGACCAAGCTTCGTAAGTAGCTGCTGATGCTCTGGGTAAAGAGTAGAAGGATTGTGTGGTCCGAATCAGTGGTTGGAGTGACAAACAAGGTATTCCCATGAAGAAGATGTCTTGGCCCACAGCAGAGTGTGCCTACTGTTGAGTAAGGCACATTCTTGTTATAGACCAAGGAGAACTGGAGAGAGGAAGCACAAGTCTGTCTGTTTCAGATGCACTGTGGATGCTGATTGGAGTGATTGCAACCTGGGTTTTGCACAAGCTTAAGGACCTAAGTTCAGGTCCCTATTGCCTGTGTCCAAATCCAGGCACAGCAGTGTGCACTTGTAAACCCAGGATTAGAAGGAGATGGTGTTAAGAGGTCCCTGGAGCTTGCTGACCAGCCAGACTAGTCAATTAATGAGCTCCAGGTTCAACAGGAGATTGTCTCAAAAAATAAGGTGGAGAAAAATCAAGGAACACATTCAATATCAATCTCTGACTTTTATATGTACCTGCATACATGTGCAAGCATATATGTGTCCCTGCCCTTCCACCTAAATGCACAAAATAATAGTAGTGGATAATCAGCAGACAAGGGTGCTGAAGATGTGATAAGAAAATAATCCCAGTCCGTTCCTTTCCCTGGGAACCCCAGGCAATTCAGTTACAGCGACTCCAGACACAAGTTGTCTTCAATCCCTCTGCTGGCCAGTCTCCTTGGAAATTGTATCCCCGGAAAATATGGATGGCCCTGACTTGAAGGCAGCCTGGCTTGATGGTTTCTGAAGGGAGGACATCATGCATGGTGGCTTCTCAGAGCCACATTTGGATGGGTCAATGCTGCAGTCAGACACACAGTTTTGTGGCTTGGGCAGTTTCCATCACTAAAGTGTGTTGCCTCATTTCCATGATCTGCAAAATGAAGATGCACACAGCTCTACCTGGACCCACCCTGTGTGTGTGTGTGTGTGTGTGTGTGTGTGTGTGTGTGTGTGTGTGTGTGTGTATGTGTGCTGGCCAGAGGACAATATCATGTTGTTTTTCCTTAGGTGCGGTATACTTGTTTTTGTGAGTATGGTTTTTTTTTTTTTTTTTTTTTTTTTTGGTTGTTGTTGTTGTTTTTTGAGACAGGCTCTCTCACTGGCCTAGAACTTGACAAGTAGACAAGACTGGCTGCCTAGCTAGACCCAGGGATCCACCTGTTTCCACCCTCTCAGACCTGAAATCACAAGTGCATGCCTCCAGCCTAGCATTTTTACTTGGGTGCTGGGGACTGAACTTGGTCCTCATGCTTGCATGGCAAGTGATTTACCAACCAAACCAAACCATCTCCCTTGCCCCTTCTGGAGATTCTTTCAAGGTTGATTGAGATAACGAATATAAAGAGCCAGTACATGATAAATGCTTGAAGAAGAGAGGATTCTGGAGATTTCTCCCAACCAATGCACTCTGGGAAGGAAGCCAAGATCCCCCTTGCCTCCAGTCACCATCAAGCAGCCTGTTTCCCCCTATCAGTGCCCCCCGAGAGAAGGCGATGCTGTTACTGAAACTGTCTTGGCATCCCTGTGACAGAAAGCAGAGTGCTCGTTGGCTCGCTTTCATGTGTTTAGTTTTTGTTTGGGGTAAGTTTTCCCAGCTACTGAGGCTTTTTTGATTTAAAATGAAATGTTTACACCAGTCAGTATTTACCCACAGGTCCCGACCTTTCCTTCTTCAGGAGGGTGACCATTTCTGGTATCTCCCACCAGAAGCAACAGCCATGGATTTAGATATTTGGAGAGTGGTTTTGGCAGGCTTCCTAGGGTTCCCCCATTTCTCAGGGAGAGGATTATAATCAGCCTGTGTGCAGGGTGTGTGAGCCCAGAAAATGACAGTTGCTGCTTTCCAGGAACAGAAAGAAAATAGATACTCACTCGTGCCCTCTTGGAAGCGCTGGGGTTGCCTGGGGGCCAACTTTGAATCAGGCAATCCAATATTTGAGCTTTCTACAGGAGAAACAAAACGAGACATTGATATTCTGAGAAATCACTAACTGAGTCGGTGTAGCTACCACCTGCTCTGATGTCGCTTCTGCACTAACTTTATTGCTCAGACACTGGCACAGTGGCAGGCACTGCCTGTCTGTCACCTTGCCTCCAGAACAGGGACCTCACTGGCTGATTTGTGCACTCTGTTTCCTGCGGGTGCAAAGGGAGGCTTGTTTTCGTTCTCTAAAGAACTCACTTGTGTACCTTTTCCCTGCTGTGCCCCCTTCTTCACAGCCCTTCAGAGCTCAACTCTAGTCTATGGGTCCTTGGGGTGCTTTATCTAAATGACTGTTTTACTTGAAATTTAATTTTGTTCTGAGGCAGGCATGAGAACTTGGTCTGTAAACTGCTTGTTGTGCCAGTATGAGGATCTTAGTTCAATCTCCAACACCATCTGTGTAAATAGCTGGACATGGTGGCATGAGCATGTGATCCTAGTGCTGGGAAGACAACAACATCCAGCTAGCCTAGCTGATCACACAGCCAGTGAGAGACCCTGCTTCAAAACACAAGGAAGGTGGTACTTGAGGAGGGTGACATTTGCTTACCCTCTGATCTCCATTCATCCTGTACATACAAATGCATTCTCTGTCTCTCTCTCTCTCTCTCTCTCTCTCTCTCTCTCTCTCTCTTTCTCTCTCTGCCTCCCCCTCTCTCTTCCCTTTTCTCTCTTCCCTTTTCTCTCTTCCCTTTTCTCTCTCTCTCTTTCTCTCTCTCTCTGTTCTATCTTTTGTTAAGAAGGATGAAATGTTATAGGTTGTGTGTATTCATGGCCCAATTTCTTATCCCTCTCCATGTCCATTCCTTGAACCATATATATAACCATAATATTCTCCCAGTGGCTCTCAGGTCCTACTATATGATAAATGACTTGCTCTGGCCAATGGGATGCTAGCAAAGGTGAATCTACACAGAAGTTTGATGAGTGCATGCACACTGAGTGATGGGAGATGTTATTCTGTATATGTTTCTCTTATTGGTTGATGAATAAAACACGGATTGGCCAGGCAGGAAGATAGGCAGGCATAGGAGATGAGGAAATGTAGGCAGAGTCAGAGGTAATGTAGCAGGCAAAGGAGTTGCAGGTCCGGCATTCTCCAGTAAGCCAAGACCATGGGGAAATACATAGATTAGTAGCTACAGGTTAATAATTAAGACAGAGCTAGTCAATAAGAAGCCCAAGCCATTGGCCAGCAGTAGTATAATTAATATAAGTCTCTGAGTATTCATTTGGTTGTGGGACCAGGCTAGCAGGAAAAGTACTAGTAACAAGTGAGCTCATGTGTTTTTGCCCTTCTACCATTGTCTATATTAGCCTGCTGGAAGGCAAGAGATCTGGTTCAGAACCAAGCATCCCAGTATTGTCCCAGCCAGCACATATCAGCTAAGAGCCACTTAAATCTCAAGATGTGGCCAAGCCCAACTAAGACCAGAACCTTCAACTTTCCTGTAGAATGATGAATGAAATCTGTGTTTCTTACTTGAAGTCATAGTGTTTGGGGAAATGTTTGTTACACTACATTGTTAAGTAACAGACAGTGTGTAGAATAAGGTTGTGGGAACATCCCTGATCTCAGGGAACAGAATCTTGGGAAAACTGAACCCAAATATAACACTTCCCAAGAACTCTGGAAGTGGTGAGAATTGAAAAAAAATGAGGAAGTCTTAAAAGTAACATTCAAATAATTCTACCATGAGGTAAGGAAGGGATCTGCATCAGTGAGATTCAGCATAGGCAAGATGTATATAGGAGTTCAAGCTCTAGGATGGGGTATCTGGGTCCAAAACCCATGTCCTTGAGCAAGACAGTTTAAGCTCCAGGTCCTGTGTCCCTTATTTGTAAATCAGAACAATAAACAGCTCCTACCTCATAAAGCTCTGATAAAGAGCAATAGGTTTTCTTGAATTTCAAAAAATTTAAATCGACAAATAAAATGTGTGTTTTTTTAGTGTACAACACAATGTTTTAAAATATGTATTCATTATGAAATGAATGTTAAGCCAAACTAATTAGCATACACATTACCTCATATGCTTTATTTTTCCTGGTGAGAACACTTAAAATCTACTCTCTTAGTAATTTTCAAGTACACAATACTTTGTTGTTAACGATACTCCCTGGGTTGTACAACACAGCTCTTGATCTTCTGTCTCCTGTCGATTTGAAATCTGTGTCCTTTTACCATCATCTCTGTTCACACCACCCTCAGTCCATTATAACTACTTTATACTCTCCCATGAGCTTCCTACCTCTCAGATTCTGTATAATAGGTGAGATCGTAGGACACTGGTCTTTCTATGCCTGGCTCATTTCCCTTAGCACATCTACATTATCACAGAAGGCAGGGTGTCCATTTTTAATTACATTCTGTTGTGGATGAGCATCGTATTTTTCTTTACCCATCCATCCCTTAGTAGATCAGATGCACATCTCGGCTTTTCTGAGTAGTGTTGCAATCAACACGAAAACTCTGACGTTTTGATCTTCCTTCCTTAGGCTATGTACCGAGTAGCAGAATTGCTGGATTACATGGTCTATTTCTAATTATTTGGGAATTTGCCATACTTCTTTCACAATGGCTATATATTTACATTCCTCTTAACAGATTCTGGGGTTCCTTCCTCACCACATCCCTGCCAGCACTTGCTATTTTGGGGAAATAGCCATTGTATCAGGCATGAAGCAGTATCTCACTGTGGTTTTGATTGGCATTTCCCTGATAATTAATGATGCCAAACACCTTGCAATACACCTGTTGGCCATTTGCATGCTTTCTTTAGAAAAAAAGAATGTCTATTCAGGCCCTTTGCCAATGGTTTAGTGGGATTCTTTGTTTTCTTGCTGTGGAGGTACTTGTTTCTTGTTTATGTTGGGCACTATTCTCCTGTATTTTGCTTATAAATATTCTCTTCTGTCCTGTAGATTGTCTCTTCCCCTTGTTTCCTTTGCTATGCAGAAGCTTTGTTGTTGAAGTTTTCCCTCATGTGTGGTTGTCTGTCTTACATGCACTTTTGCAGCAATGGAAAAAATGTCACTGACCAGACCGCTGTCATAGAACTTATGTTCTGTGTTTTCTCCTAGCTAATTGACAGTTTTATGTCTACACGTGTTTAGTTCATTTTCAGTTGATTTTTGTGTGTGTCATGAGATAAAGGTCTAGCTTCACTCTTCGGCATGTGGATACCCAGTTTTCCCAACACTATTTATAGAAGAAACTATCCTTTGCCCCCTGTGTGTTCTTGACATTTTAGCAAAAACCAATTGATCTTAACACACTTTGAATTGCCCATTGTGAGGCCTGGGTTAGTATTTGTTAAATAAATAAAGTGTGACCTCATTTATGCTCAAGCCTTGGTAACCTCTGGGGGCATCTGGTGTATGCTAGCCTTTTGGTAGGAAGCGTACACTCATCATGGAAAGGGTAGTTTTCATTCATATATGTAGCCATTAACACTAAATGCATACCCAAAATTAGTGAGGAAAATAATTTTTCTTTTGAAAATGCACTCCATTGTACAAATGCTCTGCTCTCGGTTACTTCTTCTGAAAGGCTGTGAGCAATACTGGATGTGAGATTATGGGAAGGGCGAGAGGAATGATGCTGAGTTTCCAGAAAAATTCTCATTCCGAATTATTGAAATCTGAGTCTAGGCACATAGACTTAAGTTCTTGAAACCCTCTAATGAGAATGTCTCTGCAGACACTTTCAAACCAGGCTTTTACTGCACTATCTTTTAAAGTGACATACGTGGGTCAGTGGCTTTTAGTTCTGCCGTGGTAGGGAAGGCAAAGGATGGAAAGGCTTTTGAGTGTGTGAGCATTTGTGTGTGTGTATGAACAAGTATGCGTGGAGAGTGTGTGTGTGTGTGCCCCCATGTGCATGTGTGTATGTTCCCACATGCACGTGTGTACAAGGCATCTATCTTCTCTTGTCTCAGAGTTGATAGCGTATGGGCAAGAATTTATCTATCCTCCTTATCCCGCTGACTCCTCTGACTTTCTCTGACTAATCTTCCCTCCTCCCTCCCCTCATCCATGGCACTTCCACATCATTAGTTGGAGCCGTGGACATTAGGAGATTTCATTACATATAACTAAAAGAACAAAATCACCTCTACCCACCTAAATCACACACAAAAAGAGCACAGTGGTAATGTCTTGAATTTCGCTGGTCCTTATAACGAAGTAACACCAAAACCTCAACAAGACTGTTGCAGAGAAATTCACAGCCAATAACCAGCATGGAAAGACTGCTTATTGACAGTCTTTTGACTTTGTATAAGGTCAAAAGTGGAAACTGTCTGCAGGGAGTGTCTTTACAGGGGAGAAGAGTCTGATGACACAAGAGTGACCCTGGCAGCTGAGGTTTTCCTTTCACCATGGATCATGGACATCATAGTTATTACACAGTTTTCAAATGGGCGGCCCTTCTCTTCCATTCATTATGGCTGTGTTACAAACAACTGCACAGGTTTTAAAGAACCATTTCATTAAGCTTCTGGGTTATAAGGTTGGAATTTGGACATGGCATGGAAGAGATAGTTGGCTTTGCTCTGTGATGTCTGGGGTCAGTATGAAAGATTTGAGTGTTGAGAGGGGGAGTCTGCCTCTGGGTACTGGAATGATCCAGGGGCTCACTGCTTGTATGTCTGGTGCCTGAGCAGAGGTGACCTTAAGACTGGGGACCATGAATTCACTACCAACTAACTGTGAGATGAGCACACATCTATTCTTTCACAGCTTCTGTGGGTCAGGAATCTTCTGTAAAGGTTCGAATTACAGGTGTGCTGGCTAGTTTCATGCCAACGTGATACAAGCCAGAGGCGCTGAAGATGCCTCAACAGAGAAAATGCCTCCATAAGATCCAGCTGTAGGGCATTTTCTTTGCTAGTGATGGATGGGGAGGGACCCAGCCCATTGTGGGTGGGGCTACCCCTGGGTTGGCAGTTCTGGGTTCTATAAGAAAGCAGGCTGAGCAAGCCATGAGGGGCAAGCCAGTAAACAATGTTCCTCCATGGCCTCTGCATCAGCTCCTGCCCTGTTTGAGCTCCTGTCCTGACTTCCTGTGATACAGAACTGTGATTGGGAAGAGTAAGTCAAATGAACCCTGTCCTCCCCAAGTTTCTTTGGTCATGGTGTTTCATCACAGCAACAGCAACCCTGACTACGACAACAGGTTTCACAGAAGGCGCTTCCAGGAAAAAGTCTGCATCTAAGTGTAGGTCTGCATCTAATGCTGTAGGTCTCAGGTACTTGTGGGTTGTTGAACTGAAGTTAAGGATTGGGTGTGGTTACTGTCAAAGGCTGTTGCCAGTGCCTTGTCTTACTTTGCCATAAATGGCAGCTTTTGGGTAGTTGAGTCTCATTCACACATTCTGGGCTTAAAAAGTTCTAGTTGAAACTATACTATCTTTCATGCCTGGGTCCAGGGAGTCATTCTACTTGACTTCCTGCTTATCCAAATTTGAGGATAAGAGAATTAGACTTCATTTCTTGAGGGAGAGAGATACTATTTTTGGTAGTATTACTATTTCTATGGTGAAACACCATGACCAAAGCAAGGGGAAGAAAGGGTTTACTTGGCTTGTACTTCCATATAACAGTTCATCATCAAAGGAAGTCAGGGCAGGAACCTGGAGACAGGAGCTGATGCAGAGGCCATGGAATATGCTGCTTACTCACTTGCTCCCCATGCTTTCTCAGCCTGCTTTCTTATAGACCCAAGGGCCACCAGCCCAGGAATGGCCACATCCACAGTCCCCCACATCAATCACTGTCTTAGTTAGGGTTTTATTGCTGT